>NC_143513.1:11077514-11812514 GCF_031878675.1 Megascapheus bottae | reverse complement strand
TCACTCACTGCCTCGCACCTCCACCTCAACCCAACATCACACCAGCCACAGGGGAAAAGACAGCTAGCTGTCTGGATGCACAACTCACACCACACAGCCTGGCAGGCACGCAATGCTTTCCACCTAGGAAAAGCAGGAAAACCCAGGCCTGGGCCGGCCTGACGCCCAGCCTCACCGCTGACAGCTTGGCCTGAGACCACACCACATTCCTACACAGGACAGGACACTTCTTCTGGGCAGCACAAAGGCACCTGGCCTCCTCTTGCTCCTGCAATCCTGACCACATCCTCCCAACCACTCCTGAAAAGCAGCTCATGAACACAAGGCTAGGCTTGTGGCTCCAGGACTGAAAGGCCTGCCCGGCCAGCCGGAACTCACACCACCCTGGGTTAAGCCCTGCTACCCCAGATGGCTTGGTTGCGGGCTTGGAGGCTTCCTCCTGCCATGGGTTGAGTTTGCGTGGGCCGGGTAGATGGGCTCATGGGGAAAGTGGATGGAAGTGTACATGGATGCATGGATGCATGGGTAGACAGCTGGATGCATGGCTGACTGGATGGATGGCTGGATGGATGGCTGGATGGATGCCTAGGTGCATAGTGGGTGTATGGATGGATGCGGGCACGCATGCATGCATGCATGGATGGTGGATGCATGCGTGCATGGTTGGGTCGGTGGATGCATGCCTGGATCCACCCATGGATGCCGGGGTGGCTGGCCGTACAGCCTGATTCATGGATGGATGTTGATTGGATGGATGGTGGATGGATGGACGGAGCCACGCGTGGAAGGATGCATGGATGGATGGACTGAAAGATACATAGATAGATAGATAGATAGATAGATAGATTGATTGATAGATACATAGATCGACCGATGGATGGATGGATGGATGGATGGATGGATGGATGGATGGATGGATGGATGGATTGCTGGATGACTGGCTGGCTGGCTGGCTGGCTGGCTGACTGGCTGGCTGGATGGATGGATGGATGGATGGATGGAGGGATGCTGAGACACTCTGCAGTGTGTACTGACAGTTTCAGCTGGCCTAGCACTGACTGGGAGGCTCTGAGTTCTCTTCCCCACAGTGGGCAAACAAGCAAACACTGGCTGCTTCTTTCCTCTTCTTCCTGCTAGAGACACACGTTGTCCTTTCGCGGGGTGCACTGCATAGACTTGGAAAGTAGCGGCAGGGTAGATGAGGAGGAACGAGGCCCGGGAAACGGGCGCCGGCAACGTTGCCGAGACAAATGCTCCCGGAATTCTGGAGTTCCTGGATTCCAAGCACAGAGCACCCTTTTCTTGCTTGGGTGGAGGGCTTCCACTCCAACCCGAGGCATGGGTGTGTGTTCCAGTGAGGCTTGGCCTTAGGTTGTTAGCCTTCTTGGGAGCCTGAGCACTAAGGATGAGGGGTTCCAGTGGGCTGAGACGTGAGGCCACGGTTCTGCTTCCACTTAGGCTTCCCATTCCTGGTAGGCTAAGCATAGCAACCTAAAGAGGCTGCATCAGAGGTGCCACTGAAGGCTCTCATGAGATGGGAGGCTTAGGGTGACACTGGGCTGGGGCTTTGGCTCCGGGTCAGGGTCAGAATGGGGCTCAAGTTTAGCGTCAGGAAGAGGTAGGGGACAGGTTGAAGGTGTGATTTCAGGCAGACATTGTGGCTTAGGGTGAGTCTTGGGAGAGGTTTGGGCTTAGGTGTGGGCTTGAAATCGGGTAGAGGCTTTAGGTGAGGCTTACTGGTGGGGCGAGGAGTGACACTCTCCTTAGGATCCATTTCTGGCTTCGGCTTCCATTTAGGATGAGGTTTAGGTCGAAGGTCCTTCTGAAACAGCACCAGCCAAGTGAATTCCACATTGCTCTGCAAACCCCACTCTTCTCCTCGCATCGTGGCCGGTGGCCAAGCAAGGTCGGGGAGGTAGAGGAGTGAGATCCAAATCTTGAAGAAGCAGCCAAACTCTCCCACATCCATGCAAAGATCACATCGGGCCCTTGGTAGTCGTGGCCTCTGAAGACAAGTGGTGAACCTTGCAAGTCACCTGGCCTTAAAGCTGCTCTTCAACGTGCAACCCTCATGCAGGCTAGAGGGTTACATGGAAGGTGAGCCTCTGGGAAAACAGTCCTGCGTCCTCTGCCTTCCCAAGAGACAGAGAGCAACAGAGACAGACAGACAGACAGACAGACAGAGGGAGAGAGGGTGAGAGGGAGAGAGAGAAAGCGAAAGAGGAGGAGAAAGGCAGCGGTGAGCGGCGGCGAGAGCAGCAGGCTGGGCGCAGAGGCTGTGCTGGGTGGGTTGGATCAGGTCCCCCAAGCAGCGGCAGCAGGTGCGTGTGAGGCCAGAGCGGCAGAGGCAGAGGCTGCAGAGGCTGGCAAGGGTGCAGCGGCGAGCGGAGGCTCCCCGCAGAGGCAGCGAGCAGCAGTTGGGGCTTTGGGAAGCAGTGTGAGGCGTCTACGGCCATACCACCCTGAACGCGCCCGATCTCGTCTGATCTCGGAAGCTAAGCAGGGTCGGGCCTGGTTAGTACTTGGATGGGAGACCGCCTGGGAATACCGGGTGCTGTAGACTTTTGCCTCCGCTCCCCAGCCCACTAGGCTGCTTGCTGCCTCACAGCCACTGCCCAATACTTTTAGGCTCACTCACTGCCTCGCACCTCCACCTCAACCCAACATCACACCAGCCACAGGGGAAAAGACAGCTAGCTGTCTGGATGCACAACTCACACCACACAGCCTGGCAGGCACGCAATGCTTTCCACCTAGGAAAAGCAGGAAAACCCAGGCCTGGGCCGGCCTGACGCCCAGCCTCACCGCTGACAGCTTGGCCTGAGACCACACCACATTCCTACACAGGACAGGACACTTCTTCTGGGCAGCACAAAGGCACCTGGCCTCCTCTTGCTCCTGCAATCCTGACCACATCCTCCCAACCACTCCTGAAAAGCAGCTCATGAACACAAGGCTAGGCTTGTGGCTCCAGGACTGAAAGGCCTGCCCGGCCAGCCGGAACTCACACCACCCTGGGTTAAGCCCTGCTACCCCAGATGGCTTGGTTGCGGGCTTGGAGGCTTCCTCCTGCCATGGGTTGAGTTTGCGTGGGCCGGGTAGATGGGCTCATGGGGAAAGTGGATGGAAGTGTACATGGATGCATGGATGCATGGGTAGACAGCTGGATGCATGGCCGACTGGATGGATGGCTGGATGGATGGCTGGATGGATGGCTGAATGGATGCCTAGGTGCATAGTGGGTGTATGGATGGATGCGGGCACGCATGCATGCATGGATGGTGGATGCATGCGTGCATGGTTGGGTCAGTGGATGCATGCCTGGATCCACCCATGGATGCCGGGGTGGCTGGCCGTACAGCCTGATTCATGGATGGATGTTGATTGGATGGATGGTGGATGGATGGACGGAGCCACGCATGGAAGGATGCATGGATGGATGGACTGAAAGATACATAGATGGATAGATAGATAGATAGATAGATAGATAGATAGATAGATAGATAGATTGATAGATTGATTGATAGATACATAGATCGACCGATGGATGGATGGATGGATGGATGGATGGATGGATGGATGACTGGCTGGCTGACTGGCTGGCTGACTGACTGGCTGGCTGGCTGGCTGGCTGGCTGGCTGGCTGGATGGATGGATGGCTGGATGAATGGATGCTGAGACACTCTGCAGTGTGTACTGACAGTTTCAGCTGGCCTAGCACTGACTGGGAGGCTCTGAGTTCTCTTCCCCACAGTGGGCAAACAAGCAAACACTGGCTGCTTCTTTCCTCTTCTTCCTGCTAGGGACACACGTTGTCCTTTCGCGGCGTGCACTGCATAGACTTGGAAAGTAGCGGCAGGGTAGATGAGGAGGAACGAGGCCCGGGAAACGGGCGCCGGCAACGTTGCCGAGACAAATGCTCCCGGAATTCTGGAGTTCCTGGATTCCAAGCACAGAGCACCCTTTTCTTGCTTGGGTGGAGGGCTTCCACTCCAACCCGAGGCATGGGTGTGTGTTCCAGTGAGGCTTGGCCTTAGGTTGTTAGCCTTCTTGGGAGCCTGAGCACTAAGGATGAGGGGTTCCAGTGGGCTGAGACGTGAGGCCACGGTTCTGCTTCCACTTAGGCTTCCCATTCCTGGTAGGCTAAGCATAGCAACCTAAAGAGGCTGCATCAGAGGTGCCACTGAAGGCTCTCATGAGATGGGAGGCTTAGGGTGACACTGGGCTGGGGCTTTGGCTCCGGGTCAGGGTCAGAATGGGGCTCAAGTTTAGCGTCAGGAAGAGGTAGGGGACAGGTTGAAGGTGTGATTTCAGGCAGACATTGTGGCTTAGGGTGAGTCTTGGGAGAGGTTTGGGCTTAGGTGTGGGCTTGAAATCGGGTAGAGGCTTTAGGTGAGGCTTACTGGTGGGGCGAGGAGTGACACTCTCCTTAGGATCCATTTCTGGCTTCGGCTTCCATTTAGGATGAGGTTTAGGTCGAAGGTCCTTCTGAAACAGCACCAGCCAAGTGAATTCCACATTGCTCTGCAAACCCCACTCTTCTCCTCGCATCGTGGCCGGTGGCCAAGCAAGGTCGGGGAGGTAGAGGAGTGAGATCCAAATCTTGAAGAAGCAGCCAAACTCTCCCACATCCATGCAAAGATCACATCGGGCCCTTGGTAGTCGTGGCCTCTGAAGACAAGTGGTGAACCTTGCAAGTCACCTGGCCTTAAAGCTGCTCTTCAACGTGCAACCCTCATGCAGGCTAGAGGGTTACATGGAAGGTGAGCCTCTGGGAAAACAGTCCTGCGTCCTCTGCCTTCCCAAGAGACAGAGAGCAACAGAGACAGACAGACAGAGGGAGAGAGGGTGAGAGGGAGAGAGAGAAAGCGAAAGAGGAGGAGAAAGGCAGCGGTGAGCGGCGGCGAGAGCAGCAGGCTGGGCGCAGAGGCTGTGCTGGGTGGGTTGGATCAGGTCCCCCAAGCAGCGGCAGCAGGTGCGTGTGAGGCCAGAGCGGCAGAGGCAGAGGCAGAGGCTGCAGAGGCTGGCAAGGGTGCAGCGGCGAGCGGAGGCTCCCCGCAGAGGCAGCGAGCAGCAGTTGGGGCTTTGGGAAGCAGTGTGAGGCGTCTACGGCCATACCACCCTGAACGCGCCCGATCTCGTCTGATCTCGGAAGCTAAGCAGGGTCGGGCCTGGTTAGTACTTGGATGGGAGACCGCCTGGGAATACCGGGTGCTGTAGGCTTTTGCCTCCGCTCCCCAGCCCACTAGGCTGCTTGCTGCCTCACAGCCACTGCCCACTACTTTTAGGCTCACTCACTGCCTCGCACCTCCACCTCAACCCAACATCACACCAGCCACAGGGGAAAAGACAGCTAGCTGTCTGGATGCACAACTCACACCACACAGCCTGGCAGGCACGCAATGCTTTCCACCTAGGAAAAGCAGGAAAACCCAGGCCTGGGCCGGCCTGACGCCCAGCCTCACCGCTGACAGCTTGGCCTGAGACCACACCACATTCCTACACAGGACAGGACACTTCTTCTGGGCAGCACAAAGGCACCTGGCCTCCTCTTGCTCCTGCAATCCTGACCACATCCTCCCAACCACTCCTGAAAAGCAGCTCATGAACACAAGGCTAGGCTTGTGGCTCCAGGACTGAAAGGCCTGCCCGGCCAGCCGGAACTCACACCACCCTGGGTTAAGCCCTGCTACCCCAGATGGCTTGGTTGCGGGCTTGGAGGCTTCCTCCTGCCATGGGTTGAGTTTGCGTGGGCCGGGTAGATGGGCTCATGGGGAAAGTGGATGGAAGTGTACATGGATGCATGGATGCATGGGTAGACAGCTGGATGCATGGCCGACTGGATGGATGGCTGGATGGATGGCTGGATGGATGGCTGGATGGATGCCTAGGTGCATAGTGGGTGTATGGATGGATGCGGGCACGCATGCATGCATGGATGGTGGATGCATGCGTGCATGGTTGGGTCAGTGGATGCATGCCTGGATCCACCCATGGATGCCGGGGTGGCTGGCCGTACAGCCTGATTCATGGATGGATGTTGATTGGATGGATGGTGGATGGATGGACGGAGCCACGCATGGAAGGATGCATGGATGGATGGACTGAAAGATACATAGATGGATAGATAGATAGATAGATAGATAGATAGATAGATAGATAGATAGATTGATAGATTGATTGATAGATACATAGATCGACCGATGGATGGATGGATGGATGGATGGATGGATGGATGGATGGATGACTGGCTGGCTGACTGGCTGGCTGACTGACTGGCTGGCTGGCTGGCTGGCTGGCTGGCTGGCTGGCTGGATGGATGGCTGGATGAATGGATGCTGAGACACTCTGCAGTGTGTACTGACAGTTTCAGCTGGCCTAGCACTGACTGGGAGGCTCTGAGTTCTCTTCCCCACAGTGGGCAAACAAGCAAACACTGGCTGCTTCTTTCCTCTTCTTCCTGCTAGGGACACACGTTGTCCTTTCGCGGCGTGCACTGCATAGACTTGGAAAGTAGCGGCAGGGTAGATGAGGAGGAACGAGGCCCGGGAAACGGGCGCCGGCAACGTTGCCGAGACAAATGCTCCCGGAATTCTGGAGTTCCTGGATTCCAAGCACAGAGCACCCTTTTCTTGCTTGGGTGGAGGGCTTCCACTCCAACCCGAGGCATGGGTGTGTGTTCCAGTGAGGCTTGGCCTTAGGTTGTTAGCCTTCTTGGGAGCCTGAGCACTAAGGATGAGGGGTTCCAGTGGGCTGAGACGTGAGGCCACGGTTCTGCTTCCACTTAGGCTTCCCATTCCTGGTAGGCTAAGCATAGCAACCTAAAGAGGCTGCATCAGAGGTGCCACTGAAGGCTCTCATGAGATGGGAGGCTTAGGGTGACACTGGGCTGGGGCTTTGGCTCCGGGTCAGGGTCAGAATGGGGCTCAAGTTTAGCGTCAGGAAGAGGTAGGGGACAGGTTGAAGGTGTGATTTCAGGCAGACATTGTGGCTTAGGGTGAGTCTTGGGAGAGGTTTGGGCTTAGGTGTGGGCTTGAAATCGGGTAGAGGCTTTAGGTGAGGCTTACTGGTGGGGCGAGGAGTGACACTCTCCTTAGGATCCATTTCTGGCTTCGGCTTCCATTTAGGATGAGGTTTAGGTCGAAGGTCCTTCTGAAACAGCACCAGCCAAGTGAATTCCACATTGCTCTGCAAACCCCACTCTTCTCCTCGCATCGTGGCCGGTGGCCAAGCAAGGTCGGGGAGGTAGAGGAGTGAGATCCAAATCTTGAAGAAGCAGCCAAACTCTCCCACATCCATGCAAAGATCACATCGGGCCCTTGGTAGTCGTGGCCTCTGAAGACAAGTGGTGAACCTTGCAAGTCACCTGGCCTTAAAGCTGCTCTTCAACGTGCAACCCTCATGCAGGCTAGAGGGTTACATGGAAGGTGAGCCTCTGGGAAAACAGTCCTGCGTCCTCTGCCTTCCCAAGAGACAGAGAGCAACAGAGACAGACAGACAGAGGGAGAGAGGGTGAGAGGGAGAGAGAGAAAGCGAAAGAGGAGGAGAAAGGCAGCGGTGAGCGGCGGCGAGAGCAGCAGGCTGGGCGCAGAGGCTGTGCTGGGTGGGTTGGATCAGGTCCCCCAAGCAGCGGCAGCAGGTGCGTGTGAGGCCAGAGCGGCAGAGGCAGAGGCTGCAGAGGCTGGCAAGGGTGCAGCGGCGAGCGGAGGCTCCCCGCAGAGGCAGCGAGCAGCAGTTGGGGCTTTGGGAAGCAGTGTGAGGCGTCTACGGCCATACCACCCTGAACGCGCCCGATCTCGTCTGATCTCGGAAGCTAAGCAGGGTCGGGCCTGGTTAGTACTTGGATGGGAGACCGCCTGGGAATACCGGGTGCTGTAGGCTTTTGCCTCCGCTCCCCAGCCCACTAGGCTGCTTGCTGCCTCACAGCCACTGCCCACTACTTTTAGGCTCACTCACTGCCTCGCACCTCCACCTCAACCCAACATCACACCAGCCACAGGGGAAAAGACAGCTAGCTGTCTGGATGCACAACTCACACCACACAGCCTGGCAGGCACGCAATGCTTTCCACCTAGGAAAAGCAGGAAAACCCAGGCCTGGGCCGGCCTGACGCCCAGCCTCACCGCTGACAGCTTGGCCTGAGACCACACCACATTCCTACACAGGACAGGACACTTCTTCTGGGCAGCACAAAGGCACCTGGCCTCCTCTTGCTCCTGCAATCCTGACCACATCCTCCCAACCACTCCTGAAAAGCAGCTCATGAACACAAGGCTAGGCTTGTGGCTCCAGGACTGAAAGGCCTGCCCGGCCAGCCGGAACTCACACCACCCTGGGTTAAGCCCTGCTACCCCAGATGGCTTGGTTGCGGGCTTGGAGGCTTCCTCCTGCCATGGGTTGAGTTTGCGTGGGCCGGGTAGATGGGCTCATGGGGAAAGTGGATGGAAGTGTACATGGATGCATGGATGCATGGGTAGACAGCTGGATGCATGGCCGACTGGATGGATGGCTGGATGGATGGCTGGATGGATGGCTGGATGGATGCCTAGGTGCATAGTGGGTGTATGGATGGATGCGGGCACGCATGCATGCATGGATGGTGGATGCATGCGTGCATGGTTGGGTCGGTGGATGCATGCCTGGATCCACCCATGGATGCCGGGGTGGCTGGCCGTACAGCCTGATTCATGGATGGATGTTGATTGGATGGATGGTGGATGGATGGACGGAGCCACGCATGGAAGGATGCATGGATGGATGGACTGAAAGATACATAGATGGATAGATAGATAGATAGATAGATAGATAGATAGATAGATAGATAGATAGATAGATTGATAGATTGATTGATAGATACATAGATCGACCGATGGATGGATGGATGGATGGATGGATGGATGGATGGATGGATGGATGGATGACTGGCTGGCTGACTGGCTGGCTGACTGACTGGCTGGCTGGCTGGCTGGCTGGCTGGCTGGCTGGCTGGATGGATGGCTGGATGAATGGATGCTGAGACACTCTGCAGTGTGTACTGACAGTTTCAGCTGGCCTAGCACTGACTGGGAGGCTCTGAGTTCTCTTCCCCACAGTGGGCAAACAAGCAAACACTGGCTGCTTCTTTCCTCTTCTTCCTGCTAGGGACACACGTTGTCCTTTCGCGGCGTGCACTGCATAGACTTGGAAAGTAGCGGCAGGGTAGATGAGGAGGAACGAGGCCCGGGAAACGGGCGCCGGCAACGTTGCCGAGACAAATGCTCCCGGAATTCTGGAGTTCCTGGATTCCAAGCACAGAGCACCCTTTTCTTGCTTGGGTGGAGGGCTTCCACTCCAACCCGAGGCATGGGTGTGTGTTCCAGTGAGGCTTGGCCTTAGGTTGTTAGCCTTCTTGGGAGCCTGAGCACTAAGGATGAGGGGTTCCAGTGGGCTGAGACGTGAGGCCACGGTTCTGCTTCCACTTAGGCTTCCCATTCCTGGTAGGCTAAGCATAGCAACCTAAAGAGGCTGCATCAGAGGTGCCACTGAAGGCTCTCATGAGATGGGAGGCTTAGGGTGACACTGGGCTGGGGCTTTGGCTCCGGGTCAGGGTCAGAATGGGGCTCAAGTTTAGCGTCAGGAAGAGGTAGGGGACAGGTTGAAGGTGTGATTTCAGGCAGACATTGTGGCTTAGGGTGAGTCTTGGGAGAGGTTTGGGCTTAGGTGTGGGCTTGAAATCGGGTAGAGGCTTTAGGTGAGGCTTACTGGTGGGGCGAGGAGTGACACTCTCCTTAGGATCCATTTCTGGCTTCGGCTTCCATTTAGGATGAGGTTTAGGTCGAAGGTCCTTCTGAAACAGCACCAGCCAAGTGAATTCCACATTGCTCTGCAAACCCCACTCTTCTCCTCGCATCGTGGCCGGTGGCCAAGCAAGGTCGGGGAGGTAGAGGAGTGAGATCCAAATCTTGAAGAAGCAGCCAAACTCTCCCACATCCATGCAAAGATCACATCGGGCCCTTGGTAGTCGTGGCCTCTGAAGACAAGTGGTGAACCTTGCAAGTCACCTGGCCTTAAAGCTGCTCTTCAACGTGCAACCCTCATGCAGGCTAGAGGGTTACATGGAAGGTGAGCCTCTGGGAAAACAGTCCTGCGTCCTCTGCCTTCCCAAGAGACAGAGAGCAACAGAGACAGACAGACAGAGGGAGAGAGGGAGAGAGGGTGAGAGGGAGAGAGAGAAAGCGAAAGAGGAGGAGAAAGGCAGCGGTGAGCGGCGGCGAGAGCAGCAGGCTGGGCGCAGAGGCTGTGCTGGGTGGGTTGGATCAGGTCCCCCAAGCAGCGGCAGCAGGTGCGTGTGAGGCCAGAGCGGCAGAGGCAGAGGCTGCAGAGGCTGGCAAGGGTGCAGCGGCGAGCGGAGGCTCCCCGCAGAGGCAGCGAGCAGCAGTTGGGGCTTTGGGAAGCAGTGTGAGGCGTCTACGGCCATACCACCCTGAACGCGCCCGATCTCGTCTGATCTCGGAAGCTAAGCAGGGTCGGGCCTGGTTAGTACTTGGATGGGAGATCGCCTGGGAATACCGGGTGCTGTAGGCTTTTGCCTCCGCTCCCCAGCCCACTAGGCTGCTTGCTGCCTCACAGCCACTGCCCACTACTTTTAGGCTCACTCACTGCCTCGCACCTCCACCTCAACCCAACATCACACCAGCCACAGGGGAAAAGACAGCTAGCTGTCTGGATGCACAACTCACACCACACAGCCTGGCAGGCACGCAATGCTTTCCACCTAGGAAAAGCAGGAAAACCCAGGCCTGGGCCGGCCTGACGCCCAGCCTCACCGCTGACAGCTTGGCCTGAGACCACACCACATTCCTACACAGGACAGGACACTTCTTCTGGGCAGCACAAAGGCACCTGGCCTCCTCTTGCTCCTGCAATCCTGACCACATCCTCCCAACCACTCCTGAAAAGCAGCTCATGAACACAAGGCTAGGCTTGTGGCTCCAGGACTGAAAGGCCTGCCCGGCCAGCCGGAACTCACACCACCCTGGGTTAAGCCCTGCTACCCCAGATGGCTTGGTTGCGGGCTTGGAGGCTTCCTCCTGCCATGGGTTGAGTTTGCGTGGGCCGGGTAGATGGGCTCATGGGGAAAGTGGATGGAAGTGTACATGGATGCATGGATGCATGGGTAGACAGCTGGATGCATGGCCGACTGGATGGATGGCTGGATGGATGGCTGGATGGATGGCTGGATGGATGCCTAGGTGCATAGTGGGTGTATGGATGGATGCGGGCACGCATGCATGCATGGATGGTGGATGCATGCGTGCATGGTTGGGTCAGTGGATGCATGCCTGGATCCACCCATGGATGCCGGGGTGGCTGGCCGTACAGCCTGATTCATGGATGGATGTTGATTGGATGGATGGTGGATGGATGGACGGAGCCACGCATGGAAGGATGCATGGATGGATGGACTGAAAGATACATAGATGGATAGATAGATAGATAGATAGATAGATAGATAGATAGATAGATTGATAGATTGATTGATAGATACATAGATCGACCGATGGATGGATGGATGGATGGATGGATGGATGGATGGATGGATGACTGGCTGGCTGACTGGCTGGCTGACTGACTGGCTGGCTGGCTGGCTGGCTGGCTGGCTGGCTGGCTGGATGGATGGCTGGATGAATGGATGCTGAGACACTCTGCAGTGTGTACTGACAGTTTCAGCTGGCCTAGCACTGACTGGGAGGCTCTGAGTTCTCTTCCCCACAGTGGGCAAACAAGCAAACACTGGCTGCTTCTTTCCTCTTCTTCCTGCTAGGGACACACGTTGTCCTTTCGCGGCGTGCACTGCATAGACTTGGAAAGTAGCGGCAGGGTAGATGAGGAGGAACGAGGCCCGGGAAACGGGCGCCGGCAACGTTGCCGAGACAAATGCTCCCGGAATTCTGGAGTTCCTGGATTCCAAGCACAGAGCACCCTTTTCTTGCTTGGGTGGAGGGCTTCCACTCCAACCCGAGGCATGGGTGTGTGTTCCAGTGAGGCTTGGCCTTAGGTTGTTAGCCTTCTTGGGAGCCTGAGCACTAAGGATGAGGGGTTCCAGTGGGCTGAGACGTGAGGCCACGGTTCTGCTTCCACTTAGGCTTCCCATTCCTGGTAGGCTAAGCATAGCAACCTAAAGAGGCTGCATCAGAGGTGCCACTGAAGGCTCTCATGAGATGGGAGGCTTAGGGTGACACTGGGCTGGGGCTTTGGCTCCGGGTCAGGGTCAGAATGGGGCTCAAGTTTAGCGTCAGGAAGAGGTAGGGGACAGGTTGAAGGTGTGATTTCAGGCAGACATTGTGGCTTAGGGTGAGTCTTGGGAGAGGTTTGGGCTTAGGTGTGGGCTTGAAATCGGGTAGAGGCTTTAGGTGAGGCTTACTGGTGGGGCGAGGAGTGACACTCTCCTTAGGATCCATTTCTGGCTTCGGCTTCCATTTAGGATGAGGTTTAGGTCGAAGGTCCTTCTGAAACAGCACCAGCCAAGTGAATTCCACATTGCTCTGCAAACCCCACTCTTCTCCTCGCATCGTGGCCGGTGGCCAAGCAAGGTCGGGGAGGTAGAGGAGTGAGATCCAAATCTTGAAGAAGCAGCCAAACTCTCCCACATCCATGCAAAGATCACATCGGGCCCTTGGTAGTCGTGGCCTCTGAAGACAAGTGGTGAACCTTGCAAGTCACCTGGCCTTAAAGCTGCTCTTCAACGTGCAACCCTCATGCAGGCTAGAGGGTTACATGGAAGGTGAGCCTCTGGGAAAACAGTCCTGCGTCCTCTGCCTTCCCAAGAGACAGAGAGCAACAGAGACAGACAGACAGAGGGAGAGAGGGTGAGAGGGAGAGAGAGAAAGCGAAAGAGGAGGAGAAAGGCAGCGGTGAGCGGCGGCGAGAGCAGCAGGCTGGGCGCAGAGGCTGTGCTGGGTGGGTTGGATCAGGTCCCCCAAGCAGCGGCAGCAGGTGCGTGTGAGGCCAGAGCGGCAGAGGCAGAGGCAGAGGCTGCAGAGGCTGGCAAGGGTGCAGCGGCGAGCGGAGGCTCCCCGCAGAGGCAGCGAGCAGCAGTTGGGGCTTTGGGAAGCAGTGTGAGGCGTCTACGGCCATACCACCCTGAACGCGCCCGATCTCGTCTGATCTCGGAAGCTAAGCAGGGTCGGGCCTGGTTAGTACTTGGATGGGAGACCGCCTGGGAATACCGGGTGCTGTAGACTTTTGCCTCCGCTCCCCAGCCCACTAGGCTGCTTGCTGCCTCACAGCCACTGCCCACTACTTTTAGGCTCACTCACTGCCTCGCACCTCCACCTCAACCCAACATCACACCAGCCACAGGGGAAAAGACAGCTAGCTGTCTGGATGCACAACTCACACCACACAGCCTGGCAGGCACGCAATGCTTTCCACCTAGGAAAAGCAGGAAAACCCAGGCCTGGGCCGGCCTGACGCCCAGCCTCACCGCTGACAGCTTGGCCTGAGACCACACCACATTCCTACACAGGACAGGACACTTCTTCTGGGCAGCACAAAGGCACCTGGCCTCCTCTTGCTCCTGCAATCCTGACCACATCCTCCCAACCACTCCTGAAAAGCAGCTCATGAACACAAGGCTAGGCTTGTGGCTCCAGGACTGAAAGGCCTGCCCGGCCAGCCGGAACTCACACCACCCTGGGTTAAGCCCTGCTACCCCAGATGGCTTGGTTGCGGGCTTGGAGGCTTCCTCCTGCCATGGGTTGAGTTTGCGTGGGCCGGGTAGATGGGCTCATGGGGAAAGTGGATGGAAGTGTACATGGATGCATGGATGCATGGGTAGACAGCTGGATGCATGGCCGACTGGATGGATGGCTGGATGGATGGCTGGATGGATGGCTGGATGGATGCCTAGGTGCATAGTGGGTGTATGGATGGATGCGGGCACGCATGCATGCATGGATGGTGGATGCATGCGTGCATGGTTGGGTCAGTGGATGCATGCCTGGATCCACCCATGGATGCCGGGGTGGCTGGCCGTACAGCCTGATTCATGGATGGATGTTGATTGGATGGATGGTGGATGGATGGACGGAGCCACGCATGGAAGGATGCATGGATGGATGGACAGAAAGATACATAGATGGATAGATAGATAGATAGATAGATAGATAGATAGATAGATTGATAGATTGATTGATAGATACATAGATCGACCGATGGATGGATGGATGGATGGATGGATGGATGGATGGATGGATGGATGACTGGCTGGCTGACTGGCTGGCTGACTGACTGGCTGGCTGGCTGGCTGGCTGGCTGGCTGGCTGGCTGGATGGATGGCTGGATGAATGGATGCTGAGACACTCTGCAGTGTGTACTGACAGTTTCAGCTGGCCTAGCACTGACTGGGAGGCTCTGAGTTCTCTTCCCCACAGTGGGCAAACAAGCAAACACTGGCTGCTTCTTTCCTCTTCTTCCTGCTAGGGACACACGTTGTCCTTTCGCGGCGTGCACTGCATAGACTTGGAAAGTAGCGGCAGGGTAGATGAGGAGGAACGAGGCCCGGGAAACGGGCGCCGGCAACGTTGCCGAGACAAATGCTCCCGGAATTCTGGAGTTCCTGGATTCCAAGCACAGAGCACCCTTTTCTTGCTTGGGTGGAGGGCTTCCACTCCAACCCGAGGCATGGGTGTGTGTTCCAGTGAGGCTTGGCCTTAGGTTGTTAGCCTTCTTGGGAGCCTGAGCACTAAGGATGAGGGGTTCCAGTGGGCTGAGACGTGAGGCCACGGTTCTGCTTCCACTTAGGCTTCCCATTCCTGGTAGGCTAAGCATAGCAACCTAAAGAGGCTGCATCAGAGGTGCCACTGAAGGCTCTCATGAGATGGGAGGCTTAGGGTGACACTGGGCTGGGGCTTTGGCTCCGGGTCAGGGTCAGAATGGGGCTCAAGTTTAGCGTCAGGAAGAGGTAGGGGACAGGTTGAAGGTGTGATTTCAGGCAGACATTGTGGCTTAGGGTGAGTCTTGGGAGAGGTTTGGGCTTAGGTGTGGGCTTGAAATCGGGTAGAGGCTTTAGGTGAGGCTTACTGGTGGGGCGAGGAGTGACACTCTCCTTAGGATCCATTTCTGGCTTCGGCTTCCATTTAGGATGAGGTTTAGGTCGAAGGTCCTTCTGAAACAGCACCAGCCAAGTGAATTCCACATTGCTCTGCAAACCCCACTCTTCTCCTCGCATCGTGGCCGGTGGCCAAGCAAGGTCGGGGAGGTAGAGGAGTGAGATCCAAATCTTGAAGAAGCAGCCAAACTCTCCCACATCCATGCAAAGATCACATCGGGCCCTTGGTAGTCGTGGCCTCTGAAGACAAGTGGTGAACCTTGCAAGTCACCTGGCCTTAAAGCTGCTCTTCAACGTGCAACCCTCATGCAGGCTAGAGGGTTACATGGAAGGTGAGCCTCTGGGAAAACAGTCCTGCGTCCTCTGCCTTCCCAAGAGACAGAGAGCAACAGAGACAGACAGACAGAGGGAGAGAGGGTGAGAGGGAGAGAGAGAAAGCGAAAGAGGAGGAGAAAGGCAGCGGTGAGCGGCGGCGAGAGCAGCAGGCTGGGCGCAGAGGCTGTGCTGGGTGGGTTGGATCAGGTCCCCCAAGCAGCGGCAGCAGGTGCGTGTGAGGCCAGAGCGGCAGAGGCAGAGGCTGCAGAGGCTGGCAAGGGTGCAGCGGCGAGCGGAGGCTCCCCGCAGAGGCAGCGAGCAGCAGTTGGGGCTTTGGGAAGCAGTGTGAGGCGTCTACGGCCATACCACCCTGAACGCGCCCGATCTCGTCTGATCTCGGAAGCTAAGCAGGGTCGGGCCTGGTTAGTACTTGGATGGGAGACCGCCTGGGAATACCGGGTGCTGTAGGCTTTTGCCTCCGCTCCCCAGCCCACTAGGCTGCTTGCTGCCTCACAGCCACTGCCCACTACTTTTAGGCTCACTCACTGCCTCGCACCTCCACCTCAACCCAACATCACACCAGCCACAGGGGAAAAGACAGCTAGCTGTCTGGATGCACAACTCACACCACACAGCCTGGCAGGCACGCAATGCTTTCCACCTAGGAAAAGCAGGAAAACCCAGGCCTGGGCCGGCCTGACGCCCAGCCTCACCGCTGACAGCTTGGCCTGAGACCACACCACATTCCTACACAGGACAGGACACTTCTTCTGGGCAGCACAAAGGCACCTGGCCTCCTCTTGCTCCTGCAATCCTGACCACATCCTCCCAACCACTCCTGAAAAGCAGCTCATGAACACAAGGCTAGGCTTGTGGCTCCAGGACTGAAAGGCCTGCCCGGCCAGCCGGAACTCACACCACCCTGGGTTAAGCCCTGCTACCCCAGATGGCTTGGTTGCGGGCTTGGAGGCTTCCTCCTGCCATGGGTTGAGTTTGCGTGGGCCGGGTAGATGGGCTCATGGGGAAAGTGGATGGAAGTGTACATGGATGCATGGATGCATGGGTAGACAGCTGGATGCATGGCCGACTGGATGGATGGCTGGATGGATGGCTGGATGGATGGCTGGATGGATGCCTAGGTGCATAGTGGGTGTATGGATGGATGCGGGCACGCATGCATGCATGGATGGTGGATGCATGCGTGCATGGTTGGGTCGGTGGATGCATGCCTGGATCCACCCATGGATGCCGGGGTGGCTGGCCGTACAGCCTGATTCATGGATGGATGTTGATTGGATGGATGGTGGATGGATGGACGGAGCCACGCATGGAAGGATGCATGGATGGATGGACTGAAAGATACATAGATGGATAGATAGATAGATAGATAGATAGATAGATAGATAGATAGATTGATAGATTGATTGATAGATACATAGATCGACCGATGGATGGATGGATGGATGGATGGATGGATGGATGGATGGATGACTGGCTGGCTGACTGGCTGGCTGACTGACTGGCTGGCTGGCTGGCTGGCTGGCTGGCTGGCTGGCTGGATGGATGGCTGGATGAATGGATGCTGAGACACTCTGCAGTGTGTACTGACAGTTTCAGCTGGCCTAGCACTGACTGGGAGGCTCTGAGTTCTCTTCCCCACAGTGGGCAAACAAGCAAACACTGGCTGCTTCTTTCCTCTTCTTCCTGCTAGGGACACACGTTGTCCTTTCGCGGCGTGCACTGCATAGACTTGGAAAGTAGCGGCAGGGTAGATGAGGAGGAACGAGGCCCGGGAAACGGGCGCCGGCAACGTTGCCGAGACAAATGCTCCCGGAATTCTGGAGTTCCTGGATTCCAAGCACAGAGCACCCTTTTCTTGCTTGGGTGGAGGGCTTCCACTCCAACCCGAGGCATGGGTGTGTGTTCCAGTGAGGCTTGGCCTTAGGTTGTTAGCCTTCTTGGGAGCCTGAGCACTAAGGATGAGGGGTTCCAGTGGGCTGAGACGTGAGGCCACGGTTCTGCTTCCACTTAGGCTTCCCATTCCTGGTAGGCTAAGCATAGCAACCTAAAGAGGCTGCATCAGAGGTGCCACTGAAGGCTCTCATGAGATGGGAGGCTTAGGGTGACACTGGGCTGGGGCTTTGGCTCCGGGTCAGGGTCAGAATGGGGCTCAAGTTTAGCGTCAGGAAGAGGTAGGGGACAGGTTGAAGGTGTGATTTCAGGCAGACATTGTGGCTTAGGGTGAGTCTTGGGAGAGGTTTGGGCTTAGGTGTGGGCTTGAAATCGGGTAGAGGCTTTAGGTGAGGCTTACTGGTGGGGCGAGGAGTGACACTCTCCTTAGGATCCATTTCTGGCTTCGGCTTCCATTTAGGATGAGGTTTAGGTCGAAGGTCCTTCTGAAACAGCACCAGCCAAGTGAATTCCACATTGCTCTGCAAACCCCACTCTTCTCCTCGCATCGTGGCCGGTGGCCAAGCAAGGTCGGGGAGGTAGAGGAGTGAGATCCAAATCTTGAAGAAGCAGCCAAACTCTCCCACATCCATGCAAAGATCACATCGGGCCCTTGGTAGTCGTGGCCTCTGAAGACAAGTGGTGAACCTTGCAAGTCACCTGGCCTTAAAGCTGCTCTTCAACGTGCAACCCTCATGCAGGCTAGAGGGTTACATGGAAGGTGAGCCTCTGGGAAAACAGTCCTGCGTCCTCTGCCTTCCCAAGAGACAGAGAGCAACAGAGACAGACAGACAGAGGGAGAGAGGGTGAGAGGGAGAGAGAGAAAGCGAAAGAGGAGGAGAAAGGCAGCGGTGAGCGGCGGCGAGAGCAGCAGGCTGGGCGCAGAGGCTGTGCTGGGTGGGTTGGATCAGGTCCCCCAAGCAGCGGCAGCAGGTGCGTGTGAGGCCAGAGCGGCAGAGGCAGAGGCAGAGGCTGCAGAGGCTGGCAAGGGTGCAGCGGCGAGCGGAGGCTCCCCGCAGAGGCAGCGAGCAGCAGTTGGGGCTTTGGGAAGCAGGGTGAGGCGTCTACGGCCATACCACCCTGAACGCGCCCGATCTCGTCTGATCTCGGAAGCTAAGCAGGGTCGGGCCTGGTTAGTACTTGGATGGGAGACCGCCTGGGAATACCGGGTGCTGTAGACTTTTGCCTCCGCTCCCCAGCCCACTAGGCTGCTTGCTGCCTCACAGCCACTGCCCACTACTTTTAGGCTCACTCACTGCCTCGCACCTCCACCTCAACCCAACATCACACCAGCCACAGGGGAAAAGACAGCTAGCTGTCTGGATGCACAACTCACACCACACAGCCTGGCAGGCACGCAATGCTTTCCACCTAGGAAAAGCAGGAAAACCCAGGCCTGGGCCGGCCTGACGCCCAGCCTCACCGCTGACAGCTTGGCCTGAGACCACACCACATTCCTACACAGGACAGGACACTTCTTCTGGGCAGCACAAAGGCACCTGGCCTCCTCTTGCTCCTGCAATCCTGACCACATCCTCCCAACCACTCCTGAAAAGCAGCTCATGAACACAAGGCTAGGCTTGTGGCTCCAGGACTGAAAGGCCTGCCCGGCCAGCCGGAACTCACACCACCCTGGGTTAAGCCCTGCTACCCCAGATGGCTTGGTTGCGGGCTTGGAGGCTTCCTCCTGCCATGGGTTGAGTTTGCGTGGGCCGGGTAGATGGGCTCATGGGGAAAGTGGATGGAAGTGTACATGGATGCATGGATGCATGGGTAGACAGCTGGATGCATGGCCGACTGGATGGATGGCTGGATGGATGGCTGGATGGATGGCTGGATGGATGCCTAGGTGCATAGTGGGTGTATGGATGGATGCGGGCACGCATGCATGCATGGATGGTGGATGCATGCGTGCATGGTTGGGTCGGTGGATGCATGCCTGGATCCACCCATGGATGCCGGGGTGGCTGGCCGTACAGCCTGATTCATGGATGGATGTTGATTGGATGGATGGTGGATGGATGGACGGAGCCACGCATGGAAGGATGCATGGATGGATGGACTGAAAGATACATAGATGGATAGATAGATAGATAGATAGATAGATAGATAGATAGATAGATAGATTGATAGATTGATTGATAGATACATAGATCGACCGATGGATGGATGGATGGATGGATGGATGGATGGATGGATGGATGACTGGCTGGCTGACTGGCTGGCTGACTGACTGGCTGGCTGGCTGGCTGGCTGGCTGGCTGGCTGGCTGGATGGATGGCTGGATGAATGGATGCTGAGACACTCTGCAGTGTGTACTGACAGTTTCAGCTGGCCTAGCACTGACTGGGAGGCTCTGAGTTCTCTTCCCCACAGTGGGCAAACAAGCAAACACTGGCTGCTTCTTTCCTCTTCTTCCTGCTAGGGACACACGTTGTCCTTTCGCGGCGTGCACTGCATAGACTTGGAAAGTAGCGGCAGGGTAGATGAGGAGGAACGAGGCCCGGGAAACGGGCGCCGGCAACGTTGCCGAGACAAATGCTCCCGGAATTCTGGAGTTCCTGGATTCCAAGCACAGAGCACCCTTTTCTTGCTTGGGTGGAGGGCTTCCACTCCAACCCGAGGCATGGGTGTGTGTTCCAGTGAGGCTTGGCCTTAGGTTGTTAGCCTTCTTGGGAGCCTGAGCACTAAGGATGAGGGGTTCCAGTGGGCTGAGACGTGAGGCCACGGTTCTGCTTCCACTTAGGCTTCCCATTCCTGGTAGGCTAAGCATAGCAACCTAAAGAGGCTGCATCAGAGGTGCCACTGAAGGCTCTCATGAGATGGGAGGCTTAGGGTGACACTGGGCTGGGGCTTTGGCTCCGGGTCAGGGTCAGAATGGGGCTCAAGTTTAGCGTCAGGAAGAGGTAGGGGACAGGTTGAAGGTGTGATTTCAGGCAGACATTGTGGCTTAGGGTGAGTCTTGGGAGAGGTTTGGGCTTAGGTGTGGGCTTGAAATCGGGTAGAGGCTTTAGGTGAGGCTTACTGGTGGGGCGAGGAGTGACACTCTCCTTAGGATCCATTTCTGGCTTCGGCTTCCATTTAGGATGAGGTTTAGGTCGAAGGTCCTTCTGAAACAGCACCAGCCAAGTGAATTCCACATTGCTCTGCAAACCCCACTCTTCTCCTCGCATCGTGGCCGGTGGCCAAGCAAGGTCGGGGAGGTAGAGGAGTGAGATCCAAATCTTGAAGAAGCAGCCAAACTCTCCCACATCCATGCAAAGATCACATCGGGCCCTTGGTAGTCGTGGCCTCTGAAGACAAGTGGTGAACCTTGCAAGTCACCTAGCCTTAAAGCTGCTCTTCAACGTGCAACCCTCATGCAGGCTAGAGGGTTACATGGAAGGTGAGCCTCTGGGAAAACAGTCCTGCGTCCTCTGCCTTCCCAAGAGACAGAGAGCAACAGAGACAGACAGACAGAGGGAGAGAGGGTGAGAGGGAGAGAGAGAAAGCGAAAGAGGAGGAGAAAGGCAGCGGTGAGCGGCGGCGAGAGCAGCAGGCTGGGCGCAGAGGCTGTGCTGGGTGGGTTGGATCAGGTCCCCCAAGCAGCGGCAGCAGGTGCGTGTGAGGCCAGAGCGGCAGAGGCAGAGGCAGAGGCTGCAGAGGCTGGCAAGGGTGCAGCGGCGAGCGGAGGCTCCCCGCAGAGGCAGCGAGCAGCAGTTGGGGCTTTGGGAAGCAGGGTGAGACGTCTACGGCCATACCACCCTGAACGCGCCCGATCTCGTCTGATCTCGGAAGCTAAGCAGGGTCGGGCCTGGTTAGTACTTGGATGGGAGACCGCCTGGGAATACCGGGTGCTGTAGACTTTTGCCTCCGCTCCCCAGCCCACTAGGCTGCTTGCTGCCTCACAGCCACTGCCCAATACTTTTAGGCTCACTCACTGCCTCGCACCTCCACCTCAACCCAACATCACACCAGCCACAGGGGAAAAGACAGCTAGCTGTCTGGATGCACAACTCACACCACACAGCCTGGCAGGCACGCAATGCTTTCCACCTAGGAAAAGCAGGAAAACCCAGGCCTGGGCCGGCCTGACGCCCAGCCTCACCGCTGACAGCTTGGCCTGAGACCACACCACATTCCTACACAGGACAGGACACTTCTTCTGGGCAGCACAAAGGCACCTGGCCTCCTCTTGCTCCTGCAATCCTGACCACATCCTCCCAACCACTCCTGAAAAGCAGCTCATGAACACAAGGCTAGGCTTGTGGCTCCAGGACTGAAAGGCCTGCCCGGCCAGCCGGAACTCACACCACCCTGGGTTAAGCCCTGCTACCCCAGATGGCTTGGTTGCGGGCTTGGAGGCTTCCTCCTGCCATGGGTTGAGTTTGCGTGGGCCGGGTAGATGGGCTCATGGGGAAAGTGGATGGAAGTGTACATGGATGCATGGATGCATGGGTAGACAGCTGGATGCATGGCCGACTGGATGGATGGCTGGATGGATGGCTGGATGGATGGCTGGATGGATGCCTAGGTGCATAGTGGGTGTATGGATGGATGCGGGCACGCATGCATGCATGGATGGTGGATGCATGCGTGCATGGTTGGGTCGGTGGATGCATGCCTGGATCCACCCATGGATGCCGGGGTGGCTGGCCGTACAGCCTGATTCATGGATGGATGTTGATTGGATGGATGGTGGATGGATGGACGGAGCCACGCATGGAAGGATGCATGGATGGATGGACTGAAAGATACATAGATGGATAGATAGATAGATAGATAGATAGATAGATAGATAGATAGATAGATTGATAGATTGATTGATAGATACATAGATCGACCGATGGATGGATGGATGGATGGATGGATGGATGGATGGATGACTGGCTGGCTGACTGGCTGGCTGACTGACTGGCTGGCTGGCTGGCTGGCTGGCTGGCTGGCTGGCTGGCTGGCTGGATGGATGGATGGCTGGATGAATGGATGCTGAGACACTCTGCAGTGTGTACTGACAGTTTCAGCTGGCCTAGCACTGACTGGGAGGCTCTGAGTTCTCTTCCCCACAGTGGGCAAACAAGCAAACACTGGCTGCTTCTTTCCTCTTCTTCCTGCTAGGGACACACGTTGTCCTTTCGCGGCGTGCACTGCATAGACTTGGAAAGTAGCGGCAGGGTAGATGAGGAGGAACGAGGCCCGGGAAACGGGCGCCGGCAACGTTGCCGAGACAAATGCTCCCGGAATTCTGGAGTTCCTGGATTCCAAGCACAGAGCACCCTTTTCTTGCTTGGGTGGAGGGCTTCCACTCCAACCCGAGGCATGGGTGTGTGTTCCAGTGAGGCTTGGCCTTAGGTTGTTAGCCTTCTTGGGAGCCTGAGCACTAAGGATGAGGGGTTCCAGTGGGCTGAGACGTGAGGCCACGGTTCTGCTTCCACTTAGGCTTCCCATTCCTGGTAGGCTAAGCATAGCAACCTAAAGAGGCTGCATCAGAGGTGCCACTGAAGGCTCTCATGAGATGGGAGGCTTAGGGTGACACTGGGCTGGGGCTTTGGCTCCGGGTCAGGGTCAGAATGGGGCTCAAGTTTAGCGTCAGGAAGAGGTAGGGGACAGGTTGAAGGTGTGATTTCAGGCAGACATTGTGGCTTAGGGTGAGTCTTGGGAGAGGTTTGGGCTTAGGTGTGGGCTTGAAATCGGGTAGAGGCTTTAGGTGAGGCTTACTGGTGGGGCGAGGAGTGACACTCTCCTTAGGATCCATTTCTGGCTTCGGCTTCCATTTAGGATGAGGTTTAGGTCGAAGGTCCTTCTGAAACAGCACCAGCCAAGTGAATTCCACATTGCTCTGCAAACCCCACTCTTCTCCTCGCATCGTGGCCGGTGGCCAAGCAAGGTCGGGGAGGTAGAGGAGTGAGATCCAAATCTTGAAGAAGCAGCCAAACTCTCCCACATCCATGCAAAGATCACATCGGGCCCTTGGTAGTCGTGGCCTCTGAAGACAAGTGGTGAACCTTGCAAGTCACCTGGCCTTAAAGCTGCTCTTCAACGTGCAACCCTCATGCAGGCTAGAGGGTTACATGGAAGGTGAGCCTCTGGGAAAACAGTCCTGCGTCCTCTGCCTTCCCAAGAGACAGAGAGCAACAGAGACAGACAGACAGAGGGAGAGAGGGTGAGAGGGAGAGAGAGAAAGCGAAAGAGGAGGAGAAAGGCAGCGGTGAGCGGCGGCGAGAGCAGCAGGCTGGGCGCAGAGGCTGTGCTGGGTGGGTTGGATCAGGTCCCCCAAGCAGCGGCAGCAGGTGCGTGTGAGGCCAGAGCGGCAGAGGCAGAGGCAGAGGCTGCAGAGGCTGGCAAGGGTGCAGCGGCGAGCGGAGGCTCCCCGCAGAGGCAGCGAGCAGCAGTTGGGGCTTTGGGAAGCAGGGTGAGACGTCTACGGCCATACCACCCTGAACGCGCCCGATCTCGTCTGATCTTGGAAGCTAAGCAGGGTCGGGCCTGGTTAGTACTTGGATGGGAGACCGCCTGGGAATACCGGGTGCTGTAGACTTTTGCCTCCGCTCCCCAGCCCACTAGGCTGCTTGCTGCCTCACAGCCACTGCCCACTACTTTTAGGCTCACTCACTGCCTCGCACCTCCACCTCAACCCAACATCACACCAGCCACAGGGGAAAAGACAGCTAGCTGTCTGGATGCACAACTCACACCACACAGCCTGGCAGGCACGCAATGCTTTCCACCTAGGAAAAGCAGGAAAACCCAGGCCTGGGCCGGCCTGACGCCCAGCCTCACCGCTGACAGCTTGGCCTGAGACCACACCACATTCCTACACAGGACAGGACACTTCTTCTGGGCAGCACAAAGGCACCTGGCCTCCTCTTGCTCCTGCAATCCTGACCACATCCTCCCAACCACTCCTGAAAAGCAGCTCATGAACACAAGGCTAGGCTTGTGGCTCCAGGACTGAAAGGCCTGCCCGGCCAGCCGGAACTCACACCACCCTGGGTTAAGCCCTGCTACCCCAGATGGCTTGGTTGCGGGCTTGGAGGCTTCCTCCTGCCATGGGTTGAGTTTGCGTGGGCCGGGTAGATGGGCTCATGGGGAAAGTGGATGGAAGTGTACATGGATGCATGGATGCATGGGTAGACAGCTGGATGCATGGCCGACTGGATGGATGGCTGGATGGATGGCTGGATGGATGGCTGGATGGATGCCTAGGTGCATAGTGGGTGTATGGATGGATGCGGGCACGCATGCATGCATGGATGGTGGATGCATGCGTGCATGGTTGGGTCGGTGGATGCATGCCTGGATCCACCCATGGATGCCGGGGTGGCTGGCCGTACAGCCTGATTCATGGATGGATGTTGATTGGATGGATGGTGGATGGATGGACGGAGCCACGCATGGAAGGATGCATGGATGGATGGACTGAAAGATACATAGATGGATAGATAGATAGATAGATAGATAGATAGATAGATAGATAGATTGATAGATTGATTGATAGATACATAGATCGACCGATGGATGGATGGATGGATGGATGGATGGATGGATGGATGACTGGCTGGCTGACTGGCTGGCTGACTGACTGGCTGGCTGGCTGGCTGGCTGGCTGGCTGGCTGGCTGGCTGGCTGGCTGGATGGATGGCTGGATGAATGGATGCTGAGACACTCTGCAGTGTGTACTGACAGTTTCAGCTGGCCTAGCACTGACTGGGAGGCTCTGAGTTCTCTTCCCCACAGTGGGCAAACAAGCAAACACTGGCTGCTTCTTTCCTCTTCTTCCTGCTAGGGACACACGTTGTCCTTTCGCGGCGTGCACTGCATAGACTTGGAAAGTAGCGGCAGGGTAGATGAGGAGGAACGAGGCCCGGGAAACGGGCGCCGGCAACGTTGCCGAGACAAATGCTCCCGGAATTCTGGAGTTCCTGGATTCCAAGCACAGAGCACCCTTTTCTTGCTTGGGTGGAGGGCTTCCACTCCAACCCGAGGCATGGGTGTGTGTTCCAGTGAGGCTTGGCCTTAGGTTGTTAGCCTTCTTGGGAGCCTGAGCACTAAGGATGAGGGGTTCCAGTGGGCTGAGACGTGAGGCCACGGTTCTGCTTCCACTTAGGCTTCCCATTCCTGGTAGGCTAAGCATAGCAACCTAAAGAGGCTGCATCAGAGGTGCCACTGAAGGCTCTCATGAGATGGGAGGCTTAGGGTGACACTGGGCTGGGGCTTTGGCTCCGGGTCAGGGTCAGAATGGGGCTCAAGTTTAGCGTCAGGAAGAGGTAGGGGACAGGTTGAAGGTGTGATTTCAGGCAGACATTGTGGCTTAGGGTGAGTCTTGGGAGAGGTTTGGGCTTAGGTGTGGGCTTGAAATCGGGTAGAGGCTTTAGGTGAGGCTTACTGGTGGGGCGAGGAGTGACACTCTCCTTAGGATCCATTTCTGGCTTCGGCTTCCATTTAGGATGAGGTTTAGGTCGAAGGTCCTTCTGAAACAGCACCAGCCAAGTGAATTCCACATTGCTCTGCAAACCCCACTCTTCTCCTCGCATCGTGGCCGGTGGCCAAGCAAGGTCGGGGAGGTAGAGGAGTGAGATCCAAATCTTGAAGAAGCAGCCAAACTCTCCCACATCCATGCAAAGATCACATCGGGCCCTTGGTAGTCGTGGCCTCTGAAGACAAGTGGTGAACCTTGCAAGTCACCTGGCCTTAAAGCTGCTCTTCAACGTGCAACCCTCATGCAGGCTAGAGGGTTACATGGAAGGTGAGCCTCTGGGAAAACAGTCCTGCGTCCTCTGCCTTCCCAAGAGACAGAGAGCAACAGAGACAGACAGACAGAGGGAGAGAGGGTGAGAGGGAGAGAGAGAAAGCGAAAGAGGAGGAGAAAGGCAGCGGTGAGCGGCGGCGAGAGCAGCAGGCTGGGCGCAGAGGCTGTGCTGGGTGGGTTGGATCAGGTCCCCCAAGCAGCGGCAGCAGGTGCGTGTGAGGCCAGAGCGGCAGAGGCAGAGGCTGCAGAGGCTGGCAAGGGTGCAGCGGCGAGCGGAGGCTCCCCGCAGAGGCAGCGAGCAGCAGTTGGGGCTTTGGGAAGCAGTGTGAGGCGTCTACGGCCATACCACCCTGAACGCGCCCGATCTCGTCTGATCTCGGAAGCTAAGCAGGGTCGGGCCTGGTTAGTACTTGGATGGGAGATCGCCTGGGAATACCGGGTGCTGTAGACTTTTGCCTCCGCTCCCCAGCCCACTAGGCTGCTTGCTGCCTCACAGCCACTGCCCACTACTTTTAGGCTCACTCACTGCCTCGCACCTCCACCTCAACCCAACATCACACCAGCCACAGGGGAAAAGACAGCTAGCTGTCTGGATGCACAACTCACACCACACAGCCTGGCAGGCACGCAATGCTTTCCACCTAGGAAAAGCAGGAAAACCCAGGCCTGGGCCGGCCTGACGCCCAGCCTCACCGCTGACAGCTTGGCCTGAGACCACACCACATTCCTACACAGGACAGGACACTTCTTCTGGGCAGCACAAAGGCACCTGGCCTCCTCTTGCTCCTGCAATCCTGACCACATCCTCCCAACCACTCCTGAAAAGCAGCTCATGAACACAAGGCTAGGCTTGTGGCTCCAGGACTGAAAGGCCTGCCCGGCCAGCCGGAACTCACACCACCCTGGGTTAAGCCCTGCTACCCCAGATGGCTTGGTTGCGGGCTTGGAGGCTTCCTCCTGCCATGGGTTGAGTTTGCGTGGGCCGGGTAGATGGGCTCATGGGGAAAGTGGATGGAAGTGTACATGGATGCATGGATGCATGGGTAGACAGCTGGATGCATGGCCGACTGGATGGATGGCTGGATGGATGGCTGGATGGATGGCTGGATGGATGCCTAGGTGCATAGTGGGTGTATGGATGGATGCGGGCACGCATGCATGCATGGATGGTGGATGCATGCGTGCATGGTTGGGTCGGTGGATGCATGCCTGGATCCACCCATGGATGCCGGGGTGGCTGGCCGTACAGCCTGATTCATGGATGGATGTTGATTGGATGGATGGTGGATGGATGGACGGAGCCACGCATGGAAGGATGCATGGATGGATGGACTGAAAGATACATAGATGGATAGATAGATAGATAGATAGATAGATAGATAGATAGATAGATTGATAGATTGATTGATAGATACATAGATCGACCGATGGATGGATGGATGGATGGATGGATGGATGGATGGATGGATGGATGACTGGCTGGCTGACTGGCTGGCTGACTGACTGGCTGGCTGGCTGGCTGGCTGGCTGGCTGGCTGGCTGGCTGGCTGGCTGGATGGATGGCTGGATGAATGGATGCTGAGACACTCTGCAGTGTGTACTGACAGTTTCAGCTGGCCTAGCACTGACTGGGAGGCTCTGAGTTCTCTTCCCCACAGTGGGCAAACAAGCAAACACTGGCTGCTTCTTTCCTCTTCTTCCTGCTAGGGACACACGTTGTCCTTTCGCGGCGTGCACTGCATAGACTTGGAAAGTAGCGGCAGGGTAGATGAGGAGGAACGAGGCCCGGGAAACGGGCGCCGGCAACGTTGCCGAGACAAATGCTCCCGGAATTCTGGAGTTCCTGGATTCCAAGCACAGAGCACCCTTTTCTTGCTTGGGTGGAGGGCTTCCACTCCAACCCGAGGCATGGGTGTGTGTTCCAGTGAGGCTTGGCCTTAGGTTGTTAGCCTTCTTGGGAGCCTGAGCACTAAGGATGAGGGGTTCCAGTGGGCTGAGACGTGAGGCCACGGTTCTGCTTCCACTTAGGCTTCCCATTCCTGGTAGGCTAAGCATAGCAACCTAAAGAGGCTGCATCAGAGGTGCCACTGAAGGCTCTCATGAGATGGGAGGCTTAGGGTGACACTGGGCTGGGGCTTTGGCTCCGGGTCAGGGTCAGAATGGGGCTCAAGTTTAGCGTCAGGAAGAGGTAGGGGACAGGTTGAAGGTGTGATTTCAGGCAGACATTGTGGCTTAGGGTGAGTCTTGGGAGAGGTTTGGGCTTAGGTGTGGGCTTGAAATCGGGTAGAGGCTTTAGGTGAGGCTTACTGGTGGGGCGAGGAGTGACACTCTCCTTAGGATCCATTTCTGGCTTCGGCTTCCATTTAGGATGAGGTTTAGGTCGAAGGTCCTTCTGAAACAGCACCAGCCAAGTGAATTCCACATTGCTCTGCAAACCCCACTCTTCTCCTCGCATCGTGGCCGGTGGCCAAGCAAGGTCGGGGAGGTAGAGGAGTGAGATCCAAATCTTGAAGAAGCAGCCAAACTCTCCCACATCCATGCAAAGATCACATCGGGCCCTTGGTAGTCGTGGCCTCTGAAGACAAGTGGTGAACCTTGCAAGTCACCTGGCCTTAAAGCTGCTCTTCAACGTGCAACCCTCATGCAGGCTAGAGGGTTACATGGAAGGTGAGCCTCTGGGAAAACAGTCCTGCGTCCTCTGCCTTCCCAAGAGACAGAGAGCAACAGAGACAGACAGACAGAGGGAGAGAGGGTGAGAGGGAGAGAGAGAAAGCGAAAGAGGAGGAGAAAGGCAGCGGTGAGCGGCGGCGAGAGCAGCAGGCTGGGCGCAGAGGCTGTGCTGGGTGGGTTGGATCAGGTCCCCCAAGCAGCGGCAGCAGGTGCGTGTGAGGCCAGAGCGGCAGAGGCAGAGGCAGAGGCTGCAGAGGCTGGCAAGGGTGCAGCGGCGAGCGGAGGCTCCCCGCAGAGGCAGCGAGCAGCAGTTGGGGCTTTGGGAAGCAGTGTGAGGCGTCTACGGCCATACCACCCTGAACGCGCCCGATCTCGTCTGATCTCGGAAGCTAAGCAGGGTCGGGCCTGGTTAGTACTTGGATGGGAGACCGCCTGGGAATACCGGGTGCTGTAGGCTTTTGCCTCCGCTCCCCAGCCCACTAGGCTGCTTGCTGCCTCACAGCCACTGCCCAATACTTTTAGGCTCACTCACTGCCTCGCACCTCCACCTCAACCCAACATCACACCAGCCACAGGGGAAAAGACAGCTAGCTGTCTGGATGCACAACTCACACCACACAGCCTGGCAGGCACGCAATGCTTTCCACCTAGGAAAAGCAGGAAAACCCAGGCCTGGGCCGGCCTGACGCCCAGCCTCACCGCTGACAGCTTGGCCTGAGACCACACCACATTCCTACACAGGACAGGACACTTCTTCTGGGCAGCACAAAGGCACCTGGCCTCCTCTTGCTCCTGCAATCCTGACCACATCCTCCCAACCACTCCTGAAAAGCAGCTCATGAACACAAGGCTAGGCTTGTGGCTCCAGGACTGAAAGGCCTGCCCGGCCAGCCGGAACTCACACCACCCTGGGTTAAGCCCTGCTACCCCAGATGGCTTGGTTGCGGGCTTGGAGGCTTCCTCCTGCCATGGGTTGAGTTTGCGTGGGCCGGGTAGATGGGCTCATGGGGAAAGTGGATGGAAGTGTACATGGATGCATGGATGCATGGGTAGACAGCTGGATGCATGGCCGACTGGATGGATGGCTGGATGGATGGCTGGATGGATGGCTGGATGGATGCCTAGGTGCATAGTGGGTGTATGGATGGATGCGGGCACGCATGCATGCATGGATGGTGGATGCATGCGTGCATGGTTGGGTCGGTGGATGCATGCCTGGATCCACCCATGGATGCCGGGGTGGCTGGCCGTACAGCCTGATTCATGGATGGATGTTGATTGGATGGATGGTGGATGGATGGACGGAGCCACGCATGGAAGGATGCATGGATGGATGGACTGAAAGATACATAGATGGATAGATAGATAGATAGATAGATAGATAGATAGATAGATAGATAGATTGATAGATTGATTGATAGATACATAGATCGACCGATGGATGGATGGATGGATGGATGGATGGATGGATGGATGGATGGATGGATGGATGACTGGCTGGCTGACTGGCTGGCTGACTGACTGGCTGGCTGGCTGGCTGGCTGGCTGGCTGGCTGGCTGGCTGGCTGGCTGGCTGGATGGATGGCTGGATGAATGGATGCTGAGACACTCTGCAGTGTGTACTGACAGTTTCAGCTGGCCTAGCACTGACTGGGAGGCTCTGAGTTCTCTTCCCCACAGTGGGCAAACAAGCAAACACTGGCTGCTTCTTTCCTCTTCTTCCTGCTAGGGACACACGTTGTCCTTTCGCGGCGTGCACTGCATAGACTTGGAAAGTAGCGGCAGGGTAGATGAGGAGGAACGAGGCCCGGGAAACGGGCGCCGGCAACGTTGCCGAGACAAATGCTCCCGGAATTCTGGAGTTCCTGGATTCCAAGCACAGAGCACCCTTTTCTTGCTTGGGTGGAGGGCTTCCACTCCAACCCGAGGCATGGGTGTGTGTTCCAGTGAGGCTTGGCCTTAGGTTGTTAGCCTTCTTGGGAGCCTGAGCACTAAGGATGAGGGGTTCCAGTGGGCTGAGACGTGAGGCCACGGTTCTGCTTCCACTTAGGCTTCCCATTCCTGGTAGGCTAAGCATAGCAACCTAAAGAGGCTGCATCAGAGGTGCCACTGAAGGCTCTCATGAGATGGGAGGCTTAGGGTGACACTGGGCTGGGGCTTTGGCTCCGGGTCAGGGTCAGAATGGGGCTCAAGTTTAGCGTCAGGAAGAGGTAGGGGACAGGTTGAAGGTGTGATTTCAGGCAGACATTGTGGCTTAGGGTGAGTCTTGGGAGAGGTTTGGGCTTAGGTGTGGGCTTGAAATCGGGTAGAGGCTTTAGGTGAGGCTTACTGGTGGGGCGAGGAGTGACACTCTCCTTAGGATCCATTTCTGGCTTCGGCTTCCATTTAGGATGAGGTTTAGGTCGAAGGTCCTTCTGAAACAGCACCAGCCAAGTGAATTCCACATTGCTCTGCAAACCCCACTCTTCTCCTCGCATCGTGGCCGGTGGCCAAGCAAGGTCGGGGAGGTAGAGGAGTGAGATCCAAATCTTGAAGAAGCAGCCAAACTCTCCCACATCCATGCAAAGATCACATCGGGCCCTTGGTAGTCGTGGCCTCTGAAGACAAGTGGTGAACCTTGCAAGTCACCTGGCCTTAAAGCTGCTCTTCAACGTGCAACCCTCATGCAGGCTAGAGGGTTACATGGAAGGTGAGCCTCTGGGAAAACAGTCCTGCGTCCTCTGCCTTCCCAAGAGACAGAGAGCAACAGAGACAGACAGACAGAGGGAGAGAGGGTGAGAGGGAGAGAGAGAAAGCGAAAGAGGAGGAGAAAGGCAGCGGTGAGCGGCGGCGAGAGCAGCAGGCTGGGCGCAGAGGCTGTGCTGGGTGGGTTGGATCAGGTCCCCCAAGCAGCGGCAGCAGGTGCGTGTGAGGCCAGAGCGGCAGAGGCAGAGGCTGCAGAGGCTGGCAAGGGTGCAGCGGCGAGCGGAGGCTCCCCGCAGAGGCAGCGAGCAGCAGTTGGGGCTTTGGGAAGCAGTGTGAGGCGTCTACGGCCATACCACCCTGAACGCGCCCGATCTCGTCTGATCTCGGAAGCTAAGCAGGGTCGGGCCTGGTTAGTACTTGGATGGGAGATCGCCTGGGAATACCGGGTGCTGTAGACTTTTGCCTCCGCTCCCCAGCCCACTAGGCTGCTTGCTGCCTCACAGCCACTGCCCACTACTTTTAGGCTCACTCACTGCCTCGCACCTCCACCTCAACCCAACATCACACCAGCCACAGGGGAAAAGACAGCTAGCTGTCTGGATGCACAACTCACACCACACAGCCTGGCAGGCACGCAATGCTTTCCACCTAGGAAAAGCAGGAAAACCCAGGCCTGGGCCGGCCTGACGCCCAGCCTCACCGCTGACAGCTTGGCCTGAGACCACACCACATTCCTACACAGGACAGGACACTTCTTCTGGGCAGCACAAAGGCACCTGGCCTCCTCTTGCTCCTGCAATCCTGACCACATCCTCCCAACCACTCCTGAAAAGCAGCTCATGAACACAAGGCTAGGCTTGTGGCTCCAGGACTGAAAGGCCTGCCCGGCCAGCCGGAACTCACACCACCCTGGGTTAAGCCCTGCTACCCCAGATGGCTTGGTTGCGGGCTTGGAGGCTTCCTCCTGCCATGGGTTGAGTTTGCGTGGGCCGGGTAGATGGGCTCATGGGGAAAGTGGATGGAAGTGTACATGGATGCATGGATGCATGGGTAGACAGCTGGATGCATGGCCGACTGGATGGATGGCTGGATGGATGGCTGGATGGATGGCTGGATGGATGCCTAGGTGCATAGTGGGTGTATGGATGGATGCGGGCACGCATGCATGCATGGATGGTGGATGCATGCGTGCATGGTTGGGTCGGTGGATGCATGCCTGGATCCACCCATGGATGCCGGGGTGGCTGGCCGTACAGCCTGATTCATGGATGGATGTTGATTGGATGGATGGTGGATGGATGGACGGAGCCACGCATGGAAGGATGCATGGATGGATGGACTGAAAGATACATAGATGGATAGATAGATAGATAGATAGATAGATAGATAGATAGATTGATAGATTGATAGATTGATTGATAGATACATAGATCGACCGATGGATGGATGGATGGATGGATGGATGGATGGATGGATGGATGGATGACTGGCTGGCTGACTGGCTGGCTGACTGACTGGCTGGCTGGCTGGCTGGCTGGCTGGCTGGCTGGCTGGCTGGCTGGCCGGCTGGATGGCTGGATGAATGGATGCTGAGACACTCTGCAGTGTGTACTGACAGTTTCAGCTGGCCTAGCACTGACTGGGAGGCTCTGAGTTCTCTTCCCCACAGTGGGCAAACAAGCAAACACTGGCTGCTTCTTTCCTCTTCTTCCTGCTAGGGACACACGTTGTCCTTTCGCGGCGTGCACTGCATAGACTTGGAAAGTAGCGGCAGGGTAGATGAGGAGGAACGAGGCCCGGGAAACGGGCGCCGGCAACGTTGCCGAGACAAATGCTCCCGGAATTCTGGAGTTCCTGGATTCCAAGCACAGAGCACCCTTTTCTTGCTTGGGTGGAGGGCTTCCACTCCAACCCGAGGCATGGGTGTGTGTTCCAGTGAGGCTTGGCCTTAGGTTGTTAGCCTTCTTGGGAGCCTGAGCACTAAGGATGAGGGGTTCCAGTGGGCTGAGACATGAGGCCACGGTTCTGCTTCCACTTAGGCTTCCCATTCCTGGTAGGCTAAGCATAGCAACCTAAAGAGGCTGCATCAGAGGTGCCACTGAAGGCTCTCATGAGATGGGAGGCTTAGGGTGACACTGGGCTGGGGCTTTGGCTCCGGGTCAGGGTCAGAATGGGGCTCAAGTTTAGCGTCAGGAAGAGGTAGGGGACAGGTTGAAGGTGTGATTTCAGGCAGACATTGTGGCTTAGGGTGAGTCTTGGGAGAGGTTTGGGCTTAGGTGTGGGCTTGAAATCGGGTAGAGGCTTTAGGTGAGGCTTACTGGTGGGGCGAGGAGTGACACTCTCCTTAGGATCCATTTCTGGCTTCGGCTTCCATTTAGGATGAGGTTTAGGTCGAAGGTCCTTCTGAAACAGCACCAGCCAAGTGAATTCCACATTGCTCTGCAAACCCCACTCTTCTCCTCGCATCGTGGCCGGTGGCCAAGCAAGGTCGGGGAGGTAGAGGAGTGAGATCCAAATCTTGAAGAAGCAGCCAAACTCTCCCACATCCATGCAAAGATCACATCGGGCCCTTGGTAGTCGTGGCCTCTGAAGACAAGTGGTGAACCTTGCAAGTCACCTGGCCTTAAAGCTGCTCTTCAACGTGCAACCCTCATGCAGGCTAGAGGGTTACATGGAAGGTGAGCCTCTGGGAAAACAGTCCTGCGTCCTCTGCCTTCCCAAGAGACAGAGAGCAACAGAGACAGACAGACAGAGGGAGAGAGGGTGAGAGGGAGAGAGAGAAAGCGAAAGAGGAGGAGAAAGGCAGCGGTGAGCGGCGGCGAGAGCAGCAGGCTGGGCGCAGAGGCTGTGCTGGGTGGGTTGGATCAGGTCCCCCAAGCAGCGGCAGCAGGTGCGTGTGAGGCCAGAGCGGCAGAGGCAGAGGCTGCAGAGGCTGGCAAGGGTGCAGCGGCGAGCGGAGGCTCCCCGCAGAGGCAGCGAGCAGCAGTTGGGGCTTTGGGAAGCAGGGTGAGACGTCTACGGCCATACCACCCTGAACGCGCCCGATCTCGTCTGATCTCGGAAGCTAAGCAGGGTCGGGCCTGGTTAGTACTTGGATGGGAGACCGCCTGGGAATACCGGGTGCTGTAGACTTTTGCCTCCGCTCCCCAGCCCACTAGGCTGCTTGCTGCCTCACAGCCACTGCCCACTACTTTTAGGCTCACTCACTGCCTCGCACCTCCACCTCAACCCAACATCACACCAGCCACAGGGGAAAAGACAGCTAGCTGTCTGGATGCACAACTCACACCACACAGCCTGGCAGGCACGCAATGCTTTCCACCTAGGAAAAGCAGGAAAACCCAGGCCTGGGCCGGCCTGACGCCCAGCCTCACCGCTGACAGCTTGGCCTGAGACCACACCACATTCCTACACAGGACAGGACACTTCTTCTGGGCAGCACAAAGGCACCTGGCCTCCTCTTGCTCCTGCAATCCTGACCACATCCTCCCAACCACTCCTGAAAAGCAGCTCATGAACACAAGGCTAGGCTTGTGGCTCCAGGACTGAAAGGCCTGCCCGGCCAGCCGGAACTCACACCACCCTGGGTTAAGCCCTGCTACCCCAGATGGCTTGGTTGCGGGCTTGGAGGCTTCCTCCTGCCATGGGTTGAGTTTGCGTGGGCCGGGTAGATGGGCTCATGGGGAAAGTGGATGGAAGTGTACATGGATGCATGGATGCATGGGTAGACAGCTGGATGCATGGCCGACTGGATGGATGGCTGGATGGATGGCTGGATGGATGGCTGGATGGATGCCTAGGTGCATAGTGGGTGTATGGATGGATGCGGGCACGCATGCATGCATGGATGGTGGATGCATGCGTGCATGGTTGGGTCGGTGGATGCATGCCTGGATCCACCCATGGATGCCGGGGTGGCTGGCCGTACAGCCTGATTCATGGATGGATGTTGATTGGATGGATGGTGGATGGATGGACGGAGCCACGCATGGAAGGATGCATGGATGGATGGACTGAAAGATACATAGATGGATAGATAGATAGATAGATAGATAGATAGATTGATAGATTGATTGATAGATACATAGATCGACCGATGGATGGATGGATGGATGGATGGATGGATGGATGGATGGATGGATGGATGGATGACTGGCTGGCTGACTGGCTGGCTGACTGACTGGCTGGCTGGCTGGCTGGCTGGCTGGCTGGCTGGATGGATGGCTGGATGAATGGATGCTGAGACACTCTGCAGTGTGTACTGACAGTTTCAGCTGGCCTAGCACTGACTGGGAGGCTCTGAGTTCTCTTCCCCACAGTGGGCAAACAAGCAAACACTGGCTGCTTCTTTCCTCTTCTTCCTGCTAGGGACACACGTTGTCCTTTCGCGGCGTGCACTGCATAGACTTGGAAAGTAGCGGCAGGGTAGATGAGGAGGAACGAGGCCCGGGAAACGGGCGCCGGCAACGTTGCCGAGACAAATGCTCCCGGAATTCTGGAGTTCCTGGATTCCAAGCACAGAGCACCCTTTTCTTGCTTGGGTGGAGGGCTTCCACTCCAACCCGAGGCATGGGTGTGTGTTCCAGTGAGGCTTGGCCTTAGGTTGTTAGCCTTCTTGGGAGCCTGAGCACTAAGGATGAGGGGTTCCAGTGGGCTGAGACGTGAGGCCACGGTTCTGCTTCCACTTAGGCTTCCCATTCCTGGTAGGCTAAGCATAGCAACCTAAAGAGGCTGCATCAGAGGTGCCACTGAAGGCTCTCATGAGATGGGAGGCTTAGGGTGACACTGGGCTGGGGCTTTGGCTCCGGGTCAGGGTCAGAATGGGGCTCAAGTTTAGCGTCAGGAAGAGGTAGGGGACAGGTTGAAGGTGTGATTTCAGGCAGACATTGTGGCTTAGGGTGAGTCTTGGGAGAGGTTTGGGCTTAGGTGTGGGCTTGAAATCGGGTAGAGGCTTTAGGTGAGGCTTACTGGTGGGGCGAGGAGTGACACTCTCCTTAGGATCCATTTCTGGCTTCGGCTTCCATTTAGGATGAGGTTTAGGTCGAAGGTCCTTCTGAAACAGCACCAGCCAAGTGAATTCCACATTGCTCTGCAAACCCCACTCTTCTCCTCGCATCGTGGCCGGTGGCCAAGCAAGGTCGGGGAGGTAGAGGAGTGAGATCCAAATCTTGAAGAAGCAGCCAAACTCTCCCACATCCATGCAAAGATCACATCGGGCCCTTGGTAGTCGTGGCCTCTGAAGACAAGTGGTGAACCTTGCAAGTCACCTGGCCTTAAAGCTGCTCTTCAACGTGCAACCCTCATGCAGGCTAGAGGGTTACATGGAAGGTGAGCCTCTGGGAAAACAGTCCTGCGTCCTCTGCCTTCCCAAGAGACAGAGAGCAACAGAGACAGACAGACAGAGGGAGAGAGGGTGAGAGGGAGAGAGAGAAAGCGAAAGAGGAGGAGAAAGGCAGCGGTGAGCGGCGGCGAGAGCAGCAGGCTGGGCGCAGAGGCTGTGCTGGGTGGGTTGGATCAGGTCCCCCAAGCAGCGGCAGCAGGTGCGTGTGAGGCCAGAGCGGCAGAGGCAGAGGCTGCAGAGGCTGGCAAGGGTGCAGCGGCGAGCGGAGGCTCCCCGCAGAGGCAGCGAGCAGCAGTTGGGGCTTTGGGAAGCAGGGTGAGACGTCTACGGCCATACCACCCTGAACGCGCCCGATCTCGTCTGATCTCGGAAGCTAAGCAGGGTCGGGCCTGGTTAGTACTTGGATGGGAGACCGCCTGGGAATACCGGGTGCTGTAGACTTTTGCCTCCGCTCCCCAGCCCACTAGGCTGCTTGCTGCCTCACAGCCACTGCCCACTACTTTTAGGCTCACTCACTGCCTCGCACCTCCACCTCAACCCAACATCACACCAGCCACAGGGGAAAAGACAGCTAGCTGTCTGGATGCACAACTCACACCACACAGCCTGGCAGGCACGCAATGCTTTCCACCTAGGAAAAGCAGGAAAACCCAGGCCTGGGCCGGCCTGACGCCCAGCCTCACCGCTGACAGCTTGGCCTGAGACCACACCACATTCCTACACAGGACAGGACACTTCTTCTGGGCAGCACAAAGGCACCTGGCCTCCTCTTGCTCCTGCAATCCTGACCACATCCTCCCAACCACTCCTGAAAAGCAGCTCATGAACACAAGGCTAGGCTTGTGGCTCCAGGACTGAAAGGCCTGCCCGGCCAGCCGGAACTCACACCACCCTGGGTTAAGCCCTGCTACCCCAGATGGCTTGGTTGCGGGCTTGGAGGCTTCCTCCTGCCATGGGTTGAGTTTGCGTGGGCCGGGTAGATGGGCTCATGGGGAAAGTGGATGGAAGTGTACATGGATGCATGGATGCATGGGTAGACAGCTGGATGCATGGCTGACTGGATGGATCAATGAATGGCTGGCTGGATGGATGGCTGGATGCCTAGATGCATAGTGGGTGTATGGATGGATGCGGGCACGCATGCATGCATGGATGGTGGATGCATGCGTGCATGGTTGAGTCGGTGGATGCATGCGTGGATCCACCCATGGATGCCGGGGTGGCTGGCCGTACAGCCTGATTCATGGATGGATGTTGATTGGATGGATGGTGGATGGATGGAGGGAGCCACGCATGGAAGGATGCATGGATGGATGGACTGAAAGATACATAGATAGATAGATAGATAGATAGATAGATAGATAGATAGATAGATTGATAGATACATAGATCGACCGATGGATGGATGGATGGATGGATGGATGTGCCTGCCGAGGAGGTTATAATAATCACCAAAAACCACAAGTATATACCCAGATGGTAAATTGTGGAAATCATAATACTTATTTACAAGCTGCCCCCTCCCCTACCGAGGGAACAATTCAGTCCTGGGTTTGTTTACAAAAGCCAAAGGTAATTCTCCCCACCAACGGGCACCCTGGACCATGCCCAATGATTGCACCTATGTTAGTCAAATGAATGTTCTGTGTTGTAATTCACTTTAAGAGCGCACTTATAATAATCAAACTTATTTTATGACCATACCTCACTCCCAATATTTGGGCACCTTCGGAGGTAATTGGTCTTTAAACTCCTCACCTTTGAGTAATAATAAATATTCCCAAGCCTCATGTACAGCCCCTATAGGAAAGAGTACCGGTTGGAATAGATACGCTCCCATCCACGTTTCAGATGGAGGAGGTCCAACTGATGTTGTAGGGAACATATTGTTCAACATAAAATTCAAAATCTTATAGACTCCTTAGTCCCTCAAATACATATACATCCCTTACTTCTACCCAAGGCCAGAGGTATTAATATAGATTGCCAGACGTGGGATGTTTTAAAAGCCACCCATTTGGCCCTCAATATTTCAAATACACAACTGGCACAGGATTGTTGGATGTGCCTAGCCCTGGGAGCCTCTTGGCCCCTTGCAATGCCAGAATCATATAATGTATCCATAATTAAAATTTATGTAGTGGAAAAGGGCAATTGTTCTCTGAGTATTCCCTTTAGAATACAACCCATTGGATTCATGGCTTCCCCCTGTGTTTTTAAACTTTTTCGCAATGATAGCTTTGATATTGATGTTGGGCAAGTCTCCTTTTTAAACTGTTTCTCTGTTGTTAATACCTCAACGGAACTTTGTCCTAGTACTGGAAGTTTTTGTGTGTGGAAACAATTTAGCACATTCCAAGTTGCCCAGCAATTGGACAAGTCTCTGTGTTATGGCTTCCCTGCTACCTGATATTGAGCTCATTCCCGGAAATGAACCTGTTCCCATCCCTAGCTTTAATTATTTCGTTCCTGGGCACAAAAGAGCGGTACAATTTATTCCGCTCCCTGTCGGATTAGGGATCGCTGGAGCTGTTGGTACTGGAACTGCAGGATTAACTACCTCGCTACATACCTATTCTAAACTCTCACAACAACTTGCAGATAATTTACAAACAGTCTACCAGTCAGTACGAGACCTCCAGGATCAGGTGGACTCACTGGCTAAAGTAGTTCTCCAAAATAGACGAGGATTTATTCACTGCTAATAAAGGAGGCATATGTTTAGTTTTGCAGGAAAGATGCTGCTTCTATGCCAATAAGTCTGGCATAGTGCGAGACCGGATAAATAAAAAACACCAGGAGGAACTAGAACTGCGTCGCAGAGAATTGTTCGAGAAACCTATTTGGAGTGCCTGAAATGGTGTCCTGCCCTATCTTCTCCCAATTTTGGGCCCGCTGCTTGGCTTGCTTATTCTTTTGTCCCTGGGACCCTTCCTTTTTTTCTAAAATTATGAGTTTTATTAAGACCCAGATAAATGCCATGTTTGATGCCAAGGTGGTGGCAGTCCAGTACCAGCGACTCCAATGTCGTGATCCTGATAAAAACTTGGGCTACGAGGAGCCTCTTGGTTCTCCTTCCATAGGCCTGGATTTCTCCATTCTAAACTCCATCCAAAAGAAACATCGGTCTTGGCGGCTGTGGAATTGCCTATGATGGGAATAGCGTGATGCCAAAAACCAGTGAGCAACCCAGTGGCTATGGAGTACTCAATGACGGGATTAAGCGCTGAAGCTTCCTAGCTGCTTCGCGTAGCCTAAGACAGGGGCTCCATCCTCCAATCACTTTGTGGGACCTGGTTTTGGAAGCACATCACGTAGCCTAAGACAGGCCTTCCACCCTTCAAATTTATACAAAAAGGGAGGAGATGTTGGAGACCCTAGCCTGGGTAGGAAGCCATTTCCCTCAAAGCCTTGCTTAACCTTAAAGACTGGCGGCCGTTCACCTGGCAACATTCATGAGTCATATTATTTTGAGAATTGTCACAATGACCTGATCACCAGATATTTTACATAGGTAGAGACTCGCCGTAAACGTCAGCAAGTGGAATGCCACCGCCCTGCTTCCCCCTCCCCACTTCCTCTTAGCTACTGCTTAAAAGCCTGCTAAAAATTTTTAATAAACAGACCTTGACAACATATTGCTTGGTCTCGCTCTTCTTTCTCACCCTTCTTATTTTCAGGCTGTGTCCCCCTCGGTTCCCCCGAATAACTGGTCCCGCGGGCGGGACATTTCTATAAATCTTACCTAGCTAGACCTGGAAAAGGACTACTGGCTATGTTATTATGCTAATAAAACAGGTGTAGGCTAGAAGAGCATCTGTTGTAAATTTTGGTTAAAGTAACTAAGTTAGGCTCTTGGGTCTTTAGGGCAAAAATTCAGCTCTTTGAGAAATCAGTGATTTGGTTTCATGTACAAACAGCAGTGCAGAATGAAATAGGGAGTTCGGGACTGGCTGGCATCATCTTGGTCACATAATAGGTGGTAGGGTTGGGCATCTTGTCTTCACAGTGGGGGAAAACGAAGTCCCTGCCTCCCAGGTGATGGGTGTGCCTGAATCCCTGTTGGAAGGGGCCGGGACTCAAATGATAGGTTAATAAACCTGTCAGTCCAGTGTCATGTCTCAGAGTTTCCTGTAACCCTGGCCCCTGACCTGACTCTATTTAGGCCCAGACCAGTTCAGGTGCCATTACACCATGCTACCTGTCTCCATGTTGATTTCCTGTTTCCTGTCTCTTCTTTCATCACCATGGTCTAAGTTCTTAGAGTCAGCTTGCTGATTAAGTCCCCAACTGTGTCCCTACCTGTTTACAGAAATATGTTCAGTTTCCATTTCCCCAATGCTGTATTGTTTTTCTGGTATGACATAGAAATTCCTGCTCCAGGTTCAACAGTCTTGGTATACTCGTTTTGGAAGGAGACTCTCTCCCCAATTCCTGTAGCCCACATAATATCTCCACAACACCTTCCTTTCAGAACTGACCACCCCCCGAATTCCCACAGTCCACGTAATGTGACTCATGTAGCCATGTGACCACTCCCTAAAATTGTGTTTAAATTCCACTCAAACCAGTCAGTTGCTACTGCCTCCACTCCTGTTGGGAGCAGCCTGGCACATCTGTCCCTCAGTAAAGCCTGGAGCCTGAATCAGTCGTTCAACTCTCATTTCTTACACATGGTATCCCATTGCCGCTCTCCACCTGGAGCTGAACTGGTTTGTTAGTTTGTTCTTTCTTTCCTCTCTGGTCTTCATGGCTTAGTTTCCTAACAGTGCTAAGTGTATTTATGGGCAGCTAGTTCTTGACACAGGAGTCAACAATGCATGCTAGGCAAGCACTCTACCACTAGGCCAACTCTCTGCCCCAGAGTACACAATTTTTAAAGAGAGAAAGTTTAAAAAAATAAGTTGGGCCAGGAGTTTGGCCTAGTAGAAGAGTGCTTGCCTAGAATGCACAAAGACCCAGATTCGATTCCTTGGTATCACATACATAGAAAAAAAAGCTGGAAGTGGTGCTGTGACTCAAGTGGCAGAGCACTAGCCTTGAGAAAAGTCCCCTGAGTTCAAGCCCCACGACTGGCAAAAAAAAAAAAAAAATGAGTTGATAGCTCAAGGAAGTGGTAAGAACAGAAGCAGAGCAGCAAGCATCTGAAGAAACAGAACACAGTGAGCTGGGGATATGATCAGCTCACGTGCAATTATGCCCTATGTAGCACTTTATTCATCTTCACCATATTAGAAATAAATCCAGGTACATAAAACAAGAGCCAAATATAAAAACATATACGTGACAATTATATATATTAATTGGCGTATCTGGTAATCTGAAAGCAGCTTAGAAGAAAAAAAATTAAATATCTTCAGATGAGTTAAGCTATTAAAAGTAAAAATGGCCACAATCTTCATTAAAAACTCAATATATAGTGTAGTTTGTATAAGCAACATGTAGTGCCAATTTTGTTTGCAGCTATTATAGTGTTCCAACTCTCTCTTGCAAGCTACACCTTTGTCACAGCCTTGGGTGAACCTTGAAGTAGTGCAGAAACCAGCTGTGGTAGAATGCTAGATATAGCATACTTGTACTTAAGAGTCATATGCTTTGTAAGCCCCTAATTCACCATGACTATATTTTAAACCAGGTGCTGCCTAACAGAAAGAACAGATTCCACGGTGTAAGACTGATAATGCTGAAAAGGTAATGTCCAGAAACCATTATCAAGAACTTCCAAGCCAGGCAGTAGTGGCTCACACCTGAAGTTGTAGCTACTCAGCTGACTGAGATTGAGGATCATGGTTTGAAACCAGCCCAGGCAGGAAACTCCACAAGACATAGTGAGTTTCAATAGTGTCTCCAATTCACTATTCAAAAAATCTGGAAATGGTGCTGGAGTTTAAGGGGCAGAGTACTTGTCTTGAGTAAAAGAAGCTCAGGGTCGCGACACAGGTTCAGAATTCAAACCCCATAACCAAGGAAAATAAAATAAAGAAAGAAAGAATTTCCACTGTAAAGCGAAAAGCTCCTCTTCCAATTTGAGAAGGCACAAAGTGCACCATTTCATAGTCCAATATAGTTGGTCCCATCAGGTATTTGGCCAAAGCATGCTGCTCAACATCAGCCTCTCCAGTTTCTGATGCTCTGTGGAGGAGATGCAGGGGCCAAAGTAGAATCTCAGTTTCCATCTCTCTGGTTTGGTGTAGAGCTCTCTCCTGTGTAAACTCTAATGTATGCTAAGAACTGACTTGTAGGTAAAAGACTTTCCACATTTGTTATATTTGTAAGGTCTCTCTCCTGTGTAAATTCCCTTCCACAACTATTTCATTCTAAGGTTCTTTCCTGAGGCTTGACTTGTAGTAGAAAGACTTCCCATATTTGTTACATTCCTGAGATTTCTCTCCTGTGTGTGTGCTCTGAAGTTTGCAGAGATGACATCTGGCAGAAAGACTTTCCACATGTTACATTCATTACGTTTCTCTCATGTGTGTGTTTTCTGATGCCTGCAGAGATGTGACATCTGTCTGAAATACTTTCCACATGTGTTACATTCATAAGGTTTCTTTCCAGTGTGTATGTCCTGATACATACGAAGTTGTGATTTGCATCTGAATGACTTTCCACATGTGTTACACTTATAAGGCTTCTCTCCGGTGTGTGTTCTGTGATGCATATGAAGATATGACATCCATCTGAAAGATTTTCCACATATGTTACATTTATATGGTTTATCTCCTATGTGTATTCTCTGATGAACATTTAAGTTTACTTTGAAGACAAAAGACTTTCCACATGTGTTACATTCATAAGGCTTTTCCCCGGTGTGAGTTCTCTGATGACTATGGAGATGTGACATCAGTCTGAAAGACTTTTTTTTTTTTGCCAGTCCTGGGCTTGAGCTCAGGGCATGAGCACTGTCCTTGGACTTTCTCAAGGCTAGAGCTCTACCACTTGAGCCTCAGCACCACTTCTGGCATTTTTCTATGTATGTGGTACCGAGGAATCGAACCCGGGTCTTCATGTATGCTAGGCAAGCACTTTAACCACTAGGCCAAACTCCCGGCCCCTTTTTTTTTTTTTTTTTGTGCCAGTCCTGGGCTTGAGCACTGTCCTTGGACTTTCTCAAGGCTAGAGCTCTGCCACTTGAGCCTCAGCACCACTTCCGGCTTTTTTTTTCTATATATGTGGTACCAAGGAATTGAACCCGGGTCTCCATGCAAGCACTTTAACCACTAGGCCAAACTCCCGGCCCCCAGTCTGAAAGACTTTCTACATGTGTTACATTCATATGGCTTCTCTCCGGTGTGTATTTTGTGATGGATGCAGAGATCTGATATCCGTCTGAAAGACTTTCCACATGTGTTACATTCATATGGTTTTGTCCCTGTGTGTGTTGTTTGATGTATATGGAGATTTGACTTGAACATGGAAGACTGTCCATATGTGTTGCATTCATATGGTTTCTTTCCTGTGTGTGTTTTCTGATGCATATGAAGATGTGACATCCATCTGAAAGTCTTTCCACATGTGTTACATTTATATGGTTTCTCTCCTGTGTGTGTTTTCTGATGTTTATGGAGATATGAGATCAGTCTGAAAGATTTCCAACATGTGTTACATTCGTAGGTTTTCTCCCCTGTGTGTGTTGTCTGATGCATATTGAGGTTTGACTTGAAGACAAAAGAGTATCCACATGTGTTACATTCACATGGTTTCTCTCCTGTATGGATTTTCTGATGTTTGTGGAGATCTGATGTCCGTCTGAAAGGCTTTGCATATGTGTTACATTCATATGGTTTCTCTTCTGTATGTGATTTACGATGTGCATGGAGACATGACATATGGCTGAAAGACTTTCCACATATACTGTATTCATATGGTTTCTCTCCAGTGTGTGTTCTCTGATGCAGAGGAAGATATGACATCCACCTGAAAGACTTTGCACATATGTTACATTCATATGGTTTCTCCTCTGTGTGTATTCTCTGATGAACATTGAAGTATGACCTGGAGAGAAAAGACTTTCCACACTTGTTATATTCATAAGATTTCTTTATGGTGTGTATTCTCTGATGCATGTGAAGATGTGACAACTCCCTGAAAGACTTTCCACATGAGTTGCATTCATATGGCTTCTCTCCTATGTGTCTGCCCTTATGCATATGGAGAGTTGACTTGAACACAAAAGATGGTCTGTACATGTTACATTCATATAGTTTCTTTCCTGTGTGTGTTTTCTGATTTTTGTGGAGATATGAGATCAGTCTGAAAGACTTTCCACATGTGTTACATTCATATGGTTTCTCCCCTGTATGTTCTCTGATGCACACTGAGCTCTGATTTCCATTTAAAAGGCTTTCCACGTGGGTTACATTCATAAGATTTCTTTTCTGTGTGTCTTCTCTGATACACAATGAGGGATGAGTTCTGCTTGAAAGACTTTCCACATGTGTTACCTTCATGTGATTTGGCTCCCATTTTTTTTTTCTTTTTGGCCAGTCCTGGGCTTGAGCTCAGGGCCTGAGCACTGGCCTTGGACTTTCTCAAGGCTAGAGCTCTACCACTTGAGCCTCAGCACCACTTCCGGCTTTTTTCTATGTATGTGGTGCCGAGGAATCGAACCCGGGTCTTCTGCATGCTAGGCAAGCACTTTAACCACTAGGCCAAACTCCCGGCCCGTGGCTCCCATTTTTGTTCTCTGGAGCCTGCTGAGATCTGACTTCTGCTTATGACATTCATTGTATTCATAGCACATCTGTCCTGTGTGAGTTTCCTGCAGCACAGTGAGGTCTGATTTATATTAAAAAGATTTGCTCCATTTTTTCCGGTTAAATACCTAACACTTTCATCCACTGTGTTGCTATTGGTGATTACAACTAGCAACAGATGTCTGTCTGAATTCCCCTGGCTCATTTGAATCAAGGCATTTACTTGCTGGACATCTAAAATGTCTGACAAATAAAGGAGAATAAAATCATGATGGCATGCAAGCATTTCTTAGAGAACACTCATGTAAAGGAAAACACATTTCCTCCCATTCTACTTATTAAAGATTCAAAAAAATGGTACTAAGGATGATTTATGAGAACTGTATGCATATCTCCCTGAATTACTTACATATTGACACAGTCATGTTCATCTCTGGTTCTTAAAGTTTTATTCTGTGTTTTAAAATCAGAGGAAATATTTGGTTAAAACACTCAATAATTGGCTGCTAATGCTTTTAAGCTGAGTACATATATCCTGCCACTTATTTCCCTTCTTTTTTTTTTTTAATTTCAACTTTGTTTTGCTTTAGGCAAGACTTATAATTTTGTTTTGCTACTTTCCTTCTGAAATATTAGATTTGAAGATAGAAATACGTTCAAAATCAAAGAACCAGGGCTGGGAGTTTGGCCTAGTGGTAGAGTGTTTGCCTAGCATGCACAATAACCTGGGTTCAATTCCTTGGTACCATATATATAGAAAAAGCCAGAAGTGGTGCTGTGACCCAGTGGTAGAGCACTAGCCTTGAGAAAAGCCCAAGGACAGTGTACAGGCCCTGAGTTCAAGCCCCAGGACTGGCAAAAAAAAATATCAAAGAACCTGGCCAGGTGTGGTGGCTCATGCCTATAATCCTAGCTACTGTGGAGGCTGAGATCTGAGGATCATGGTTCAAAGCCAGCCTGGCACTAAAGAATGTGAGACTCTTATCTCCAATTAACCTCTAGAAAACAGGAAGCAGGGCTGTGGCTCTAACGGTAGGGCAGAAGCCTTGAGCTGAACAGCTCAGGGACAGTGCCCAGGTCCAGAGTTTAAGCCCTATGACCCCCCCCCCCAGCCAAATAAATCAGAGAACCTAAAGATGTATGAAAGGTAAATTCTCTGTGACATAAGTAGGAGTAATTCCTGAGAATGAGAGTTTATACTTACGTCTGACAAACTCACTTCTCCCTGAAAATTCCACTTGGCATCCGTGGTGATTTTCAAGTCTTTTTTTCTCTGTGTTTTTAAAAATGTTTTTCAAATTCCTGTTTTCATAGCATTGCTTCCCAGAAGTACAGCTTACATAGAAGACACCAGGTCCTCAAACTTGGTCATGTTCTTTTCACTTAAAGCTTTGGTTCTGATACCTTGTTTTTTTCTTTTAAACACTTAGAATATGCTCTTTTGATTTGTTCCTGTAATTCTCTTAAACTAGCCCTGGTAAAAATCTGACAGAAGCAGAAAAGGGACAGATTCTGTTAAGTCATGTCTGTCACTTAAATTCATTCCTCCTCTCATGGTGTTATTGAAATATTATGGAATGATACTACACAGGTATGGTTTCATCCATGTACCTGCCCCAGTACCTGCTGGAAAGAATTGGAAACACAGAAATTCATGAGTGGGAACATGAATGAGAACATCTCAATGAGCTCTGGTCTTCTTAACATCCATGTCCAATGACATCCATGACTCACCTGTGATATTCTTGTCTGTGGCTCCTCCCTGCCATGTCTCTGCCCCTTGCTCCAGCTTAATAATCACTTCAGGTTTAGGAAAACAGGGCCCTGTTAGGGGAAATATTACAGAACTATGGTCTGGTATAATGATCTCAAATAACCTAGTAGAGAAGGCTTCTCTTGAACCTATTTTCTCATTTCTCATCACTTTTATAGGTGACCTCCATAAATATGTGCTTTACTGATTTCCAAATTCAATAATGATGTATACTTTATAGGAGATTGTATAAGCAACATATATATCACACGTAATATTTGGAAAACCATGTCATTAAAATTTAAGTAAATTATATTTACTAAGTAAATATTTCTCATCCAATTCTTTTTCTATATCATCCATGTAAAACTTTCTTTACAGGGTATCAATATATGTGAATTAATGCACCTTCTATCTGGCAAATATCATGTAACCCTTTTATTAATTACAATAAAAATATATAAAAAAACTTTCTTTGCAGATCTCATTTAGCAATTAAGCATATTTGTTTTTTGTTTTTGTTATTGTTTTCAGATAGTGTAAGTTCTTCAAAAGGAAATACATTTTATTTGTGTTGTTACCTAAACAAAATATGAACACATGAATTATTTAACTAACAAGCACTGAAGGAACTTATGAAGTATGTATAAATGCTTAGGGAAAAATATTTTAGGCTTGTTCTGTTATCTAAGCAGTATTGGAAAGAAAAGTCCAAGTACAAATATCTTCCTCTATACTGACCTATTAATTACTAAAGCAAAGTGTCCTGTATCAAACAGGAAAGGCTTTGGGAGCTAGCTAAAGAAACAGGATAAATTTTTCCTTCTAAGGAACTCATGATCTGCACTAACCACATCAATTATAGATGCCTAGATTCAAGGCTATGCAATGTTAAGTCTGAAATCACAAGGAGCTACCAACCACATCAGCAGATGTACAAAAACACAGTGTCTAGTAAGTGTTAAAGGAAGTAACAGTATTCAAGAAATTAATTAGTAATGATTAGGGACATAGACTATTTCCTTAGGTTTTCACAATAAGTGCCATGTGCTCATGGTTGTTAGTATATCCTTAAAGATGTTTTGAGGCCCCTTACTCTTAATTCCTAAATACTAAAGGACTGGTAACATTAACTATTATGATATCACTCATATTTTACAATACAGAATATAAATGAGTGAGGTGCCAGACAAGATGGCTCATTCCTGTAATCCTAATTACTCTTTAGGAGGCTGAGATCTGAGGATGGAGGTTCAAAGCCAGCCCTGGCATAAAAGGACCTGAGACTCTTATCTCCAATTAACCTGAAGAGCTCAGCCTGGGCATTGTCCCTGAGCTCTTCGGCTCATGGCTACATGCCCTACCCTTGAGCTAAGTCCCACTTCCCATTTTCTAGAGGTTAATTGGAGATAAGAGTCTCAGGTCCTGTGCCCGGGCTGGCTTTGAACCTTGATCCTCAGATCTCAGCCTCTTAAGTAGTGAGGATTATAGGCGTGAGCCACCAAGCCTAGTGGAACCTGCCTATTCTTATGGGAACAATGCTGCTATTACATCAATGAATCAGCTTTGGTAAAGCAGAATATTGATGCCCTGAGTATGCTAAAGGAGGAACCAGCAGTCCAGGAGGCTCTGTCCTGGACTGATTTCAGAGTCCCCTCGCTGGATGGCTGCTGCTCTTAGTAGGCCCATTGATTTAAATTTGTCGTTTTACTTGCCCCATGCCTTCTAAGGTTTATACAGAGCTGCATCCAGGAAATGACCTGAAGGACAATCAGCTCTTCTTCACCTGTACTCCTGCTTGCCCACTGCCTCTCCAGTGCCACGAACAAACAGAGTATAGCCCCCTTCTGTGTCCCTTTTCAGCAGGAAGCAGCCAGACAACTTCATCTCCCTGTTTATCCAAAGTGACTGGAATGTTGTGCTGCTGGGGGTTGTCAGGTCAACTGAAGTGGCAGCAGAAACCACTCCCTCGTCTGATAAACCGTGCAGTCTGATACCCCTGCACAATGCTGATTGTGCCTGCTCAGTTGTAGCTGCATGATTTTTCTTCTGTCTATAAAACCTCCAACTTACTTAGGTTCCAGCACAACCTCTCTGGTTCCGACCAGGGGGTTCAGTGGGGAGCCTACTCTAATGAACTTTCCTTTGCCTCTACTTACTCTCGTGTCTCTCCTCTTTCTGGAACCCTTACAAGTCCCACAAACGCAACGAACTGTGGATGCAAAATTTGAAAACATATGGCTCCTGTACTGATCATGTATAGTATTAAAAATTGTGATAGTCCCCTAAAAATGCCAAGTAACAGCTGTTTGCATTGTATTTAATATGTACTAGATATCAGAAGTAATTCAGAGGTAATTTAAAAGTGTGCAGCTGGATGTGTGTTAGTTGTATGAGATCATCATACAGTTTTACATAAGGAACTTGAACATCTGTTTTGGTATGTATAAGGGTTTCTGGAAACATTCCTTTGCATACCCAAACATGACATTTCTATGTCAACACAGACACTCTCATCTTACACACACTTTGGATGGTAATTTGAGCCTCTGTATTGCCTAGACTACTTGATCTTTCCAGGGCCCCAGTCCCCAGTGTTCTGGGAGCTTTACTTAGACATTGACACTCCAAACTCTGCCTCTTCAGACCTCACAGCTTCAGCTTGGCTACAGGGCTCCTCACAGAGTAAAGGCATAGGCTTTGTCTAACATAACCCTAAAACAAGAAAAGGACCTCAGGGGTTGGAAGCAAGGTGAAATGGTGTAAACAGCTATTGTTCTAATTTGTTCCTATTGTTAGGATTGTCAATATTACTTGTAATGCCCATATTATTCTGTTGATTAAAGCTAAACGTTTTCCAGCTAGCCCCTACCATCAAGTTCTGTAGCCATGCTTGTTAAACTTGGTTTGAACTGGTACTTGTTCGCAATCTGTTTTGCACTGGCTATTTCTGACTAGGTATTTTTTTCAGAAGAAAATGAGCCATATCTCTCTCTCTCTCTCTTTTTTTTTTTTTTTTTTACCAGAAATAGCCTATATTGTTTTACTGTTCTATGATTTCATGCAGCCTGACCTATAGTTATTGTAGTTGCCAAACTTGTTTTGCCCCCTCTAACCTGAAGTGCCTCCAACAGGAGGCAACTGCTACTGTGATACTGGATAGTTCCTGACTGCCCCCCCACCCCAAACTTGTTTTGCCTGGCTCGCACCTGAACGCCCTCCTCCCCTGGCCAGGCAACTCCTATTGTGCTACAGGATAGTCTCTGACCTGTTTTCTGCTTTGTTTTCCAGGTTTCCAAGAAATAAGCAAAACACTAATTAGGCAGGAGGGCAAATTCCTGTGGTTTTCAGTGTTAAAAGGAGCCCAGAGAGACAGCCTGGCATGGCATTCTGAGATCCCACCTTGGGTGTTATCCTGATGCATCAGAATCACTTAGTAAAACATCTTTTCCATTTCCCATCATGACTTCAGTGGTCCTTTTATTTGCCAATCTGGACCCCATAACAATGGCATATTGGTAGTGTGCTTGCCTGGCATCCACGAAGCCGTAGGTTTGTACCATATACACAGAAAAAGCCAGAGTTGGTGCTGTGGCTCAAGTGGTGCCGGGGCCTACCGGCAGCAAATTGGGGTTCCTGAAATAGGGGGCAGGGACTGGAAAAATTAGAAGAGAGATAAACACATCGGGTCTGGGAGGTCTGCAGCCCAGGCAAAAACTGCAGCCCCCATTTATTCTCAACTCAAAGTTTATATCCCTTCTCGAGACCAGGGCACTGCCAGGTGTTACATCCAGATGGTTAATCAGGGAACTGTTGGGGGTTACATTCATATGGTAAATCTCAGATCAATTGAACAGGAGAAGGCCAAAAAACAATAAGACAATCAAGCAATTATCTGATGCAAATCAAAGTACAGTTTGATTCCACTCTTGCTCCCGACAAAGTGGTAGAGTTCTAGCTTTGAGAAAGCTCAAGCACAGTGCCCAGGCACTACATTCAAGCCCCAGAACTGGCAAAATAAAATAAAGGACCTCAATAATATTATTCACAAAGGCATAAGAATGCAAAAATAAATAAGCAAACACAAAGACACCATAAAGAAAAAAAAATACTGAAACTTAAACTATGAGAGGAATAAACATCAATACAAACAGTATGAACATAGATAGGGATAGGGATGTAATTATAATAGACAGACCATACATCAAAATAATACAAGTTGTGGCCAGGAGTTTGGCCTAGTGGTAGAGTGCTTGCCTAGCATGCATGAAGACCCAGGATGGATTACTCAGTACCACATACATAGAAAAAAAGCTGGAAGTGGTGCTGAGGCTCAAGTAGTAGAGAAAATAGTTGAGAAAGTCCAAGGACAGTGCTCAGGCCCTGAGCTCAAGCCCAGGACTGGCATAATAATAATAATAATAATAATAATAATAATAATAATAATAATAATAATACAAGTTGTATACTTAACAAAAAAGTTTCCCAAAACAAGTAATAAAAGCCACAGAATAACAAAGATTGTTTTAAAACTGAATGCATAATACTTTTTTTGTTGGTCATGGGACTTTAACTCTGGGAGTGGGTGCAGTCTCTGATCTCAAGGATAGCACCCTACCCCTTGAGCCATAGCACCACTTCCAGTTTTCTGTGGTTAATTGGAGATAAGAGACTCATATGGACTTTTGTGCCTGGGCTGGCTTTGACCTGTGACCCTCAAATCTCCCCCTCCTGAGTAGCTAGGATTACAGACATGAGCCACTGGAGCCCAGCTTACATAGTAAATACTCTTAACTGTTACATTTAATTAGGTCTAGGAAGCTACCATGAAGTCTTCAGGCTTGAAAAGGAAAGTTTATAGTGAACTACTAGCCTCACACAATAGAGATGCACACAGGAAAGAGCCATCACCTGGCAGGGTTGGAGTTAAGTGGGAGGGGGTAGGGAGAAGGTGTGGCTATGGCAGATGTGGATGTGACCTCAGCATCTTGGAACCTGTCATGGTTCCATGGCATGATTGGGGCAGTCCAGGATGTGACCTTAGAGAAAGAAGAGGTGACTGTCGCAGGTGTGCCAGTCACCTAAATAACACAGGTGCTGGAGAAGACTAGGGGCAGACTGACACAGAGAAAAGCAGCCATTTCCTGAGGAGACCGGCTTTTAGATAATTACGAAAGGGAGGGATGCAGACTCTCTATGGCTACTTCCTGCTGGCATGGGGAGTGAACATTAGGGGTAGGAGGCAGAGATGTATGGTCTGGTCCGGGAGAGGGCAGCAGTGACTGTTCCTTGGTAGTGTCTTTGGACAAAATTTGAAAGAAATCTTACAAAGCAAAGGCTGAGCAATAAGAAAAATATTAAAGACACAGAAATGACAGAACAAAGGGTTCAGAGCAGAAAAATAAAAATTGGATGCTTTGGTTAGTTCAGCTAGTTCCTATCTCCTGCAATCCAGGTGGTCCTGGAGTTAGTGGAAAATGTCCCCTGGCTACTTCTGATATCTGGTAATCGGAGAGGGGAGAGCACGGTAAACTGGCAAGAATAAACAGTCAGAAGCTGGGGCTAGACTGGAGTGATTAAGGGCCCAATGGGAGGCCTTGGTAGAGTATGTATAAGAGACCCAGGAAGTTGCCATGGATAATTGTCCTGAGTCTAAGATCACTTTGAACATTAGTCATGTTCATTAACTACTTTCTTTGGATCTCCTGGCTCTGGCTCTTTTGTAAGGACAGGCACAAAATGACTCCATTTAGGATTTGACAACATCCCCTCTTATTCCTCTCCATGATTTCTCATTGTCAAAACTGGTTTTATCCTGGGGGTCTGCTCATTGCAGGGATGGCATTTCTTTTGTCAGTCACTGGGTTTGAACTCAAAATCTGGACACTGACCCTGAATACTTCTATTCAAAACTAATGGTTTACCACTTTGAGTCACAATGCCACTCTCAGCATTTGTATCGTTAATTAGAGATAAGAGTCTATTGAACCATGCTTCCAGCCTGGCCTTTTCTGGTTTATTGGGAGATGGAGTTTCAGAGGGATTTTTCTGCCAGGGCTGGCTTTGAACTGCAATACCCAGATTAAAGGAGTCTTTACCATCTCCCCCCGCCTTTTTTTCTTCCAATTAAAGCAAGAAGGATTTTCTCAATGTACTATGTGCGGTTATTTCTTTTCTCTTTTTGTCCCCTTATGATTAATCTTATGTGATTACTGTATCTGACTTTGTTACCTGGTGTATAGTATATACGTTTATATGCTTATTTGAAATAGGGAAGGGCTGGAGGGAAAACAAGATGACTGGAAAGGGGCGGGGGGGGAAAGGAAGAGGGACAAAAACATGAGAAGGGGTATCAATGTTCAAGCAGTAATGTACCCACTACCTGACAAATGTAACTGTAACCCCTCTATATATTACCTCAACAATAAAAAATAAAATTAATAAAAAATAAAACAACAAGGAGACTGATAGAAATAAGGAGCAGAGCTTACCGGTAACATGTTAAGAATTGACCAACATAGGCAAGGAGTGCAGCCTAGTGGTAAAGTGCTTGCCTAGCATACACAAAGCTGTAGGTTCATTTCCCTGATAAAACATACATGGATGGGGCCGGGAGTTTGGCCTAGTGGTTAAAATGCTTGCCTAGCATGCATAAATACCCGGGTTCGATTCCTCGGTACCACATACATAGAAAAAAAAAAAGCCAGAAGTGGTGCTGAAGCTCAAGTGGTAGAGCTCTAGCCTTGAGAAATTCCAAGGACAGTGCTCAGGCCCTGAGCTCAAGCCCAGGACTGGCAAAAAAAAAGAAAAAAAAAACATACATGGAAAAAAGCTGGAAGTGTTTTTGTGGCTCAAGTGGTAGAGCATTAGACTTCAGAAAGCTCAGAATAATACCTAGGCTCTGAGTTTAAGCCCCAGGATGACAAAAAAAAAGAAAGAAAGAAAAAGCAAATTCCTCCTTGGAGGTGGGCTGAACTTACCAATTTCCTTATTCAAGAAAACCTATCACAAACTTTCTTTTTTAATTTATATATTTAATTTATTATTTTTTTATTTTTATTTTTTGCCAGTCCTGGGCTTGAGCTCAGGGCCTGAGCATCGTCCTTGGACTTTCTCAAGGCTAGAGCTCTACCACTTGAGCCTCAGCACCACTTCCAGCTTTTTTCTATGTATGTGGTACCGAGGAATCAAACCCGGGTCTTCATGCATGCTAGGCAAGCACTTTAACCACTAGGCCAAACTCCCGGCTCCAAACTTTTTTTTTAAGTGGAGAAAAAGGAACCTTACTGCACTGCTGGTGGGAATCTAAACAAGTTCCGCCACTGTGGAAGGCAGTGTGGAGGTTTCTTAAATAACTGAAAATTGACCTTCCCTACGATCCCACCATACCACTCCTGGGCATCTATCCTGAACACCATAACCCAGGATATGATTACGACACCTGCTCAACCATGTTCGTCTCTGCACTATTCACAATAGCCAAGCGATGGAAACAACCCAGATGCTCTTCTGCAGATGAATGGATACAAAAAATGTGATATATATATATATATATACACACACACACACATATATATATACACACACACACACAATGGAATTCTACAAAGTCAGCAGACAAGATAAAACAATGGCATTCACAGAGAAGTGGATGAATCTAGAGCGAATCATGTTGAATGAGACAAGTCAAGACCAAAGGAACAAAAGGCACATGGTATCCTCAATATATGGCTATTAGATCCAAACAGTACAAGAGCGAGGACTCAGTATTTGTGTACCCAATGCTATGGACATGGTACTAGAAATATAAACACAACTACATAGACATAAAAAGTTATGACTCTATAGACATGATGTTTTATTATATAGATTAATATGTATCTATGATATACAAACCCTTAGCCTAATTTTAATTATGTTCTAAAATCTAAATGCCAGTGATTATATAAAGAGATTCCCTTCTTGAATACTTGTTCGTTAAACATGTCATTTGAACTATGATGTAAAAATCCATGTTAATAAATTCTTTAATAAAAAAAGAAAACCTATCACAGTCAGGAGGAAGAGATGAATGGCAGCACTTTGAAACATGGACTATTTAAGAGCATAGGGTGAATATAATTTCCACATAAACCAGTAATAATGATCATGTTTTATTGTAGTATGAAACCAATTAATAAAACAACCACAGCCACAGAATTTTGGCATCTGTGTCTCAAGCTTCTTATCCTAGCTACTAGGGAGCTGACATCTAGATGGCAGACTGGCAGACAACTCCATTTATCTAGCTAACAGACAGGTTGCAGGAATGGCCCAAGTGAGAGAGCAAACTGACCAACTGTGGGGACTCACAGTTCAAACCTCGGTAAAGGAAAGAAGAAAGCACCAAGGATTGTAGGAGGCTGAGATAGGAGTATCATTTGAGCTTATGAGTTACAGAGCAATTAGGAAAACACAGCAAGTCATCTGAGAAAAACAGAAAAGAAAAGGGGGAAGTAGGTAAGGGAAGCAAACATCAGTATGAGGGAGAGAAAGTTTTATGAGGTTAAATGTGACAGTTACTTCTTGGATATAATACTGAAAGTGCATGGTTCAAATACCAGACAATAAAAAATATATAATTAAAACACAGTTCATCAAAATAATGTTATTTATGAATGAATATCTTATATTAATTACATATACTATTTAATTATAAGGAGTCCATAAAATTTCAGAAAATATGTGCTTCTAGCTCATAATAGATTAATAAACAGAATTCATTTATAAGATTATAAAATAAGCCAGGCACGGTGGCTCACCCCTGTAATCCTAGCTACTCAGAAGGCTGAGATCTGAGGATCAAGATTAAAAAGCCAGCCCAGGCACAAAAGGACCTGAGACTTTTATCTCCAATTAACCTCTAGAAAATGGGAAGTGGGGCTTGGCTCAAATAGGTAGGGAGGTAGCCTTGAGCTGAAGAGCTCAGGGACAATTCCCAGGCCCAGAGTTTAAGCCCCATGACCCATAAAAAAAAAATAATAGGGCTAGCCTTGAGCACAAAGAGGCTCTAGGACAGTACTCAGGCCTTGAGTTCAAACCCCACATCTGCCAAGTGTGTGAGCAGGAGAGAGGGAGGGAGAGAGAGAGAGAGAGAGAGAGAGAGAGAGAGAGAGAGAGAGAGAGAGAGAGAGAGAGAGAGAGAGAGAGAGAGAGAGAGAGAGAAACAGAGACAGAGACAGAGACAGAGAGACAGAGAGAGAACTAAACACACATGTACCAAGTACAAAAGATAAGGTTCAGAAGTTCTAGCTTTGTATCCAACCAAAGAGAAAGCAGGGGTTTGAACAGCAGTGATGAATATTGAATAATACAGCAGTGATGAATATTGAATACAATAAGCTAAATAGAAAGAATGAGTCACAAACAAACAGCCAAAATAGGTTGGGCATCTGTACCTCACATCTGTATCACTGGCTACTTAGCAAGCTGAGAGGTGAGGATTGTGATCTGGGAGCAGGTGGAGCAGGAGAGATCCGAAAACGTGTATTTTCTACTAACTACCCAAACAGATAAAAGTGGTTCAAGTGGTAGAGTGCTAGCCTTGAGCAAAAGAAGTTCAAGGATAGTGTTCAGTCCCTGAATTCACGTACGAGGACTGGCACACAGTCGTGTTTATCTCTCTCCCTATTCCCACTCCCCTCTCTCTTCCTTTCTCCCTTGCTCCTTCCCCCCTCCAAGCATAGCCATAATAGAATTTCCTCTACTGAGGCTCCTGGGGTCAACAAGGACATAGAGAATAAAGGTAAAATGATGGAGTAGAGAGAATTGGGAACTGTATATTTCATGAAAATATACAGCTTCATATAGGGAAAAGGAAAAATAATATAGAAGAAGTTGCACAAAAATGTGAATATATGCAATATATTTAAGAATGGCGGGGCTGGAGGCATGGCACAGGTGGTAAAACCCAGTCAATTAGCAGAAAGTGTCAGATATTAAGCTCAAGTGAAGACTCAGACAATAATAATGATAATAATAATAATAGTTAATAACCAACACCTAAAATGATAACCAGCACCTAAAATCCAAGAACATGGGAGTCTGAGGCAAAAATACAAGCTAGCCTAGGCTATTTACCAAGTACAAGAAAAGTTTGGAGTACACAGCAATCCTGTCTTCAAACTAACATTGAGAAAGTAATGTGACTAACATTAGGCTATATGAATTATGTCAGAACTATATGTGATATGTGTTCCTGTTTCCCCTTTAAGTAATTAATGGAAATTACAAAGAAAAGGCAAAAGAAAGTAATTTAGAAGAGCTTGAAAGAAGAGCATCAGTAGCTCACATGTGCAGTCATGGCAAGTTACAGAGCTGAGATGAGAGGTGCAGCTTGAATTCAGCCCAGGAAGGAATATCCATGAGACTCTTATCCCCAGTTGACCAGCAAAAAGGTGAAAGTAGAGCCAAGTGGGTGAGTATTAGGGACAATGCCCAGCCATGAGCTCACATGCCGGTTTTGCTAGTAACAAAAACAGAGAAGGAAGTTGAAAAACATGTTAAGTCAGATTTAACTGAAAATACAATGATAAAATAGAAACTTCAGATAGAATTACTAATAAATACACAGGAAAAGAGAACCTGTGCATCTTCATTTTATTCCTTGTATAACTTTTCATTGACTACAGGACAAATACGTTCCACTAACTCCCAGGGAGATGTTACCACTAATGTTGGCTAAAAGCAGAGTTGCAGAGGGCCCAAACCTTATTATTGAATAGATAGATGCCCTTCAGCTTTGTGAAGAATGACATTTCTAATGTAATAAACCAAGTCACTGTATTGTTGACTAGAACATCAGCTCCTGTTCTTATGTACACAACAGATGAAAATATTAAAATACTGTGAGAAAAACAAAGAAACAAAACCAGCATCAAATTAATGAGGTTAGATATAACAGAGAATAGAATTAGGAGAAATCCACTTCATTACATTTGGTAACTTTATGGAAGGTAGTGATTCTTTTTTTAATTTTATTTATTGGTTTGTTTATTTGTTTGTTTGTTTTGCCAGTCCTGGGACCTAGGCACTGTCCCTGAGCTTCTTTTGCTCAAAGCTAGCACTCTACCACTTGAGCTACAGCACCATTTCTAGCTTTTTCCGTTTATGTGGTCCTGAGGAGTCAAACCCAGGACTTCATGCATGCTAGGGAAGCACTCTACCCCTAAACCACATTCCTAGCCACAGCTATAATATATAAGGTATAAGGTATAAGAGAAGATAAGACAAGAAAAACTAAAAGAGTAACAAGTGGGCCCATAATAGAGGATTTACAAAGGAAAGAAAGGAAGGAAGGGGGCAGATGCAGTGAGGAAGTGTGGGAGATAAGAAGGAAGGAAGGTATTTTTAGAAAAGTGGTCTTTTCTTTTCTTTTTTGTTTTTGTCTGTCATGGGGCTTGAACTCTGGGCCTGGGTGCTGTCCCTGAGCTCTTCAACTCAACGCTACCACCTTACCCCTGAAGCCACAGTCCTACTTCCTATTTTCTAGTGATTAATTGGAGGTAAGAATCTCATGGCTTTACAGTGCCTGGGCTGGCTTTGAACCTCGATCCTCAGATCTCAACCCCCTGATGAGCTAGAATTACAGGCATGAGCCACCGCGCCCAACTGAAAATGTAATCTTTTCTATCAAAGTGGGTTGCTTAAAGTTCTAATTTGGGGGCTGGGAGCGTGGCCTAGTAGTAGAGTAGGCCTAGCATGCACGAAGACCAGGATTTGATTCCTTGGTACCACATACATAGAAAAAACCAGAAGTGGTACTGTGTGGCTCAAGTGGTAGAGAGCTAACCTTGAGAAAGGACAGTGCTCAGGCCCTGAGTTCAAGCCCCAGGACTGGCAAAAGAAAAAAGTTCTAATTTGGACTTGTGACTTGGCTCTTGATGATTATATTGAGACAATATCAGCAAGAAAAGAAGGTAGCAGAGGGTGTGAGTAATGGAGACATCCTACCCTCTTCACACTAGCAAATGATGAGATGGCTGAACCTGAGGTTGGCCAATTTGAGCAGCGGGGCAGGGCCTGCTGCATAAGGGATAAAGTTAGAATAGCTACCTGCTCCATGTGCTTGCTTGTCAGATTTTTAGCTGATGGCATGCCCTTCAGCAGAAGTAAATTTTTCCTTGCTGAGGTCTTTTGGAGTTGGTGTACTTATTCCTTCACAATATCCTGATATCTTCCAAATCTTAGAAAAGGAAAGCAACGGTACTCACCGGACACCATGTTAAAAATGAACTATATGCAACCTGTGGATGGGATGGAGGGAAAAACTGGGAAAGAGTAAAAGAAGGGGAAATATTGCCCAAAAGGATACCTACACTTTGCTTGGTTTATGTAAGTTTAATTAACTTTTAATAATAGAGGGGGGGAGTAGAAATAGAGGAAAATAGCATTGGAAGCCACTTTAGAAAAGAATAAGGATTTCTAGACTATAAACAATATCTCTAAATATAACATAAGTTTCAAATAAGAAAAGCACTAAAAAGCAGTCATGGAGTTTAACTATAATTTAGTGACTATTGAGCATCTGGATTAAAAAAAAAAGCAGTCTATCGCACTCCCTACAGGAAATACACACTATTAGCATATTCACCCCTATTCTAGGTTGACAGCCTTCACCTTGGGTCATCCACAAACTAGGCCTGGCCACAATTGCCCATTCTTAGGCAAACTGCACTTACACACAGCCCCAACTGTGTCAGCAACATGCTGCTGCTGTAGTCCAGATGCCCATTCCTGGTCACACACTATTTCTAGTGTCCCGCTGCAAGATGCTCTGCCCTGGCTACATGCCAGATATAGGATGTTTTCCCTGCTACAAGTCAGCTATAGAGTGAATGCCCTGCCCTGGCTGTCTGATACCTCCAGTGTCCTGCCATTACTACAAAGAGCTCCTGCTCCCAGCCCTTTCTCTTGCCTTTATTCTCCTTGGTACTACACAACATCCTTCCCTGCCTGAGAGCTGATGGCTAATTTCTAGCTAGCTTATGAGCTTTTGAAAATAAATTCTTTCTTTCTTCTATGTGACTGTGTGTCCGTGTAGTTTTTCTGGGCTGATACTTAAACATAGCAGCCAAGAATTACGTGTGGACACTCAGTTAAGTATATGGCTTACTCAGGTTTCTCTAGCATTCAAAGTTGTTTGGGACCACACTAATTCAGTAATAACTTTGGAAAAAGATCACTAACATACATTAATATCATGAAGACAGGTTAATATATGAGTATGAGGATGAGATTTCAGACCAGCAAATCTTCACATTACATAAAGTTCGTATGCTGACTTCCTAAGAGTCATTGGATAATTTAAGAAGTGTAACTACTTTTTCTCACATTAAAAGAACTAGAGACAGGCCAAGAGCATAGCCTTGTGGTAACATGCTCGCCTAGCATGCATGAAGTCCTGGATTCGATTCCTCAGTACCACAGACACAGAAAAAGCTGTAAATGGAGCTATGACTCAAGTGGCAGAGTGCTAGCCCTGAGCAAAAAAGTGTCTAAGGATAGTGACCAGGCCCTGAATTCCAGCCCCAGGACTGGTATTTTTAAAAAAAAGAAAGAAAAAAAGAAAAAAAAAGGGAAAGAAAAACCAAAGACAAATTCAACATAAATTTGCACTCAACTTAGATTGACTCTTAAAATTTCATAGTTTGCTAAATCCAGCCCCAGGACTGGTATTTAAAAAAAAAGAAAGTAAAAAAAGGAAAAGAAAAACCAGAGACAAATTCAACATAAATTTGCACTCAACTTAGATTGACGCTTAAAATTTCATAGTTTGCTAAATCTACAAGCCACCTTTATTTATGAACACTTTCTTGAGTCTAAATATTTTCCACTTTCCCATTTTAACTCTTGGACCCAATTAAAGTTTATAAAAAGTTCATAAAAATCAAAGAAGGAAATGAAAGAAACTTACCAGAGATCCATCCATTTTCTGTTACTTTTAGCAATGCAGAGAAGGTTCTGAGAGCACAGCTGGGAGGGAAGGCAAATGAAATGGAGTCAGGAAAGAGCCAATGTGGCTTTGTCCCGGCTTTTCCTGCTCAAGACAATACTCATAGATTGGAAAAGAAAAAAACAAACAAACCCTTTTTGTGGGAGAAGACTCATGTCTCAAGTAGACAGATATTCTACATTAAAGATGTATCCAGGATTGGGAATGTAACTCAGTGCTAATACTTCCCTCGAATGCACGAAGCCCTGAGTTTGATTCCTCAGTGCCACATAAACAGAAAAAAGCTGGTAGTGATGCTAAGGCTCAAGTGGTAGAGTGCTAGCCTTGAGCAAAAGAAGCTCAGAAATAGTGCCCGGAGTTCAAGCTCCAGGACTGGCAATAAATACATGAATATATAAGTAAATAAAGATGTATCCAGAGTAAATTAATTGGTAGATATTATAAATACAATTCATTTCTAGATGAGGGAACAACTAATGTTCCCTTAAAAAGAATTGAATAATATAACCCAAAGAAAGACATATAATGTCTTTACTAAAATTAGTAATTACAGAAATACACAGGAATACTTGAATAATTTTTCTGTTAACGTAAATATATCATATCAGACTTTACTGAATGTTTCACTATAACTTATGTTTTGTAGTATTTAAACATCATGGATAGCATATTTGTTACAATTCCATACTTCTCCCTCAGAATTACAGAGGAAAATATATAGAATATATATGTATAATGTATAGTACATGTATGTATATATATTTCTTGTGGCTCCTTCTTCCAGTAATGGTTCCCAGATGGCACATCCTCTTCCAGAATAGCCGGAAGCATTGATCTGGACTTGGATATTTAATCAGTTATGGCCAAAGGGACATCAGTGAATACGATGTGAAAAAATGTTTGAATATTCCTTAATGCCTGCCTCACTTAACAGACTTACACTGTGAGGATCCTTCGTCTTTCTGCTGAATATAAAGGGCCTAGTCAAGAAGTAGGATGAATTACTAGTCAAAAGAGAGACACACCAGTAGCTCACACCTGTAGTCTTAGTTACTCAGGAAACCGAGATCTTAAGATCACTGTTCAAAACCAACACAGGCATGAAAATCCATGAGAGTCTTATCTCCAATGAACCATCAGAAAACCAGAAGTGGCACTGTGGCTCAAAGTGGTAGAGCGCTAGACTTGAGCTAAAGAGCTCAGGTACAGGGCCAGGAGTTTGGCCTAGTGGTAAAGCGCTTGCTTAGCACTCCTCTACATATCACATTTAATAATAGAATATGTTTGAGAGTGTTTGAATTCTAGAAATGATAGTGAGATTGAATGAATGCGAATGGGATTAGGGTCCTTGTAGAGACAGGTCCTTTCAGATGGGACAAGCTGTCTCTTCTCAAAGTTGGAGAGTGGTGGGCCACTCACTTTGGAGTGCTTCTCTGCCTAGGCTCTTTGGGGCTGGTGAGAGTTCACAAGGGCAGTATTCTTTCAGGATGGACACTCCTATTCAGAATCTGCCCTCCTTCAAATATGCTATGCTCACTTAATTCCAAAGAATACAAGTCCACCAGCCAGTTCTCAAATATCCTGTAGACAACTCTCTTGTATAGAATTCAGGTCATGTACAAACACATGTGAACTCCAGCCAGGAGTGCTAAGCTGGCTACACGAGGCAGAAGAGGATGAGAAACATCCCAACAAGAAACAGCGGCAAATACAATTGCCACGTCCCATAACTGGCCAGAACACACTTCTCAATTTCTCTAGAGTTGTGGCCACGTTCATGGAATATACATGCAGGTCTCCTCAGCTCTCCTAGTCTGGACAACCATCTGGCCTGCTTTGAATCTTCTAGAGCCAGCTAGCTTACGGCAGGACCAACTCTGTCAAAGCCATCATAAGCCCCAGGCACAGACACCCCAGTCCAGAGGAACCTAAGCAGTGAGTGCAGCCTCCAGGCTGCCCTCCCAGCTTGAGTTTCCTGCCTGCACCTGGGTTTTCCAGCCTGCATGGGATCCATTCACATGTCAGGTCCCAAGGTTCGCCAAGGCCCCTGCACCCGGCTTCCAGAACTCAGAAAGCTCAACTCTACTTCAGAAACTTCCAAAGAGCACTGGACTGGAATTCCTGAGCAGAAATGGGTGGGGAGGAGCAAGCCCAGAAGGGGCCTGAATGAGCCATACAGATGCATTGAGCCACACAGTGAGAATTGGGCTTTTTTTTTTTTTTTTTTTTTTTTTTGTGAGTCCTGGTGCTTGAACTCAGGGACTGGGCATGCTGGGGCATGTTAATCTTGTTACCCAGAATCAGACTGGATGTTCTTGGCACTTTGTGTTTGGATAAGGACCTAATTCTCCCACCAGAGCCAGGTGAGTGGAAGTACTTCCAAGAAATCCTGGTTTTCCTCTGAGACCCTGTGAAATCAAATACACAATTCAAATGTGGGCACGGCACAAAATAATTTTAAATAATCAACTTAAAAGTTTCTAGTTATAGGGCTTGGAGTTTAGCCTAGTGGTAGAGTGCTTGCCTAGCATGCGCAAGGACCCGGGTTCAATTCCTTGGTTCCACATACACAGAAAAAAGCCAGAAGTGGTGCTGTGGCTCAAGTGGTGGAGCTCTAGCCCTGAGTTCATGGCCCAGGACTGGCAAAAAAAAAAAAAGTTTCTAGTTATAATAAGGTGATTGAGACTGCAGATATATTTGCCCCATTTTAGGTTGACAGCCCTCATCTTGGGTTATACACAGGCCAGGCCTGGCCACAGTTGCCCATTCCCACCCCAAAGTGCACATATCCCCAGCTCCAACTGTGTCAGCAACATGCTGTCGCCTTAGTCCCGGTGCCCATTTCCGGTCACATGCTATCTCTAGTGTCCAGATGCAAGGTTCAGGGACTTGACTATGTGCCCCAATGTGGAATGTTTTCTGAGATAAGCCAGCTGTGGGATGTTTGGGCCTGGCTATAGAATGTATTGTCTCAGCTATGTACCAGATACAGGATGTTTTCTTGGCATAGGCCACATGTTTGGCCCTGGCTGGCTGATTTCTCCAGGGTCCTGCTGCAATTTCAAAGATTTCCTGCTCCCAGCCCCTTCTTTGGTCTCCAGTCCCGGCACCCTGTAAATTACCTCCCCTGCCTGAGAGCAATTCGGGAGATGGGCCTGTCTGCTTTGGTGGATATTAAATCTTGTTTTCTTCTGTGAGACTTGTGTCCATGTGGTTTTCGGGTGCTTACAGAGGCATTTTGTCCGTGGGTCATATCCCTGAGCTTTTCAGCTCAAGGCTACTGCCCTACCTCTTGAGACACAGAGCCAATTCCGATTTTCTAGTGGTTAATTGGAGATAAGCATTTCACAGTCTTTAGTGCCTGGGCTGGTTTTAAACTGCGATCCTTAGATTTCAGCCTACTGAGTAGCTGGGATTAAGACTGAAAGGCAGGTACACTGCATACATTTGTCAAAGTTTACATTTCTAAAGTCTGGTAATTATTTTCCACAAGTCTTTAAATTTCCACCTATCAAATCTTAGCAGTTTTTACTTGTTTCTTAGATGGCCCTGAATTTTGTCTTGATTTTTCCAGTTTCTTCCATAAACTAGGGGGAAGTTTCTACATGGAGTTTCTTAGAGCTTCTTTCTGAATTCTCAGAGAAATTCCATTGCTCTTCAAAGAAGCCTTGGTTTTGAGTGATCAGAATGGGCTTAGTTGGAGAAGTGAAGTGTGGTGTAGGTCTAAGAGCATATCTGGGTTGACATCTGGCCCCAAATCAGTCTGCTTTTGTCTTTCTGTGTAGTAGGCTCTGCATTGTTTCAATTCCTGTATCTTTGCTATTCCTACAAGTTCCTCTCAATACTAGAACTCTAGGTTGCAAGTCTAGGGAACTCAAAACTTTACTTCCCAGAAGTTCTTCCATGAGATTTTGGAAGAAATTCTCTCTTTTTCTTTTTCTTTCTTCCTTTGTTCTTTCTTTCTTTCTTTCTTTCTTTCTTTCTTTCTTTCTAAAGTTAGAGATAACTTCAATTACTGCTGGAACAATTTTGCAACATCAAATGTGAATCTTATGTACATTGGTACTTACAAATGTTCACAAACAACATGCTTTTCTAAGCCTGAGTTTTAGAGACACACAAACACAAATTGCCAGAAAGCACTGTAGATGGAGCAATTTCTCCAGCTTTCTTTGTTCACTCTCAGAAAATTGGAATCATCACATTGAAATCCTTTCTTTTCTTTCCTCACACCTCTGGATCATATGGCTCCCTTAAACATTTATGGGTGTGATTTCTGAAGATCCTTTACACACAACATGATGGGGAAGTGTTGGATGGAGCACTTTCACGTGTGTATTCAGCCTTTTACTATACAAGTTTTCCTTTATTTTGGGCCTGAGGCTCTTATACATGAAGATGGCAAAAGTAAGGCATAAATGGATGTGTAGAAATCAAACATGAGAACACTTCTAATAAAAAGGACAACATAATCACTTTCTGTAACAGTAAATTCCTCAGAGGCAAGGAAAGGAGGAGAGGGGACAAAAGTGGGGTATTTCCAACAATAACTGTTGTTTAGTTTTTATTGTTCAAGGTTAGACTTTCTTTTTATTCTTCTTCTTTTTGTTTTGGTCAGTTGTGGGGCTTGAAATCTGGGCCTGGGCACTGTCCCCGAACTCTTCAGCTCAAGGGTATTGCTCTACCAATTTGAGCCACAAGGCCACTTTCAGTTTTCTGGTGGTTAATTGGAGCCACTTTCGTGCCTGGGCTGGCTTTGAACTGTGATCCTCAGTTCTCAGCCTCCTGATTAGCTAGGATTATAGGTGTGAGCCACCAGCACCCTGCTCAAGGCTAGATTTTGTGAAATTTATTTCTAAGTGTTTTGTTGCTGAGACCATTGTAAATATAATTGACTTTTAGTATTTGTGTTCAGGACTTGGGGCTTCATCTATGCTGTCCCTAAGCTTTTGAGCTCCAGGCTATTGCTCTACTATTTAAGCCACAGATCCACTTCTGGCTATTTTGGTTCTTAATTGGAATTTAGAGCATTTTCTGCTCTAAATTCCTGAATGACTTTAAACAGTGATTCTCCAATCTTCCTGACTAGCTAGAATTCCAGATGTGACTTATTGTCACCGGGATTCCTTTTTTTAAAATGTTAGCCGGGCGCGGTGGCTCATGCCAGTAATCCTAGCTACTCAGGAGGCTGAGATCTGAGGATCAAGGTTCAAAGCCAGCCAGGGCACATAAGTACCTGAGACTCTTATCTCCAGTTAACCTCTAGAAAGCAGGAAGTGGGGTTTGGCTCAAGGGTAGGGCAGTGGCCTTGAGCTGAAGAGCTGAGAGATAACACTCAGGCCCAGGGATAAGGTGGTAGCTTTGAGTTGAAGAGCTCAGGGACAGCACCCAGGCAGAGATCAAGCCCCCTGACCCACAAAAAAAATGTTCTGTGCTCACCTACAGAAATACAATTATTTTTGTATAAATTATACCTCCTGCTAGCTTTTTAATCTCCATTATTGAGTATATTTTCACTGAAATACATGCCATTATCTCAATAAAATATGAACTCTGCACATAATGACAATTACAGCCTGGATAGTTTTATATCTGTTATAAAATTGACCCTGCTGGCAACTCCTTTTGTTTTTTTGTTTTTGTACTTGTAGGGCTTGAACTCAGCCTGGGTGCTGTCGCTGAGCTCTTCAGCTTAAGGCTAGCCCTCTACCACTTTAACCACAGCAGCACTTCCAGTTTTCTGGTGGTTAATTGGAGATAAGAGTCTCATGGACTTTCATGCCTAGGCTGGCTTTGAACCGTGGTCATCAGATCTCAGCCTCTCAGTAGCTAGGATGACAGATGTAAGTCACCAGTGTCTGGCTTTTCCTAATCTTATCTTGTATGTTCCTGTGGTTTCATCATTAAGTATGATATTGGTTATCAACTGTACCTTTTTTAAATAAAAAAATTTGGTATGTATGAATGTATAGGGAGTTTCACAGTACCATTTCAATAGAGGTTATACCCTTTACTTTATCCAAATCACCCACTAGTCAGGCACTGGTAGTTCATGCCTTTAATCCAAGCCACTCAAGAGACTGAAGTCTCAGAATCTTGGCACCAAGCCAATCCAAACAGGAAAGTCCATGTGACTCTTATCTCCAATAAACTACTCAGAAAAGACCAGAAGTGGTTTGTAGCTCAAGTAGAGCCACTGGCCTTTAGTATAAAGAAGTTCATAGACCTAGGCCTGGGCCCTGAGTTCAAACCAAGGACTGAAAAAAAAATCACCACTTCCCAAATGCTACTGGTCTTAAAAGAATCCTAGCAGGTTGTATTGTTGTGTTGTCATAAATATTTATAGAGTACTTTGACCGAAAGAGCATAAAACTGGTAAACATTGTTTTCATATATGAGAATAAAACAATTAAAGCTGTCTAAGTGGGGGATAAAGAGGGTGAGATGAGCTAAAGTCATCTATGGAAATGTCATGAAGAACCCCTCCCCATGTAATTACTTCATATTCATTTTTTATATATACATTGAATACTCATTATGCCTCTTCATCGCCCCAACCTTAGCCCCCAACAGAGATGTTTTACCTGCCTGGCATTATTTGTTAGTTTGCCAGTCCTGAGGCTAGAGTTCAGAGGCTGGGCACTGTCCTTGAGTCAAGTTACATCGATCTATTCCCTTTCCCCTGTGTCTCTTATAGTCCTGTGGTTCAATAGCTATCAGCATGTTAGTTTCCTTATGCCATATTCAAACAGACACAATGTATTTTGCAACTTTTGTTCCTCTGTCGTTCACTCTCTCTTATCTTGCTAATGAATCCCACTGTAAAATCATATTTTAAATAGATGTTTGCTTGGGTAGTGTATGTACCTGTGTATGTATAGATTCCATAAATGAGTGAAAGCAAATCATATTTGGCTTTCTGTACTTTGTTTATCCATCTGTTTTCCTAAAAATGCTATCTGTTCATTTTTCTTTTCATTTAAAATACAAATACTCTTTGTAGGAACTTTAGTTTATGAATTTTACCACCCTGAGTACCTGGGACTATTCAAAGAAAATCTCTACTCCATGACAGACATCTGAACTAATACTGAACTTTTATGAAGCACATGAATAAATGTTCATCATCCCTGGCCATAAAGGAAATGCAAATTTGAAAACTCTGAGATTCGGGGCCAGGAGTGTGGCCTAGTGGTAGAGTGCTCGCCTAGCATGCATGAAGCTCTAGGTTCAATTCCTTGGTACCACATACACAGAAAAAAAGCCAGAAGTGATGTTGTGGCTCAAGTGGTAGAGAACTACCCTTGAGAAAATCCAAGAACAGTGCCCAGGGCCTGAGTTCAAGCCCTAGGACTGGCAAAAAAAAAAAAAAAAAAACCTCTGAGATTCTATTTCATGGCAGTTAAATTGGCCAGTGTTGTGAATTCAAACAACAAACATTGGCAGGGATGTGGGGAAAAATGAACCCCATTGCGCTGTTGGTGGGAATGTAAACTAGTACAACCATTTTAGACAGCAGTCTGGAAATTCCTCAAAAAAAATAGACATAGGTCTTCCCTATGACCCAGTCATACCACTCCTGGGCATCTACCCAGAGTATCACAAGCCAGGATATTGTAACCACACTTGCACACCCATCTTTATTGCCACACTATTCACAATAGCTAAGTTGTTGAAACAGCCTAGTTGCCCTAAAATAGATGAGTGGATCAAAAATTCTGGTACTCTGCACAATGGAATTTTACACAGCCATTAGAAAGAATAATATCATGCCATTTGCAAAGAAATAGATGTACCTATAAAAAATCATGTTAAGTGATGTAAGCCAAGCTCAGAGTGACAAGTAGTGAATATTTTCTCTCATATGTGGAAACCAGATCAAAAATACACCAGAACATACAGGACTCTAGGGATTCATACCCAGTGAGAATAAAGGGGGGGTACTTTTAGAGGGGAACATAAACCACAATGCCTATGAACATCAGATCATACAAAATAATGTTATAAAAAAATTAAGTTCAGGAACAAAAAACTCCAAGAGGTTTGTTTCTTTTCTTACTACTTTCATTTTCTTTATTTTTGTTTCCTGTATTTGTTTACACATCTTTGAGTGTATAAGTGAAAGCACAGAAATGGAAGGACAAATGATAACAAATGCAACTACACACTACAAAATGTTGAAAAGGAACTATGAAACTTGTGGTTGAGGATGGTAGGGGAAAACTGGGAGAGAGCAAGGGAAGGGATGACATTGTCTAAAAAGAAATACACTTTTCTAGTGGTTAATTGGAGATAAGAGTATCATGGTCTTTAGTGTCTGGGCTGACTTTGAACCGCAATCCTCAGATCTCCGCCTCCTGTATAGCTAGGATTACAGGCATGAGCCACTGCGCCCAGCAAGAAATACATTCTTTAACTTAATTATGTAACTATCTCCTCTGTACATCACCTTTGTAACAATAAAAATTTTGAAAAAAAAATCAGTAGGATTCTAGAGGTAGCATCAGCAAAGCCCTTCTTGACTTGGTGGTTATTTCTGCAATTCAAATGAGTCTACTGTCCTTCTCATTCCAGCCATTACTTCTGACAATGTTTGTCATAATTTGCACACTTGGCTTTTGATGGAGGAAGTTCTGAGAAACAGGGACATGGCTGCTAGGGGACTATTGAGGCAGAAGATGTATCATGAGCATCACTAACATTCAATGGTTCCTTAATTCCTCCCTGCATAGGAAAGATGAGGTTCAACAACCCATGGGGACACTCTGCTGCTACTTCTCATTTGTTCTGGTTGCAGTTTAGTTTGATGAAATTGCCCTGATGAAATTGGCTGCTATTCATCATGAGAATAAGGCTGCACTCTTGCACGTTGGCAGTCACAGAAACAGATCCGTTATTTTACTGACTAAAGGTGTTTTCCAAGGACAGCCATGTTGAAGTTCTTCCTGACATGGCTACTGGCACTGGCATGTGGGAGCTATCGTTAGACTCAGTGTATGAGCCACCTCCATGGCCCTGGGGCTGTGAACCGGAGTGGCTGTTCTTATAATACAGTATCCTAGTCTGTCATGTTGTCATTAATTTCAGATATAGGGTGTATCTATGTGTCCTGAATGTCTGCCACTCATAGGTCATGTTACCTCTGCAGCCCTCTGTGACTGGCAGGTGTATGGGGGGGAGTGGTGGTGAAATTGCTGTTTTCAGGTTGCTCTATGAAATCTTGTCCACTCTCACCAGGATGGTCACTGGTGGTGGTTTCCTGAGGAAGAGATGGCTGACTCCTGGACACACAAAGTAGGCTTTCTCTGTGGGTGGGTTTTGTTATTTTATCTTTTGTCAAGATGTTGGTTGAACTCCAGCAATGCAGTGCTGCAAGTGCCCTGAAAGGCCACACACCAAAGAAATCATGGGAGAAGTTTAGAAATGTCCAACAGATCTCTGAGCATCTTGCTCTCTGGTACTCTGATATGTCATCAGCTCACATGCCTTGTGCTCACTTGAGAAACTAGTTCCTGGATTGGAGCCAAGGTCATGGTAAGAATGCGGGTCATGGGGGATGAAGAACACAGACATCTTAGTCTGTAAACAGGCACATGAACTGCAGCTGAAGGACAGCCAACAGTTGAATACTCAAGATCCTAAAGGAGGTTTGATGTTCTTTTCTTCAATTCTCCTTCAAAACGTGGTTTTATTCTCAACATGTATATTGTCCTTCGGTATTCTTCGGCTCTCACCTGGTAGTTTTATTCACAACCTGGGCAATAAAGAAGACACGGTAGCTGTAGCAGATAACACTATGCACAGCCTGGATTGTGGAAGTGTGTACGGTGACTCTAGCTTCTACCCAAGCAACCTCTTCTTTTTTTCCCGTCATGGGCTCTTTAGATATCCTTTGCTAAATCTGGGTCTTGACCCTCACTATAGCTCTAGAGCCAGATTTTTTGTTGTTGTTGTTCACATTTGCATCGCTAAAGCCTAGCAGGTCTCATGTTTCTCTTGATATCCAGCTACACACACTAAATAATAATCAGAAAAATAAATAACAACCAGATGCTCCCGAAAAATAAATAACAACCAGATGTCCCTCACCTTGAACTATTTTAAGTTAGTAATTCAAAGTTGTCTCAGTGATAACATATCTGAAATAAACAGTTTAAAAGAGGGAAAAAGATGTTTCATTTTGTTATTTCAATCTATGGTAAATTGGCTCCACTCCTGTGGGCCTGTGGCAAAATATAGTAGAAAAGCACATGTATGTGGTACCAAGGACTCAACCCAGGTATTCATACATGCTCTACCACTAGGCCAAATTCCAGGCCCATCTTTGAGATTCTTATAATCTATTAACCACTAAAAAATCAGAGTGGAACCTAAAATTAACTAGAGCATTCGTTGTGAACACAAAACTCAAGGACAGTGCCCAGGCTCAGAGTTCAAGGCCCAAGAGTTTTAGAGAAAAATATGTGTGTGCATACATGCACACGAATGTGCACATACACACACACACACACACACACACACACACACACACACACACACACAGTATTTCCAAATGTCTTTCACTGGGCTCTCTGAATGTTCCATGACCAGGAGACAGAAGGGATAACACAGATTTTACTCATATGTACATTTTTAAATAAGAAGTGGTATCCCATCATCTTCTACACATTAAAAAAGTTGAACTGTAAATATTGTTATTGTGTTTTATAATACATAGACCATACATACCATGGAAGGTATGAGTGGGGAAATTAATGCTTTTGTTTCCTTGGTTCAAATTACAGTCTTTCCTGCCTATTGCTCCTCAAGTTTGGGAATTATTTCTGAAACAATGCACAATTATGTTGACAGATGACTATTAAAAAAGACAGAAATACATAACTTCACTCCCTATCAGATGAGATGCTCATCTGGGGTCAGGCCTGGAAGGAATGTCCATCATTGTGTCCAGATCCTGTGGATATGTTTATTTCATTCAAGATGAGAGTCTCAGAAATGCTAGTTCAGAGAATGTCTAAGAGAAAAGAATGGTTATAGATAGCACCTCGCTCATCTTTGCCATGTGAGATTTCTGTATAATTTCAGGGATTGTGACAGAAGATTTTTCTATGTATAGCTTCCCTCCTGTGTGACTACTCTAAATGCTGGTTGAAGGTTGACTTCTAGTTGAATGGTGTCCTATAGTCTTCACATTCCAGACTTTCCGAAATGAGGCAAGTTCTCTGATAACTGTTGAGGTGTGATTTCTGGTTGTTTTCCTACATTTATTACATGCACAGGATTTCTCTCCTGCCTACATTTTCTTGTATACATTGAGAATTAATTCAATGATGAAAAGGCATGCCACATTTGTTATGTGAATGTTTGTTCATGCATGTGATTTCTAGGATGTACATTTAGATTTGATTTTAAGTTAAATGCCTTTTCACATTAGTTACAGTCATAAGGTTTCTCTCCTGTCTCTTCTTCTCTGATGCACATGGAGATGTGACTTTCGCCTGAAAGCGTTTTCACATGTGTTACATTCATAAGGTTTCTCTCCTGTGTGTGCTGTTTGACACTTGCTGAGATATGACTTTTGCTTGAAAGCCTTTCCAGAGGTTACATTCATAAGCTTTCTCTCCTATGTGCATTGATGCCTGCTGAGATATGACTTTTGCTTGAAAGCCTTTCCACATGTGTTACATTCATAAACTCTGTCTCTTGTGTGCACTGTCTGAAGAACATAGAGAGGTGACTTTTGCTTGAAAGCCTTTTCACATGTTGCATTTATAAACTATCTCTTGTGTGTGTTGTTGAGATGTGACTTCTTGAAAGCCTTTCCACATGTGTTACATTCATAAGCTTTATTTCCTGTGTATACTCTTTGACGATTACTGAGACATGAGATTCACTTGAAAGACTGTATTTTTTTTACCTGTATAAGGTTCCTCTCCTGTGTGTGTTCTCTGATGAGTGTCAAGGATCAATTTCAGCATGAAAGCCTTTCCACATGTGTTACATTCATAAAGCCTCTCTCCTGTGTGTCTTTTTCAAATGTAATCTGAGATATGAGTTTCTCCTGAAAGACTTTTTATCTTGAAAATATAAGCCTTCCTACCTGGATGAGATTTCTGATCTTTGTTGAGACTACTCACATTTGCTATATTCATGAAGTTTCTCTCCTGTGTGTGTTCTCTGATGAACATTAAGGTCTAGCTTCTGGGTGAAAGATTTTCCACATTTGTTACTTTCGCAAGTCCCTCTACTGTGACAGTTCTGTGATGCCAGCTGAGAGAAGACTTCTGGGTAAATGATTTCTTTTTTTTTTTTTAAAGGTAAATATATGTTTTATTTATTTATTTATTTATTTATTTATTTATTTATTTATTTATTGCCAGTCCTGGGCTTAAGCTCAGGGCCTGAGCACTGTCCTTGGACTTCCTCAAGGCTAGATAGAGCTCTACCAGTTGAGCCTCAGCACCACTTCTGGCTTTTTTCTATGTATGTGGTACCAAGGAATCGAACCTGGGTCTTCATGCATGCTAGGCAAGCACTTTAACCACTAGGCCAAACTCCCGGCCCCTGGGTAAAAGATTTCTTACATTTAACATATTCACAGGGTTTCTCTCCTTTGTGAGTCTGAGGCTGTAAAGTCAGGTCTGACTTCTGATAGACAGATTTTGCATATTTGGTAGATTCACAGGACTTCTCTGGATATTTGCTCTCCTGTTTTTAAGTTGTATCTCCTTACTGAAGGATTTCTCACATTCACTTCATATATAGGGATTCTTTTCTGTGAGTATTTTCTGATGGGAAGTGAATATAGGACTTATGTACAATGTTTTCCCACATACAGTACATTCAGGTGTTTCTTTCCCTGTATGAGGTATTTCTTGGCCAACGAGAGCAGACTTGTCATAGTCTTCCCTATATTCAGCATGCTTATAGGAGGGCTCTCCCACAAAAACTGACCTGGTCTTTGAGGTTCATGCCCTCCCTTCTCCACCATATTTAAAATGTCGATGCCCATTTGGACTCTGATAATGTTGACTAAAATGCTCAAAATGTTTGAAGGATTTTCCAGCCACACGAAAGATGCCAGGCTGGGCTCCAGCATGTATTTCTGCAGACTTACTATGAAGAAGTATGTTCTGACACACAGTGACCTCCTCAGTCCTCATCCCTAAGTCGTTCCCGCTATTCTTAATCAGCTTTGATTAAGAATGGTTTGACTTCAAATTAAAAGTCCTTCCTAATCTAATTCTTTTCTCTTCTGTGTTGTTATTGGGGACTGCACCATTCCCTAGATGTTCATCTGGACTTTCCTGGAATGTCACAATCACATCATCCATTTCCTAGGCATCTAAAATGATTCACAGAAAAGAAGGAAAAAAATATGAATGAGGTCTAAACATTTCTGGGTAAAGAAATTTCCTTCCATCCTAATTGCTAAAGATTTTAAAATATTAATACTAGGAATGGATTTATGAGAACAGTATGCTTTATCCCTAATGAGTTAAGAAATTAATAGATATTTTTATAATTTCAAACTCGTTTGTTCTGTGATTCTTTAATCATTTTTCCTCTTTTAATATTAGAAAAAAGCATTTGGTCAAAATACTTAACCACATACTGCCTAAATTTTAAGGTGAGTACTTACCATCTATCATTAGTATTTCTTTGGGTGTATTGTTTTACTTTTGTGTTTTGTTTAATAGGGTGACCATTGGTTTGTTTGGGGTTTTTTTTGCCAGTCGTGGGGCTTGAACTCAGGGCCTGAACACTACCCTTTGACTTTTCTCAAGGCTAGAGCTCTACCACTTGAGCCACAGCACCACTTCCAGCTTTTTTTCTATGTATGTGGTACTGAGGAATCGAACCTGGGCCTTCGTGTATGCTAGGCAACCACTCTACCACTGGACCAAACTCCTAGCTGGTTTGTACTTTTTTTGGCCAGTCCTGGGGCTTGAACTCAGGGCCTGGGCACTGCCCCTGAGCTCTTTTGCTCAAGACTAGTACTCTAAGCGGGGCATGGTGGCTCATGCCTGTAATCCTAGCTACTCAGGAGGCTGAGATCTGAGGATGGAGGTTCAAAGCCAACCCAGGCACTAAAGACACAAAAGAAGTGAGACTTTTATCTCCAATGAATCACTAGAAAATGGGAAATTGGGGCTGTGGCTCAAGGGGTAGGGCAGTACCCTTGAGCTGCAGTGCTCAGGGACAGCACCCAGGCCGAGTTCAACCCTGCCATGACCCACAAAACAAACAAAAAAGACTAGCATTCTATCACTTGAGCCACAGCACTACTTCTAGCTTTTGAGGAACTGAACCCAGGGTTTCATGCATGCTAAGCAAGCAGTCTATCTAAGCCACATTCCCAGCCCCTGGTATATATACTTGAAATAATTTCTATTTTGTGCTGCTTTTCAACCATTAGGTCAAAAAACAAAAATATTGCCCAGGGTCAGACTATAAAAGGATTTAAGTTGATGGAAAGTGACTTAACCTAAAACACTCACTTACCCCTGACAACCATATTTTAGAACTGTCCTTGCTGCCAACTCCCCTGAGTCATCATTTCTCCTCTCTACACCTCTGAACAAATGCACCAGCAGTCTTGGAAGAGAGTCTGAGAACAAAGCCACATCTGGTACTTAATACAGATGCTGTTGAGAACCTTGACATTCCTCAGCATATCATTTATTCACCAACCCTGCCTCCATCTTTCCCTACTTCCAACTGCCCCTTGCCCACCAACTTCACTCTTTCTGCCTAATATTTAAGCCCTAGATGTAAGAAGGGGTACACAATTTCCCTTTCAGCCATACTGAAGAAAACTTCATTCCCTTCTCAGGCTTCACTCCCAAATAAAATCTGTCAAGTTCACTTTTAGCTCTTTTTTTTTTTTTTTTTTTTTTGCCAGTCCTGGGCTTTTCTCAAGGCTAGGGCTCTACCACTTGAGCATCAGCACCACTTCAGTCTTTTTTTCTGTGTATGTGGTACCAAGGAATCGAACCTAGGTCTTTGTGCATGCCAGGCAAGCACTCTACAACTAGGCCAAACTCCCGGCTCTGCTCTTTCTTTATTCTGATACTCTCACAACTCAGTTTCCTTACAAATAGTGCTGAAAGCCAAGACAGAGTTCCCCCAGACGACTCCTACCTCTGTAGAGGACTCTGTCTACTTTCTCTCTCATTCTTTGTATACTCTTTTTTTCCTTCCTTCCTGGTGACATTCTGAAAGCCAGTCAGTCTCTCTTGTTTTCTTTGGCTAAATGGTGGCTAGGGTGTGATCCAGAGCCCTGGGTTCTCACTGCTCATAAGGGAGGCTATGTCTTGACTTAAACTTATATTGACCTGACTGGTAAACTCAGGTATAAGACCACTGGGAACTCCTCTCTCTCTCTCTCCCCCTCCCATTCTGACTATGTTCTTTCCCAGACCTCCGGATCAGAAGCTATCCTCCATCAAGACCAATGTTCTACTCTTCCTTCTGCTACCTGACTTTCCTACCATGAATTCCAGGTCAAGGCTATTCACCATTTTGTCTCCTGCATGCACCATTGATCATCTTGCCTTCACCATCCCAGTTGGGCATCCGGGGGCAGGACCCTATCCTCTGTCTTGAGGTTGATTTGATAAGTTCCCTCAGCTAAGAGACAGAGATGTTCCTTTGGAGATGTCCCTTTGTTGACCAAAGGATTCTGGCCTTCGTTTTACCTGAATACTATGATTGGGAGACACTCTAAACAGTTTCAGCCTTCACTTTTTCCCTTCCAAAATGGGCTCTCAGATTTCAATCCCAACAGACCCTTCCCTTGGCTGTCTCATCAAAAATCCAAAAACCTTGACAATTATATTGCCTCTTTGCCTTCATTTGGCCCCAGTATCAACCGGATAAATGATATCTTACAACAAAACAAAACAGCAAGTGGACAGAAGTTCCTAATGCACCAGGCTTTCCTCTCCCTGACTATATTCTTTGTATTCTGCAGTCCAGAGCTTTTTAGCTGAAGCTGTGCCCTCTAAGTAAACTCCCCCTGTTGACCTTACTTTGGCATCCCAGATTCTCTTAGCTGACAGTCTTCCTATCCTCCCATCTCCCCTGCCTGCTCCCTCCTCCAAAACTAGATATGAACTTCCAGAAGGGACAATATTTACTTCACATTGAATTTATCAGCTAACCCAGCCCAGATATCTGCAAAAAACAAAAAATAAAAACCAAAACTTCAACAGTTTGAGCATGGCCCCCCAAAACCCAAAAGGAGTTACTAAATATGGCTTCAAAGTCTTTATCAATCAGAATGAAGAGGCAGAAATAAAGAAAAAGACTCCTTAAAATTAAATTCCAACTTTTAGCTACTGCCACGCAGTCCCAAAACAGTCTGCTATGCCAGACTACCCCCAAAACAGGCCTCGGGTCTGTCTGCTCCTCTTTTTACCTGCTTCCATTGTGGCAAAGAGGGACATTGGACAAGAGTTTGTCAAAACCCATGGCACCTCTCTAAGCCTAGCCCATTTCATGGTGCCAGGGATGCTGGAAAATTGACTGCCCCTGGAAGCAAAGCCCTTGTCTCCTGGTACAGTCAGATTCATATTTCCTCCTTCTTCATCTACTAGAATAAAGCAGCCTGGGTTCTTTTACCCCAACCAAGGTCTTTCCCAGTGCTACATCTAAAGAAGCTAGATTACTGGGACAGTGGCTGGACAAAAAAAACCTTTCTGGTCCACTCTGGAGCTGGTCTCTCTTTTGCTGAAAGTTCAAATACATAGATATTTGGAATTTACCTCCGTTTCTACATTAGCCTCAGCATTTCACTTCAAACAAAAGGCGAAAATCTCTCCTTCACTCAAGTATACCAAGCTGGCAGCTTTGCAGTTTATCAAACTTTACTGAAGGCTGACAACCTTGAGGTTTATCACCAGCTGTACTCATGCTGTATTAGCCAGAAAGCCTTGCTAACAAAGCTGTTCTATTCTGTTCCTGGTTACCTATATATGTTTAAGAGTGGAAATTGTTTATTGATGCCATAAATAGAGTATTTTCTAAAACTGTTTTTGAGTTCAAAGTTTTCTAAAATGTATTTCAAAGGAAAAATCAGTAATGAGATCTGTTTTATAAAACAGATCGGATAAAACAGTATAAAGATGCCAGGCAATGGCTCACACCTGTACTCCTAGCTACTCAGGAGGCTAAGATCTGAGAATCTTGGTTTAAAGCCAGCCTGGGCACTAAAAACTGAGAGACTATTTTTTTTCAACTTTTTTTTAAAAATTGTGAATAATAGAAGGGTTACATTGTATTCACCAGATAGAAGGTGCATAACTTCACAAACTTTGATACCCTTTCTTATGACATGGTCCCCATTTCCCTCCCCCCCTCCCCCCCACTTATCTTGATTTCCCCCCTTCCCTATCCAATTTCAAATAACCAATTAAGCACATATAAAATATATCAGATAACACATTGAAAAATTGTAACAATATGAGATAACCAAGGGATGGCAAAAGAGATGAGAGATAACATAGTACATTAAGGACAACAGTCACTCATTATATGGTTTTTGTTTCCTTATCCTGAAATTCCTTACATTTAGTGTCATACTATTTGGCCTAATGTCTCTAGATTTTGTTCTATTGTAAATCTCTGCTAGGAGAGCCCAAGATTTCTACTGACTATGACAAATGAGGGAGACTATTAAGCCTATGTTCCTTTGAGTCTGGCTTACTTCACTTAATATGATTTTTTCTAAGTCTTTCCATTTCCTTACAAATGGGGTGATGTCATTCTTTCTGACAGTAGCATAGAATTCCATTGTGTACAAATACCACATCTTGTTGATCCATTCATCAACTGAGGGACATCTAGGTTGGTTCCATATCTTTGCTATGGTAAATAGTGCTGCAATGAACATCATTGTGCTAGTGGATTTAGTATGTCCCTGTTTCTGGACGATTGGGTAAATGCCAAGTAGTGGAATTACTGGGTCATGGGGGAGCTCTATGTTTGGTCTTTTGAGGAACTGCCATACTATTTTCCATAGTGACTGGGTGAGTTTGCACTCCCTCCAACAGTGTAGATCCCTCCTGGCCACATCTTCATCTGTTGTTATTAGTTTTCTTGATCCTGGCCATTCTAACTGGAGTGAGGTGGAATCTTAGAGTTGTTTTGATTTGCATTTCTTTTATGACCAGAGATGTGGAGCATTTCTTCATGTGTCTATAGGCCATGCTTATTTCTTCTTCAGAGAAGCCTCTCTTTAAGTCTTTGGCCCATCTTTTATTTAATTAATTAATTTATTTTTTGCCAGTCCTGGGCTTGAGCTTAGGGACTGAGCACTGTCCTTGGACTTTCTCAAGGCTAGAGTTCTGCCACTTGAGCTTCAGTACCACTTCCAGCTTTTTTCTATGTATGTGGTACCAAGGAATCGAACCTGGGTCTTCGTGTATGCTAGGCAAGCACTCTACCACTAGGCCAAACTCCCAGCCCCATGGCCCATCTTTTAATGGGATGGTTGTTTCTTTGGAGATTAGTTTTGAAATGATTCAATTTTTTGAGCTGTTGGTATATTTTAGATATGAGGCCTTTGTCTGTTGTATGGTTAGTGAAGATGTTCTCCTATTCTGTAGGCTTCCTAATTAATTTACTAGCTATGCCCTTTGCCATACAGAAGCTCTGCTGTTTAATGCAGTCCCACTTATCCAGCCTTTCTCTGATTTGTTGTGTTTCTTGGTCCTTGTTGAGAAAGTTTCGACCTGTGCCAAGGAGGCCTACTGTGTCTCCTATTCCTTCTTGTAGCGTTTTCAGTGTGTCAGCTTTTACCTCGAGATCTTTGATCCATTTGGAGTTAATTCTAGTGCAGGGTGACAAAGAAGGATCCAACTTTAAAACTGAGAGACTCTTATCTCCAATTAACCATTAGAAAGAGAAAAAACATAGAAGTGGCCATGTCACTCCAGGGGGTAGAGCAATAGCCTTGAGCTGAAGAGTTCAGGGACAGTGCCCAGGTCCAGTTCAAGCCCCACAACTGACAAAAAAAAAAAAAAACCCACAAACAAAAGCAAAAAACAGTATAAGACTTTGGAAAGGGAATTGAGGGACTAGATAAATGGTTTCCTGGCTAGGAATTTGGCCTAGCATGCACGAAGATCTGGATTTGATTCCTCAGTACCACATACATAGAAAAAGCCTGAAGTGATGCTGTGGCTCAAGTGGTAGGAGTCTAGCCTTGAGAAAGCCTAGGGACAATGCTTAGGCCCTGATTTCAAGCCCCAAAAATAGTAAAAAAGAAAAAAAGAAAGAAAAAGAAAAAAGAAAAATGGTTTCCTTTAGATAAGAACGGATTTGGGAAGAATTGTCTTAAATGTTTGTTCCATAAAGGAAAGGGAAAAGTTAAGACAAGCCACAGAATGTTCAAGTAAGTAGTATGTGGTGTATGTGCTGAGTTATTAAGACAGAGTTTATAAAATGGCAAAATTGGCATGTAATTGTCCATAATTTTAAAAAGATCAAGATTTTTCCTAAGATCAGAATTAATAAACTGATGTGAAAGTACTGTTACTAATATCTCTGTTCTCCAAGTATTTAAGACTCATTGGATACAAAGCTGGAAAAACAAAGCATTGAACAAGCCTGTACCTAGGCGTGGCTCAGTGTAACCTACTGGCACTGGCCAAAGGGGGGAAGTCAGGCCAGCTGCCAGGAGTGCCACTTGTGCTTTGCTTAGTGGCTATCCTTGGCGCTGGCCTGAGTGGGGGATGACAGGCCAATGCCAGGCTAGCCACTTGCATTTCCCCCAGGGCCTGGCACTGGCCTGAGTGGGGGATGACAGGCTAGCTGCCTGGCCAGCCACCAGGGCATCACCCAGTGGCTAGCCTTGGTGCTGGAATGAGGGGGGAACAGAAGTCGAGCTGCCAGGCCAGCCACCGGGGCATCGCTGAGTGGCTAGCCATGGCACTGACCTGAGAGGGGTACAGCAGGCCAGCTGTGGGCTTTGCCCAGTGCCTGGCCCTGACCTGAGGTGGAGGCCACAGGCCTAGCCACCGGGGCTTTGCCTGGAGAAGCCATCTTGGTTTTGCCCAGGTGACAGGCTTGGCACTGGCCTGGAGGTGTTGTGGAAGCAGCAGACCAGTGGCCTGGTGAGCCACCTGGGATAAGCCCAGGGGCCAGGCTGGTCAGTGGCCTGTGGTGGGTGAGTGGCAGGCCAGGGGCCTGGTAGGCCATCTGGGCTTCGCCCAGGGTCCAGGCTGAGTTCTGGCCTGTGGGGCAGGGTGTCAGGCCAGTGGCCTGGTGGGCTTTGTGGGCCTCATCCAGGAGCCAGGCTTGGTGCTGGACTGCAGGGTGGGGTGGCAGGCCAGTGACCTGGCAGAACATCTGGGCTTCACCCAGGGGTCAGACTGGGCACAGGCCTGTTGGGGGAGGGAGGGTGGTGGCAGGCCAGTGGCTTGGTGGGCCATCTGTACTTCGCCTAATTGCTAGCCTTGGCGCTGGCCTTAGGAGTGGGCAGCAGACCAGTGGTCTGACTAACACACCACACACACACACACACACACACACACACACACACACACACACACACAACGAGAGAGAAACTCTTGTAACTATTTTAAGTTTCATGTATTAATTCCGACAAAAAGCAATGTTTGTCCAAAAAATAAAAATGTGGTAATCAGTAGGTGATCTTACCTTTTGCAAAGTGAAGTTTCAAGGAGCTATGATTCATGAAACCATGTGAAGGAAAGAAAAACGAAAACAGGAAAAGAGGAACAGGGAGACTTGGGTAGAGGGTTAGGGCTGTAGCAATATGTCCACGATTGTAGATAACACAGTGTTTTCACAGTAAGCTGAAGAAAAATTATAGACTTGGTCTCCCTGAATGGCACACTTCCGTTATCCAGACTGCAGCCTTGTTTACATTAAAAACAAAAGTAAGTTTAAGCTTCAAAAACCCATCAATCAGACAGATATATGGTTTGTATAAGCAGCAACTGCCAATCTTCCTCCAGAGCTGGCCCACAGAACGTTTCGGAGATAGACTTTCATGATAGCTGGTATAAGGGTCTTGTGCTTTCAGGAGGAAGAAGCACAGGAGGAGGAGGAGAAAGAAGCACAGGAGGAGAAGGAGGAAAAAAGAGGAGGAAGAGAGAAAGAGGAGGCCAGGGATGGGGAAGAGCAGCCACGTATTCAATTCTTTGGTGAATGTCAAATTTTTTTCACCACTTTTAACAGAGCCTCTAGTATTTACTCTAATCTGAGTATTTTGGAAATACCCAAATTCCAGTTTGTGAAAAGTCTTAGCAATTTGTTACAAAGGACACATTTTTTTTTTCATTTTGGCACAAAATTGACTTACAGAATTATCCCCACTAACATTATTCATGCCATCTACTTATGTGCAGCTCTGTCATCCTCTTGGCAGTCTCTCCTACCAGATGGCATTCAGTACAGCCCTGGCCTTGTGCCCAGGTTGTCTTACCAGGCACACATCAGAATGGGTGGTGAAGGAAAGGGAGAAGGAATGATCATAATATTTAAGAGCTTCAGATCTGGAACTAGAAAGACTGAAGTTCAAGTCTCATATGTGAGACTCTAGTTTTAAACAAATCTTGACAATAATATGAGCTTATTAATGTTATTGCCATTTTTCCCCTGTGGAGGTATGAGCAAACCCAGGGCCTGTCATATCCTAGACATACACTCTGTCACTGAGCTACTTATAAAGAGCTTATTATAAAGTTTCAGTGAGATCTTGAATACCAAGAATTAGTTTTGTACATGGCACATCTGGTTCCTGTTATTACTATCCATCTTCTTCATGGCAGGTTTGTTATTAATAGCTGTGGTTTCATTAACAAAATAATTATTTTCGAGATCATTAACATCATTAATATTTGTATTTTTGCTGTCCAATGCAATATAGCTAGTGGTCTCAGGTACCTAATAAGCACTTCAAATTTGGCTAAAGGAAGCTACTTTTCATGTTCAATTCATTTAAACCACCATCCATGTGTTGTTTGTGGCTACTGTATTAGGCAGCATCATTTTTTTGAGATTGAAATTACCAACTGTGGGGCCAGGAGTTTGGCCTAGTGGTAGAGTGCTTGCCTAGCATGCACAAAGACCTGGGTTCAATTCCTTGGTACCACATACATAGAAAAAAGCTAGAAATGGTGCTGAGGCTCAAGTGGTAGAGCTCTAGCCTTGAGAAAGTCCAAGGAAAATGCTCAGGCCCTGAGCTCAAGCCCAGTATTGGCAAAAAGAAAAAAAAAAGAAATTGCCAACTGTATGTGAAAGGAAGCAAGAATTATAACTGGATCATTAAAAGAAAATAGAAGGAAGCATTGAGCTTATAGGATTAAACAAGATGGCAAAGCAAAATTTTTCATGTGTGCTCAATGTAAATCTCTCTCTCTCCCTCCCTCCCTCCCTCCCTCCCTCCCTCCCTCCCTCCCTCTCTCTCTCTCTCTCTCTCTCTCTCTCTCTCTCTCTCTCTCTCTCTCTCTCTCTCTCTCTCTCTCTCTCTCTCTCTCTCTGTCCCAGGGGCTTGAACTCAGGGCCCGGGCACAAAGCTTCTTTTGCTGTCCCTAAGCTTCTTTTGTTCAAGGCTAGCACTATATCATTTGAGCCACAGCACCACTTCCAGCTTTTTCTGTTTATGTGATACTAAGGAATAGAACCCAGAGCTTCATGCATGCTAGGCAAGCACTCTACCACTAAGCCAAATTCCCAACCCTCAGCATAATTCTTATTATGTTTTGCCAACGACAAAGAAATTATGAAACATCTATAAACTTAGGAAATCAAATAGTCCATTTTTAATAGACGAATTGCAATTACACTGAAGTGAAAGTGATTGACTTTGACTTGGAATCTACAAAAATAAACTTACTATCATTTGGTAAACAGTCATGAAGAACAAATGAGACGACATCAAATCTGATCCCTGAGCCTCATCAGGACGGAAGAGACTCCTAGATCCTCCTCAGGTTACACCTGTGCTGGTGTGAGCTATTTGTGGGGACAATGAGTAGGAAACAGCATCTGTGTAGCTCCCTCTAAGCTGGCAATGCACTCCCTTGTTGGCAGCCTAATAAAAAAAACCCATATGGGGAGAAAGTAATAAAATTGTCAAGTGTTTTATTCATATTGGCACCATCTAAGATACAGGAATAGAGAGTGTTTGTTCAGTAGTAACTCAAATGCACCACAGACATTTTGAGAGAAAGTCCACTATCTGCAGGCCATTTAAAGAATGAGAAAATGACTTAATATCCAGTATCTACAGGAAACTCAAGAAACTAATACCCCCAAGCCCAACATACCAATCACTAAATGGGCAAGGGAACTAAAGAGAGACTTATCAAAAGAAGAGGTTAAAATGGCAAAAAAAATGCATATGAGAAAACGCTCATCATCCATGGTCATAAAGGAAATGCAAATAAAAACAACCCTAAGATAATACCCTAGCCCAATTAGAATGGCCAAGATTTTGAACTCAGACAATGACAGATGCCGGTGGGGTTGTGGAGAAAAAGGAACCCTACTACACTGCTGGTGGGATTGTAAGCTAGTTCAGCCACTCTGGAAAGCAGTGTGGAGGTTTCTTAAAGAACTGAAAATTGACCTTCTCTATTATCTCACCATACCACTTCTGGGGATCTACCCTGAACATCATAACCCAAGATATGATAAGGACACCTGCTCAGCTATGTTCATCTCTGCACTATTCACAATAGCCAGGTGATGGAAACAATCCAGATGCCCTACTGCAGATGAATGGATACAGAAAATGTGGCATATATACACAATGGAATTCTACATAGCCAACAGACAAGATAAAATAATGGCCTTTGCAGGGAAGTGGATGAATCTAGAGAGAATCATGTTGAGTGAGACAAGTCAAAACCAAAGGAACAAAAGGCTAATGGTATCCTTAATATGTGGCTATTAGATCCAAACAGTACAAGAGCAAGGACTCAATATTAGCGTACCCAATGTTAAGGACATGGTACTGGAAATATAAACACAACTACATAGACATAAAAATTTATGACTCTATAGACACGATGTTTTATTACATAGATTAATATGTATCTATGACATACAAACCCTCAGCCTAATTTTAACTATGTTCTAAAATCTAAGTGCCAGTGATTGTATATAGAGATTCCCTTCTTGAATATTTGTTTATTAAACACATCATTTGAACTATGATGTAAAAACCAATGTTAATAAATTCTTTAATAAAAAAAGAATAGCAATCAATGGTTAATGGGTAGGTAAAGAAAAATGATTATGGAATAAAATCTTACAGAAGTATATGTGCATACAAATGGGTATGGAAATAGAATAATAAAACCAAGTAAAAATTCACATAATGTAGAAAGTATCATGAGGGGATAATCAAGTATTTCAAATGGGGTTAAACTGATAAAAAAATGAGAAAATGAGAATTCAGAAAGTCAAGTCCATGATGGAAAAATAATGTTTCAAAAACTACTGATTGCTAAGCCAAGTGTCTCAGACCTGTAATCTAACTGCTTAGGAAGCTGAGATCTAAGGATCCTAGTTTGAAGCCAGCCCAGCCAGGAAGGTCAATGAAACTCTTATCTCAAACAAAAAAAAAAAACCCACAGAATTAGAGCTGTGGCTCATATGAGAGATCACAAAAGCTTAAGGACAATGCCTAGACCCCGAGTTCAAGTCTCAGGCTGGGCACAAAAACAAAAACAAAAAAATCCATTGATTGTTCAAGACCCACGACAGACAAAAAAGAATCCACTGATTTTCACATAACACTTACTATTTAGCCACAAGAGTTAAATGGTCTGCCCAGTTCACACAACTCTGAGGACCAGAATTCTCATCACAGCCGTGGAATTTGGGTGGGGTTTAGCTGATGCATGAAAGCTTCAGATTTCTTATTTAGAAAGGCTTAAAATCATAAAGATAGTAGACAGAAACAGTCAAGACTTCCTCTATCCTGGTAGAAGAGACTATCACGATCCTGTGTTAGTTATAACAGGTACTGGCCAACTGGACAAAATTTAGTCAGCCTCAACAAATAAAGCTTTGCTGTAACACAGCTACTTCCAATTATCTTTTATCTTCGTTCAATGGCATATTGAATAGTTGCAATAGAAGGTTTCTGTTTGTTTTTATTTTATTTTTTTGGCCAGTTCTAGAGGTTGAACTCAGGGTCTGAGCACTGTCCTGTGCTTTCTCAAGGCTAGTGCTCTACCACTTGAGCCACAACACAACTTCAGGCTTTTTCTGTGTATGTGGTACCATGGAATCAAACCAAGGGCTTCGTGCATACTAGGGAAGCACTCTACCACTATGCCACACTGCTGGCCCCCCTAATCACTTTTGACTCAGGAGTAATCTGCCAGCAGTAGAAGTTTAATAGTTGTGATAAAGGCCATATGTTCTTCACACCCCCAAATCCACACTGGGGCACTTAGAGAATAGGTTTACTGACTCCTGCATTAAAGGGCCCCAATTCTACACTATTTTAGAGACTATTTTAAGGGACTTTAGTGAATGCCAGAAAGGTTTGGGATTTCTGCCGTTTTCCACTAGTTTAGTGAGCGATGTAAAAGGTTAAGCAACATTAGTCCACAGAAAATAGAAATAATAAATTGATTAATTTGTCATATCCTTCTTTAAAAGCACAAACTTTGATTCTTTCAATTTCAGTTTCTTGTTGTGGGTTTGGTATTGTGTTAACAGATACAAGCAACTTCTGCAATATTAAACAACTCAAATTAGTTAAATTTTTCTGTAGGTGTTGGTAAAACAGTGGTATGTTTTCTATATTGGTAATTGGATGAGCAATGAATATTAAAATAGTTAATTTTTATAAATTACTCAATTTAGATTTTTTTTTTACCAGTCGTGGGGCTTGAACTCAGGGCCTGAGCACTGTTCCTTAGCTTTTTTGGTTCAAGGGTGGCACTCCATCACTTGAGCCACAGGTCTTCTTCCAGCTTTTTGATTCACTGGAGATAAGAATCTCATGCACTTTCCTGTTTGGGTTGGTTTTGAACTGCTATCCACATATATATAAAGAACTTTTAATTTTTGTACTTTTTACATTTGTACCATTCACATTCCATACAACTTGAAGATTGTTACATCTATTTTTTTCATATATTTTTTATTGTAATTAATAGAAGGGTTACATTATATTCATCAGACAGAAGGTACATTGCTTCACAAATATTGATACCCTTTCTCATGTCCTGTTTCCCATTTCCCTCCCCTGCTCCCCCCTCACAACTTGATTTCCCTCCTTCCCTCTCCTATTTTAAACAACCAATTAAGCATATATAAAATATATCAGATAACAAGGTGAAATATTATAACAATATGAGATAACCAAGGGACAGCAAAAGAGATGAGAGCTAACATAGTACATCAAGGACAACAATCACTCATTATATGGCTTTTGTTTCTATATCCTGAAGGTCCTTGCATTTGGCATCATACTATATGGCTTTATGTTACATCTATTTTTATAACCCTTTCAGTTCTGCCATCAATGAATTAAAATAGTAGTTTCTCATGCATTAATGGTAATGATGTTTTTTGCTTTAGGCAATAATAGAAATATCTTTTTTTTAAAGTTAGGCAACAGATGGGAAAATGACTGAACAGAACGACTTATTTGGCTGTTCGTCATCCTTCTCCCTATCATACACAGCAGCCTCCAACGTCCTGAATGAGGCTCTCTAGTTGAAATTGTACCAATCCCTTCTAACTCCAGTATCTCAAGGAATCACTTTCACAGGAAGAAAAGTACAAGTGTGCAAAAGTGCCCCACTTCAGCCTGCACAGTCGCAGTATTGGAAGACTCATGTCTCTTTTTCCTCAAGCTGCCAGCACTGCAATAAACAAAGTCTTTCCAGGAGGGAGAGCTGTTGAGCAGGACTGGAAACAAGATAGCCTTTGTCCCCTCTGTCCCACAGACAGCCACATTCCCCAGAGAGCCATTAGAAACAGCTAACAAAAAGCTGCTTCTCTTGTAATGGAGAGAAACACAGACCTACCCAAGACACTCCTGAAAACTGAGGCCTTTTGCAATTGCCAAGTGGGCCCCACAGCAAACATTCACTTATTGGGTAAATGTAGACTACATGCCATGTGCTAGGCACTGTGCCCGTCTGGGACCTACCATGAATTTGATCAATGCACTCCTGTAGTACAATGTACTCCTGTGTGTCTCCTTTGGGGGCCACAAGTGTGGCCTAGTGGTAGAGTGTTCACTTGAAATGCACAAAGTCCTGGGTTCGATTCCATGGTATCACATACCCAGAAAAAGCTGGAAGTGGTGCTGTGGCTCAAGTGGTAGAGCTCTAGTCTTGAGAAATCTTGTGCAGACTGGTATCTGTATCAGTGCTGGCACATGAAAGGTGAGACAACACATGTATGAAACCCAGCACATAGGAAGCTGAAGCAAAAGGATCTCAAGTTCAAGGCCAGGTTGGGTTGTATGCGGTGAGATCCTTCTAGCTCCTTCCACTGGGACTCACTCAAGCTCCTGTACTTTGAGAAACTTGTTGGAGTGTGTACTGGGGTGCCTCTTCATCTGGCTAGTCATTTGTGCCTTCTAAAACCAGCCAATCAGTGTATATCCAGTGTTTTCTCTGAATCCTGTGAGTGATTCTAAAAGGCAGGGTCAGAAGTATGGGTGGCCCAGCCTGGTGATTAGCAACTGAAATGACAGTGGTTTTACGGAATTGACACCTCTAACTATGGGGTGTCAACTAACTCCGGGTAAGAATTAAATTGTTGCACATCCAGCTGGCATCAGAAAATTGGTTTGTGTCAGAAAACATCAATTTCTCTCACTTCAACAAGCCTATAACATAGCAGAGAAGTAGATAATGATACATGCAATCATAGCAGGGACAGAAGGCTACTGAGGAGGAGGAGTTGTCTTGGAAGCCAACAACAGGAGGAACTGCTTCTCACTGCGGAATGGAACGGTGTCCCTAAGCAGAATAAACTCAGGTTGAGACTTGGGATCCACAGAAGTCATCCTTGCAGAGAGAGGGCAGGGAACAAGCTCCAGGGACGTGAAGGGGTATAGACCTGAGGGAAAACACAGGTTGGGGACAGAGCAGACCTGGATTTCAAGGACATCTGTGCTGGATGAGAAAAAGGCCCCCAAAAGTCTTCACCTTAGAGTGTTCCATCACAACTTCCTAATGCCTGCCCTGTGGATGCCCTGTCTTCAGAGGCTACCAATCTCATTTCCTCACTCATTTACCCTGAAAGAGAGTACAGTTTGGCCACGAACAGAAGAATGGTGGATGCTTTTAGCTGCTTATTCTTTCTTGTTGTTGTTTTTGGTCATAGGGCTTGAACCTGGAGCCTGGTCACTGTCCCTGAGCTCTTTTGCTCAAGGCTAGTGCTCTACCACTTTAAGCCACAGCTTCGCTTCACGTTTTCTGGTGTTTAGATGGAGAAAAAAAATCTCCTGCTCTGGCTGTCTTTGAAGTGTGACTCTCAGATCTCAGCCTCCTGAGTAGCTAGAATTACAGGCATGAGCCACCAGTGCCTACATTTTGTCATCTCTTTATAGCAATAATCCTTCTCAGAGTTCATGTGGCTCAGTGGAACTGACTTCATATGACCATACAACCAGTCCAGGTCATGGTGATTGGTTCACAATGGTCATGTGACCTGAGTTCAGTCCTCCCCCAGGACGTTGATGGAACTAAAGAGGAAAGCACTCTCACCATCTGAGGTGGTAGGCTAAGGATACTGGAAGATTGAAGATGCTAAGAATGGAAAAAATTTCCCTGAAATTCAAGTCAATGCAAAACCACAATTGTACTGCTTGAGCTCCTGGGTTCCTCTGCACCCCTTCTTACATAGGAACATAATAAATGGCTTACAGTTATACGAGCCAATGAACTAATTTCCATTCGTTGAAGCTGGGCTTTGCTTCTGTTATAAGCAAGTGTCCTGTTTAATATAGCTGGCAGGCAGACCACCCACTCTATAAAGATGCAATTACTTAATAATTCTAAAGCAAAGCTAAGGAGGTGGGAGAACATCTTGGGTAATGCCTGGCACCACAGATACTGCTGTCCTGACTCATATCCTCTTCACCCACCCTGGGTGTCTCCTGTGGCATCATTTCTATACATGTCATCAGCTTCATTCCTCAGGCATCTCTGTGGGTATGAGCTCAGCCCAGCAAAGGCCAGGCAAGAACCCTTCCTGGAGGCTTCAAATTTCTCTTTCCTGCTATATTTCAGGCACTCAGTAACCTACAGGATCTGCTGGGACAGAAAGTTTCTTTGGTTGCTAAAATCATAATAAATACAAATAGACTCCCATGCAAACTACCACCACCAAATTAATTATGTTTCTTGTGAATTAATTTTTTTTCTTTTTAAAATTTATTTTTTGGGGCCGGGAGTTTGGCCTATTGGTTAAAGTGCTTGCCTAGCATGCACGAAGACCCGGTTCTATTCCTTGGTACCACATATGTAGAAAAAGCCAGAAGTGGTGCTGAGGCTCAAGTGGTAGAGCTCTAGCCTTGAGAAAGACCAAGGACAGTGCTCAGGCCCTGAGCTCAAGCCCAGGACTGGCAAAACAGTGCCTCTATGCGTGTGTCATCCTGGCTGGCATCAAATCATTTCTGGAGTATGGGTAGCAACAGGTAAAACTCAATGAATTCAGTGTTCCTTCCTCTCCTACCTCCCTTCCCTGAGAATTGTCCAAGTTCTAGAGGACTCTGGTGTATAGTGTGTGAAAGAAACATCTGGTCCGTGTGAGCATCTATGGGAGTTGCCATCTAGAAGTCAAGGAAGCCAGAGCCTCCTTCCAGGCCAAGGCTGGGAAGGGTTAGGGTGTTGCTCCTCTTGCACAGAGCTCCCATGCCTTCTCAGTCATTGGACTGTGGTAGGCTGGTTGTTTGGGTGGTTGACTCATTGCCAAATGACTCTTGTTCTCTCTGTCCCTGCTCTCTAGTGTTCATTTAGCTCTGGAGTGTGCCTGTCTACATGGAGAAATCAATAAAGTCTACAGCTATCTCTGCCATCTTGTCACTTCCTCAAATCTCCCACCACTATTAATGCCTCATGATTCCTGGGTTCCTGTGTCACACTAGCCCTCTCTGAGTCTCTGTCTGGACTTGGGAGCAGGGCACAGTGTGACCATCACCCAGAAATACTTCCCCATCCTTCAGCTCTGTTGTCTGGGAAAATCTCTGTGTGGGTGAGGAAGTGGGAATGGAGTGGTCCCTTCTCCAGGATCCTCTTCCCATCCTGTGATCTCTTCCCTGGGACTGACTTGAGCTTAGACTTTTGAAAATCAAAATACGTTTCGAAATTCCTTTTCTCAGCTTTCTTTTGTATCTCTTGGTCCCTGAAGTGAAGATACCAAACTGACTAATGGGGAAGGACACGGGGTTGAAAAATGGAAGGGAACCACTTCAAAAAAAACACATCACTGAGTACTTGACCATACCAGGAGAACCTGATGTTTCATTCACATGCCAGGCTCCAGGACATGTTTGCCTTGAAACATATAACCTCTGAGACCACTGGAATTCATAGTGAAAACTTCACAGTTCTTGACCTAGTCTGGACCTACCTCAGAGTCAGGGAATACCATAAATAGTCCTTCAAATCCAGTATTTTCAGATCAACTATTGATGTCCATATCTGATGGTCACCCAGGGCTACCACCCTCTTGACTACCGCCCCACCCCTTGAACCACAGTGCCACTTCTGGTTTTCTGGTAGTTAATTGGAGATAAGAATCTCACAGACTTTAGTGCCCAAGCTGCTTCAAACTGCGATCCTCAGTTCTCAGCCTCCTGAGTAGCATCAGCCTTGATACCTAACCATTTTTTGTTGTTGTTATTTTTGCTTTTTGTCAGATCTGGCTTGAACCCAGGACCTGAGCACTGTCCTTGGGCTTTCTCAAGGCTAGAGCTCTACCACTTGAGCCACAGCACCACTTCCAGCTTTTTTCTATGTATGTGGTACCAAGGAATCGAACCCAGGTCTTTGTGCATGCTAGGCACGCACTCTACCACTAGGCCAAACTCCCAGCCCTTTTGTTAGTTTTAAAAGAAAAATTTTTTTAAATAGGGCCTTACACTTATGCCTGGGCTGAAATGAACTCTGGTCCTCCTGTTTCTGTTTATTTATGCTTCTGTATGATGGGCTACCCATCTTACTCAGGCTCCTCTCATGTTACAGTGCTTGGCTCTTTGGTTCTGACTGCTGTGATCTAGGATTAGAGAACACATTTTGTCAAATATAAGTGACTGAGAACTTACAGTCTGGAACACTATTGAAACAGCTCATCATTTTCACTTTCGATTTCCAGACTGTAAGAAATCAATGTCTGGGTTACTGCCATGCCTCATTTCAGAGCTGAGTTGTTTCTGGCTTTGTTAGTATTAGTCTAAGGACTACATTATTTCTTTCAGTTATGCCTTTCTTTCTTTGTAAACACAACAAATTTCAATATTTTCTTTTATATTTTATGATGTGTGTGTGTGTGCATGCTCATACACGCCAGTGCTGGGGCTTTAACTCAAGGACGTACTCTCTCACTTGGCTTTTTGCTCAAGGCTGGCACTCTATCATTAGAGCCACAGCACCATTGGAGATAGAAGTCTCCTGGGCTTTTCTGCCTAGACCGGCTTTCAACCACAGTCCTCAGATATCAGCCTCCAGCTAGGATTATGGGCTTGAGCCACTAGCACCTGGCCTAATATTTTAAGAAAGAGAAGATTCGTCTAAGTGCAATTCTTTTCAAATGAAAAGTCAATTTATTATTAATGATACCCCCTCACAGAACACGGAAAATTCCCTAAGTCGAATTCTCTACTCTTCCATATCTACTGTACCAGCCCTGACTGATGTCTTCACCCATTTATGCTCTAGAAAATGTTTTAGTAACCACCCCTAGATAGAAAGACCCTAGATAGAATGACATGAATATCTGCCCTACTTTTAGAGCTGTGAAGTAAGAGATTTCCAGGTAGCCGTGATCATCTTTACCTCTGCTTGGTTTCAGTGAACTTGTTGAAAAGTTGGTATTTGGAAAACCTGTAATAAGAGCAAAGAGCTGATCTCAAGACAAGTTGTCCAATATATGTGTGAGGATAGAGGTTTGGAACCATTAAGTAATGGACAAAAGAGGGCCACCTACACCCGTACCTCAGTCAATAATAGCAGGCTTGAACTTCTTTCCTCACTGCCCAAGACAGCACTGGATGCTTTCCATTATAGTCTTGGCTCTTACACAGCATGGTTCATCCAAGATGAGGGAAGTTAGGCTTGTTGGTAACAAATGATAAGCTTCATTATGTAGGTGAAGAAAACAGACTAACTACCAGATGACAGATTTGCCCTTGAGCAAGACAGCAGCCCTGTGAAATCACTTCATATAAGGTCCACTGCGAATCTTGGCACAATAATGGGGTAACTTTCTTTGAGGGAAGTAATGTGAAAAGAGAACAAGAAAAGGCTAAGTAGAAAAAGAGGTAAAGTTAGGAATGGATATTCTTTCCAGCCATCACTCCACAAAATCATCTAAAAATGTGAGTGTGGGTGGTGCTTAATAAATACAAAAGGAAATAATAAAATGACTTTCTTATTCAAGTCTAATTGAAATCTACATGAAAAAAATGTATTTTTTCCTCTTACTCAACGTGAACAAAGGCCTGTTAACAATGTTGGGAAATGATCTCACTGGTGGTTAAAAATATGTGTGTTGTTTCTGTGTCAAATGGCAGGTAAGCCATTTGCAACTAGCATAGGCAGCAAGAAGTATAAACAGAGAGAGAGGAGGAAATGAAAACGCACAGCAATAATAGGCTTGAATTGCTATCAGTGCTTTCAAGGAGCTAGAGAACTGCAGGTTCAATAGAAGTCTCTGCCAAGACTCCAGCCTAGCTCTAGCAGCAGGCTTAGAATTATCTCCTAAGGAATGCTTCTTAGACTTGCACTGTTTTCTGATCCTTCATGTCAGAGCCTGTCTTGTCCTCATCTCCCAATACTGCAATCACATGAAGCTCCATCAGGCTGCAGTGCATGCTCGCTGTGTTATGACTCATGTTGTCTGGTTTTGCCTTGCTCATGCCCCCATTAAAGTTCTTCTCCATCAGTAACTGGGGACATTACACGTGACTGGCCGATGGTCCTTGTTGAGCCTACACAAAGACTATCAGGCTTGACCTGATTTGTATGAAGCAGATCACTATTTGCTTGTCTTGGTTTGGGGGGGCATACCCTTCCCTAACTCTTACCCCAAAGTGCTTTTGCAGTTGGAGTAATGTAAAGTAGGCCTTTGTAAGAAGGGTCAGGAGTTTCTCTACAAGATAGAAGTTGAAGAGAGGCTGAACCTTGAAGTTTGAAGTAGGGCTTTATAGAACTGGGAAAGGTTGTAATCCCAATGGGAGGAAAAGATCTGGCGTAAGCGGGGTCCCAGCGGGAAGTGGTGGTATTATCTAGGAGAAGGGGCACCCCTTAGTCACTACAGAGATCTTCAAGGCAGGGAGGTGTCACACACACAGGCTTCTAGAAGCAGTGTCCTCCAAGAACATCCAAATGACATTTGCAGCAGCATAGGTAGAAGAAGATGCAGCACACCCAGGACCGTGGATTAAAGAAAAGCCTCCACCAAGAAAGATTCCTGTCTTATCCCAGAAAAAGGACAGACGAGGAGTCTGGGCTCAGTGAGAGCAGGAGGAATACATGTTCAGAACTGAATATGAGTCAAGCAGGAAAAAAAAAAGCAAAGGACTGTCACTGCCTACTTTTAATAAATGCCTGGGAATGATCTCCATCTCTCAGAATTGCACATGTTTTTTACTACACATCCAATCTACAACTTCTAATGTCCTCTCACATTGGAGTACACTGAAGAAGCTTTGTCAGGTGGCTGTGTTGCACTCATGTCCCACCTGAATGGATAGATACTTTCCTTTCATCTGGAACCAATTTTTTTTTTCGGTCATGGGGCTTGGACTCAGGGCCTGGGCACTGTCCCTGAACTCTTCAGCTCAAGGCTACCACCCTACCCCTTGAGCCACAGGGCCACTTCCAGTTTTCTAGTGGTTAATTGGAGATAAGAGTCTCACAATCTTCAGTGCCTGGGCTGGTTTTAAACCACAATCCTCAGATCTCAGCCACCTGAGTAGCTAGGATTACAGGCATGAGCCACTGCACCTGGGTTGGAATCAATGTTTATATCAAACTGATTTTGTAATTAATTAACTTATTTGTTATTATAAAGGTGATGTACAGAGGGATTACAATGACATGAGTCAGATAATGACTACTTTTCTTTTCTACAGTATCTTCTGTTGTGTCTCATAGTCCCTCCTACCCTTTTCAGAGTTATATAGTTCATTTTCCTCAGTATCCAGAGACCCAGTGTTGCACTTTTCACCTTTGAATTCTGTATCCTCCACCCCTCCTAAAGTCAAAATCAATTTTTATATCAAAAGCATTACATTTCAAAAATTGAAATCTCTCATAATGATAGCACTACTCTATCAGTTAAGAATTTAGTGTGTTTCCTTCCAATTTTGTCATGCACCACAATCTGTTTTTAGCAGGAACTTCTAAGCCCATATCCTCATATGTGATGGAGCTGTACCTCTCATCTGCATTTTTATGTACTTATCACATACAGGAGGATGCTAAACTAGGAGTGTGCAGTGTGACAGAGAGCAGAGAAAAAGTCTAGACCCCACCTTCTAAGCAGTCTTCTTACCAACCATTAAATAATCACCCAATAAATAATGGTTAGCTTCCAAAACTAGTTCAAAGAAACTAAGCAACAATGTAAGTGAAGAATCATGATGGACATGGAGGTAAACAGCTATAAGCCTGGAGATCCAGGTAGCAGTTATCCAGGAGATTCCAGCCTAAGGTGTGTTCTAAGACATGATCTTTAGTACCTGCCCAAACCAGTGAGTGAGTTACATTTATAACTCAGTAATCCCCCTGCCTTGAGACAGGGATTGTCCAGGGGCTGGTGGGGATGGGGAGACATGACATAACATCTCTAGCCATCCTCCTACAGTCACTTCTCATCCATCTTGGAATCCAGAAAGGGCTAGACTACAGACCACTGCCAGGTGTGAATGGACAGTGGATGGCCGGCCGCCTCTGATCCAGCGTATGACTCAGATTGTTTTAATGTGAATACCATTTCATGTACCATGACTCTAACTCTCGCTAGTTAGCTAAAGTCAAGATCTATACTCCGGATAGCCAAAGATGATGGGAAGTGGCTGGTGATGGGCTGGGGTGCTGTTTTCCCCTGGCAGCTCTATGTAATGTAATATCTCTTTCATATTTGTGGCCTAAAGTTTCTATTGATAGGAGGTAATAGCAGTCAGGGAACCGAAGCTTCTACAATTAGCAGACAACAGGACAAATCGATGATTCATACTCTACCTGAGAATGAAATGAGGGAAGCCGGTGCAAAGAACAAAGAAATAAGGACCAAAAAAATGAGATTAGGACAGAACACTGAATCTTTGGTGTTAAAACCTTAGAAACCTAGAAAGGAAAACTGCCATTTTTAGAATTTCAATTCTCCCTATTTAATTCAAGGCCAGTCTTTGTAACTCATGAAGATGTGGCAAGATAGATGAGATGGGCTGAATTACTGTCTTCCTGTACACACACACACACACACACACACACACACACACACACACGCACACACACACGCACACACACACACACACATTTGGAGAGAGAGAGGAAAAAAAGAGAGAGTGTGTGAGAGAGCTGGGTATAGTGATACACACTTGTAATTCCAGCACTCTAGACATTGAAGAAGGAATACTACAAATTCCAGGCTAACCTGGAATATATGGCAACACCTTCTCTCCAAAGTAAAGAAATAGCTGCGCATTTATAATCTTAGCTACTCAAGAGGCTGGTATCTAAGGATCTCAATACAAATCCAGCCCAGGCAGGAAAGTTGGTGAGAGTCTTATCTCCAGTGATCTAAGAAAAAGCCAGAAGTGAAGCTATGACTTGAATGGTAGAGTCTTGAGCACAAAGAAGCTCAGGGATAGTGTTTTAGCTCTGAGTTTAAGCCTGCCCAAGGACCAACACACACACACACACACACACACACACACACACACACACACACACACACACAGAAATAAATTCGATTTTAAAAATAATGTCAAATATACTTTTTACGTACTTGTTTGCTTTTTCTCTAGAGTGGAGCCTCTGCCTCCATGAGGCACCATCCCTCTACCCTCACAAAACACCCCCCCCACACACTGTCAGCTCATTGGAATTAATCTACATTGTTCACAAGAAGCAGAGGCTAGTAGCAAAAAAATAAAGGCATAGGCCCCCCTTGGAAATTAATCAGAAAGGCACTGGTGTTTGTTTTTTTCTTTTTTTGCCAGTCCTGGGAACTGAACTCAAGGCCTGAGCACTGTCCTTGGGCTTTCTCAAGGACAGACCTCTACCACTTGAGCCACAGCACCACTTCTGGCTTTTTGTCTATGTATGTGATACTAAGAAATCAAACCCTGGTTTTTGTGCATGCTAGGCAAACACTCTACCCCTCGGTCAAACTCCCAGCCCATTGGTGATTTTATTTTCACCTTCCATTACTAAAGGAGGAAGAAGAATGAGGCAGCATTCTCCCAGCTACTAAAAAGCATTGACTGAGTAAGTGATAGAGGGCAAAGTCACAGGAGGGATGAGTTTGATAAGGAGACAGGAAGAAAGCATACAGTCTGCAGCTGGGGATGAAATTCTGGAAGGAAGGGCAAGTAGTGCATGGCTTCCCAGAACTAGAGAAAGGAACCCTTAACATTATCTCTAGAGTAAGACATAGGCCCTGAGAAAAGAAAAACATCAAAGGCTGCCACCACCATTAGATGTAAGGACGTATGATCCTTGACCACTTAACTAAACCACTTTCAGCAGAATTACCTGCCTACACACTTACCCAGACTACTGCCAGAGTGTTACAGACTGCCCCAAATCTCAGCCTGAGGAGAGTGGGAGAAACAAATCTTTACAGAGAACAGCATCTTTTATTTTAGACTTAGAAAAGTAAATTTCAGCCAGGCACCAGTTTTTCAGGCCTGTAATCCTAGCTACTCAGGAGACTGAGATCTGAGGATCACGGTTCAAAGCCAACCTAGCATGAAAGTCAGTGAGACTCATCTCCAATTAACAAGAAAATCAGAAGTGGTGCTGTGGCTCAAGTGATAGAGCACTAGCCTTGAGCTGAAGAGATCAGGGACAGTGCCTAGGCCTAGAACTCAAGCCCCATGGCCAATAATAAAAGAAAAGAAAAGAAAAAAGAAAGAGAGAGGGGGGTGAAGGAAAAGAGGGAAAGAAAGAAAGAAAGAAAGAAAGAAAGAAAGAAAGAAAGAAAGAGAGAAAGAAAGAGAGAAAGTTTCAGATTTATTAGCAACTTGAAGGGCCTTAGTTTGTTATTGCAATTATAACAAAGCATCACACACACACACACACACACACACACACACTGGATAATTTATGAATGATAGAAACTTATTTCTCATATTCTGGAGGCTAGAAGACCAAGATCAAAGTGTCATCAGTTTCAGTGTCTGCTGAGTCCATGACTTTGCTTCCAAAACAATACCTTGAGTGTGGTCCTTGGAAATGCCTATAACAACTTTATGAATCTCTTATGTGACATCATTAACTCATTCTACTCTCATGATTTATCACCTCCTAAAGACCCCATCTCTTTAGTATGATCACATTGTTGACTACATTTCAGGGGAATTAAACTCTAAACCAGGTTTGTTTGAACTTACAGTAATATTTTTTTGTTGTTTGTGTTTTCTCACTGTAAGAGCTAAGAATTCTCGGTGGTAGTCTTCTGTTGTAGGATTGAATTGCATAGCCCAGGAGTATGAAGAAAAGTCTGCTCTATGTCTTCATAGCACAGAGTTCCACAGATTTAAACCAAACATTTTCTCCATCATTCTAAGACCTTCTCTCCTCACTCTTCTTTACTTGGGACTGACCCCAGGGCCTGGCCTATCATAGGCTCTATCCCTTGAGTCACACTCCCAGCCCTTTGTTTTGATTTGGTGTTAAGACAGAGTCAGCTCTGAAAAGACAAGACACTCATTTTACTTTAAGGGAAAGAAGAAACCCACACACACTCCAATCTTCTACAAAGCTGTATACAGAAGCAAGAAGCTGGTGCAGGGTAAGTTTTAGGAATGTATTTTGATTTACAGCTGGCCCCTCCACACTGGAACATGAAATCCCTGTGCATTGTAGTTCCCTCACTGTCAGAAGCAGACAAGGCCCTCGACATTCTTCCTGCCAACATGTCCCTGCTTCCCCCTAGACTGCTGCTCCACTGACACCAATTTCAAATGAACTTCAAAGACGTTTCTGTCTTCACGCCCACTTAGCCTGCTGCCACACCGCGTCTGTTTTCACATCCCAGTCTGTCCTTAGATCTTCAGAATAAAGTAACTCTTAAGTCTTATCAGACATTATGTCTCTTCGGCCCTCATCTTAGGCCCTTCACACTGATATACTGAGCAGCTCTTCAAGTGTTCCTTGCTCGTGGCATTTCCTCTAAGAAGTTCCTTCCTTTCTAGATTTGCATTACATTAATATGCAAATTAGCCAAATGAAACACTTCCTTATTCATTTGAGAATTGACAGTTCTGAGGCAAGACTAGCTGGCTTGTTTTTTTAACAGCTTATCATAACATCAAGTTTTGCTGCCGAGATAGAAAGTAGGCACATTCTCAAATGAGTACCTGCCTTCTTTTCTCTTCTTTCTTTCTCTTTTTTGTCCTCTCTCCATTTTTTCATTTATAGCTTATCTATTTGACAGAGGTCAAATTTATCATTTTAAACCACTTTTAAGGGTACTATTCTAGGATATGAAGTATATTTACATTGTTTTTTGTTGTTCTGTTTTGTTTGTCTTTGTGGCGGAGAGTCAAACTCAGGGCCTCATGAATGCTAGGCAAGCACTTTACCACTGAGCTGAACCTTAGACTATTAGCAGAACTTTTTATTTATCCCAATTTGAGACTGTATCCATTAAACAATAACTTTCCATTTCCCCTACCCTGTTATAAGTGCATATTACAAACTTTAGAGCAACAGCTAGAAAAAAGATTTTTTCCCCCAGTAAAAATCTTTTTTTTAAAGATTTTATTAACACTGGTTTTTACATTATATTTTCAAATGTCATGTTTAACAAACAAGTATTCAAGAAGGGAATCTCTATATGCAATCACTGCCACATAGATTTTAGAACACAATTAAAATTAAGCTGAGGGGTTGTATGTCATAGATACATATCAATCTATATAACATTATGTGGATAGAGTACATATCCCATCATAGATATTTATGTCTATGTAGCTATGTTTATATTTCCAAGACCATGTCCATAACCTTGGATACCCAAATATTGAGTCATAGGTCTCGTACTGTTTGTATCTAACATCCACATAACAAGGATACCATGTGCCTTATGTTCCTTTGGTCTTGATTTATCTCACTCAACATGATTTGCTCTAGCTTCATCCACTTCCCAGCGAATGCCATTATTTTACCTTGCCTGTTGGCTACGTAGAATTGCATTGTATATTAGTACCACATTTTTTTTGTATTCATTCATCTGCAGAGTGCAGATGAACATGACTAATGAATAGTGCAGAGATGAACATGGCTGAGCAGGTGTCCTTATCATATCCTGGGTTATGATGCTCAGGGTAGATGCCCAGGATTGGTATGGCGGGATCGTAGGGGTGGTCTATTTTCAGGGCTTTTGTTGTTGGTTTTTTTTGTTGTTGTTGTTGTTGTTGGGACTTGGGGCTTGAATTCAGCCTGAGTGCTGTGTTTGAGCTGTTCAGCTCAAGGCTACTGCCCTACCCTTGAGCCAAGCCCCACTTCCCATTTTTTCTAGAGGATAAGAGTCTCAAGTCCTTTTGTGCCCAGGCTGGCTTTGAACCTTGATCCTCAGATCTCAGCCTCCTGAGTAGCTAGGGTTATAGATGTGATCCATCGCAACCAGCTGTTTTCAGTTTTTTAAGAAACCTCCTTAGGGGTTGGAGGAGGGAAATGGGGACCAAGACATGAGAAAGGGTATCAATGTTTGTGAATTAATGTACCTTCTATCTGGTGAATATAATGTAACCCTTCTATTAATTACAATAAAAACATATGGAAAAACAAAAGAAACCTCCCACTGCCTTCCAGTTTGACTGTACTAGTTTACATTCCCACCAGCAGTGCAGTAGGGTTCCTCTTTCTCCACACCCCACCAGCATTTGTCATTGTCTGAGTTCAGAATATTGGCCATTCTAATTGGGGTAAGGTGGGAGTGTAGCCTATTAGCAGAGTGCTAGCATACAGGAAGCCCTGGGTTTGAGTCTACCCTAACACATACACAGGAAAAAACTGGAAGTAGTACTATGACTCAAGTGGCAGAGCTCTAGCTTTGAGCAAAAAGTATTCAAGGCCAGTGCCTAGGCCCTGAGATCAAGCACCAGAACTGGCAACAGCAACAACAACAAAAATTAAATGATATTCTAGGAAAGTGGAAAATATGGAATGAATAGTACATAAGGGTCAATTAAGACTCTCAATGGGGTCAAGCACCAATAGCTCAGGAGTGTAAGCCTAGCTACTTGCAAGATCTGGATGGGGAAGATCGTGGTTCAGGCCATCCCAGGGTGGGGGAGGGTAGTTCTTGAGACCTCATCCTGAAGACTTGAAGAAAAACTATCTGGAGAAAAAAATAAAATAAATGAATAGTAGCAAAGAAAATTAGCACAGCATCTGTTCACCCCAAACAACCAAACAACCAAATAAGACAAGGAGAGGAGACAACATACGTGCATGAATACAAGGAGGCACTAAAACCAAAAAAGTAATCATTTCCCCAGCAGACATCGCCCAAAGAGATCACAAGGGACAGAAAGTAATAGGGGAATGGGTATTTTCTATTATCTTAATTGTAGTGGTAATTTCCCAAGTCCACACATACACAAACTTACTAAATTGTCTACCTTAAATTAAGTGTAGACGTTTTTCTGTACCAATTATACCTCAACATAGACATTTGAGAAATTAAAGTAACCTACTTAGAGTAATGTTTCTGTAAGTTATAGTATGTCTTTGAGGCAAAATAGCTTATAGTTAATTATCAGTGATAGGAAGAGTGTGAAAAAAATATTGAGAAATTTTTCTGATGTAGGGTAAAGAAATGGAAGAAGCAACTCTAAAATTCTAGATATGCTGAAAATTTTGTACAAACACATATGGTTAGGCAGCCTAGGAAAGCATATTTCAAATGACATATCTCCTTTAAGGATGTGGAATACTGGCCAGGAGTGGCTCATGCCTGTAAAAGTAGCTACTCTAATAGAAAGCAAGAGGACCACTATTTGACACTAAACTGGGCAAAAAGATAGTAAGAACCCCATTTCAATAAAAAAGCCCAGTGGTTTGTACTTGTAATCCAGGCTACTTGGAGGCCTATATAAAAGGGTCATGATGGGCCCAAGAGCAAAGCCTAGTGGTAGCATGTTCGCCTAGCATGCAAGAAGCCCTGGGTTCAATTCTGCAGTACCACATACTCAGAAAAGCCAGAAGCGATTCTGTGACTCAAGTGGCAGAGTGCTAGCCTTGAGCAAAAGTGCCCGTGGACAGTGCCCAGGCTCTGAGTTCAAGCCCGAGGACTGGCAAAAAAAAAAAAAAAAGGCAAATATGAGACCCTATGTGAAAAATAACTAAAGAAGGGTGAGCAGGTATGTGACTGAGGTCCCTCCCAAGTGCACGTAAGGCCTTCGGTTCAAACCTCAGTACTGCCACAAGAAAGAGGGAGAGGAGCACCATGGTTTTTCCCTTTAAGTTGTCTGCATTTTCTGCTATGTTGCTGCTTTTTCTTTATAATTATTCTCTCAATCCTTCTGTTTTTCCATTCGGTCCATTATACAGGTTCTCCAATGTTCAGATCTAGCCAACTGCAATGGCATAAATCATGTATCTATCTAAAATATGTGGCTCCTGATGCTGGGTTCTTTTTTTAAAATTAAAGAATTTGTTAACATAGATTTTTACATCATAGTTCAAATGACATGTTTAACAAACAAGTATTCAAGAAGGGAATCTCTATATATAATCACTGGCACTTAGATTTTAGCACATAGTTAAAATTAGTCTGAGGGTTTGTATGTCATAGATACATATTAATCTATGTAATAAAACATTATATCTAGAGCCATAAATTTTATGTCTATGTAGTTGTGTTTATATTTCCCATACCATGTACATAGAATTGGGTATGCAAAGATTGAGTCCTTGCTCTTCTACTGTTTGGATCTAATAGCCATGTGCTTTTTGTTCCTTTGGTCTTGACTTGTCTCACTCAACATGATTCACTCTAGAGTCATCCACTTCCCTGCAAATGCCATTATTTTATCTTGTCTGTTGGCTATGTAGAATCTCATTGTATATATATTTACCAAATTTTTTGTATCCAGGAGTGGTATGACGGGATCGTAGAGAAGGTCAATTTTCAGTTCTTTAAGAAACCTCCACACTGCTTTCCAGAGTGGCTGAACTAGCTTACAATCCCACCAGCAGTGCAGTAGGGTTCCTTTTTCTCCACAACCCTGTAAGCATCTGTCATTGTCTGAGTTCAGAATCTTGACCATTCTAATTGGGCTAGGATATTATCTTAGGGTTGTTTTTATTTGCATTTCCTTTATGACCATGGATGATGAGCATTTTCTCATACGCTTTTCTGCCATTTTAACGCCTTGTTTTGATTTCTCTCTTTAGTTCCCTTGTCCATTTAGTGATTGGTTTGTTGGGTTTGGGGGGGATTAGTTTGAGTATCCTGTAGATGCTGGGTTCTTGGTGTCAGCCTTGAGTCACAAATGGCCAGGTCTCTTGTGGAATTTAAGAGCTCTTCAGAACTTGGCAATCCTAAAAACAGGGATCACCCACCTGAGCCATCTCACCAGGGTCTCAATTACTTCCTTGGTAGTCCTTCCCATTGCATTGCACTTCCCTTTTCTGCCACCTTCCTGGTTCAGCCACCTCTGTGACTAACTCCCCAGAAGCTTCAGCTTTCATTGCCCCTACTGCTCACCCACCTTTGAGCAGAACCATGCAAGACTCCCTTACCTTGGCAGCATCCACCCATGAGAAAAGTCTGTGGCTGGAGTCTGCAATAAGGGTCTTCTTCCAAACATACATCTTTCTCATTCCTGCCCAAAGTGTTATCCTTTTCACAAAGAAGCTGTTTGGAGAAACATGCCTGTATTCATCCCTAGGTGTCACACAATCAGGGAGGCAGTTTTAGGGAGATGGGCTCTACAGGGCCCAGCCAAGAGGAAAGAAGGAGCATCTTTATCACACTCTTATCTCCAAGGATCAATCTCACCAGCCATGGTAGTCTCCCTCTGCCCCTGGAAGGAAATCTTCAAGGCCAAGCTGCTGTTGTCATGCCAGGAATGATGTGCAGACCACAGGATTGTCAGCCACAGCCAGAAGGGACTGCTGAGCCTCTGGCCTCAGCCAGGTAGATAGTCAGATCCCCATAAGCACCCCATCTTTGGATGGCTGGGATGTGGAAGGTGGGGTTCTCATAGCCTGAATAGGCAGCCAGATATCTGCTGAACAGCTCCTAGTGTGAGCAATAAAGCAGAATGGTCCCAGCCCCTGATGGAAATCTGCTTTGCTCTCATAACTTCGTGTTACTGTCATGGCCCTGTGACCACCGTCAACCGGGGACCCCTCCTGGTTGTCAAGAAAACTTCACCCCTGACCTTATCTGAAAGTGCAGGATTGTTAGGAGGATTAGCCTACCATAATTTCCCTGCAGGACAGGACAAAAACATTCCAAAGACAGATCTCATCCTCAAATGTATATAAACCTAAAACCCTACTCACTCCCTACACACTCCTTGCTCGGTGTTACATAGCTTTAGAGCCATGATTAAAGCCTGTTCCGGTGTGCTGAGGCCTTTGCCCTCTTTCTCTCCTTTCATCTACTTGATCTTTCCTAACACTCATGACTCAGTTTCCTAACAGATGGTTGGTTCCCTGACCAGAAATAGTAGTCTCCAGAAGACTCTTATCTTTGTAGAAGACATCATACTCCCCCCATCCCATCCCCACATTCTTACTTCTTCCTCCCCAGCAGCTGTCTGAGAGCCACTCGGCCCCTTCTGCTTACTATAGCTGAACAGAAGCCAGAATTTGACCCAGAACCCTTTGCTGCCTCACTGCCACATAAGGGACCCTTGATCTTGAGGTAGGTCTATATTAACTTAACTAGTAAACTCAGTTGTAAAGCCATGAGAATCTCTCTCTCTCTCTCTCTCTCTCTCTCTCTCTCTCTCTCTCTCTCTCTCTCTCTCTCTCTCTCTCTCTCTCTCTCTCTCTCTCTCCCTCCCTTCCTACCTTTCCACTGTTTTCCAGATCTCCAGATCAGAGGCTATTTACCACTAAAGCCACTATTCTTCCTTCTAGTACCTGACTTCTATCACAAATTCCAGGACAGAATCATTCCCTATTTTGTCTTTTTTTATATTTTTATTGTAATTAATAGAAGGGTTACATTATATTCACCAGATAGAAGGTGCATTACTTCACAACCATTGATAACCTTCCTCATGTCTTGACTATTTTGTCTTTTGACAGCTAAACAACCTTAATCCTTGCATCTGAGTTCAGATAAAATGCAAATATAAGTAATGGTAATAGGAAAGTTTATTAGAGGAGAAACATGATAGTATTGCTTTCCACAAATTGGGACAGCATGACCGGATACTGGAGCAGAAGAAATTAGAACAAACACAAAGAGGGTAGAGCAAGGAGGAACCAAAGAGTTCAAGTCTCACTGGCTCTTGAACACTGAGTTTGCATAAGCAATCTTATTTATTTAGCACAGGGAAGCTTTCCATAGGTATGTGTAGGAAATAAGACATTAATCTATTTTGTTAATTGCAATCATTAACATGAAACAGAGTTTGTGTATATATTCAATAGCTGGTTCCCTTATTGTTTTGGGAAGTAAAGACTACAACTCAGATATAACTTGCGTATCTATCCTACTTTATCGGTTTCGACCTTTCCATGGCCCAATTTTCAGCCTTCTGAGTACTGAGAATGTGACCTTCCAACCTCTTAACCCTTTCCTGGTCTTGCAGCTCAGCTTTAGAGCTCTCTACAACAGAGAAAGATGAGAATTTATCCTATGTCTGCCTCTTGGCCACGATCTATACCCTTTCTACCCTTCCTTTATTATAGTTGGCCTTGTAAGGGAAGCAGATGGCCTTCTGATTGATAGGTTTCCTTTCTGTGTCCTATAAGATTGAGCCAGTCCTGGGGCTTGAACTCAGGGTCTGGGCACTGTCCTTGGGCTTTTCAAGGCTAGTGCACTACCATTTGAGCCACAGCATTACTTCTGGCTTTTTCTATGTATGTGGTACCAAGGAATCGAATTTTGTGCATGCTTCTTTGGTCATGCTAGGCAAGCACTCTATCACTAGGCCACACTCGCAGGCTTTCTCATTTTTTTTCCTTCTTATTTTCCTGTTCTTTCATTCTTTCTCTTTATCTTCTTCTTACAGACTATCTGCTTATTAGTCTTTCTTTTGTAGTCACCTGCCCCCACTTTGTTGTCATTAGGATGGTTTGTTTCATCTGTCATAGGCCACAGACTCCCTAACCACCTGTTCACTTTTTCATTCTTTTGTCTTTGCTCCAGTGTCTTTCTGTCTTTATCCCTTTTGTAGCCCCTTCCATTTTGTCATCAAGCAGACTTTGGTTTAGTAGTTTAACTTGTTGCTTATGAGTTGTATAAGCCTCAGTTCCCTGCCTGCCTTTGAAATGACCCTGTATCAACATCATTTGGGGATTTTTCTGAAATGCCAACTCCAATTTAGTATGGTGAAATATAGCTGGTCATGAGGTCACACTGTGGAGTGAGGATCCAGAGCTGCATAGTATGGTTTGGTGCCCACAGCTGTGTAGCTTTCAAATATGTGAAATGTGGGCAGTGTTACTGCCTACAAGACTCACTGTTTTACTCAAGGCCCCGACAGATCAGAAGAAAAATCAAACTAGAGGTACCCATGATGAAGTTCCTTACCACCAAATCCAAACTAAGTTGTCATCTGACCTTTAGGAAGATGAGAAAGCCAAATTTCCAAACAGGCCAGTTTTGATGGGCATTGATGGGAACCCACTTTGTTCTCATAAGCTCCCCGTGGCTTGGCCTAATAACTACTTTCCCCCAGGGGATCTTTCACAAATTCACTGGCCCTGTCTCTGGCCAGAATTTTATTCTAAATTTGAAAGCCCACTTCCCCACCCTCTCAGGTAATAAGCATCTGGGAGATGGGGGGGAGACTGCTCAAACATTAGGCTTCTGGAGCCTACTTAAGTGCCCTCCACCCCTGCCCCCATTATGCCATGCCTTATGTCTCCTGACCCTCTTTAAGTCAACATGGCATCCCTCTTCAACTTTCCACTAAAATTCATCTGATCTGTTGAGATTGTTTTCTGCTCTGTCTTTATTCTAATACCTTCATGACTTAGTCTCCTAACAGTCATGACATATAGAAAATAATCTGATGTTAACCTATTCACTGTTTTTCCCATTGCTTGGCCTCCTTGTCCCTGCCTTATAAGGAAAGTGATTTTGAAATGACCAATAAGCTTTCTGTTCTTTGTTTCTTCCTTTTTCAGTCCTCCTCTGTCATTAAAACCAGCCCAGTCTGCTTGGCATTTATGGAATGAAGCATTGACCAATTCTAGAACTTCGAGTAAGACCAGTTAGGATCTTTAAACAAAGGCTGGGTGGGGCTCATGTGACTGAATCCCTGGCTAATGTGTATGAAACCCAGAGTCTGATTCCCAGCACTAGGGGGAATTTGGAAGGAAGGAAAAGAAACAAATAAAAATAAACAAATAAAATCAATAACAAAAGGGACAGTCCAGCTATGGTTTACAAGTGCTTGCTGTGGCTAGGAGTTGCCAGTGCTTTACATAAGTTCTCCCATTGAGTCTCACCAAGTCCATGACGAGGTAAGTGTTACTAATAGTGTTAGTATGACTGATAGCAGATTTGAGGTTCGATAACTGAAACAAGGTGCCTGCAGCTAGCAAGTGAAAGGGCTTAGAATTAAGCTTCAGAAAGTTGTACATGCTGACCTCATGGTAACCTCCTACCATGAAGCAGACGCTGAAACAGAGTTATGCCATGGTTAACACTATCCTGAACCAGATTTTGGGTGAGATTATGCATTGCCAGATTACTTCTCCACTTTCCTTCTCTCAGTTTCTTGGCTCCAACTCCTTCCTTCCTTCCTTCCTTCCTTCCTTCCTTCCTTCCTTCCTTCATCTCCCTCCTTCCTTCTTTTTTCCTCCCTCCCTTCCTTCCTTCTTTTTCTTCCTTCCTTGCTTTTATTTAAATTAAGTTGGGATCCTGCTGGCCTCAAACTTCTAAATGTGAGCAATCCTCTGCCTCAGCTTCTCAAGAAACTGATAGCACATGTATACTGTCCCTAACTTGTGCTATTTGATCACATCTGCTTGTATGATGTCTTGCCTCCTGGCTTGCTGGTGCTCTTGCTGCTGCTCAGCTTCAATCCCACAAGTGGGGCCTGTTAATATCTATTCTGCAGTACCCTGCATTGGCTGGCCTATGAATGGATGCTGTGTGTCAGGGCTGAGTGTTTTGCTAGAGATTCAACCATCTGGCACAAAGCACCAGAACCCAGCCATAAAGGAGGACTGTGCTTATCCTGATATAAGCTGAGAGTGGCAGCTGTCTTAGCAGGAGGGCCTTGGAGAAGCTACTCAGCTGCTCTAAGCTTCAGTTCTGTTCTTTGGAGATAATAATAGAACACGTCTCACAGGCATGTATCAGGAAGAGGAGATGATGCATATAAATCGCTAGGCCCTGTGCCTGGCACTATAAGTGCCAGCTATTACTGATATTGATTGCATTTTTTTTCCTCTGTTGGCCAAGAACTAAATTGCTAAACCAAAAGAGCAAGTAAATTGCCACAGAAACTCTCTAAAACCAAGGTGTTGCTGATCTCTTAAAATATAAAACCTATTGCAATGTAAGCTGAAGCTCCCCATTGTGGGGCCTGGTTTGCATTCAGGCAAGAAAATATCCATTGTCTGCAGAGATTGTTGGTTTGTTGTTTGTTTGAGAGGAGTTTTTCAAAGTAGTCCAGGCTGGCCTCAAACTCACAATTGTGCCTCTGCTTCCCAGGCTGGGATTATACTATACCTAACAAATTTTTCTCTTTGTTTTCTGTCTTTGGTACTGGGAATCAAACTAGGACTTTGCACATGCTAGTCAAGCTCCCCAACACTGAACTAAATTCTCGCCTTTGTGTGAGTGTGGGAGGAATTATTTACATATGAGTTTGGAGTCAGTGCCTCATGCTTGTTAAGTAGGCACCCTACCACTTAAGCCACACTCCCAGTCCTTTTTACGTTTTTCAAGTAGGTTCTCATATTTTTTGCTTTGGGGGCTTAGACTGTGATCCTACTCTACATACCCGATGGAGCTTGGGTGACAGAGCTATCCCACCACACACTGTCCTTTGTTGACATCAGGTCTCACTTACTTTGTATCCAAACTGGCCTTGAACTATAATCCTCTCAATCTCTACCTACCAAGTGGCCAGGATTACAAATGTAATCTACCATACTCAGTCTAATTTGCTTGTCATTACCACCATTTCTAAATTTTACCATGAAAAAATAGCTCCCTTCCAAAGCTATTGTTTGCTGAAGTTCTAATGCTTTCTATAGTTACTGTTGAATGGGTTTTTTGTTTGGGTTTTAGGGTCCTTCCTCCCCCTCCACCCCCGCTTCCAGTCCTGGGCTTGAACTCAGGGAACTGTTCCAGAGCTTCTTTTGCTCAAGCCTAATACTCTATCACTTGAGCCATAGCACCACTTCCAGTTTTTTGTTTTTGTTTTTGTTTTCTGTTTTATGTGGTACTGAGGAATTGAACCCAGGGTTTCATGCATGCTAAGCATACACTCTACCATGAAGCCACATTCCCAGCCTTGGTTGTGGGGATTTTTTTTCTTTTTTTCTTACTTTCTTCCTTCCTTCCTTTCTTTCTTTTTATTTTTTTTAAGACAAAATTTTGATTTATAGCCAAAGCTGAACTGGAATTCCTCCTCTGAGTGCTGGAATTACAAACATGCATTACACTGAATTGTACCAATAGATCTGAAGCTGAGCAGTGGTGACTCATGCCTATAATACTAGCTACCTAGAAGGCTGAGATCTGAGGATTATGGTTCAAAGCCAGCCCAAACAGGAAAGATGAACTCTCATCTCCAATAAACTATTCAGAAAAAGCCAGCCGTGGTACTGTGGCTGACATGGTAGAGTGCTAGCTTTGAAAAAGAATCTCAGGGACAGCACTCAGGCTGTGAGTTAAAGCCCCAGAACTAACACACACACACACACACACACACACACACACACACACACACACACACACACACACACACACACACAGTAATACTAGATCTGTAAGCTTCAAGTGAAAACATCCACATTCCTTATGTTTGATAACATCACATTCACCTGGAAATTTCCCAGTCATATAGCAGTCTGACACTCTGCCACTCAGTTACCCAGCCTGACACTAGTAGACTCAGCTTAACAGTTGGGGATGCTTGGAAGTACCTTCGCTCATGTGGTCCTTCACTCTTGAGAGTACAAATAGCCAAAATCCACAATGAGAACACAGTGGCTGAGAAAATGAAGACTTGAAATCTGAGTTACTTCAATTCTGAATGGTTTTGGCAGATCTTGATTCTTTTTAAAACAGTGAACGGCAGGGTATTAAACAACTGTATTAGTTTCCTAACAAAGTGACAAAGTACCTCAGGATATTAGCTGGGCCCACTGGTGGCGTATGCCTTATATTCCTAGCTACTCAGGTGGTTGAGATGTGAGAGAAGGATTGACTGCAGCCATTTTTTCCAGGTGCATATAGATACAGACAAGTCACCGAAGATACACAAGACTGTCTGACTCAGGCTGTAAACATTCCATTGTGGGCCCAACCCAAAAGCCTAGGACCTAAGATCAAGTCCCATAATCAACAAAAAAAGAAAAAGAAAGGTAAAGAAATATTTGTTTTGGTTTATGGTTTCGGTTCATGCTTGCTTGGTTCTTTCTGTTTGGACCCTGGATGAAAGAGTGACTCTCAATAGCAGGAGTGTGTGGCAGACAAGGTCTCATCAACCCTATACATGGGAGCCCAGAAGCAAAGAAGGAACCAAGTCAGGTTTTAACATCCCCTTTTAGGGCACACTAACTTCCTCACCATTCTGGCCTTTACCTCTTAAAGGTTGTATCAACTACCAATAGTGCCACAGGTTGGCAACCAAACCTTTCACAGAGGAGACTTTTGGGGATATTAAAGACTCAAACCATCACCATAATTCTGCAGGGTTTATTTTCCAAGACCTTCAGTAGGGGCCTAAAATCAGAGACAGCATCAAGCCCTACCCAAGCTGTGCTATATCCTATGCATCTGCTGTAGTTTGTGCAAGTGTCCCCCAGAGGCTCATGTATTGAAGGCTTAGTTCACACCCTTTAGTGCTATTTGAAGGTTGTGGAACATTTAAGAGGTGGGAGCTAGTGAGACGTTTCAGGTCACAGTGGGGGAAGTAATACAAGGGAACTACGGAACCTCACTCAGTCTTGGGAGATACAAGGGAAATATGGGGCCTCACTCCCTCCTGGTGACCTTTTTCCTTGTGTAGGGTACAGGGATCAAGCAGATGTTTTGTCCTCAGCTATACCCTCTCCCACCAGCCCAGAACAATCTCTTAAAGGGAAATTATTATTCTGAAAGTATTTGTGTTTTTTTAAGGACTAAAAAAGACAATAGTGTTTATGTCTGTTCATTATACAATTCTTCCTGGAAATAATTTTGCTATGTGGAAGAGGTGTTAAAACTTCATTCTAGTAGTAAATATGTGTAAAAATATGTCGCAGTCTGAGGTGATCACAAAGTCCTGCATGAGCTCCTCATTCAGCCATCCGAAGGGAAGCTGCTGGAGGCACATGCCAGTGAACAGCACAGAGAACCTGGGGAGGACTCCAGTGCATTTGGGAGACCACTTTTCCCATTATCTGTGTCCAAGGAAATTGAAATAGATCAAGTTTTCATCTTTTATAGACAGATAGCAACTCACTATCAGATACTATGTGTTCACATCATTTAATGTTCATCATCCACTCACCACAAACTTGAGGTATTAGCAAAATCATATTGCATTGAGTTCAGGATGTTTACTATCAGCTTCTTTTCTTTTCTTTCACTGGGAGGGGAAGGTGGGGAGAATGGAAGATTGCTGGTCCTAGGGCTTCAACTCAGGGTCTGAGTACCTGAGCACTGTGTATGAGCATTTTTGTTCAAGGCTGACACTCCACCACTTGAACCACAGCAATACTTCCAGTTTGGGTTTTTGTTGTTGTTGTTGTTATGTTTTGGTTTGGTTTTGGTAGTTATTTGGGTATGAGTTTCACAAGCCGGGCACTGGTGGCTCATGCCTGTAATCCTAGCTACTCAGGAGGCTGAGATCTGAGGATTGTGGTTTAAAGCCAGCCTGGCTAAGAAAGTATAGGAGCCTCTTATCTCCATTCCCTCCCTTCTTTCTGTCTTTGTCTGCTTTTGGGCCACCATAAGATAAGATGCCATTCTCTGTCACATGCTCCAGCTTCACCAAAAGCCCATAGCAAAGGACCATGAACCAAAGCCTCTAAAACCACAAGCAAAATAAACCTTTCCTCTTTTAAGGTGCTTTCCTGGGTGTTTCATCTCAGCAATGAAAAGTTGACTATATTAATATAGGGCATGCCCTTAGTGTGTGTGTGTGTGGGGGGGGATTGTGTTGAACACCGGGTCCCTCCTCTCCTCTCCTCTCTCTGATTCTCAGCCACAACAAGATGAGAAGCTGAGTAACCATGCTCTTCCCCTGCTCCCTACCATGAGTTCTGCTTTAACGTAAGCCCCATAAGCCCAAAGGCCATGGAACTGAAACTGACCATAGACTACAGCCTCTCAAATGTGGAGCCAAGAGAAATCCTTCCTCCTTGTAACAGATTATCTCAGGTGATTTGTGAGGGCAATAGAGAACTGCCTGATTGACACATTATATGAAAACACTTAAGCTTTGATTACTCTGTCTTTGTTACATTGTTAGAGATAATCTGTGATGCGAGAGTATACACAAGACTCAGACTCAAGGTCAGCAATATGGCCTGGAACAAGTACCTAAACCTCTTGTTTTTTTTTTTGCCAGTCCTGGGCTTGAGCTCAGGGCCTGAGCACTGTCCTTGGACTTTCTCAAGGCTAGAGCTCTACCACTTGAGCCTCAGCACCACTTCCGGCTTCTTTTCTATGTATATGGTACCAAGGAATCGAAGCCGGGTCTTCATGCATGCTAGGCAAGCACTTTAACCACTAGGCCAAACTCCCGGCCCCGTACCTAAACCTCTTGAAGAGTGAGTTCCCTCACCCACAGAGCATGGAGTATTAGTGCCTGCCTCAGGGAATCAAAGGAGTATGTGACCACAAGGCAACAATCACACAGTCAGCAACCATGTCTAGCTATTATCAGTGCTATTGCCCCACCATTTTGGTTATGAAGTGTGAGGCTGGGGACAGTGGGATGAAGTTCATCTAGACTTAGCTTTCATTGTTCAGCTCAGGGCTCAAATGACTGAGAGAAGCCAAAGCTGTCGTCTCTGTTTTGGGTGACCCATGTTGGGTCATAAGCTAGGTACATTCACCTGACACTTCTGGAACTTTCTTGTCCAGGCTGCTACTGGGACTGCTGAAGAAACAGTCCCTGTGCTTGGGATTCACGTTAATGGAGGAAGCAGACAGCATTGCTGACTGCTCAGCTGTTTACATGGTGCTTCGGATGCACACAGAAAGTCCCCAGCCAACCCACAGGATGCATGGGTATCTTCAGTTTTATTCTGAATTGAAGCCCACAGAGTAAGCCTGAAATTCCAGGGCGGAGGTGACAGGGCCTTCCCCTGCTTCCCTGAGGAGGTAACCCTCAAGATTCTCTGGTTCCTTCTGGAACCAGGTGTGATCAAGCTGATCAGCTGGGAGATGTGTTGCCTCACTGCAGCTTGGTGTCTGGAAAGTGTCCCCTGCTCAAAAGCCAGCCTGTGAGAAGGCTTGCTCACAAGGTTGGCCATTTGGGGCTACTCTTACCTGGCCCATCTGTCCCCCCACTAAGGAACATCCTCCTATTGCACTTCATCAGTAATAGAAGATAAATTTCAGCACCAAGTGTCAGATCTTCCTGTGTACTTCTCAACCAAAAGGACTGGGAAACATTGTAGATGAGGAAAATATTTTATTCAAGCTTGGAAAAAGGAGAAACCTATACCATAGGGTAAATGGCCTGATGGTTATGTTCTGATGTCAGCAGTGAGTCACAGCTTTCTGAAACTTGGCTTTCTCATTCTCTAAGAATGACACCCTCTTTGCCTCCCTCTGAGATTCTTTGAGAATGTTATACAATACCAGAGGCAGACAGGCTTTAAAAACGATAAACAGCTGTACCAATTATTATGTGCCACTCAGTTCCTAGCCCAAACATGGATTTTGAACAGACTGCGTAAGATCAAACATTTTTTTCAAGTTCTTTTTTTTATATATTAAAAACTCAACTCTTTCAGAGGTGATTTTCATGAAAGTCCATTGCCTACAATCCAACCTCATGCCACTGGCATCTTCCCAAAGTTCTGGTAACACAAAATCTGCTTGCCTTTGTGGGCGTGTTAAAAATGGGTATTTTCGGGGAGAACAATAGAGAAGCAGTGCTGTCTGTTTGGCACTCTTGCTGTGATTTTTTTCAGGCTGCTAGTGTCTATATGAAAACAACATATTTAGAAAGCAAATGCATTCTGGTGCCTTATTAATTCCTTTCTTCTCTCCAATTTTCATGAAGAGGAGGCCAATATAAAACAGAGTGGCAATCAGATTTCAGTTGTAATGAGACAATAAAGCATTTTTGACAGTAAATGCATGTTTAAATAATCATGAAAGCAGCAGCTGGCTCCTTTCTCTTGGTCCAATTAGGTGCCATTTTCTCAGCAAAGAAATATAGCAAAGAAAACTCAAAGGCAATCACACCTTTATCCTCCCAGTGTCAAAAGTCTGTCTGAGAGATGACTGCTCATCATCCAAGAAATAACACATTCAGTTTTCTGTCTAAATATGACACCACTTCAGAGAAAGGTTGCTAGCTTTGAGCAACAACCTTATTTCATTCCTGGTATGCAAGTGAAAGTGTTTCTTATTAAGATTGGAGAGGATCAGAAGTACAGGTATAGACAGATGCTGTCTGCAGCCAAGGCTCCTGGAAAACACAAGACATCATGGCTTAGGGTGAATGGGCTGAATGGCCACCTCTCAGCAGCTATGGGGAGAGACCCTCTGTAAATAATCCACTTGCACACAGCTTATTGCCTTCAAGCCAGTAACAGCTCTTATCCCCAGTGTATAACATTTACCGGCACCTCGTATGTGTCTAGCATGGCATTAGACATTATAGGATTCAGAAGACTGGTACCTGGAGAATAGTGAGCAATTTGCACAGTATTTCTCCCTTGTGATGTCATATTATTATTTTCATAAATGTACATATTTATACATATATACACATATACCATATTCACTTTCCTTTACACCCTTCATTTTTCCTCTCTCTCCCATTGTTGCTTGCTCCCCAACTGAATCAGTTTCATATCATTTTATTTGTTTGTTTTTACTGGTCCTAGGGCTTGATTTCAAGGCCTGAGTGCTGTCCTTGAGCTTTATCCTCAAGATTAGCACTCTACTACTTGGGCCTCAAATATACTTTTGGCTTTTTTTGCGTGTGTGTGTCTAACTGGAAACAAGTGTTGCAGACTGACCTGCTCAGGCTAGCTTAGAGCCATGATCCTCAGATCTCAGCCTCTTGGGCAGTTCAGGATTACAGGTGTGGCAGGTGCCCTGCCAGAATTGATTTTATGCTCCTGTCATTCACCTTTTAGTGTATATTAATTGAGCAAAGGGTTTCAACATGGAATTTCATATAGCATAGAGAATATTTTATCAGATTAATGCCCTCTATTGTTCACTGTTGCCAGACCCTCTGCTTTTCAACAGTTTTAGCAAGATTCCCTATGCCATCTTCAAACATAGACACAATGTATCTCAATATTATTTACTCCTCCAATGCTTCCATAGTTACAATCATTTTTTTCTCTAGATAGATGTGTGTATATTATATCATTAGGAAAGAATGTGGAAATTATTTCTCTGAAAAACAATAAGATCTTTTAAGAATAGTAACTGCTCAGGGCCGGGAGTTTGGCCTAGTGGTTAAAATGCTTGCCTAGCATGCACGAAGACCCGGGTTCGATTCCTTGGTACCACATACATACAAAAAAGCCGGAAGTGGTGCTGAGGCTCAAGTGGTAGAGCTCTAACCTTGAGAAAGCCAAGGGCAGTGCTCAGGCCCTGAGCTGAAGCCCAGGACTGGCAAAAAAAAAAAAAAAGAAAAAAAAAAAAGAATAGTAACTGCTCAAATTTACTGAGTACTTATAGTCACTGGTGGCTCACACCCATAATCCTACCCACTCTTGAGGTAGAGATCTGAAGATTGTGGTTTGAATCAAGATCTGGTAAAGAACTCCATAAAACTCTTACCTCCTATTAACCAGCAAAAAGCTGGAAGTGGGGTTGGAGTCATGGCTCAGTTGGTAGAGCACTAGCCAATAAGCAAAAGCATCAGATACAAAGAAGCTCAAGGTGGGCCAGGTGTGTGCCTTAGCGTAGAGTGCTTGCTAGCATGCACAAAGCCAGAAAAAAAAAACAACAACAACAGAAGTGTTACAGTGGCTCAAGTGGTAGAGTGCTAGCCTTGAGAAAGCTCAAGGACCAGCCCTGAGTTCAAGCCCCAGTGCTAGCACACACACACACACACACACACACACACACACAAAAAACCCACTGAAATAAAAAATCCCCATAACCACTTAATAAGGAAATACTTATAGTCTCCTATTTCAGATAAGAAAACCAAGGCCAGAGAGATTAAGTAAATTGTCAAGGTCACATCTGGAAGGCACAGTGGAGCCAAGACTCCAGGCCAGCTGATACAGTGCCCAAAGTCCTGTGAATCACTGTTCTGTGCTGCCTGAGCATCATCCTTATACATCCCTCCATCATCCCCTCTATGACATTCAACAAGTATTTAGAGCTTCCCATGGGCCAGGAATAGCTCTAGAACATTTCAGCCTTTTCTGGAAATTTCCAACCAGACAAGTACTGCTTTGTACTGGGGCTGTATCAGTAAGCAAACAAATCAGGCCTCCCCAGGGTTTACAATCCAGTGGGGCTGGCACACGATAAACAAGATGCACTTAAGATTTGAAGAAACAACATGATGTGTTAGAAAATAGTAAAGCTCAATAAGAAAAGAAAACTTGAGCACAGTGTTGGGTCCAGGGCTGGGACCAGGGCTAGTTAAGTTCTCTACTACTGGGCTAAACCCTGACCACTATGACATGTTGTTAAGTAAGGCAGTTAGGAGAGGTCTCATTGAGAAACTGGCATACAAACCCCAAACGGAAGCAATGAAGAAGCAGACATGCTGTCATGTGATAGGGAGCCAGCTCCCTGGGGGAGTCTTGACCTCAGTGCTCCTGGGGCTTCCTGGGCCACTGGAAACCTTGACCTTGACCCAGAGTGAGATGAGGAGGCCTAGTTGGACTCTGGATGAAAGAACGCTCTGCTCTGACTGTGGCTGCTGTTTTGAGAATGAGCTCTAAAAGCAACAAGAAGGGAGGCAGGGAGCCAGTTTAGAGGCTACCACTACTATCTGGGTAGATAACATCATTTGCTTGGGTGCAGTAGTGGCAGTGGAGATGGTAAGAAGTGATTGGGCTGTGCATGCATTTCAAATGTACAGCCACACTGCCAGAATTCAATTATGAACCTGATTTAATTGATCTATTTTCATCACACAGGAACAAAACACAGGAACTCTTGAATTATGATTTAAAATACTGACAAATAGTACTAACTAGGAATGACCCAACAGGAAGCACTACAGAAAACAATGCATTTCTTGTTTATATTTTTTATCTCATTAAATTCAATGTATTCATTCAAACAAAGCAAGTGTCACTGTCAAAGTCACAACACTTAACACTTGTTGTTAGGCCACAGACTAACAGCGTTATAGAAGTTCCATTTTAATCCATTGGGAAGTACAAACAAGGAGAGAGAGAGAGAGACAGCAGAATGCAGGCATGAACAAACTATTCTCAATTTCTACATCTATAGTCATCATGTGATTATGAGAATCCAAAGGAGAGTGCCTTTTTTATTTCTGTCATAGACTGCATCGCTAAAATGCAAATTCAGGAAAAAATCTGGACTGAATTAGCATCCTTGTCTTCTGAGACAAGGATGTCCAGAGTGAAGAAGTGTCTAATGGCCATTGGCTGGTTGCTTTTATCCTCTAGTACACTGCACCGAAAGTATTTGGCTGTTAGAAGGGGTGGCACCTCATGTGACCTTTCATTCAGGTTGTATGTGAGCAGGACATGGGCATGAACTTTATGTGCTGACCAACTTCTGCATGCCATAACTCTGCTGTTTGCCTCACTCACGTTTGTTTGCAGTTCATGGTGCTTTTATGCAGCTAGCCAGGTAAAATCAGTGCTCATAGCTAAATGAAGGTCCTGCTGCCTGCTGGCTTGTAGGCTAAGAATCTTCTGGCAAGATTACCTTCCCCTCAGTAGAGCTCACTGATTTTGGTAATACTGAGGGGTGGAACTCAAAGCAATGAGCTTGTTAGGCAGGCAATCTACCTCTTGAGCCATACTCTTACTATAGGTGCTTCATTGTTTTCAGTGTTTTCCAATGGGGCATGTATATCCAGTGTAATCTTGATCACAATCTGCCTATTTTCATTTCCCACATAGACTGAATGAGAGGTGTGTGTGTGTGTGTGTGTGTGTGTGTGTGTGTGTGTGTGTGAGAGAGAGAGAGAGAGAGAGAGAGAGAGAGAGAGAGAGAAAGAGAGAGACAGAGACAGAGACAGAGACAGAGACAGAGACAGAGAGAGAAAGATCATTTTTAGTGAGGCTACCTAGGCTAGCCTCAAAATTCATTCCTCCCTCTGCCTCCTGCATTGCTAAGATTATAGATATATACTATAGTGTCCAGTTTGGAGTGTACTATTTTTCTTTTTGTCATTTGTGGGACTTGAACTCTGGACCTGGGCCCTGTCCCTGAGCTCTTCAGCTCAAGGCTACTGCCCTACCCCTTGAGCCACAGTGCCATGTCCGTTTTTCTGGAGGCTAATTGGAGATAAGAGTCTCACAGAGTTTAGTGCCCGGGCTGGCTCTGAACCATGATCCTCAGATCTTAGCCTCCTAAGTAGCTAGGTGTGAGCCACTGCACCCAGCTTGGAGTGTACTCTTAAAAGTGAACTCTGAGGGCCAGGAGTTTGGCCTAGTGGTAGAGTGCTTGCCTAGCATGCACCAAGACCCGGGTTTGATTCCTTGGTACCACATACTTAGAAAAAGCCAGAAGTGGTGCTGAGGCTCAAGTGGTAGAGTTCTACCCTTGAGAAAAATCCAAGGACAGTGCTCAGGCCCTGAGCTCAAGCCCAGGACTAGCAAAAAAAAAAAAAAAAAGTGAACTCTGGGCTCTGATACTGGATTGTGTTCTGAGTGTCTGAAGCCTGCTTTAGATATCTACTACCCTACTTGCCTGGTTACAAATTGTGCAGCTAATTCAGACTCCCACTTATAAAAGCAGATAAGCAATTTCTATGAGAAAACTGCTGTGAACAAATTTCTAACCTTCTTCCTTTCAAAATATGTTTAGACAATGAAAGTGTTCTTGTTTGTTGGGATTATTCTTTCTGGAAGCTCTACCCACTAAGAGATAAGTAATGAAATAAGGGACCAGCACTATAATTATTGAACTGCAATCCTTAGATCTCAGCCTCCTGAGTAGTTAGGATTCCAGGCCTGAGCCCCCACCGCCTGGCTTTTACTCATTTTTTAACCATCTCAAAAAGAAGTCAAGTGCTGTTGACCAAGCCAGTGGTTTAAGAACTATGGGTATATGGTCAGGTTCCTTTCATTGTTAAATTGCACAATAACGTTTCTTCTCTCCCTCCCTCCCTCTCTCTCTCTCTCTCACTCTCTCTCTCTCTCTCTCTCTCTCTCTCTCTCTCTCTCTCTCTCTCTCTCTCTCTCTCTCTCTCACACACACACACACACACACAGATTAGTAACAAAATTTTAATAAGTGCCTAGAAACCTGTTTTTAGAACAATAATAATGAGATGATCATTGTCCTCAAAGATTTGAAAACCCCTAGGGACAACATAGATGGTAGCAGTGACTGAGATTGACTTGGAGCAACCATAGCAAGTGGAAAGAAAACACCAGAGCTGTTTGGAAAGCTCAACGGCCGGATGAGAGGCAGGGTTACCACCTGACTCATCTCAAAGATTAGAATGATTTCCCTTTTGATTTCAAAATATCTCCCCTACAGCTTTTGGTACATGAATCTTTTTATAAGTGTGTCTGAATCTAAGATTGCCTTATGCAAAGCCCCTCCGGATCTCCTGTTGTCATGGAAACTGCACTGTGCTCTTGAGTTAGGGAATGCTTACTTCTTATGAGCCCATGCTCAAGCACAAACATGCATGCCTGCGCGCGCGCACACACACACACACACACACACACACACACACACACACAGAGTATGGTAATATAGTCCCCAGGAAATGTCAATTGTGCCTTCTGTGTTCTTTATATTTCTAAAAAGACACATTTGTAACCAACATTTTACTATTGGCTACTAACCAATTATTTTCTATAATCTCTTGTGTTTTGTCATCAGAAATAAAGATTCAGGAGTTTTCTTTAATACAATTTCTTCTAGAAGTGAAAAATAAACTATTATTTTGTCCTTCACTTAGCTTCAATTTTTCTCCCACTCCTGGAGTGAACATATTGAAACCTCAACAGCTGAAATTTAATTTTAAAAGAAACCAAAGGGGCTAGGAGTTCGGCCTAGTGGTAGAGTGCTTGCCTAGCATTCACAAAGACCTGGGTTTAATTCCTCAGTACCACATACATAGAAAAAAGCCGGAAGTGGTGCTGAGGCTCAAGTGGTAGAGCTCTAGCCTTGAGAAAGTCCAAGGACAGTGCTCAGGCCTTGGGCTTAAGCCCAGGACTGGCAAAAAAAAAAAAAAAAAAACCCCAAAGCCTAACATGTAGTTTGGTGGTAGAGTATTTGCCTACCACAGCAAGGCCTGGACTCCATCCCTAGCCTTCCCAAATTTAAAAAAAAAAAAAAAAAGCAAGAGAAACCTATTTCTAATTCTAGTTAATTTCTTTGATAGGCATGACAAATTTTGCATATTTCATTTTTTAACTATTGCCAATCTAAAATATTATTTAAAACTGGAAAAGCAGCAATTTCTTGGGAGTGCACTAATAAATCAAAAGTTTGTGTAAGTGTGAAACTAATGGTTGTCTGGCTCAGTCTTCAATCTACATTCAAGGAAACTTGGATGCAGAGAAATAATTTAATTCAACAAATGTTTCTTGGGAACCAGCTATCTGACTTATGCGACCCATTTTTCTTGAGAACTCACTCCAGCTATGTGAAGAAGGTCATAGAGTCAAGAATTAAGCTTTGGAATTCACACATCAGCTTTGGCTTTCATTTTCTTCCTTCAACTGGGTCATACAATCTAACCTCAGCTCCAAGACACCGTGGCTGTCATTTGGTCTCTGCACCAGGCTCAGTTCAACTCCAGAGCTAATTAGGCAGGCAGCTTTGGCAAGTCCCTCGGTCAAGGAAGTGACTCAGCCACATCTTGGGGATGGCCTGACATCCCCAGGCTTCTCATCAGGGTAGCACAGTCTCTACCTAATGCTCAGCTCCGATGAATTCAGGATCCTACCCAAGTGCTCTTCCCATGCCATCTCTTCTCTTTTTGCCTTCTTTAAATCTATCCTTGTTCAGTCCTTGACTAAGTCTAGCAACTAGATTCATTCATGCCATATTATCCATAGTGTGTCTTTTCCAGTAGAAGGCAACATTCTTTTTTCTTTCTTTCTTTCTTTTTTTTTTTAACCAGTCCAGGGCCATGAACTCAGGGCCTGAGCACTGTCCTTGGACTTTCTCAAGGCTAGAGCTCTACCACTTGATCCTCAGCACCACTTTTGGCTTTTTTCTATGTATGTGATACCAAGGAATTGAACCAGGGTCCTCGTGAATGTTAGGTAAGCACTCTACCACTAGGCTAAACTCCAGGACCCCAACATTCTTTTTTCTAAGACAGAGTTTCACTATATAGGCCAGGCTGGCCTCAAACTCATAATCTTCCTGCTTCAGCTTCCTGAATGCTGAGGTAGCCAATATGTATCGCCCATCTTTCAATCTATTGCTCTGAAATTATGTTACTTTGTTTTCCTTTTTTTATTTTTAGTTGTGGAAGCATTTTAAAAAATTTAACCATGGGCCGGGAGTTTGGCCTAGTGGTAGAGTGCTTGCCTAGCATGCACGAAGACCCGGGTTCAATTCCTCAGTACCACATACATAGAAAAAAGCCGGAAGTGGTGCTGAGGCTCAAGTGGTAGAGCTCTAGCCTTGAGAAAATCCAAGGACAGTGCTCAGGCCCTGAGCTCAAGCCCAGGACTGGCCAAAATAAATAAATAAATAAATAAATAAATAAATAAATAAATAAATAAAAAATCATTGTTAGTAGCATCAATTTATTGTACAAGGTTATATTTAGGCCCAGCGATCAGACTTACCCTCTTCCTTACTCTCCCTTTTCCTAATCCCTTCTTTTCTATTTCATTTCAATTATCAAACAGTCTATAAATTATTTCTCATGCTTTACCCTCTGGAATGGTTTGCTTCTCTCTTAGGGGCAATTCCTGGATGTTACCAGCAAGCTTGGGACTGTCCTGGTTTTGGCCAATGACCAGGGCTGCCACCTGCTAACAGAGCTTCCACTCATCACTCTCAAAGTTTCCATTGTATACCACTGCCCAGCATTCAGTGGTTCAGAGCTTCCTGTGGGGCACACTGATGCCAAACTCACAAACAAAAGTACCTGAAGAGGAGTCTAAGGTGGGGACCACAGGCACTGACACAAGTGATGTGGACTGACAGATTTGTCTTTCTTCTTTCCCAGAAGTGCCTACCTGACTTGAAAGAGAGATACCAGCAGCAGAGGACATTGTCATTCTGAATTGTACCAGCTGACCCACAGCTATTGAACAGGAAGGTTCTCACTGTGAAACTTTCCTTTACAGGCCTACAAAGCATTTGGTTCTGCATGTTAGTAATGGTGGAGGCTTTGAGAATAAGAAGTACAATGATGTGAGTATAAATTGAGATAGGCAAGTTAAGACTTGCAGAATCCAGTTTTTGCCAGTCTTAGTCCATTTTCGATTGCTATAATAAAACACTACAGACTGAATACTTTGTAAAGAGTCGACATTTATTTAGTTCATGCATCTGGTTTTAACATCTGGTGAGGGCCTCATAATAAGCTGTGACAAGGCAGGAGGCATCACAGAACAAGTTAGAAAAGCTGGTCAGGGAGACTTCACCATTGTAACAAAGCCACTGCCAACTTAACCCATTAATCTATGCCAGTTCGTGAAAGCAGAGTCCTGACTCCTTCCCTCTGAAAGGCCTCACCTCTCACCACCTCCACAGATTAAACTTTAACCGTTTGTGAGGAGGAACAAACCATAAGCAAACTATAGAAGCAGGTCAGGTCCCTTCACTTGTCTGGGCTTCCGTTTCTTTTCCTGTAGACAATCATTTTCTTACTCCCTGGTAGACACTGGAACTGCTTGATTTACAGCTAACTATGCTTTCTCTTTATTTTTCAACTTTTCTCTTTTTAAGACAGAATCTCATTATGTATCTCAAGCTGTCTTCCATCTTGGACAATCCTTCTGCCTCTCAATATGTCTAACTATGCCAGGCAATTTTTCTGACATCAGGAAAGCCAAATCCTTCACATATATCAGTCAATGCATTAATAGAAGTATAACTTCTTTTATTTTGTGATGTGTGATTTTATTAGCTTTCAAATTTTGTTATACTCATTAAAGTTTCATGTTTGAATCTCAAAAGACTCACTCCCATGTAAACATTTCTCTAGATAATTGACTTATAGAGAAGACATATTCTTGAGAATTTAACTCATGCCATTTTTGTTATCAAGAATGATGCTGCCATTGCAACTGCCTATTCTAGTCTCCTACTCTTACCAAAAAAAATGGGTAGAGTAGGGCACAGTTCTGTTATAGAAACAGAACTCAGGAGTCCAAGACAAAGCGTTTAGAATTTATAGCTACTTGGAGAACCTGACTCAAATAAATAAATAAATAAATAGTACTATAAGAATGAATGGGACTGGGAGTGTGACCTAATGGTAGAGTGCTCGCCTAGCATGCACAAAGCCCTGGTTCAATTCCTGGGTACCACATACACAGAAGAAACTGAAAGTGGTGCTGTGGCTCAAGTGATACAGCATTAGCCTTGAGCAAAAAATGCTCAGGGTCAGTCAGTTCCTAGGCCCTGAATTCAAGCCCCAGAACTGGCAAAAAAAAAAAAAAAAAGAATGGATGAGCTGGGTATTTGTAGGTCATGTCTATAAGCCTAGCTATTCAGGAGGTTGAGATCTGAGGCTTTGGATTTGAAGTCAGCCTGGTCTCGTAATCTCCAATTAACCAGCAGAAGCCAGAACTGGCCATGTGGCTTAAGTGGTAGAGCACCATCTGTGAAAAAGCTGAGAGCCCCAGTACCAAGAAAGAAAGAAAGAAAGAAAGAAAGAAAGAAAGAAAGAAAGAAAGAAAGAAAGAAAGAAGGAAGGAAGGAAGGAAGGAAGGAAGGAAGGAAGGAAGGAAGGAAGGAAGGAAGGAAGAGTACCCAGGCAAATTATCCTCAAGTCTTTCAAAACTGGACTTTTATCCTGACTTGACTACTACATTGTAAATTTAAAAATTCATTTGACCTCTTCTAGCCTTAGTTTTTTTCACACATGAAGTAGGAAGAATGCCTGTTTCAAGTTTGGCACAGGCTGTTGGAGCTTGAGGCTGTTGCCATGTTACTTCCTGAGGAGTGACCCTTCTGGACAGTGTAGAAATGCAGGCTTAACAGAGATTTTTCAACACCTACCTCCCTTCAGAGGAGGCTCCAAAAGCAAGTTGCTGATTCATAGTGTCCTGTGGCTGGCTGAGGATAACTGAAGTGCTATTACTTCTAGAGCAGTGGCTCTTTAAAGGACCTAGTCCAATCTCTGTCCTGCATTATAAGTATCTACCTTGCGTGAGAGATGTTGTCTTTAGTCTTTCTTCTAGGAGCACATTCTTACTGTATTGGTTTTGGTTTTGGTTTTTGGTTTTTAGATTCTTTTTTTTCTAACGTGGTAAATTTTAAATTCTGCCTGGAAACACTGAAGTAAAGGACAGCCAGTGATTTCTAGATCTCCTGTGACTTGGTTTTGTCAGTCAATGATTGACTAAGTTTGGTTTGTAGAAATAATGCTATGTTGGAAATTTACCCATTGGACTTAAAGGGCATCAAGGTTCGCTAAGGGTTCATGTGCTGGGTACTAGGAACTCCATGAGACTAGAAGCACTGCACTGATTTGAAATGGGGAAAATCTGGAATAGGAAAAAAATTAGGAAACCCATTGGAAATAAATCCCTTGATTGGGCAGTGGCTTACAAGCACGATTTGGATTTGACCTCAGTTTGGCTGAGCAAAAAGTCCAGTCTTTTAAGTTGGTGGATGGGTTTCTCAGAGAAACTGGAAAACATATATTGCAATCTAGAATATACTTTTTGTTGCCAATGGAAGGTCGTCTGAAGTCTAGTAGTTCAAACCTGATACCAACAAAGCAAACACTAGGTTTCAGAGGCCCAGGAACTTACTGCGTGGGGGAGGAGGGTTGGGAAGAGGAAGGACTTGGATGGCTGGAGCAGACTGGTTAGTCCACACTCCAGGGCCGCCTGCTGAGTTTGTGGAATCTCAAGGGGAGCTCTTGTCCAAGACCAATCAGAGGAGTCAACATCATACTGTGGCCCTTAGTGCATTCCAGAGCAAATTGCAAACCAGTCTGAGTGATGTCTTCTGTCCTTGGCTCTTCTGCCATCTATGGGGTCAACAACACATATCCAACAACACAGAAACAAATGATCCACTTGTTTTGCAGATCTGTAACCAACAATCTACCTTGTATGTAGAGATTCCTGGACCAGTATTCATTTCTCTATCTCATGTCTGTTTTCTCTGTGACTAAATTCTACTGTGGAAGCTGCCAAATAAAGCTGATGTTATGAATTTTCAAGACTTCCTGTTAAGAAATTTGTCTTTGAACAGAATAATGGAAAAATCCCTAAGCCTATGTTTGCAGACTAAAGGTGGCAGTGACCTGAAATCAATAAGCAAACAAGCCAAGGAATTGAGTGTAGGCAAAAGATCCGAGAATATACCCTGGAAACAGTCCTAAGTTAGCAACACTTCCCTTAAAAAGCACCTAATTGGCTGGGAATGTGGCTTAGTGTGATAGAGCACTTGCCTAGCATGCATGAAACTCTGGGTTCAATTCTTCTTCTTCTTTTTTTTAAAGATACATTTATTCAGTGTCATAACCAGACTATTACATTTGTAACCAACAGCATGGGTGCAAAAAAAAGAAAAAAAAGTCTACATTAAAACCCTTTTGGTGGAATGCTTTACACTTTCCACAGAACAGAAACTATAATAACTTGTTATACAATTAGTCACAAATACAATCCTCAAGTTGGTTTTTCTCCCATACATGTGAGTATTCTCTAAAATAGATACCCTCCATTGGGGAATGTTTTTTTTTATATGAAAGAACTTTAATATAGATTTTTTTATTCTCCAATTATTTTTTATTAAAGAATTTATTAACATTGATTTTTACATCATAGTTCAAATGACATATTTAACAAACAAGTATTCAAGAAGGGAATCTCTATTTACAATCACTGGCACTTAGATTTTTGAACATAATTAAAATTAGGCTGAGGGTTTGTATGTCATAGATACATATTAATCTATGTAATAAAACATTATGTCTATAGAGTCATAAGTTTTTATGTCTATGTAGTTGTGTTTATATTTCCTGTACCATGTGCATAGCATTGGGTATGCAAAGTTTGAGTCCTCGCTCTTGTACTGTTTGGATCTAATAGCCACATATTAAGGATACCATGTGCCTTTTGTTCCTTTGGTCTTGACTTGTCTCACTCAATGTGATTTGCTCTAGATTCATCCACTTCCCTGAAAAATGCCATTATTTTATCTTGTCTGTTGACTATGTAGAATTTCATTGTATATATATATATATATATATATATATATATATATAATTTTCTGTATCCATTCATCTTCAGTAGGGCATCTGAATTGCTTCCATTGCCTAGCTATTGTGACTAGTGCAGAAATGAACATAGCTGAGCAGGTGTCCTTATCATACCCTGGGTTATGATGTTCAGGATAGATGTCCAGGAGTGGAATGGCAGGATCGTAGGGAAGGTCAATTTTCAGTTCTTTAAGAAACCTCCACACTGCTTTCCAGAGTGGCTTAACTAGCTTACAATCCCACCAGCAGTGTGGCAGGGTTCCTTTTTCTCCACAACCCCGACAACATCTGTCATTGTCTGAGTTCAAAATCTTGGCCATTCTTTGGCCACCTAATCTTTGACAAGGGAGCCAAAAAAATAGAATGGAAAAAAGACAGCCTCTTCAACAAGTTGTGCTGGCAGAACTGGTTAAGCACCTGCAGAAAACTAAAGCTGGAACCTTCGTTGTCACCTTGCACTAGAATTAACTCCAAATGGATCAAAGACCTGGAGGTAAGAGCTGACACACTGAAAACTTTACAGGAAGGAATAGGAGATACACTAGGCCTCCTTGGCACAGGTCGAAACTTTCTTAATAAGGACCAAGAATCACAACAAATCAGAGAAAGGCTGGATAAGTGGGACTGCATTAAACTGCAGAGCTTTTGTATGGCAAAGGACATAGCTAGTAAACTAATCAGGAAGCCTACAGAGTGGGAGAAGATCTTCACCAACCAAACAACGGACAAAGGCCTCATATCTAAAATATATCAACAACTCAAAAAATTGAATCACTCCAAAACTAACCTCCAAAGTAACAACCATCCCATTAAAAAATGGGCCAAAGACTTAAAGAGAGTCTTCTCTGAAGAAGAAACAAAAATGGCCTATGGACACATGAAGAAATGCTCAACATCTCTGGTCATAAAAGAAATGCAAATCAAAACAACTCTAAGATTCCACCTCACTCCAGTTAGAATGGCCAGGATCAGGAAAACGAATAACAGCAGATGCTGGAGGGGATGTGGCCAGGAGGGATCACTACTACACTGTTGGTGGGAGTGCAAACTCGTTCAACCACTATGGAAAGCAGTGTGGCAGTGCCTCAAAAGGCTAAACATAGAACTCCCCTTTGACCCAGCAATTCCACTACTTGGCATTTACCCAACCATCCAGAAACAAGGACATACTAAACCCACTAGCACAACAATGTTCATTGCAGCACTATTCACCATAGCAAAGATATGGAACCAACCCAGATGTCCCTCAGTTGATGAGTGGATCAACAAGTTGTGGTATTTGTACACAATGGAATTCTATGCTGCTGTCAGAAAGAATGACATCACCCCATTTGTTAGGAAATGGAAAGACTTAGAAAAAGTCATATTAAGTGAAGTAAGCCAGACTCAAAGGAACTTAGGCTCAATGGTTTCCCTCATTCGTCATAATCAGTAGAAACCTTGGGCTCTACTAGCAGAGATCTGCAATAGAGCAAAATCTTGATACATAAGGCCATATAGAATGAAGCTAATTGAAAGGACCTCTAGGATATTGAAACAAAAGCCATATAACGAATGATTGTTGTCCTTAATGTACTATGTTGTCTCTCATCTCCTTTGCTATCCCTTGGTTATCTCATATTGGTATAGTATCTCACTTTGTTATCTGATATATTGAATTTATTTGTATTTGGATATTTGAAATTTGATAGGGAAGGGGGGAAAACCAAGATGGGAGGGGGGTGTGGGGGGGGGGAGGAAAATGGGTACCAAGACATGTGAAAGGGTATCAATGTATGTGAATTAATGCACCTTCTATCTGGCAAATATCATGTAACCCTTTTACTAATTACAATAAAAAAAGAAGATTAAATTAAAAAAAATCTTGGCCATTCTTGTTGGAGTAAAGTGGTATCTTAGGGTTGTTTTTATTTGCATTTCCTTTATGACCATGGATGATGAGCATTTTCTTATATGCTTTTCTGCCATTTTAACCTCTCCTTTTGAAAAGTCTCTCTTGCATTTGGGGAATGTTTTAACATAAAAGAGACCAAAGAGAAGAACCCTCCCCTGTGGAAGGTTCTGGAGGCTGAGGCAGGTTAGAAGTGATAACCAAGTAATCCTAGTGATCGTGGAGAGGTTGTGCTTGTGAATCCTCTTCACAATATGTTGGGTCCTGTCAGCATCCAGGCCATAATCTGGCTGCAGCAGTCATCCTTTGGAGTTTCTAGATGGTTGTATTCTTATCAAGTACAGAAGTCAGTATATCTTTCTAACTCTGACTGAAAATTCCACCTTTGGCCGGCTGCCATGCCTTTGCAAGGCAACACGCACTTGGTCTCCGTCAGCTGTCTTTATGGCTGTTTGTGAGCAAAGAGGCATTCTGGTTGATAAACACCTGGGCCAAATCTATTGCTAAATACAATGTGTTCTTGATGGTGCCAGGACCTCCCAGGCAAGTTTACCTTTGAGAGTTTCTGAACCAAGGAGGATACAGCATGCAAAGGTTGTCTAGAGAAAGGAATGCTGGAGCCTAAGGCACGGTGGCAGGAGGAAGAACAGAGAACAGGACTAAATGACTAAATTTGGTACCTCCAACTGTTTGGGGGAAAACAGTTAAGTCTGAAAGATAAATAGTGGCTTCCTCAATCCCTGAGCTAGAACTGTGTCAGAGGTCACAGACAACCTTGCAGTGATCAGAACAGACTGATTACTAATGTCTGCTCAGGGCTCAGGACTTGTCAGTCCTGGCATTAATGGCATAGATAAACATTTTTGAATGCTTTGGCCTTTTGTTGCTGATCTTTCCTTTCAGAAGTACACATCTTCCTTTCCTTTCCCCACATGCATATGCAGAGGTATCTGCATGCTGATCAGCTAAAAGATTTATCATAGTTTAGGCAGAATCTCATCAAGGTATGTGGGCATATGAGCAGTGCCACTTATCACATGTTTCAAAAAATTATAAGCAGAGCCAGGCATGGTGGCTCTCACCTGTAATCCCAGCTACTCAGGAGGCTAAGATCTAAGGATCAAGATGCCAAGCCAGCCCCGGCACTAAAATCCATGAGACTCTTATCTCCAATTAACCACTTGAAAACTGAATTGGCACTGTGGCTCAAGTAGCCTTGAGCTGAGGAGCTCAGAGACAATGCCTAGGCCGAGAGTTCAAGCCCCATGACCAACCAAAAAAAGAAAAAAAGAAACTAGAAGCAGGGAAATCTTTACAAGTTGGCTCTTGCCCTCTTTGTAACAGCGGCTAGCATGTCATAGTCTTCTGTGCTTCAAAAACAACTGCCACTTCAGATCCTCTGGTATAGACCAGGACTGGGGCAGGATCTGTGATATCTGCCATTTGCTCTAACAGACTAGTTGGTGGATAAATAAGAATTGTGACTATGTGGACCCAGCAATTCTCATCACCACCAAGCTCTCTAGAAACATCTGCAACCCTGCCCCTGCTGATGTTCCCATCTGTATCCTGTTAAATAGGTGGAAAGAAGGATGGACAAGCCACTGGCCACACCTCCTTAATGCTCTGCCACCTTGGCTTTAGTTATGCAGAGACACAGTGCTCTCTCTCTCTCTCTCTCTCTCTCTCTCTCTCTCTCTCTCTCTCTCTCTCTCTCTCTCTCTTCTCTGTGTCTGTCTCTGTCTCTCTCTGTGTCTGTCTGTCTGTCTGTCTGTCTCTCTCTGTCTCTCTCTCTCTCTTCTACAGGGCTCTCTGCTTGTCAGGGCTGGCTTTGAGCAAAATGGTTCCTTCTACCAACTCCTGTCTTTCATAGTTTTGGTCACTCTGAGAGAGGGAGGCAGCATGGACATTTAATTACAGTAACAAAATGCTTTTAAGAAGGAGAGAATTTTTTTGAGAACTTTATTATTTTGTGATAGAGAAATAGTAGGCGATTTGCTGAAGCAACTCAGATTGGGAGGTGTTTCAAGTGATGACAGAACCCGGGATTGGACCTGGGGAATGACCTAGAGTGGAGGGCAACAGAAGTGATGGCTGAGATAGAGTACCTGACAATGGACCCTAAGGCCAGGTTGATGTGAAAGTGTTTGTATGGATATTGACATTCTCCAGAATGATGCTGTGTAATGCTTGAGTTCAGAGTTCTTACCCAAAAGACCACCAGAGACCAGAACCAATGGAAAAGCAAAGGAATCTTTATTGCAAGCTGGACCTTGGTCTCCCACGTACCTGGCTGCAACCCATGACGCTGAGAGGCCCGAGCCCAGAGTTACAGCACTTTTTATACACTTCTTTGGGGGAAGGCAAGGGCTTTGCATACATCATAGCATCTTATAACAATCCATTACACACTGCGGGAAGGTCACAGAACAACCCTGAAATGTAATTGGTATATCATAAAAAGGGAAGAACTCAAAAAGAATTCTTGGCTAAGTCAAAGGGTCTGGGTACTTCAAACTGATTAGTTAGCGACATCCTGCCCTAGGCAAATGTCACCTGTGGGTCATCCTGCCCTGGGCAAACACCCTTGAAGCTGCTATCTCTGCTGGTTTAGAATTAGTTCAGAGTGACCTTCTGGCAGGGCCTGCTTAAAAGTAACTTTTTACTGAAGTTGATCGAACTTCAAAATTAATTTAGGCTTCTCAGCTGACACTAAAGAGTAGGGGATGGGGAGAATCATTGTGCTCATTGTGAAGGAGTTACCTGAGATTGACAGGAAATGACAAGAGACTTGTGTTAGCCAATATGGAAAACAATAATAGAGACTTTTTTTTTTGCCAGTCCTGGGCTTGAGCACAGGGCCTGAGCACTGTCCTTGGACTTTCTCAAGGCTAGAGCTCTACCACTTGAGCCTCAGCACCACTTCCGGCTTTTTTCTATGTATGTGGTACCGAGGAATCAAACCCGGGTCTTCATGCATGCTAGGCAAGCACTTTAACCACTAGGCTAAACTCCCGGCACCTATAGAGACCTTTTGAAGACTAAAGATTACTTCAAAAGTTCGAGAAATTATAACTTGATAAGGCAGGAAAGATAAGACTGGTGGCTCATGCTTGTAATCCTAGCCTGTTACCTGAGTACTGGCTGAGATCTGAGGATCATGATTCAAAGCCAGCCCAGGCATAAAAGTCTCTAAGACTCTTATCTCCAATTAACCACCAGAAAACCGGAAGTGGTGCTGTGACTCATTGTGGTAGAGTGCTAACACTGAGCAGAAGAGCTCAGGAACAGAGCCCAGGCCCAGAGTTCAAGCCCCACAAGCAAAAAATAAATAATAAATAAAACAAAACAGAACTGTTATCAATGTAATTAATAATGATTTACCATTAGAATGGTATTTGAGACTAACAATTTTCACTCTTCCTTTCATGTATTCAGTGGAAGTAGAAGCAATTGATCTTTCATAATGTATAACAGCTATAACCATCAAAGCTACAGCCTACAACATGAAATGTGTAAAAAGCTCTATATACTAAAGCATCTTAACAGAGCCATTCACAACTATGTTGGAATACAAACCAAGGTATCAAAGAACGGAAACTAGAAAACACTCTCAATATAATTGCTTAGCTCTACCATCATACTGGTTCAGCAATGATGACTGTGAAAAACACTTCAGACTCTGCTCTCAGTACTTTAAACGTGAGATCCAGGGACCTGAGACAGATTCAGCTGCCTTTCTTTCTTTTTTTTTTAATTATCCATCTGTATGTTCACAAAAAGAAGCAAACAGCCTGAGGAAAATGAAACAGAGAAACCTTAGACTCTCTTTAAGCTGCAGACACTCTCTCTCCCTGCCTGTGTCTGTGATGTCCTGGAAAGAGTGGTCTCTAATTGCCTACTGCCTCCATCCTTCCCCTTTCTTTGCTGCAGCAGGCAGCAAACAGCCTGCCTACCTCCTCTATCACTTAAGAATAATGATAAGTGGTCGGTCTCCTCTGCCAGTCTTTAGCAGTCTTACCTGCTTTTGACAATACTGAGTGAACCATTCCCGAAACTTTCTTTTTCCTGTTACCTTCTGGACACCCTCTTCCTGTTTATCCACCTACACTCTGACTGTACCTCTTGCATCCCTGGCTTCTGTTCTTCACCAGTTCCCCATGCCATTTCTAAGAAGTCCTCCCTAGGTTTCCAGTTTGATTTCTCTTCCCCTTTTCTCTTCTTGCAACTTCTCCTTGCAACTTTCTCCTTGCAACATAATAACCTAATCTGTATCTCAAATCCCCATTTGTGACATCCATGACAGTAGTTCTATCATCCTACTGATACCAACACAAATACTTAGCAAAAATCTCTAACTCTGCATGCCTCAAAATAGGTAAACATTTTCCCTCAGTTATAAATACATTTCCAGAATCACTAGAGTCACAATGATAGATCCAAAAATCATTATCTCAGCAAGACAAAGTTTCCTTCTACAGAAGGGTGTGCCACCAGCCAAAAGTCTGACAAACAAGCACCCAGAACAAGTAGGCTGCTCCCCTATTTATCCCTAAAGCAACAGACTTTGTCTCTCGGCTCAGATTGGTTGAGCTGTGACTGGCTAGTTTGAATATGGTAAATATATTTATATAAGGTGACTTTGAAATAAGATTAACAGTACATAAATTATCTCAAGATGCACTCCACACCCTTTGCTATTTCTTGAACAGTTTGTGGTATGTCTTAATTACATCTTGAAAAGAAACCAGCTTAAGACAAAACCTTCCTTATCCCAAAGCAGAAGCAGTACCTCTTTTCCTTAATAAAAGCCAAGTCACTGGGCCAAAGCAGCAACTTTTAAGTAACACTCTCTGGCAGAAAAGACTGGTTTGTTTGGGTTTTTTTGGTTTTGTTTTGCCTGTCCTGAGGCTTGCACTCAGGGCTTAGACACTATCCCTGAGCTGCTGCTGCTGCTGCTGCTGCTGCTGCTGCTGGCTCCTCCTCCTCCTCTTCCTCCTCCTCCTCCTCCTCCTCCTCCTCCTCCTCCTCCTCCTCTTCCTCCTCCTTCTCCTTCTCCTCCTCCTCCCCCCCTTCTCCTCTTCTCCTTCTTCTTGGATTTATGCATGCTAGGCAAGCACTCTACCACTAAGCTACATTTCCTGTCCAAGATAGTTTTATTTCACACCCAAGACCTGCTTGTGATCCCGCCTGGAAGTGCCACATCATCATGCACTGCCTTTCTCTATGTCCAATCCATCTTTATAACAAGTTCATTCCCATCTTTCCTCTTCATAACTATGACTAGCTGTGTGACTGACTGGAGGACATGTTTCCTTTCTAATCCACACTGCTGAATTCCCTCTGTAATATGCAATTGTGACCTGGATCAGGCTCTAGAGGTTTCCCAAAGCTTAGGCCATGAATGATACCTGCTGACCTGGACTAGTGCGATTCTGTTATTTTCTATGGTAAGTATATCCATTCTCTATCCAAAGTGGCTTTTTTGGATATGTTCCCTCTCTCTTTCTTCCCTCCATCTGTCCTTTTCTCCCTTCCCCTTTTTGTCTTTCTGTACTAGAGATTAAACAATTTAGAGCCTCACCTATAAGGAGCAGGTGCTTTCGAATTTAAACTATGACTCTAGTCCCTTTTTGCCTTGATTAGTGTGTGTGTGTGTGTGTGTGTGTGTGTGTGTGTGTGTGTGTGTGTGTGAGATGGGGCTTGAACTCGGCCTGGGAGCTGTCCCTGAGCTCTTCAGCTCAAGACTACTGCCTTACCCCTGGGCCTGGGCATCATCTCTGAGCTCTTCAACTCAAGGCTTCTGCCCTACCCTTGAGCCAAGACCCGCTTCCCTTTTTCTGGAGGTTAATTGGAGATAAGTCTCAGGTCCTTTTGTACCTGGGCTGGCTTTAAACCTTGATTCTCAGATCTCAGCCTCCTAAGTAGCTAGGATTACAGGTGTGAGCCACCACACCCAGTCCCTTGGTTATTTTTAAGGTTAAGATCTCACTTTAAGCCCAAGCCATGGTTGTGCTTCCCCCATGTAGCTGGGGATGATAAGTATGTGCCACCATGCTCACCCACTGGTTATGATGCATTTTATGAACTTTTGATTTTGTTTATGTTTTAGTTTTTGTGCTTGTCCTGGGCACTGAGTCTGAGCTTTTTAGCTCAAGGCTAGTGTTCTAACACTTGAATGACAGCTCCACCTTGGCTTTTTTGGTAGTTAATTGGAAATAAGAGTCTCACAGAATTTCCTGCCTGAGTTAGCTTTGAATTGCAATCCTTAGATCTCAGCCTCCTGAGTAGCTAGGATTGCAGGCATGAGACACTGGTGCCTGGCTAGTTGTATAATTTTTTTTTTGCCTGAAATGGGGCTTGAACTCAGGGCCTAGACACTGTCCTTGGGCTTTCTCAAGGTTAATGCTCTACCACTTGAGCCACAGCACCAGTTCTGGCTACTTCTGTGTAGATGGTACCAAGGACTCAAACCCAGATCTTTGTGTATGCGAGGCTAGCACTCTACCACTAGGCCAAACTCCTACCCCAGTTTTATGAATTTTTATGTCCTGAAGAATCGAACTCAGGGTTTCATGTATGCTAGTTAAGCACTCTACCACTAAGCCACATTCCCAGTACAAGACAGTTTTTCTCATACCCAAGACATAAGATGTGCTTCTTCTGACTTTTCCTAGTCCCTACATAGTCACCCAATCTGTAAATGCTACATCATCATGAACGACCTGTCTCCATGGGCAATTCATCTTTTCTTTTTTTGCCAGTCCTGGTTCTTGAATTCAGCGTCTGAGCACAGTCCTTTGGCTTTCTCAAGGCTAGAGCTCTACCACTTGTGCCACAGCACCATTTCCAGCTTTTTCTATGTATATATGGTACTGAGGAATCGAACCCAGGTCTTCAGCATTCTAGGCAAGCACTATATCACTAGGCCAAACTCCCAGCCCCTGCAATCCATCTTTATAATAAGTTCATTCCCATCTTCCCTCCTTATAACCATGATCCCTCCATCTCTGCCTCCCAAGTAGTTAGGGTTGGGGCTTGAGCCATCCTATCTGGCCTATGCTGCTTTCTCTTTCTGAACATTTTTCCTGTTTATCAATACCTTGTCCTCCACTGCTCTACCAAAAGAACACTACTGGGAATCAGAAGTCAGCTCCCTCCATATCTGTCAGAAGTATCCTCTCCCCAGAGACCCTGTAACAATTTTTCTAAACCCCTTCTATATCTTCCACTGTGAATATGGTACCACACCAAAGACCCTGCATGCCCTTGAAGCATTTTTCAAAGAGGGTATTTAAAGAAGCACGAACCAGGCATATCTTCACTTAGCTCTGATTAGAATTTAGAGCTTTAGCTTCCATATGAGACTTGTTTGAAAAAATCCAACAAGTCAGAGCCAAGTCTTGTTCTTCTTCATCTGTAGAATAATGAGACTAATTGCTACTGCCAAAACCTGCCTAAAATGGGCTGATAAAACAGGACCTGCTGTTGAAGTAGAGCTTGTCGAAATAGAGTAAGATGAGTATTCCATACCATCATCTATCTTCATAGCCTGTGGCTGGTGTGGGGTGCGGGCAGGAAAAAATTCTGGCACATATTTTAACACAGCTGCTGCTTCTTTCTTTCCCTATTTCTATTTCATGAGCTGCCAACTACACTGAAGTATTGTGGAGGTGATGGACTAACAATTACCAAATAACATGGCAAATACTGGTACAGTGCTATTCAGGGAACCAGGCAAGTAGATTGCTAGGAAGACGTCACACTGGAATTTAGGCTCAAGAACAAAGAGGAGCTCATAGATTTGCAGACCGGAATAGTGACTAGTTTGGTGAAGGGCAAGTTCCGTGTTCATTGCAAAAGTGAGGTCTGACCAGGCGTGTTCAGTAGCACTCCAGTATGTTTGATCTGGCAGGAAAGCAAAAGTGTGAACTATTGATCTCTTCACTAGTGGTTTCCCACATTTTACATTTTACACATCAGTACAATTTCAAAAAGAGTTTAGGAATCAGTATTAGGATGTCAATATTTCTTTGTCTCAAGTAAGAAGTATTTAAAAAGCGAAAGAATCAACAAAAACAAAATGTTAACCATGTCACATCTGATACCATCAATAGCAATCATATGAGAGGGATATAATTACCTTATACTAAATATAATCTCATATGTAGAATGCATCTAACCTTTTATATATCACAAAACAAGTACTGCACCGTCCTAATTTTTCTTATTTCATTCTAAGCATTTGATTAGACTTGTACTGGTGTGTAAACTAATGCCTGCAATTACTACTCCGACAAATATAAACTTCTCCCTAAAGCTGCTCACCCATCAAATGAGAAATTTTGGATTCTTTATGCTTTGTTTGGTATGGAAGATAATTACTTTAAGTCATTAAAAAAAACCCTCCATAAAGTAGTTTGGGAACACATATACAAACTATTAACTAGATTGTACTAAATACAAAAACAAGACATTTCTGTTATTTAGTTTATATAGCTAGCACTGTTTGGCTATGGAATATTATTTTAGCTTTGTGCATTGAGGGTAAAAGATGCTTATTTTCTATTTTTCCCCACGCATAGTAACTAGGTTTACAAGAATACTAAAATAAGTGGACTGGCTTTCCAAAACCCTGTTTCCTGAAGTCCAATTGTGTTTAGCTAAATACATTTTCTGCATGGTTCCCAAGCTGGTTTTGAACTATTGGGGTCAAGCAATCTGATTCAAGATGGACAGTCTGAGTAGCTGGACTATATCTGCATGTCACTTCTAGTGGTTTTTCATTTTCAAATTGCATATCCTAAGTTTCTTTATGAATTCCTGAAGAAACTGTTTTGCTACTGAAACTCATGAGCTATTGTCAATAACTGAGAATATATTGTCATTTCCTTCAATTTAAAACTATGCTGTGTTAAAATGTAACTCCAGGCCGGAAGTTTGGCCTAGTGGTAGAGTGCTTGCCTAGCATGCACCAAGAGCCAGGTTCAATTCCTTGGTACTACATACATAGAAAAAAGCTGGAAGTGGTGCTGTGGCTCAAGTGGTAGAGCTCTAGCCTTGAGAAAAGTCCAAGGACAGTGCTCAGGCCCTGTGCTCAAGCCCCACAATTGGCAAAAAAAAAAAAAAATCCATAAAATGGAACTCCAATCAAATTTGTCATTCCCTTAATTAATACTCATCTTGACTGCTTTTTCCACTGCTGTGCACAATCATTGGTGTTGGGGTGAGTGTAGGGACAGTGATGGAAGAAACAGATTTATTATTAGTATACCATCTGTTACAAGATATGCTGGAGAAATGAGGTAGATGTGCACTTGCACATTTTATAGAATGCTACATTTAAATGAAGAAATTTCAGATCTCATCAAATACCTCCCTGGAATTTCAGTGAGTCATCATATTATTTATTGCAAATTCTAAAAAGTCAAGTCACCATTTCCAAGTCTTTTTTTTGGGGGGGGCAGGGGGTGGTTTGGGGCCTTGGGCCAAGCTCCACTTCCCATTTTCTGGAGGTTAATTGGAGGTAAGAGTCTCAGGTCCTTTTGTGCCTGGGCTGGCTTTGAACCTTGATCCTCAGATCTCAGCCTCCTGAGTAGCTAGGATTAGAAGTGTGAGCCACCATGCATGGCTTCCAAGTCTTTAGATTTGTCATTTGCACAAGCTATTTCTGGAATAGTTTTTAAAAGTTATTTACCTTGGGCCAGGGAGTATGGCCTAGTGATAGAGTGCTTGCCTAGCAGGCACAAAACGCTGGGTTCAATTCCTCAGTACCATACACACAGCAAAAACCAGAGGTGGCTCAAGTGGTAGAGCACTAGCCTTGAGAAAGCTCAAGAACAATGCCCAGGCCTTGAATTTAGTCCCCAGGACTGGCAAAAAAAAAAAGTTATTTACTTCCTTTTCCTCCTCTCTTTCTTCCTCCTTTCCCTCCTCCCCTCACCCTTCTTTTTGTGGTACTGAGAACTGAATTCGGAGTGTTAGTCACTCTCAGACTTTTCTTTCTTTCTTTTTCTTTTTTTTTTTTTTTCTTTTTTTGCTGGTCCTAGGGCTTGAACACTGGGCCTGGGTGCTGTTCCTGAGCTTTTATGCTCAAGGCTAGCCTCTGCCAATTGGGCCACAGCTTCACTTCTGGCTTTCTGTGATTAATCAGAGAGAGGAGTCTCATAGACTTTCTTGCCTGGCTGGATTCAAACCATAGTCCTCAGATCTCAGCCTTTTGAGTCACTAGGATTACAGGCTTGAGTCACTAGTGCCCAGCTTAGTTTTTTCATTTTTAAGTTTGTTTCTAAGGGCCTTAGGCTTTTGTCCTAATTAGCCTTGGAGTGACCCCTTCTGTCTCCACCTCCCCAGTATGTGAGACTACTGGCCTGAGGTATGTTTTTCTTTGTGCTTGCCTCACATAAGCAACTGAATTCTGAAGATGTTTGTACCTCTCAAATATTTCTGATGGGAAAACTCAATCAGATATGGTTCATGGAGTTTCTTTTTGCCCCTTCTCTGGTGAATCTATGTGTTTTGGCTTAGCATATTTTATTTCCTATCTGTATGATCTCCTTGAAGGTTTTTGTTTGTTTGTTTGTTTGTTTGTTTGACAGTTGGGTGGCTTGAACTCTGGGCCTGGATGCTGTCTCTGAGCCTCTTTGTGCTCAAGGTTAGTCCTCTAGCACTTGAGCCACAGTATCATTTCTGGTTTTTGAGTAGTTAAAGGGAAACAAGAGTCTCACGGGTACTTTTCTGCAGGGGCTGGTTTGGAATGGCAATCCTCAAATCTCAGCCTCCTGAGTAGCTAGCATTACAGGCGTGAGCTACTGATGTCCATCTTTGCCTGAAGGTTTTGATATCCACATCATAAATGAAATTGTTTTAAAATGTGTAGAGAAAAACATCACTTGTTGTAAAAGCTGGTTATTTCATAGTGGTTTTTAATGTTACTCATAATGTTTAGGTTGGTTACAATGAGGAAGCTGTAGGAGTGTTTTGGCATTAGTATTCTGAAGTGTTCAAAATGTGTTCTGTTAGACAGCAGCAGTGGTTCATGCCTGTAATACTAGATACTCAGGAAGCTGAGATCTAGAGGCTGGAGGCTGCCAAGTCAGCCCAGGCAGAAAAGTCTGTGAGAGTCTAGATCTAATTAACCAACAAAAAACTGAGGCTGGAGTTGTGGCTAAAGTAGTACAATGTCAGTGGGGCAAGAGCACCAAGCAAGAGTGCAATGCCCTGAGTTCAAGTTCCAATTTTGACAAAAAAAAGTTCATCTGTAATTAATCCACACCAATTTATTTATGAGAACAGATGCAGATCCACATTCAATTATTTTCTGTTACTGTTACTATTTCTCCTTTCACTGAATTTTTTAATTGTCATGAAGTATGCTTAATGTAAAATCTGTCATTTTCATCATTTTTTTGTTGTGGGTCATAGGGCTTGAACTAGGCTTGGGCACTGTCTCTGAGCTCTCCCGCTTAATGCTACTGTCCTATCCTTGAGCCAAGCCCCACTTTCCATTTTTCTAGAGGTTAATTAGAGATAAAAGTCTCAGGTCTTTTTGTGCCTGGGCTAGCTTTGAACCTTAATCCTCAGATCTCAGCCCCCTGAGTAGTTAGGACTACAGGCGTGAGCCTCCATGCTGGCCTTTTCATCATTTTTTGAGTGGACAGATTTGAGGCATCAAGTACATTGCTAATGCCATACAATCCCGTCTTTTTTTTTTTTTTTTTTTTGCACTACTGCAATAGTCTTCAAAATCCATTTGGGGGCAGGAGGTATAGCTCCATCAGGTTTGGTCCTCAGAACCCAAAACAAAACAAAAGATCCAGTCTGGCCTCTGATTTAGCCTCTATCAGAAAAGGAAATAGGTATAGGTATAGGTGGCTTATGTCTATAATCCTAACTACTTAGTAGGTTGACATCTGAGGATCATGGCTCAAAGCCTGCCCAAGCAAAAAAGCCCATAAGATTCTTATCTCTAATTAATCACCAAAAACTCTGAAAATGGAACTGTGACTCAAGTGGTAGAGTGCTATCCTTGAATGAAACAGCTCAGGAACAGTACCCTGGCCCTGACTTCAAGCACCAGAACTAGCAACTAGATAGATAGATAGATAGATAGATAGATAGATAGATAGATAGATAGATAGATAGTAAGCCAGGCAGGATAGTCCATGGCACTATTATCTCTAACCACCAAAATGCTAGAATTGGAGCCACCTCTTCCATGCTGTCCATTTCAGAGTTGCTGAATGTCAAATAGAGACCATTTTCTCAGATCAAAGAAGGGTAAATATCTGCTGGGGAGGTATCATCTCTGGATTTCCTTTACTCCCTTGCTCAAACAACTGCTCTGAGAACATAGAGAAAATATAAATGCTTCAGAAACTCCTTTGACATTAAAGGTTTTAATCTACCACAAGCACTTTAGAAGTGAAATCTTTAGCTTTAAAATATATGAAAACAATCATTTCAAAAAGAAAAAAACTTAACAGGCAAAACTTTCAAGCCACCAAGCTTTCAACAGGTACACACAGCCAATCATTACTGCTTGGGCCTGGTCTCTGCTATGTCCTGAGTGCCCCCTGTCCTTCCCCGCCCCCTCCCCCATCCTCATGGGTGCCAAGAATAGGAACCCATGGGTAGGGTTTCTGCAGCCTTTGGCAGTGCAGCTTTGAATCACTAGATGTCAGTGTGGACTTTCAACCACCACCTTTTCTCCTTTGCAGGAGCCTCGTGGGTTTGCACCTTGGCTCACCCTCAGGTCCTGGCAAACAAGGATGCAATTTCAGAACTGCAATTTCACCAAATGTTTTGTCTACATACATATTTTGAATTTTCAGAGTTTGAGGAAATACAAGTAGAAACTCCCAACCAAAGGTTCTTCTTTTTAACACTGTGTAGACATGCTAATCTCAATGCTTGTTTGCATTTGAAAGACAACCTTGCAAGGATGTTTGCAAAACAGGCAATGGAAAGTTCCACATAAGCTCTGAACAAGCCAGATACCTATGGGCCCAGCTTGAGAAACTGTGAGCCCCCGACTCCACCTTGGCTCACTAGTGGAGTTAGGAAAGACACATAAGGACTTCATGGCCCTGAATAATAGTTTTTGTGCTTTTGTTTTGTTTAGGGCACAGTTTATACTGGAGACTTCCAAATCCTTAAATAGAAGTTAGTGTATTTGTTTTGTGTTGGCTGATTTAACCAATTATAATGGACTTAGTAGTGTAAACATAAATCAATCTATGATTTTAGATGTTGCTGGGTTCCCTGGCTAAATCCAGCTATTGGTTAGCAGGACTATGTTCCTCCTGGAGGGCACTAATTGTAGAAAACACTTGCATTCATCACCTTGTGTGCCTCTGTCTTCAAATCCAACAATGGTAGAGCAAGCCTTTCATTAAGTCACTCTGACCCTGACTCTCTTGTCTCCCTTTTTCACTTATGAAGAAACTTGGTCCCACCAAGTTATCCAGAATAATCTGTATGACTTAAGAACCTTAGCTTCCTGGCACATAAAACAATAGATCTACGGATTCTAGGGATGAGTATATAGCCATTACTTTTAAAAGTGGCTTACTTGAGTTATGGGGGAAAGTTAATTATGACATATCTTTTAAAATATATTCCAGTCAATCTCAACTCCCTCATCATTCTCCATGATCCCCTATACCTGCATTATTAAAAAATAACATCTTGGGCTGGGAGTTTGGCCTAGTGGTAGAGTGCTTGCCTAGCATGCACGAAGAGCCGAGTTCGATTCCTCTGTACCACAAACATAGAAAAAAAGCTGTAAGTAGCGTTGAGGCTCAAGTGGTAGGATACTAGCCTTGAGCAAAATAAAGTCCAAGGACAACACTCAAACTCTGCCCAGGACTGGCAAAAAAAAAAACAAAAAATCTTAATGCTCTTTATCAGGTGATGAACTTTTTAGTAGTCTGACTCAATGGCATAGGCAATTGCTATTTTCATAGGAGGTTATACTGGAAAATAACAAGACCTGAGCTTTCTTTTCACTCATGGAATAACAATGAAAATAAATAAATTTTCCACACTTACTATTAACCCTCCAACTTGACTGTGCACTAATCCTGCCTAGTAATCTCACTTTCAGTATGTCTATCTCAGGGATGGCACAAAGTTGGCATAGGGCAAGCACACACAGAGCAAAACATGCATCAGGAGTACTGAAAAACAGTGCTTAGAGAGGCCAGACTAGAATAACCTCTGCATTCCCAATGGAAAGCCAAAAGCAAGGCTGGGACACAGCTTAGTGGTAGAGTGTTTGAGTTTAATCTCTAGAACTGCAAAAGCAAACTATCAAGAAAACAGAACTTAACCTCAAGGCTTGCTGCAAACTAAGAGCTAGGTTCCTTCTGCTTAAATAAAGCTAGATTCAGTTCCCTTTCTCAAAAGTGCTTTTATATTTTAGAGGAGCATCACAGACCAGAAAGTATATCTGTCACACTTGTCTCTTCCTTCTTGGCTTTGTAAAAAAACCTCTTGATAGCCAAGGCCTGAAGACATTACTCTCTTCCAGGGCCTGACTGCTGCTCTAAGGGGAGTTTCTCTTCACTTTTTGCCAAGATGATTCCTCCTATCCACTCATTCTCCAAAATGCTTCCTGTGCTATCCTTCCAAACCATACGTATGATCCTGCTGTTGATGTTTAGGGAAGTAGCTCTCTTTTTGCTTGTTAGACAGATCCCCTGAAACATCTTAATAACCTAACACAGCACACCAAGCCACTTAGACTGTTCCAATCTCCTTTCCAGGCAGCTCTCAAACTTCCTTCCATCTTTATTCTAGCCTGAGTGAACTACTTGCAGGGGTTTTTTTGTTATTGTTGTTTTTGTTTTGTTTTGTTTTTTTGGCTAGTCCTAGACTTGAGCTCAGGGCCTGAGCACTGTCCTTGGGCTTTCTCAAGGCTAGAGCTCTACCACTTGAGCCACAGCACCACTTCTGGCTTTTTTTCTATGTATGTGGTACCGAGGAATTGAACCCAGATCTTTGTGCATGCTAGGCAAGCACTCTACCACTAGGCCAAACTCCCAGCCCCTATTTACATATCTTTAAATGCCCATAGCTCTCTCTTACTTCAGGCTACTGAAGACTGAGCTTGGTAGATGTCCCTTATCCTTTACCAGATCCCTGTCCTTTAGCCCAACACCAGCATGCACTTATCCCAGTACATGTAAATCATCTCTTTCTCTGTATCTAGGCTGCTGACTCCAAGCCAGAGGGTTCCTTAGTTTTGCTTTGTAGTACTGGAGATTGAACTCAGGACCTGAAACTTGCTAGGCAAATCTACCATTTGAGTCATGTCATGGAACTTTTATTTTGTGTTTTGTTTTTGAATCATGACTACCTTTGCCTTGGCTGGCCTCAAACCAGTGATCCTGCTGTCTCCTTTGTAAAGTTCTTGCAATCAAACATGTTTAATTTAATTCTGAATCTCCAGTGTCAAAGCACATTACAAATGCACAGCTAGTGTTTAAGACATTTCCAGTATGGCTGCAAACGTATCCTGATGTTTGAATGCACCAGGGATGACCCAGCTACTGTCCATGTTCCAAAACTTATCCAGTTTAGACTTGTAGCTATAGAGGTCATCCACAGCCCAACTTGCTTCTGCAAGCAGAGGGTGGGGTAAGTTCACCCCCAGTTCTTACTGTGTTGTCTTCTTTTTTGTTCCTGGAGAAGGAAGTCCTGCGGTTAGGACCTATTCTCTCTCAGCTGGTTCCACTGAAGAGTGAAATCCACTCTAACTCTTCAACTCGAACTGACCACCTCTCATAGGACGACTGCTCAGGCTGCACAAGGTAGAAGTCAATTATGGTCACCACAGGGTGTAGAGTCAGAGGTTATTGAGAAGTGTATTTCTTAATCATCTATGGTTACCTGCACAGTGACTCATGGCAGTTACTCACCATCTTCAGCTTGTAGGCTGTCTTGGAGTACTCTAGAAGCAGACACTGTGGAGAGTTAAAAATAAAACAGAGTTCCTGTACTTGGAAGGCTTTCGAAATCTAGGTTTAAACTTATGAGGCTTGCTTTTACTGGGACTTTTGCTATCCTTGAGGAGGAGGTGGTAAGAGAAAATATCTTCTACTGCATTTAATCATTCATGTACAGCCACAGTGATTTAGGCAATGACAGGAGGTTGGACCGTACAAGTATGCAGGAGGAGAGATACAGTGTTATGTGGCAGAGCCCAGAGCTGCTTTTCTCAACGCTAGTTTCCACTTCAGTGGGCTGGAGAAATTCCTCTGGTACCTGTGGCTTCCCTTCACTTACTGTTATGTCTTTTCCACTGAATACCCTACTAAAGATCTAAGATTTGTTCCAAAATACTATGAAATTAAGATGAGACGTTTCTTTATAATATAGAAAAATATGACTGTGCCTGAGCTCTTCAGTTTAAAGCTACTGCCCAACCCCTTGAGCCACAATGCCACTTCCTAGGATTTTAAGTAAAGGCTTTTAAAGACATTTTAAAATATATATATTGCTTGCAAGCCTATGTGAATTGAGAAGAAACATAATATGCATATTTAGTCTCTTACTAATACTTGATACCATTTTGATAAGGAAAAATGAGTTATTTTTATTAGGAGGTGTTGACATTGTGTCTCAGCTGTTTGTAAAAAGAAAACTTACTCCAAAATCTATATTTAACACCATACAAAACTCTGATCATCAACTCATTAATATGAAACATTTAAGTCTATTTTGGTGACACATTTAAGCCTCTTGATAACACTAAAATCTCTTCAAACTGTTAACTGCTTCCATAAAAATCAAGAGAAATTGAATTAAAAGCTTCAGTATTAGAAGTATAGCTAATATCTGGTCTCCTCATGATATTTCTTATCAAACTTCATATATTATGAAATACTTTCCCGAGGAGAAAGACATAGACTTGCCATCATGGTTACTCAGGTCATCACTATTTTAATAGCAATGATATACATATTAGTAAATGGTTACAAAACAATTGCTAATAATGAGACATATGAATAATGTAATAAGATTATACAAAATAGTAAAATAAATTCTATGGGAAAATTAACATCTATTAACCTGTACACTCACAACCCTCTGTGGGCAATATGCAAATTATATTCTACTAGGATAACATGGAAATTAAAATTTGTTTATGTATTAAATTTCTCTTAAATAGAAATTGAATTGTGTGTGTGTGTGTGTGTGTGTGTGTTGTGCCAGTCTTGGGACTTGAACTCAGGGCCTTGGCACTGTTCTTGGGCTTTCTCAAGGCTCAAATTCTACCACTTGAGCCACAACCACTTCCGGCTTCTTCTTCAAATGCCGTATGGAGGAATCTAACCCAGGACTTTGTGTATGCTAGACAAGCACTCTACCACTAGGCCATGCTCCCAGCCCTAGAGATTGAATCTTTTGAGACTCATAACTAGTCTGTGATGATCATGTGCATTTTACATGGGGAACAGGTTTAGCCAGGTTAAGTGGCTTGCCCCGAATCCCTTACCAGTGTTATACAGAACCAGAACCTAGCCCCAGCTTGAACTCACCTACTTCATGGTATGTGCTTCTAATCCCTGCTGATTGCCTTCTGTCCTTTGCCTCTCATTAAAGAACCAATGGAAATACAGAGAAGAGAGAACATTACATAAGCTATGGATAATCTCCAAAAAAGTATACAGTAATATGCTTTCTAAAAACTCTAATTTTAGTTTTAGAATTTTCTAACCACAACTAAAATGCTAAAGTGTTTTTTTCCAGGCTATATGAAGATACATTTTAATATTTAGATTCTGCACTTATTTCTTTAAATATATAATAGGGATAGAAACAGTCTATTTTAAAGGTAATTATACATGTAATCTTTTTTTGTTCAAGAGGTTATTCAGCATTTAAACACTGGTTGTATCTGAATACTTTTTATGTGTGTGGCAGTACTAGAGTTTGATCTCAGGGTTTTATGCTCTTGATTGGCTTACCCCTTACCCCAGGCTGGCATTCCACTACTTACACCATACGTCTACTTTCAGCTTTTTTTTTTTTTCTGGTAATTGGAGAAAAGATCTTGCAGTTTTGTTTGCCTAAGATTTCAGCTTCCTGAATAGCTAGGATTACAAGAGTAAAAGTGGATGGGAAGTGTAGGTCTGGTACTGACATGAGGAAAGTCTTTTGGAGGCAAAGTTAAAGGATGTTACAAGTCTTTTTGCCCTGTGCAGATATGCTGCCACACTTCTCAAAGAGCTGACTTAGCATTGACTGGGAAAAGAAAGAGGAGAATAAAAAAGAATAAGGTGGGGGCCGGTAATGTGGTCTAATGGTAGAGTACTTGCCTAGCATGCATGAAACTCTTGGTTGGATTCCTTGGTATCACATATACAGAAAAAGCTGGATGTGGTGCTGTGGCTCAAGTGGTAGAGCTCTAGTCTTGAGAAAACCCAAGGACAGTGCTCAGGCCCTGAGTTCAGGCCCCAGGACTGGCAAAAAAAAAATTAAAAAATGCAGATGGGTGGGAAAATGGTTATTCACTACTAGAAATGCAAATTACTGCAATCATCTGTAGAAATCAGTATGAAGGGTCCTCAAAATACTAATAATAATTTCCACATGACATAGCTATACTGCTTCTGAGTACATACCCCAAAGACTCACCTTACTATAGAAGTATCTATATACTTACGTTTATTGTTCCACTGTTCACATTAACAAAAATTATGGAATCAGCTAGGTACCCATTAATGGATAACTCATAAGGAAAACAGTGTGTGTGTGTGTGTGTGTGTGTGTGTGTGTGTATGTGTTGAAATTTTATTATTCTATATGGAAGAAAAATATGTCATTTGCAGGAAAATGGTTAAGTGAATAAGCCAATCACACAAAAACAGGTACTGCATGTTTTATTCTCTGAGATGAAGAATGCAGAAGATAGGACATGAAAATAAAAAGGAAGAGGGGGTAAGAAAAGATAATAGAGGGATAGGTATGAGCAAAGTACACTATATACATGTCTGGAGATGTCATAATGAAACTCCTTACTTTGCTATATGCTAATTAAAATACAGTGAATTAATAATGCTCAACATTACCACTTCGATTTCACATTACCTGCAGGCCTTGCTCAGTGCAACTCTATCGGGAAAAGAGAAAAAATGAATAAGTTAATAGAAAAGGAGAAAATAAAAACAGTACACTGTTCAGATATTACATATATAAGTATGAAACTGAGATTAACTAACACTATGGCTAAATACATGGTTAATATATAAAATCTCCCTACTTGTAGCCATGAGGTCTTTGGAAATATTAAGCGAAGGCATTTACAAAACTTTTAAGCATGAAATTCACAAAAATAAATATAGTGAACTTCCCCCCTTCCTTTGTTAGTCGTAGGGCTGAAACTCCAGGTTTGTATGTTGTCCCTAAGCTCTTTCACTCAAAGCTAGTGCTCTACTACTTGAGCTACAGTGCCAATTCTGGTTTCTGATAGTTAATTGGACTTTTCTGCCTGCGCTGACTTTGAACTGCAATCCTCAGATTTCATTTCAACCTCCTGAGGAGCATGATTACAGATGTGAGCCACCAGTAGCTGGCAAGTGCACATTTTTAAAAGTACAAAAAATAATTTTAGTGCTGGAAATGTAGCTCAGTGATAGAGTATCTGCCTAATATGCACAAGCCCATAGGTTAGACCCCTGCCCAGCACTGCAGAAAAAAAAATGCTTCAAATATCAGAGATTTGCTTGGACTTTGGCCTTTTGAAGAATCACAGAGGCGACAGTTCAGTTAAGGACAGCATCATCTGGTCAGTGCTTCCCACAAGCTGGTCAGAACTCTGGCAGAAGCACCAACACCACTGGCAAACCAGTTAGGTTGCAAATTCTGATGGTTCAACTATGAATCTATGGAATGAGAGAAAACTCTGTATGGAATGAGAGCAAAGTCTCCAGAGGATTCTTTTGTGAGCTGAAATTAGAAAGCACTGGTTAAGACCATTATTTGTCAACTTGCAGATTACAATCCATTACTGAGTTGTGAACAATGCAGTGGGCAGTGACCTGCATTTTGACACAAAGTAGAATAAAGAAGGCATCCATACATTAGAGGCATAAGCTCCTAAGACCTGTTTCCTTTCTATACGTGTGTTTAGACTTGTGTTCATTTGTATAAAGGAGCACTTTTGATTTTTGAAGAACTCATAGTGAAAAAAAAACTATACATTTTAAGAGAATGCAGACTGTTTGATAACAAAATAGTTCTTTTCATGGGATTGAGATGTGAGGATGAAAGGGCCAAGAAAAGAACAGAGAAAGCCAACATTTCCCACCTCTAGAATCTGTGGAGAAAGGAAAAAAAGGTTCATTCAGAGAGGAGATGGGACTCCCACCACAAGGCAGATGATAAATCTAATAATAACTACATGTTTAGAGTTATGTTAATAAAGCACAGCTCTGGAATGTTGAAGTACAGCGTTGGGGAGTGGGTTGAAGATGGGCTGCAGCCTCCACAGACAGGGAATGTGTTTACGGGAAAAGTACACATCCAAACCTGCTCTATATAAAAGCTTTGTGTGTGTACATATATTTGTGTATTGTACAAATATAATATATACAACACACACATATCTACATATACATCCCCTCCTCCTATTCATTTCTATACTTCGTTCAAAAACATACTTGCTGTTATTTTCCAGGCATTTTCGTCATAGGAGGGACACAGTGGGCTGTTCTCTGCATTCTAGATTTTACTTATGCCAAGACACTTAGGAATTCACTGAGAATATTGTTAAATTTCATTCAGAGAGCCTACAGGATTGTTAAATTGCAGATGCCCTAAGGATTTAATACAAACATTCCAAGTATGGAAACTAAGATCTAAAAAAAGGCTTCAGCCGTCTGAGCTACCGCCCTCCCCCTCGCCCCCCCTTTCTGTTAATCCTGGAGCTTGAACTCAGGACCTAGGGGCTATTGCTGAGCTTTGTTTTTTAAATCAAGTCTGGCACTTTATCACTTGAGCTACAACTCCACTTTTGTCTTTTTTTTAAGTTGCTAGTTTTTATTTTATTATTGTAATCATTATTGTACAGAGACGGTATCGTTACGTAAGTCGGGTAAAGAGTACATTTCTTTTTGGGCAATGTCACTTTGGGCTTTTTTGGTGGTTAACTGGAGATAACAGTCTCACGGACTTTCTTCCCGGGCCAGGCTTCGAATCACCATCTCAGCCTCTAGACTGCTCGGATTACAAATTTGAGTCACCGGCGTCTGGAGGTACAAAAGCATTGCTGAATTTATCTGTTTTGTTGTTTAATCTGCGATTATCTCCAACGACCAAGGTCACTCCCACCCAAACGGAAAGGGTCCTGGATAAACCCAAGGGGAGAACAAGTGAAGTGACAAGCCTTTTGCGTCCCACGTGCGAAAGGAAGGGCTACCTTCTGATTGGTGCAGCTAGGAACGCTGTCATTCCAATCGTGCTGGAGAGGAGGGGGTGAGGTCTGGCTTGGTGGGGTTACCGGCCTGTCCATCAAGGAGCCGAGTGGTTGCACCTAACCAGCCGCTGTACCTCGGTGGGCGGGACTACGTCGGGCAGGGGCGGGGCCCCGTGCGTAGGAGCCAATCCACAGGGCGGTCCAGGGGAAGGGGGTGGACCTGAGAGAAGGAGGTGGCACGGCTGGGGGGGAGCGGGAGCCAATCTAAAGGGCGGGGCGTGTGGAGGGGCGGGAGGCACGAGGAGAGGGGGCGGTGCCCGCGCACGACCCAAACACACCGGCCCCGGCGCACTTCGCCGCGGCGCCGCTGCTGGCCTTCCGGTACGAGGCCTCCACCGCCCCTCCTTCGTGCGACTGAACGCGACGACGGTTGCCGGGAAGCGCGCGCTGCCTCTCCGAGTCCTTTTACTCCGTTTCTAAAGGCCGGTGGCTTGGGGAGGAGGGAAGGCGGCCCCGGCGGAGTCCGGGCGGACGCCTCCCTCTCACCGCGAGCCGCCCAGGGAGCCTGAGGATGGCGGCGGTGGCGGCGGCCGCCCGAGAGGAGGCGGTGCCGAGGCCCGGAGCGCCCATCTCGGCGGCGGCGGCAGAGAGCGGCAGCGGCCCGTCGCGGCGCCCTAGAACCGGAACGAGCGCCCGCCGTGTCGCCACCTGAACCGGTCGCCACCAGAGCGGCCTCCGCGGACCAGCGAGCCGCGCCCGCAGCCCGGCCTCCTTCCAGCGCCTCGTCCGGTCCGTGAGCCCGGAGCCCGCGGCCTCCCGTAGCCCACCAGGCCGTCGCCCGCCACCGGCGCGAGCCGGGCGCCCACCGCCCTCGGGCTCCGGCGGCCTGGACGTGTGGGGCTCCTTCGGGCCGACCGCGGCGTCTCGACCCTGCCCTCCGCTCCCGTCCTCTGCTCGCGGCGCCCGGGGCGCGGCGCGCGGGCCCGGCCCGGGGCAGGGCGGACATGGGCGCCAAGCAGAGCGGCCCGGCCGCCGCTAACAGCCGCACCCGCGCCTACTCGGGCTCGGATCTCCCTTCCAGCAGCGGAGGCGGAGCCGACGGAGCCGCAGGCGGCGCCGGCGGGACTCGGGCCGGGGCCGCGGGCAGGTTTCCGGCCCCAGAGTCGGGCGCGCACCCCTCCGGAGCTTCGGGCGGCGCGGCAGCGGGGACGGCGGCGGCCCCAGCCCCGGCCCCGGCCCCGGCCCCGCGCAGCCGCTCCCTTGGTGGGGCAGCGGGCAGCGGGGCAGCTGGAGCCCGCGCCGCGCACTCCTCCGTGAGCATCCCCGGCGGCGGCGGCGGCCCCTACGGTTCGCAGGACTCGGTGCACAGCAGCCCGGAGGACCGGCCGCCGGGTGGGGGCCCCGGCGGGCCGCGCCTGGTGATCGGCTCCCTCCCCGCGCACCTCTCACCGCACATGTTTGGAGGTACGGTCCCTCCCCGCACGTGGCCCCTGTCGCCCGTTTGTTTGTACTGGTTTTCTTCGGCCGGCGTAGTCCCGCCGGGGCGGGGCGCGTGTCACCCGGCACTGCCGCCAGCGGTCCGGGCGGGCATAGAGCCCGCGTGGGGTCGCAGCCGTCCTTCGCCGCCTTTGGGTGCTTTATCCGGGACTGGGTGTCTAGCTGCTGTTAGGGACAGGAGTTAAAGGGTCTCAGGTGGATCCTGGAATTCTTGAACACGGCATTTTAACATGGAGCTGTAGTTTAATAAAAGTCTCAGCCAACAGGCTCACCTCCCTCAGAGTCCACACTTTGGGAGGGTATGTTAAAACTTAAAGTGTTAGCCCCGGCAAACTACTTTACGTAATATAGTTCGTGTCAGCCCTACTTGTTTTGCAAAAGGCACTAATTGAACACAGGTCTTCAGAGGAAAATGAAAATGACCATCCCTCTGCCCACAAGGTGAAGTGAGTGGTAGAGTTATTTTAGTAAGAAATTACGTGTTTCGAGCCCCGTGACTCATGCCAGTATTTCTACAGTTCAGGAGGCTGAGATCTGAGGATCGCAGTTCAAAGCCAGCCAGGGCACTAAAGTCCTAGAGACTCTTCTTACTTTCAGTTAGCCACCAGAAAACCGGAAGTGGAGCTGTGGATCAAGGGTAGGGTCGTAGCCTTGAGCTGAAGAGCTAGGGACAGCATCCAGGCCGAGAGTTCAAGCCCCATGACTGACAAAAAAAAAAAAAAAAAGAAATTATATGTGTCTAGGTAGAAATTCTAGGAGTAAGGAGGACCTCTACCTCTGTGTCTCATGGTGTATGAAACCATCTCTCTGTGAGAGAAACTTACAAAGGATGGGCTCTTGGCATTGTCTTAGCACTTACAACTGAACACTGATAAAGAGAGAAAAACATCCATTTTAACGGCCCTTTTATTCATGTATTTATAGATTTAAGAACTCTGAGTAAGGAGTTGGCAAAGTGGAGTATTTAGCAAAGTGATTGTTCTTAATATTCTCTCATATCAGTGTTCATACTGGTTTAAGTTTGTTGCATTTAGCTTTTCTAATTTTAATGCTGCTCTGCACATTCCATATGGAAAATACTTCAGATTTAGCTGCCTTATTTTAATGGCCTGTTTTCATGTAGATATCTTTTAAAAATCTGTTTTTTTGTTTTTTTTTTATTAAAGAATTTATTAACATTGATTTTTGCATCGTATTTCAAATGTCATGTTTAACAAACAAGTATTCCAGAGGGGAATCTCTGTATATAATCACTGGCACTTAGGTTTTAGAACATAATTAAGATTAAGCAATCTATGTAATAAAACATTATGTCTGTAGAATATATAGCCCATCATAGATTTTTTATGTCTATGTAGTTATGTTTATATCTCCAAGACTATGTCCATAACATTGGGTACCTGGATATTGAGTTATCGCTCTTGTACTCTTCGGACTAATATCTACATATTAAGGATACCATACGCCTTTTGTTCCTTTGGTCTTGACTTACCTCGCTCAACATGATTCACTGTAGCTTCATCCACTTCCCAGCAAATGCCATTATTTTCTCTTATCTGTTGGCTATGTAGAATTCCATACCACATTTTTTTGTATCCATTTATCTGCAGTAGGACATCTGGGTTGTTTCCATCTCTTGGCTATTGTGAATAAGGCAGAGATGAACTAGCTGAGCAGGTGTCCTTCTCGTATCCTGGGTTATGATGTTCAGGATAGATGCTCAGAAATAGTATGGCAGGATCATAGGGAAGATCTATTTTCAGTTCTTTTAAGAAACCTCCAAACTGCTTTCCAGAATGATTGTACTAGTTTACATTCCTGCCAGCAGTGCAGTGGGTTCCTAAAGCTCCACAGCCCTGCCAGCATTTGTCATTGTCTGAATTCAGGATATTGGGCATTCTGATTGGAGTAAGATGGTATCTTACAGTTGTTTTTACTTGCATTTCCATTATGACCATGGATGATGAGCATTTTCTCATATGTTTTTCAGCCATCTTTAACCTCTTCCTTTGATAAGTTTCTCTTTAGTTCCCTTGCCCAATTAGGGAGTGGTTTGTTGGGTTTGGGGGGGATTAGTTTCTTGACTTCCCTTTAGATACTGGATATTAAGCATTTGTCTGATGTATTATTGGTAAATAGCTTTTCCCAGTTGGTTGGCTGTCTTTCTACTTTAGTAGCTTTGCTTTTAGTAGCTAAGCTTTTGAGGAAGATTTTTAACTTGCCTTTACTGTGATTGAATCACAACACAGTTGAAGATGCTGTGAAGCAAGAGGTTGCAAAAGAATTGATTAGTGTAAGAATAAGTGGTTTAAAAAATATTGTCTAAAATAAAAGTTTACCTTATCTGTTATGATCATGAGAAATATGACTGTAAAATTTGCTATCTTTAATATACTGATTACCTTTTTTCATATTAAGTGATGCACAGAGAGGTTACATAAGTCAGGTAAAGAGTACATCTCTTTTTGGGAGAATATCATCCTTCCCTCATACTCCTAGTTTTTCCCTCCTCACACACGAATTGTATAGTTCATTTTCAACATGATTTCTAGTGAGTACCACTGTTGCATTTACTATTATTATTTTTGTTACTAAAAGGTGGTGTACAGAGAAGTCATAGTACTATTATTTTTTTTAAGAGCTGATAATTCTCTTTCACAAGAGTCCGTATATTTGAATTTTTTTGTTAAAAGTAAATACATTCCATCTAGATTAGGGGCAAACAGTTGACATTCATCTAATAAGTTAGCAAGTGAGAAAAGTCAATTGCTGGAAGTTGAAGGTAAAGCATATTTTAAAAATCTCAGTTCTTGGGGGGGAGGGTAATGGGTACCAAGACATGTGAAAGGGTATCAATGTATGTGAATTAATGTACCTTCTGTCTGGCAAATATCATGTAACCCTTTTATTAATTATAATAAAAAAATAAAAATTAAAAAAATAAAATAAAAAATAAAAATCTCAGTTCATGGGCCGGGAGTTTGGCCTAGTGGTAGAGTGCTTGCCTAGCATGCACAAATACCCAGGTTCGATTCCTCAGTACCACATACATAGAAAAAGGCCAGAAGTGGTGCAGAGGCTCAAGGGGTAGAGCTCTAGCCTTGAGAAAGTCCAAGGACAGTGCTTAGGCCCTGAGCCCAAGCCCAAGACTGGCAAAAAAAAAAAAATGCACTTTCTATCTGACTAATATAATGTAATCCCTCTATTAATTACAATAAAAATATATTTAAAAAATAAAAAAAAATCTCAGTTCTTAGATTTGTGTATACTCCAAGTAGGTGTTTCAGTGCTGTAGCCCTGGAACAAGACTGTCACCTGAGGAGCTTGTCTGTAGAGAATTGAGCATTGCTGTCTTAAGTTCATGTGTGCAATGAAATTTAGCTTTTTTTAAAAAATTATATTTAGGTTAAATTTAGTAGTTTTTGTGTTTGGTATTTTGTCATTAGTTTTCCATAGGTAATTCTTTGTTGTTGTTTTTTTTGTCGGTTGGTGGACTTGAACTCTGGGCCAAGGCACTGTCCCTGAGCTCTTCATCTCAAGACTACTGCCCTATTCCTTGAGCAACAGTGCCACTTCCAGTTTTCTGGTGGTTAATTGGAGATAAGAATCTCATGGACTTTAGTGCCCAGGCTGGCTTTGAACCACAGTCCTTTGATCTCAGCCTCCTGAGTAGCTAGGATTACAGGTGTGAGCCGCCTCACCCAGCTCCATCAGTTAATTCTATTGCTTCAAGATCTTCCCCTCAAAATTATGACCAAAAAATCAAAAGTTCAGAACTGGATCACGTGGCCCTTTCTCTTTTCATCTCTTCCAAGTTCAAAATACTTGTATGTTTTCATGGCCAGTATCCTTTTGGATCTGCAGTTAGGCTCAACACATTCAAGCCTTGGCACAATCTTCTTGATTTTAGACTTCTTTCAGAATATTGTCTTCGTCTGACCTCCCTAGCCACTTTGCTTCCATCATATTGTCTCTTCTTTAGGCATGCAGGTAATCTTTGCCCTTCTTGTACTGGGACACTTTGTGAGGCTGATGCTTAAGCCACATGTCTTAAAGTCCTGGTTTTGGGTACTCTTTTTAGTAGAGCTGTTCAGAGACTTGGAAGACAATAACACTTGCCTCATGCTGCTCTGAGGAAAAAGTTAAATCTAGGTTTGTCTTAAGAAAACACTCATTGATTTATGTAAGAAACTTCAGCTGATGAAGGTTGGACACAGATGAGAAAAATGACCTGTTCTTACAGATCAGAGTGACATGACCTCAAATCTTTGTTGAGACAGAGAGATGGAATAGACCTAAGTAAAAACTTATCTCTAAGTAGCATTGCCTTAATGATATTTTGCTCTTTTATATCAGTGGAAAGATTTGTCAGGAATACAATAAAATTGTGTTGATCATCATCCTGAAACTTAAGGAGCTAGATGAAGGATCTTATTTTAAAAGTTATATTTGATTATACTTCACATCAGCCTCATTTTTATTAGGTATTATAGTATTAATGTGTTTAGTTATCTAAAGTTTTACAAGTAGGCATATGTAATGGACTTAATTTGAAAATTGAGAAAATGAGTATTTCTAAATTGATGAAACATTCTTAAGGTAATTTTTTTTTTTTGCCAGTCCTGGGCTTGGGCTCAGGGCCTGAGCACTGTCCTTGGACTTTCTTAAGGCTTAGCACTGTACCACTTCCAGCTTTTTTCAATGTATGTGGTACTGAGGAATCGAACCCGGGTCTTTGTGCATGCTAGGCAAGCACTCTACCACTAGGCCAAACTCCCGGCCCCTCTTAAGGTAATTTTGTAAAAGTTGTTTTTTTTTTTTTTTTTTTTTTTTGCTTGTCCTGGGGCTTGCACTCAAGACTTGGACACTGTCCTTGAGCTTTCTCAAGGCTAGCAGTCTATTTGAGCCACAGTAAGACTTCTGGCTTTTTCTGTGTGTGTGGTACTGAGGAGTGAACCCTGGATTTTCTGCATCGTAGACAAGCACTCTACCACTAAGCCAAGCTACCAGCAGTAAAACATTTTATTATTGTTTCCTAATAAGGTTAAAAAGTATTTGTCTTTTGTAGGCTGTCATGTAGTATGTAGAAAATGGAAAACCTAAACAGTACTACTATTTTGTGTTTGATTTTTATCTTAGGAATCTAGCAAATGTATTTGTTAAGTGTTCTATCAATGAATTGCAACAATGAGAAAGCTTTCTGTAGTGGCTTTGTTTTTATTTATCTTGGACATGTATTTTGGCTGTGTATATCTTTTTTTTTTTTTTTGGTCTGTCATGAGGCTTGATCTCTAAGAGCCTGGGTACTGTCCCTGCACTCTTTCACTTAAGGTTAGTTCTCTACTACCACTTTGAGCCACAGCTCCACTTGTAGTAGTTAATAGGAGGTAAGAGCTTTATGACCACAATCCTCAGGTCTCAGCCTCTTGAGTGGCTAGGCTTATACTGGCACCCGGCCTGTATATACTCTTACTACTAGAGACTAGGAAAAGTGATAGCTAATTGAAATATTTCAGTTTGAACAAATTACCTAGAATTGAATGCCTGGGCATCTGAATATAATTAGAATCTTAATGTTAATTAACAGTTAATGTTTGTAAAAGGAATCAATGTGAGTAGCAAAATCTTTCATGAAGCAGAAACAATGAGTTAGATTATAAAAGTCTGCCATTGAAATGTAGAGATTATTTCTAGAAAAACTCTGGATTTGTGTAGTGTGTCTGGGAGTTTGGTAGTCAAAGTATAAAATGAATTCTTTTAAGATAGCCTGTAGTAATTTGCTGCTTTTGGCTTCAACTTATTTTGAGCTTGTTTAGATTTGCCCAAGAGATTTTAATAGTCGAATTGTAATTCAGGAGCTTCTTGTAGCCTACTTATCCTATCTTAATTTTAAGCACAGATGTGAAGTTTTCTGGCTTAGATTATGTTAATCAACCATTACTGAGTTGTGGTCAGTCATTAATTTTTTCTATCAAGTGCCAAAGTAATGTGGAGATTATAATTTGCTATGCTCCTGGATGCTTTTTATTTGATTGGAACGTTTTTGGTATGGGTTTTTTGTTTTGTCAGTCATGGGACTTGAACTCTTGGCCTGGGTACTGTCCCTGAGCTCTTCAGTTCAAGGCTAGCGCTCTCCCCTTTGAGCCACAGCTCCACTTCAGGTTTTCTGGTGGTTAATTGGGGATGAGTTTCATGGACTTTAGTGCCCAGGCTGGCTTTGAACATGATCCTCAGATCTCATTCTCCTGAGTGGGATTACAGGCATGAGCCACCGTGCCCAGCTTGACAGGAAAATTTTATGAGGAGCAGAGTGGCAGATGAGAAATGTCTGCTTCTTCCTAAGGAAAGTAATAGTTGTATCCATCATCTATCTGACCATTCCTAGAGAGGAACTTTGGTAGCTAGTATTTCTCACATGTAATCTCTGTCCTTAAATACTCCATGATACTTATGTATGTTGCTAAAGTATGACATCTGTTATAGATGCTTTGGGAATTTTTTGGAAGTATCATTACTGCAGGATGGCAGGTGGGCTGAGGAAATAAAATGTTATGAGTTGTACAGTCCTCATCTGACCTGAGAACTGAGTGGCTAAATATGGCTAAATACTAGATACTTAGATGCTTCCTCTGAGAATTGAAAAGCTCTGTCTTCTTTCTCTTTCTTTCTTTCTTTCTTTCTTTCTTTCTTTCTTTCTTTCTTTCTTTTTCTTCCTTCCTTCCTTCCTTTCTTCCTTCCTTCCTTCTTCCTTTCTCTCCTCCTCCCACTTCTTTCTTTTTTTTTTGCCAGTCCTGGGGCTTGAACTCAGGGCTTGAGCACTGTCCTTGGACACTATTGGCTCAAAATTAGCGCTTTGGCACTTAAGCCACAGCACCACTTCAAGTTTTTTTTCCTTCTCCTTTGTTTCTTTCTTTTCTTTCTTTCTGTGTGTTTTTAATTGTTGGACTAATGTATAGAGGGGTTACAGTTACATTCGCCAGGTAGTAGGTACATTACTTCTCATATTGATACCCCTTCTCATGGTTTTTGTCTCCATTTCCCTCCCTCCACTCCCTCCCAATCATCTTGTTTTCCCCTTTCCCTTTCCTATTTCAAATAAACAAATAAAGTATATATGATATACCAGGTAACAAAGTCAGATACAGTAACAATATGAGACTACTTCCAGCTTTTTCTGTGTATGGTACTGAGGAATTGAACCCAGGGCTTCATGCATGTTACGCTAACACTCTACCACTAGGCTATGCTGCCAGCCCCGAAAAGCTGTTTTCTTAACAAATTATATGTGTATGTCCGTGTGTCCACCAAACTCTTACTCTCTTCTAATTCTAATTTATTTGGTGACCAGTAAGTAAGTAGGCTCTTGTTTGGAGCTTCCATATCATTAATTAAATATTCATCTTTTCTCATCTTATACTTAATGAAAGTTGCTTTTAGTATACTTGATGGAAAATGACATAAACGGAAAACACCTTCCTTCTGGCATACATTGGATATATACAAAATTGGTTATATTGTTTAGGAACTGCTTTATATGGAAAAATACTTTCTGAGATTTACCTCATTGTTTAAATATTCCTAAGCAATGTTGTTTGTTTGTTTTTTGCCAGTCCTGGGCTTAAGCTCAGGGCCTGAGCACTGTCCTTGGACTTTCTCAAGGCTAGAGCTCCACCACTTGAGCTGCAGCACCACTTCCGGCTTTTTTCTATGTATGTGGTACCAAGGAATCGAACCTGGGTCTTCGTGCATGCTTGGCAAGCACTTTAACCACTAGGCCAGACTCCCAGGCCCTCCTAAGCAATGTTTTTATTTTGCATGTAATGTAGTTTGTATTTATATGTTTAGAAGTTAAAGAAAACATAGACCTTGGTATGGACAAAGGGTTCAGAAATATCTTTAGCTCTATACTGCTCATTAACAAGTGGCTAGAAATTTAATTTGCTTGAAGTAGCACACATTTGTCTGTATCTGGGGGTCCAGATCCTGGGAACAGCTTAGGTGTGTTCTTATGAGACTGTAGGTATTGACCAGGGTCACTGCATTGGTCTGTAGAGACTCACTCAGCTAGGGAAGAAGCTGCCTCCAAACTCTCAAGGGGGTTGAAAGAATTTATTTTCTTGTGATGTGGTACTTAGGTTGGTAGCAGCTTGCTTCAAAGCCAGCAAAAGAGACTAGCAACGTGAGCCTTAACCCATGTATGTGATGACTAAACCCTTCCCATTGCCTTTACTGCATTTCGTTGGTTAGAAGCAATTCAGATCTAGTTCACATTCAAGGGAGAGGATATTGGGAAGACTAATATGTTACTTCACTCTGAAGTTTAGTTAGTAAATAATACGAGTTTAAACAAAACGCTTGATGAAAACAACCAAGCCACATTGACTTATACCTGAAATCCTATCTATTAGGCTGAAGTCTGAGAATCACAGTTGAAAGCTTACTCAGGCAAAAATGTCCGGGAAATTTTCATCTCCCATTAACCGACAAAAAGTGGAAAGTGGAGGTGTGGCTCAAGTGATAGAGCATATAGCTTTGAGCAGAAAAACTCAGGTCTAGGACAGCACCCAGGCCCAGAGTTCAGGCCCTAGTATAGACACACATATAAACACACACACACACACACACACACACACACGCACACACTCAGCGCTTAGTGATTTTTTTTTTTCACTGTTAGGCTGCTTCAAGGAGGAAATAACATTTGAACTATATTGAAATCTTTAGAATTTTTAGAAGGAAAGGTACAGCACCCTTCAGAGGACTCCAAAACAGCCTAGGATTTTGGTAATATATATATACTCTAAAGTTAAGTATGTCTAGGTTGTTGGGTACATGTGGAAGTGATTGCACTTAAGTCTTTAGAAAACTAGGCCAGGCCTTAGTTGATGATTGGATGAACAAGATGTGGTATTTATACACAATGGAATTCTATGCTGCCATAAGAAAGAATGACATCACCCAATTTGTAAGGAAATGGAAAGACTTAGAAAAAAATCATATTAAGTGAAGTAAGCCAGACTCAAAGGAACATAGGCTCAATGGTTTCCCTCATTTGTCATAATTAGTATAAACCTTGGACTCTCCTAGCAGTGGTTTACAGTAGGGCAAAACCTAGATACATAAGGCCATATAGGATGAGGCTAAATGAAAGGACCTCCAGGATACAGAAACAAGAGCCAAAGAAGGTGTGACTGTTGTTCTTAATGTACTATGTTATTTCTCATCTCTTTTGTTGTCCCTTGATTATCTCATATTGTTTAGTATCTTACCTTGCTATCTGATATATTGTATATATGTTTATTTGTTTATTTGAAATAGGATAGGAAAGGGGGAAAAACAAGTTGAGGGGAGGGGGTGAGGGAAGGAAATGGGGACAAAAACATGAGAAGGGGTAGCAATGATTGTTAAGTAATGTATCTTTTATCTGACGAATATAATGTAACCCTTCTATTACTTACAATAAAAAAATTAAAAAAGAAAACTAGGCCAGGTATTGAAAAGTTATATAGAGATCAAGGTTTGTTTTATGCAGCCAGATTTGAAAGGGTGCTGATCTGGCCAGGAGTCACCATAGAATTCATAGTTGGATGCATATCTGGATAAAGAGCTTTTTAGTGTCTAGCCCTCCAGCTCTATACAACTCGGACCAGGATTAAGGGATTTTTTAGAATAGGGAAAGGAACTTGAAATCAGGGGCTGGGCATTGTCCCTTAGCTTTTTTGCTACCTCCACTTTCAACTTTTTAGTGGTTAATTGAAAGGAGACTGGTAGACTTTCCTATATGGATTAACTTTGAACCTCCATCCTTCTTTTCAGCCTTCTGAGTAGCTTATGATTACAGGTATCCAGCTTGGGAAATTTGGTTTATAGTGACTGATTAAAGATTTTTTTCTGTTTTGTTTTTTTCCTCCATGGCTATTAACTTTCCTACAGATGTTGTAACAAATAACCACCAGTGTAGTAGCTTAGACCACACGACCATAGTACTAGAGGTGAGAAGCTTACAGTGGACTCCCTGAGCTAAAAATGAAGGTGTTGTTAGGCTGCTCTTGGAGATTTCAGGGAAGAGCTTTTTAATTTACTCTGTCCTGCTTCTAGAGGCTACCTGAATTTTTTTTTGGTTTATGGCCCTGTCCACAGTCTTCATGATAACAACATTGGGCCAAGTGTTTTTTCACACTGCCATTGGCTTTAACTCCTCTGCTAAATTTTTCTTCATTTTTAAGGACCCTTGTGATTGCATTAGGTTTAACAGATAATCTAGGATAATCTATTTTAAGAGCAACTGATTAAGCAAACTAATTCCATCTGCCACCTTAATTACCCTGTCTTTTGTAACCAAAAATGGTTCCAAGAATTATCACATAAGGATATTTGGAAGGCTATTCTACCTGCCACAGTATAACTTTTGAATATCCACTCCTTTACCAATCACAGCAGAAACACTGAACAGTAATTTGTAAGTGCTAAACTAAGGATAATACAACATGTTTAACTTTAGACTCAAGGATAATACCTTTTGCACCAATTTAGCTAAAATTTCACATGCATTTTTGGCTTTGTAATTTTAAATTATCGCTTAATAGAGCTTTTGGATGATATTGAATATTTTCGATAGGATACATTACAGTAACATAGTAGTTGATTTATTTGCAAATTGTAAATCCTCAGAGAAAGAATAAAGTTTTGGGAACTTTATTTTTAAGGCCAGTGTTTCTAAATATGGGAGAAAATTCCACTTACCCAAAGAATGTAGAAAGAGGATTGAGCAAAGATAAAGATTTATGAGTTTTGGACTTAATTCTTTTTCAGAATTAGGTAATCAATGACTAGGAATATAGTTTTATTTCTGTAGTCTGCCTTTTTATTTATATATAGAAACTCAGGAAATATAAACAAGTCAGATAACTGTGCTTTGTGTACAACTTAATTGTGATTCGAAAAACAGCTGGGCTGACACTTAAAACCAGAAAAAAGGAGGTCTTAATGGCTATGATGTGAGATGACAGACTGTACCAACTATGTGAACTCCACAGAGATGGTTAGGGAGAAATTGCTGCTCTGGTCTTCTGGTCTTCATCAGGGGAAGGCCTGGATTTCTAAAGTATCTGTGGGGAAGAGAATGCTTATTTGAAAGCTTGAAAAAAGTATATTGGCTGGAAGTCTTTAAAATAATCGACATGGCTAATTACACTCACTTGTTATATTCTAAGCGTTTTTTGAAGAGACATTAATAGAGCAATCACTTTAAAGTCAATCAGAGTAGCTTTATGATCTTTATTTTACATATGCTGAGGCTTCCATGTCCTGGGTAGATTATAATAAAGCTTTTTAAAAAAAATCCATGTCTTGGGTTTAAATATACAATTGTAGGCAATAATAAACCTCTAAAAAGTGATTACTTGTAGAGACTGAAGTATGGCCCAAGTGGGAGAATGCTTTTGTGCTTAACAAATGCAGAGCCCTGAGTTCAAAATCCTACCTCTGGATGGGCTTGGTGGCTAATGCCTATGATCTCAGCTAAGGAGGAGGTGGAGATGAGAAAATCATGGTCCAAGGCCAGCTCTGGCAAAAGAATGAGAACCTATTTTATCCAGTAATAGAGGCATAGTCATGTACACATGTCATACTAGCTTCATGGGATGGAGCAAACCCTGAGCAAAATGGAGACCCTATTGGAAAAATGCCAAGGAAAGGACCAGGGCATAGTACAAGTATCAACCCATTTAAAAAATAAAATGCTGGCTCTGGTAGCTTATGCCTATAGTCCTAGCTACTCAGAAAGCTTAAATCGGAGGATTGTGGCTCAAAGTCAGCCCAGGCAGAAAAGTTGTTGAGCATCTCCATCTCCAGTTAACTACCAAAAAAGCCAAAAATGGAGCTGTGGCTCAGATAGTAAAGTAGTAGCTTTTAGTGAAAAAAGCTAAAAGACAGTGTCTAGGCTCTGAAGTCAAACCTCAGTATTGGCACACACATGCACACAAAGCTCCAACAAAAAACAAAAATATATGAAAGAAACAATCTAGAAAAGTGTGTCCTCTTGTAGGCTAGTGCAAAAACAGTCAAAAGGAAACTGGCAGAAGGCATGTTACTACTTACTCTTAGAAGAAAGTTTCACCAGAGGAGTAATAAGCTAGTTCTGACACCTTCTATCATCTTCATTCTTTGGTGGTCATTCAGAAAGCAGTTTTTATCCTTTGAGTCAGATGTACTCTAGAGGAATTTGAAAGATCCGACATTTTCTCCATTAAAAAAAAAAGAGGTCTGTTCAAGACCAAATGTTTTACCACTCCACCAAGTTCTTTAACTATATGTTCACTTAAAAACAAAATTCTGTGTAGCAAGGGCTTGAACAAATGTTCCTTATTCTGCATGTGAATGTGGGACTAAGGACTGTGTCAAACAAACATAGTACAGACCTTAGCTATTTTATGGATTTAGCTCACTTAAGGTTGAGCATGGAGGAAACATGAATGTTCTAAAGTGTCATGCAGTCTGTCTTTCTGGCTTTTTCTTCATTGCTTTACTTTGTTAAATTAGTGCTACAATTGGTTAAGTGTGCTTTTTGGCATAGGAAATACATAGACAAAGAAAAACTGCTAACAGCCCTTAAGTAGGTGTGCTGTAATGAATAGAGCATTGAAAAGAATAACAGATCTTAAAAGTATGACTCAAGGGGCCAGGAGTTTGGTCTAGTGGTAGAGTGCTTTCCTAACATGCATGAAGACCGGGGTTTGATTCCTCAGTACCACGTACATAGAAAAAAGCCGGAAGTGGTACTGTGGCTCAAGTGGTAAAGAAAGCCTAAGAACAGTGCTCAAGCCCTGAGTTCAATCCCTAGGACTGGCAGAAAAAAAAAGGTGTGACTCAAAAAGCCCTGTCTCTGATGCTTGATTGAGCCTTTGCATTTAAACTCAATACTGGCAAAACAAAGAGAAATGATAAAAAAAAATGTGTTTAATTTTCGTAATTCTGTTTCCAAAATTTGTGTATGTGTGTACACACAAAGACAAGAAGGTAATACTACTAATGCTTCTAGGCCTCATTTATTCTTGCTTTATTTAGTTATTTATTATTGTTATAAAGTTGATTTACAGGGTCCAGAGTTTGGCCTAGTGATAGAGTACTTGACTAGCATGCACAAAGACCTGGGTTTGATTCCTCATCACCACATACATAGAAAAAAGCTGGAAGGGATACTATGGCTCAAGTGGTAGAGCTCTAGCCTTGTGAAAAGTCCAAGGACAGTGCTCAGGCCCTGAGTTCAAGCCCCACGACTAGCAAGCAAGCAAGCAAGCAATAAATAAATAAATGTGATTTACAGAGGAGTTACAGTTACATGTCAGGTAAAGCGTGCGTTTCTTTTTGGACAGTGTTACCTCTTCCTTGTTTCCCAATTCAAACCTTACATGAGTACTTGTGTCCACTAAAACTATCAAGCTCCAAGAAACAAAATCTATCTGGGATGGTATCACTGTAAGTTTATGTGGTAGACCACTGGTTTCATTAGAATCCTCAGGAAGGAAGCTTTCTGTAGTCAAGCGGATTGATAAGCTATTAAAATTCTGTAATTTGGCTAAACTCATTTTAATCCAGTATTTCCCAAATTAAACAGTCACTAATCCTTCTTCTCTTCTTCCCTCCTTCTCTTTCTCTCTCTTTGTCTCTCATTCTTTCTCATGTTTCTTTGTTATTTCACAGCTGTCAAATTAAAAAATATTTTTTGTAATCTTTAGTTGTATGAAGTGGTTTCATTTCAAAATGCATCTTGATCAGTGTCATTGCTCTAACTTTAATGGTCATGACTTATTAGGTGGGCTCCTTAGTCTTTCTGTTAGTAAATTTGGAGTGGAATGAGAATTTGCATTTCTAACAAGTTGCTGCTACTTCTCCAACTCCTACTTTCTTCCTTATGTGACTCCCAGTTTTATTTGGCTTGGGCTGTAAGCTCTTAGATTCTCCTGGTAGACTCTGATCTTAGAGTTTTCCTCCCATAGAAGATATCTTGGAAGTACAAAAGCCAGGTGTGGTACAGGTCTATAAGTAATCCCAGCACTTGGGAGGTTGAGTTCAAGATCAGTCAAGGCCACATAGCAAAATTTTGACTCAAAGACAAAAGTAGGAAATAATTGGATTGCTCATGAAAAGAGCTTAGATTGAGGAGCCTAGATTTGGTTATTAACCAAATTACCCTTGGTAGCATTATTTCCTTCTGATGTGTTTTTCTGCTACTCCTATGAGCTTCAGTTGAACCACCTATAGGTAAATGGTGACACCTATTTCTCTTCTAAAAGGATGTAATGTGGATGTGATGAAGTGATAAACATATACAGAGCCTTCACATTCCAAGTGCTGACTACTTTTCTAATTAAGATCAAATGATGTTACCTTAATTTGGAAACTGGTTAGAAATACAAAATGTCAAATTGTAACTCATACACAGGGAAACAGCCTGTGTCTCAGAAATGCTCTGTGATTTGTGTGCACATTACTCGAGAGGAGCACAGATGTAGCCCACAGATTTCTCATGGATGGAATAATGCATGTCTTACTATGATCCACTTTATGAACGGATTGCATTGATGTTACATATTCTACAGGCCCCAAAATACTTCAGCAGTTATCTTATTCTTGGAGTTTGCTAACCACAAAATAATTTTTGCTATTGTAATATTTTGAAATAACCTATAAATGAAAATGTCCTGAAAATCTATTCCCTAGGACAGATATTACTGACATTTGGTGACCCTTCAGCATATTTCTTTACACACACACACTGCACATGTATGCATGTGCACAGTTGCGTTTTGGTTTTCTTCTTTTTATCCATTTACCAAATGAACTCAACCCTTTGTGCAGTATGGATATAATAATATACAAATACATAGATTTAAAAACTAGCAATAACTTGACAGAATCTTACTTTTCTCACTTGTCAAAAATTCAAGTAGAATACTTAAATGCTGGGGTATGAACTTTGGGTCTGGGTGCTGTGCCTGAGCTTTTGTGCTCAAAGCTAGCATTCCACCACTTGAGTTCCACTTCCAGTGTTTTTTTTCCCTTTCTCTTTTTTTTAGTGGAGATAAGAGTTTCATGGAAGTTCTGCTTGGGCTTTTTTTTTTTTTTTTTTTTTTTTGCCAGTCCTGGGCTTGAGCTCAGGGCCTGAGCACTGTCCTTGGACTTTCTCAAGGCTAGAGCTCTACCACTTGAGCCTCAGCACCACTTCCAGCTTTTTTCTATGTATGTGGTACCGAGGAATCGAACCCGGGTCTTCATGCATGCTAGGCAAGCACCTTAACCACTAGGCCAAACTCCCGGCCCCCCTGGGCTGGTTTTGAACCATAAACCTCAAATTTCAGTCTGCTGAGTAGCTAGCATTACATACATTAATCACAGATGCCTGGTTTTGTAATTCTTTTAAATCACTATATGATAACTTCTTTTCTAATGGCTACAAATAGAGATGTTGAATGAATTGTCACCTATAATTGTTCAGTATTTGCAAACAAAATTGCAAAGAAAGAAAATTCCTTTTTAATACATTGTTATCTGTATAGGATAAATTGCCAACAGGAGGAATTTGGGTTGAAGGGCAGTTGTTTTCTGTGCTATTAACTGGGGTTGGAGCTCAAGGCTTTGCACTCTTGGCTTTTTCACTCAAGGCAACTCACCACTTCACTTTACCACTTGAACCTGTATCTTTTTGTGTGTGTGTGTGTGTGGTTCCTGATTCTTTGTATAGTTTGCATTTTTCTTCTGGATTAATTGTATTTTTTGCTTACAAGGAAGGATAGACACAAAGAGTGAAATTATATAGAAAACATTATATATATACACATTTCAGCATTAAGCATGTTGTTTGCCATACTTAGATTATCCCCCCTTTTTCTGAGATATGTCAATCAAGAATGTCATTTCCAGTGGACACTTATGGATATAGTCTGTTATTTAACATCCATTTTACTTTTTCTGTTTTTTACATGTTTCCCTTCAAGTACTCTTCAAATAACTACAATGACAGCATTTGTTGTTAAGACTTTAATCCTCCTGGAATTGATTTGTTTTCTTTCTCTCTCTCTTTTTTTTTTTTAGTCCTGGGGCTTGAACTTGGTGTGTGGGTATTGTTTATGAGCTTCTTTTGCTAGTGCTTACCATTTGATCCCCAATGCTCCTTCTGGCTTTTTCTGTTTATGTGGTAACTGAGGAATTGAACCAGGGCCTCATGTATGCTAGGCAGGCACTCTACCACTAAGCCACATTCCCAGCTCCTGTAGTTGATTTTTGTGTATGTTGTATTTTTGTAATAGGTATAGAATCCAGTCTTGTTTTATTTACATGTTGAAAGCCATTTGTCCCAGCACCATTTATGAATTTCTGATCTGCAATGCTGTCCTCATTGTAAAATGTTTTCCCAGAAGCCTCAGCTATTATATCAATACATTAGTGGTTCTGGCACAATATAGTCCTAGAGATTAGCAGTATCAGCATCACTTGGCAGCTTGTTACATAAATTATTGGACCCATCCTGGACTTACTGAAATATTAGTGGAGGAGATTGGGTAGCAGCAGTTTATGCATTAGTAGGTCTCCACATGATATTGGAGGCTGACCCTCTATGGAAGCATTATCAGTGCAGTGGTTTTAAAACTACCAAAGAATTATAACTTAAGAATACAAAGGTTCCCAGGTACTTTTACTGGTAGTTCCAAATTCTCCTAGTGATTGTCCCTATCAAGTATCAAACTTGATTTTCCTTGAGTTTGCCTGGATGGTGGTAGTAGTTGTGGAGAGAGGGGCATTATTTCTAGTTTACCTTGAAGGTTGCAACTCTTAGCGAGCATCCTACTTAAGGCTTTTGCAAGCCTTCTACTAGAAATTCACTTCATTTGTGTAAGTTTCTAGTCTTCTCTTTTCTAGACCAAGAATTTATAATTTCTTGCCACTTCACTAATAATATTTTTAAGGGCAGGGAGATTGCCAGTTTTGGGGCTTGAACATAGGACATAGTTAATGTTCCTGAGCCTATTTATGCTGAAGGCTAACTCTACCACTTGAGCCACCGCACCACTTCTGGCTTTTTCTGAGTAGTTTATTGGAGATAAGAACCTCACAGACTTTTCTGGATGGCTTTGAACTGCAATCCTCAGATCATAACTAGAATTACAGGTATGAGCCACTGGCACCCAGATAGGATTTATTTTTTTTTATTTTATTTATTTATTTATTTATTTATTTATTTATTTATTTATTTTTGCCAGTCCTGGGCTTGAGCTCAGGGCCAGAGCACTGTCCTTGGACTTTCTCAAGGCTAGAGCTCTACCACTTGAGCCTCAGCACAATTTCTGGCTTTTTTCTATGTATGTGGTACTGAGGAATCGAACCTGGGTCTTCATGCATGCTAGGCAAGCACGCTATCACTAGGCCAAACTCCCGGCCCAGGATTTGTTTTTTAATGTTGAATTTTTAATTATTTCTACTTAGCAGATAGGTCCAAATACCTATTTACTATATCCTCTGAAGAGCCTTTTCTGTATTATTAAATCCAATAGACTTTGCCAGATTTTCTTCCAAGGAAATGCAAATTAAAGTAGTAATACTGGGCCAGGAGTTTGGCTTAGTGGTAAAATGCTTGCCTAGCATGCACAAAGTCCTGGGTTCGATTCCTCGGTACCACATATATAGAAAAAGCTGGAGGTGGTACTGTGGCTCAAATGGTAGCGCTCTAGCCTTGAGAAGGCCCAAGGACAATGCTCAGGGCCTGAGCTCAAGCCCAGGACTGGCAGAAAAAAGAAATAGTAGGGATATGGTAGCACTTTGTCAGGTTAGCAGAAAAATAATGACATATTCTAAGTAATATGCTTATAAATGGTACTGTTGTAAATGTAAGTGTAGAAAATCTTAAAAAGATGCATGTCAGGAAAAACTGTCATTTTGACAGAATAGGCAGAAGGAAGGATATTTGCAAATTCAATTGGTTATTGCTTTTATTTCACTGAGAGAACTGAGAAAAATAATGGATGCTACCAAGTTTATTATTAAGTTGGGCCTTGTTTGAACAGCAAGAGTGGAAGGATTTCTAACATTAGGAGAAATTAAGACATCAGATTGAGGAAATAAGACAAATGCAGGAAAAATAGAAAAATGGTAAGGAAAGTGAGAAAATGAGATTCCATTAAAAGAATTACATACTGGTAGTGTGCTAGAACAGCTCTACTGGGTACTGGTAGACTTTTCAGACTTTTATAAGCCAGCTCTTAAAGCTATCATTAAGATTAAGTTATAAACTAGGCACCAGTGGCTCATACCTGTGATTTTAGCTACTCAGGAGACTGAGATCTGAGATCATGGTTCTCTGCTAAACTACTAAGAGCCAGAAGCGGTGGGTCAAGCAATAGAATACTAGCCTTGAGCACAAATAGGCTCAGAAACAGTGCCAAAGCCCTGAGTTCAAGCCCCCCCCCCTCCAAAAAATACATATACATGCACATACCCAGAGCATTGGCTCATGCCTACAGTCTTAGCAACTTAGTAGGCAGAGACCTGGAAGATAGAGATTTAAAGTCAGTCCAGGCAGAAAAGTTTAAGGAACTCCTGGAGTTGTGGTTCCAGTGCTGTGCAAGCACAAAGTACTGAGTTCAACTCTCTGTATGGGATGGGGGGTTGTTTTAAAGTTGTTCATACTCAAAATACATCATATCCTAGCCACTTTTACTTATAGGTTGAGTGTCTTTTTTGAAGTGTTTGTGGCCAGTGTGTTTTGGAGATTTGGAGATTCTAGGATACACACACACACACACATCTTACAGATAGAGGATAGAACCCTAGTGTAAATATGCAATGTATTTATTTTATGATCCACATTTTATTTATCTATATGTTTATTTTTGAAGCAGAATACCCCTGTGTAGCCCCAGTTAGCTTGAAATTCTCAGCTCTTGTGCCTCAATCTCTCTTCTATTGAGATTACTGGCTCAAGGTTTTTTGATATTTCTTTTTTTTCTTTTTTTTTTTTCTTGCTAGTCTTGGGGCTTGAACTCAGGGTCTTGGGTCTTGAACTCTGGGCACTGTCCTTGCCCAAGGCAGTGCTCTGCCACTTGAGCCACAGTATCACTTCTTGCATTTTCTAAGTACGTGGTACAGAGGAATCGAACCCAGGACTTCATGCATGCTAAGTGAGCACTCTACCACTAGGCTATGCTCCCGGCCTGGATATTCGATATTTTTTAATGTATCCACATTTTGTGATGTGTCACATAAAGTATGTGATTTTCCACCAGTGACATTATGTCGGCATGTAATATTAAAGTGATAATAGTAATACCAACCTCTCACAATGGTTTTGCAAATGAGATGAAATAATATAACATAGCTTTGCAAGTGTGAATTAATGTCCTTATTATCAAAATATTATGTTCTCCTATCTGTAGTTGACTAAGGCTTTTTGCGTCCCCTCCGTCCCTCATTTCTCTCCCTCTCTTTTTCCTTCCTTCCTTTCCAGTATCATGGTTAGGTTTCAGCTATACCAGCATTTATTTTGCTCACTTAAATGTTAAACACCTATTTTTCAGCTGTATGGATACACAAGTGTAGACATGATTTTCTGAAAACAGTGGTTAAATATATAGAATTTAGTTATAAAATGATTTTTGAGCCCTCTAACAATAATTTAGTGGAACCTGCTATACCGAAAATTATAGGTCTTTCCAAGTCTGCTTTTGGAATAGCTGTTAAGTAGCTCTATATTCACATGAATAAAGGGAAAATAAAGCAAAAAGAAGCATTCAGAATCTACCTGTTTATACTGCGAGAAAGTTATCTCCCTAGTCTTTTTCTATTTGCTATTTTTTTTTCTTTTTTGGGTCCTGGAGCTTGAACTCAGCTTGGGGTGGTGACCCAGAGCTCTTCAGCTCAAGGCTACAACCGCTTGGTCTGGGTGTTGTCCACCCTTGAAGCGAGCCCCACTTCCCGTTTTCTGGAGGTTAATTAGAGATAAGAGTCCCAGGTCCTTTTGTGCCCGGGCTGGTTTTGAACCTTGATCCTCAGATCTCAGCCCTCCTGCCTAGCTAGGATTACAGGCATGAGTCATCGTGCCCAGCTCTGTTTGCTATTTTATTCTGAGCCTCAGATTTGATATTGGGTTGTCACTTTTTGTACTTAGTATTGATTGGGTTTTCTTTTTCTGTTTTTCTTTTTTAATTTTCTATTCTGCTACCTCTTAATCTTCTAGAACCAGTAATTTAATGGTAAGTATTTAAATAAGATTTAGGAAGTTTTTGATCTATTGAGAATTTTTTTTACTTCACCTATTTTGATGAAAACTCCAGAGAGTGTCTGTGCTTCCTAGATTTTTGTTGTTGCTTTGTGTATGTAGACTGATAAAACTTTATTTCTGAGATTCTCCTGTCCTTGCATGATGAGTCAAATGGCATCCATTGTTCATGTGTTTCATAATGATACTTTTCTTGTATCTTCCCTTTTCCCTTTTTGGGGGGAATAGGATGAAGAGTAGAGAAGTTGTAGTGATAAGGAGAAAAGTTTCCTCACCCCTTTGTTATATATATGTTGTAGCATCGAAATTTTTACAAATATTTCCAGCAAAATTTCTGGACAATGTTCTGTATCCACAATTGCTAATATCTTTGAGCAGAATTATAGATTAAGCCCAAGTACACAAACTGCTGCTTCCTAAACCACTGACTATTAACTCTTGAATTTTCTTTTCTGTTTTTTTTCCTTGTGCCAATCTTGGGCTTGAGCTCAGGGCCTCAGCTCTATCCTTGGGCTATCACAAGGGTAGAGCTCTACCACTTGAGCCTCAGCACCACTTTCAGCTTTTTTCTATGTATGTTGTACTGAGAAATCTAACCCTGGTCTTCGTGCATGCTAGGCAAGCACTCTACCACTGGGCCAAACTCCTAGCCCTAACTCTTAAATTTTCTATCAAAATGCGTGTTCCATTACATTTGTTTCTAATTTTAAGATTCTGGAGGCTTTTAAGGTTTTGTTTTGGGTGGGTTTTTTGTTGTTGTTGTTGTTGTTGTTGTTCTTGTTCTTGTTGTTCTTGTTGGTTTGTTTTTCCTTTAAGCATTTAAAATGGAAAAATATATTATTAGGATTTATCATTACCTTGTTGCCCTCGAGCTTTGTTTCCATTTAATGACATTTGTATTTACAACCAAGCATAATACACACACACACACACTTTTTTTTTGGCCTGACCTGGTCCTTGAATTCAGGGCCTGGGCACTGTCCTTGACCTACTCAAAGCTAGCGTTTACCACTTGAACCATAGCATCACTTCTAACTTTTTCTGTGTGTGTGGTACCGAGGAATTAAATCCAGGACTTCATGTATGCTAGGCAAGAACTCTTATCACTAGGCCACACTCCTGGCCCCTAAGATATTCCTTAAACTTAGGTTATGAAATGTAATTGGAAAGAAATTAATGAAACGAATGGAGCAATCAAATATGATGTTATTAAGGTTTTTTAGTTACATATGTGTAACAAATGTATAAACAAGAAAATAGTTGTAAAGTGAATAGCTATCTAACATGAACAGAAGTAGAACATTGTCTACACCTCTCCTGTCTTTGTGATTGTGAAACCCTCTTCTTAGAGTAATATTAATCATTACTTTTTTAATTTTGATTAGTCATCATGGAGTTTGAACTCAGGGCAGGGCCTGGGCATTCTCTCTGTACCTTAGTGTTCAAGGCTGGAGCCCACCACTTTAAGCCTCAGCTCTCCTTCCATTTTTTAACTTTTTAGGTGGTTAATTGGAGGTAGATTTTCCTGCCCTGGCTGGATTTCAGATTTCAGCCTCCTGAGTAGCTAAGATTTACAAGCATGAGCCACCATTGGTTGGCAGTCCTTTTTTTTTTTTTTTCCCCCATTGTGGAGTTGGAACTTGGACTGGATGCTGTCCCTGACCTCTTCAGCTCAAGGCTACCACCCTACCCCTTGAATCTCAGCACCACTTATGGTTTTTCTAGTGGTTAATTGGAGATAAGAGTCTCTTGGTCGTTAGTGTCTGGGCTGGCTTTGAACCATGATCCTCTTATCTCAGCCTCTTGAGTAGCTAGGATTATAGGCTTGAGCTACTGGCACCTGACTTACACTCCTCTATTTTTTGTATATGTGCCACTAGTGGGAATTTAAGGCCCTGTACACTGCCTCTACTTTTTTGCTGGTTATGTGGAAAGTAGTCTCATGAATTTTCCTGCCTGGGCTGGCTTTTTGAACTGTGATCCTAAGATCTCAGCTTCCTGAGTAGCTACAATTGCAGAATTGAACTACCAGTTATCAATACAGACTTGCACTACCAGGACCTGGATGGGGTTATACTCTTTTTTATGGGTCTTTTTTTTGTTGTTCCCAATATTAGATTTGCAAGATTTATTGAATGTATAGCAACTGCTATATACCCCCACTGTGTTATCCCCTGTCTGGCCGTGTAAGACCCACAAAATCACTTGGCACATAATGAAACAGACACCTATGTATACTTCTTGTTGGCTGCTTATGGTCCATCTGCCTGTGTTGCTAATTTTATGTGGCCCAGATAATGTTATAAAATATCCAGTGGCTCTTGGCAGAAAAAAGGTTCTTCACCTTTGATTTAAGAGCCTGTATTAATCCTTTCTAGAATTTATATTAGCTTGCTTCTAAGTATACTGCTGCTGAGTGAATATTTTTTAACATGTATACTGGTAGACGTGTGCGCATATTTCTTTATGATAGTATTACTCAAAATGTGGCCTTGAATCAACATTTGTATTATTTTTCTGTGAGTTGTTAAGAATGCAGATTCATCCTGTCATGGTCTAGGCATGAGAAACTGAAACAGCCTTCTCAAAATGAAGCTTGCCTCATTTTGCTTTGGGATAGATACCCACAGGTTACTGTTGTCAAATGTTTCATTGGGATTGTATCACCTTTTATGGAACACTGGTGATACTTGAAAGGCTGTGCTTAATATGTTAAGGTTATTTTAAACTTTTAAAATTGGAATTTGTGCCTTCCCCTGATTTCTTAATTCTGCCAAAAGGAATTGACAAGTTGAGTATTTTCTAAAAATATTATTAGAAACTTTTCAGACATACTCAGAAGTAGTACAGTGAATTAATAATAAGCTTTACATTTGATAGTTATTTATGTTTTGTGATTGCTTTATTTGCTGAATTATTTCAAGCCACATGTCATTTCACTACCATGTATGTGAATGTGCATACTAAAATATGGGTCATTTTTTAATATATAAGGATGTCTTAGTTGCTGAGGAACTTTTTTTTACATTGAGTTAGAGCATCAAGTTAAGACATGTAGAAAGTCTAAAATGATGACAAAGCAGAGTATATAAGCTATTATCCTCAGTAGGAGGTTTTGAGTTAGTCTTGCAGCATTCTCTGTACTCTTCTAATGAATTAGATAATCATACTAGATGTTTCACCAACAGATTCAGAAATTTAGGTTTCTTAAAATGATTAACAGGTATTGCTTTAGGAATAAAAGTATTTAGAATTCTCAGAACTGTATCACCCCTGAGATAAAATCCAACATTTGTGGTGATAAATTCTGCTAATTGCCAAATAAGACTGCTGAAAGGGCTCAGTTCTTTAAGGCACTGTGAAAGCTCAGATAAAATCTTTCAAAACTGCCACTGGCTTGCCTTTGAGTTGTGGTTAGTTCAGTATCTCAAATCAACACACACACACACACATACACTCTTCTAACAGCTGAGTTAAGAGCACAGTGTTTTATAATGTCTCAAACACTACTTTTTTTTTTTTGCAAGAGTCTACTGTGTTGTTTATTGAATAAAAATGAAAGTATAAGTGCCAGTGCTAATTCTAGTTACTCCAGAGCAGAGATTAGGAAGGCTGAGGCTCAAGGCCAACTCAAACATAAACTCTAGACCCTGTTTGAAAAATAAAAAAAGACAAAAAAGGGGAATGAAGGCAAGAGATAGAGTGTACCACAAAGTTAAACCTCTAGTACTACCAAAAAAAAAAGTGTGCTGGATACTGGTGGCTCACTGTAATTGTGGTTTCTCCGAAGGCTGAGCCAGCCCAGGCAGTAAAGTTGATGAGATACTAATCTTCAAGTAATCAGCAAAAAAGACAGAAGTGGGGCTGAGAGTTTGGCCTAGTAGTAGAGTGCTTGCCTAGCAAGCAGGGACTTGAACCCAGGTTCAATTCCTTGGTACCACATACATAGAAAAAGCCGGAAATAATGCTGTGACTCAAGTGGTAGAACTTCAGTCATGAGAAAGCCCTAGGACAGTGCTCAGCCCCTGAGTACAAGCCCTGGGACTGAAGTGGAAGTGGGGCTCAAGTGTAAAGAGTGCTATCCTTGAGCACAAAAGCTCAAGGACACCACCAGAATTGAAGGCCCAGGACTGGAGGGGAAAAAAAAGAAAAAGAAAATGGGAAGGCAAAAATTAAGAAAGCAGTGCAGAAAGGTGCTCAAGTAATTTTTTTTGCAATATAGTGATTCATTTGAATACTACATTATGCTGATTAGAAAATAGACACATTGTGGATAGTGTAATAAAGTATAATTGGGCTAGGAATTGGAGGCAAATGAGGGTAGAATTGGAAAGGAAAATACAAGGGTATACAAAGAGGGTTTTATATATACATATATATGTATATATATACATATATATGTATTTTTTTTCTCTCGGTAATGGAACTTGAACTCTGAGCCTGGGTGCTGTTCCTGAGCTCTTCAGCTCAAGGCTACCACCCTACCTCTTCAAACATAGCGCCATTTCAGTTAATTGAAGATAAGAGTCTCTCGGACTTTTTAGTACCTGGGCTGGCTTTGAATCCCGATCCTCAGATCTCACTCAGCCTCTTAAGTAGCTAGGATTTACAGGGGTGAGCCACTGCGCCTGGCTACAAGTATTTTTATGAGTGTATGATCCTCAGATCTCAGCCTTCTGCATGTGAGCCAACAGCACCCCAGTGAGATTTGTGTTTTGAAGTAATCTGTAAGAATACTGTGAGATGACTTCAGATAAACACAGTGGCTCCCTGGTAGGGCAAAAGGTAATAATTTCAGCTAAACTGGGGTGGGTGGATGACTAAAGAAATGGTTAAATTAACATTCTCAGAAAAATCACTGGTTGGGTGGCTCCAGGGAGCAGTAATGGCACCAGCCTGACTGGAATGTCTTCATTGTTCTTCAGTCCTGCCCTGAACGCCACATCTTAGTCAAGATCATTGGTTGATGACTTTTTTTTTTTTTTTTTTTTTGCCAGTCCTGGGCTTGAGCTCAGGGCCTGAGCACTGTCCTTGGACTTTCTCAAGGCTAGAGCTCTACCACTTGATCCTCAGCACCACTTCCGGCTTTTTTCTATGTATGTGGTACCGAGGAATTGAACCCCGGGTCTTCGTGCATGCTAGGCAAGCACTTGAACCACTAGGCCAAACTCCTGGCCCCGACTTTTTTTTTTTAAAAGGTGTCCACGGGCCCACAGTTTACTGACTCCAGAATTATGACAAGTGCATTTATTTACAAGAAACATTTAAGATAGTATGTGAAATGTAAGTCCCTCTCATTCATATAGTCACAGCCCTAAAGGTTAGAGTACAGTATTTTATTCTGTTTGTAAGTCTGGGGACCCTTAAGACAGCAATATACACACATACATAAAAAAGGAGCTGCCGGTACACCTAGCATAGCTAGGGAAATTTTTAATGCAGAATGAATTCCCAGAAGAAAGTATCTTCAAGAAGGTAATTAACACACACCAATAAAAAGTTTTCCCGAGGAGGTCAGCCTGGAGGGTGGGGGGGAGTTTACTTGTAAAACTGAATACAAATGTGTTATGAAAGTGGATTTGCATTCTAGAATAGTAGTGAACTTGACTGTTCTTGGAATTGGCATGCCTTTTGCATGTGAAAACTTTGTAGAACTCGTCCTTCAGTTCTAGATGACTTACACATCAATTACATTAGACTACTGGCAGCGCTGACTCACTATAACTGGGTAGTTTTATCCATGTAAACAAAGGTGCCTGACAACTACAATTAAAATTTGAGTTGGGCCTGGAGTTTGGCCTAGTGGTAGAATGCTTGCCTAGCATTCTTGAAGACCTAGGTTCTAGGCTACCACATATATAGAAAAGCCAGAACTGGTGCTGTGGCTCAAGTGGTAGAGTACTAACCTTGAGGAAAGCCCAACGACAGGCTCTGAGTTCAGTCCCCAGGACTGGCAAAAATAAATAAATAAATAGATAGATAAATAAATAAATAAAAATTTTGAGGATATTTTTGCAGGGGAGGGGAAATGGTTTTTTCTTTTCTTTTTTCTTTTCTTTTTTTTTTTGGACAGTCATGGGCTTGAACTTTCAGTCTGGGCCTGGGTGCTGTCTCTGATCTCTTCAGCTCAAGGCTGCCGCCCTACCCCTTGAGCCACAGCACCACTTCCAGTTTTCTGGTGGCTAATTGAAGATAAGAGTCTCATAGACTTTAGTGCCTGGGTTTGCTTTGAATTGCAATCCTCAGTTCTCAGCCTCCTGAGCAGCTAGGATTACAGGCGTGAGCCACCAGTGCCTGGCTCCATTGTATGCTATCCTCAACATTTCTTTGCATGTGGGAATTGGAATTGGTTTGCACTTTTCTTATTGGTTTGTCTAAAACAATTTTACCTGTAAAATGAATTTGCAGAACCTTTACATTTCTGTGAGCAAACTTAGAACTATAACAATTAGTATTGTGATTACTAGACATTAGAATTCCCTAATCTGTCGGGCCGGGAGTTTGGCCTAGTGGTTAAAGTGCTTGCCTACCATGCATGGAGACCCGGGTTCGATTCCTGGGTACCACATACAAAAAAAAAAAAAAAGCTGGAAGTGGCGCTGAGGCTCAAGTGGTAGAGCTCTAGCCTTGAGAAAGTCCAAGGACAGTGCTCAGGCCCTGAGCTCAAGCCCAGGACTGGCAAAAAAAAAAAAAAAAGAATTCCCTAATCTGTCTTTAATTGCCTCTAGAACTCAGGTCAAGAACATAGTACTTTAGATCCATTTAGATACTTAGTGTTGACTGTTGAACTAGCAGAATGGGCTGGACAGATAGAATAAATAGAGGTGGATGTAAATGAATACAATGTTTGCTTCATAGATTAGAAGTATAGATTTGTAATGTGAGATCTGTCTGAAAAAGGAAAGTAGGTCAGAGAAGGATATTTCAGAGTTCTCTTAAAAAACTTAAGATGGTGAGACTTGATCTATGCTTGAAGTAATTTCCAGTAAAATAAGAAAAAAAATGTACATTGGCTTAGAACATAGGCTCTTGGAATAAAAGAATTAAATGGCTATACTGAGCTTGTATTAGGATAATGTTAGATGCAATCTGAGAAACCTAGTTTGTGGGAAGAACATAAAGATATATACTTACAGTGATGTTAAAGTGAATCAAGAGCCAACATGTTACAGAACGCTTGGAAGCTGGGAAAGAACTGAGTTTATTACTTCTTTTCTTTTTTTTTTCACAAACGTTTACTGTTCAACAGCAATGTAAACCATGGAGTCTGTAGGCTTCTTTTGCTTACTAGAGATAGGAAATGACACTTATACTTCAGGAGTTCTGTATTACCTAATATAAAAATGCTATAAAAAAATCTTTGGAGCTGGGTGCAGTGGCTCATGCCTGTAATCCTAGTAACTCAGGAGGCTGAGATCTGAGGATCAAGGTTCAAAGCCAACCCGGGCACAAAAGGATCTGAGATTCTTATCTCCAATTAATCTCCAGAAAACAGAAAGTGGGGCTTGGCTGAAGGGTAGGTTGGTTGCCTTGAGCTGAAGAGCTCAAGGACAGTGTCCAGGCCAACCTCAAGCCCCCCAAAAAATCCCCCCCCACCCCCAAAAAAATCTTCTGGACACGTTTGTCTGTCATTAATTTGGGCATTGTCATATTCAGTTCATAAGTACTTAGGGAAGCTTTAAACTCATTGATTAACTGGTTGAGCATTTCTTTCTTGAATTATTAGTTAAATTACCTAATTGAGATCAGATAGGATAGAGTGAGCTTTGTTTTAGAGATAATGCAATGAAATTTGATGTGGGAGAAAACAAGTACTACCAGCTTTGGATAAAGAACATTGATAGGGGCTGGGAGTTTGGCCTAGTGGTAGAGTGCTTGCCTAGCAGGCATGAAGACCTGGGTTCGATTGGTATCACATATATAGAAAAGCCAGAACTGGTGCTGTGGCTCAAGTGATAGAGCATTAACCTTGAGGGAAGTCCAAGGATAGTGCTCGGGCTCTGAGTTCAGTCCCCAGGACTGGCAAAAAAAAAAAAAAAAAAAAAGAACATTGATAATAATGGAGATAATGACCTTTGGGTTGAATATTTGCTTTTTATAAAAGCTCAAAGTTATAGAAGAATCTGGAAAACTGGCTTTTAATTTCCATTTCCACAGGAGGCAGCCAATAATACAGTGTCTGGTTATCCTTTCTTTCTGGACTCTAGTAATACTAAAAATTTCTTTTATGAGATTCTAGTATTTTCTTTTTAGCTCTTGGAACCTGTTATAACTAAGCAAGTTGCATTTAAATGACATGTTGGAATTGTGAAATGATGATTTGATATGTAAATCTTACAGGGCCTTAAAGTTGGGCTTAAGTGGTAGAGGATTTTAATAGCACATTCAAGGGTCAGCCTGGATTTGATCCTCAGCACCACAAACAACAGCAAGTAATAGTAATAATGCTTTCTTGTCCTCACCAGTAGATTCTGATTGAGCAAATTTTCTAACATTGGGGGAACAAATCACCATTATTTTTCCTGATGATAAATGTATTCACCAGACTAAGGTTTAGACTAACTTTTGCTTATGACTGGTTGATTTCTAGGAGGAAAACAGTGTACAAATATAAAATAAAAGTATGGTTGGGCCGCTGAGATAAAAGAATCTTTTTTGCCTTAGTCATCAACAGTGGAAAAGCACTAGGCATTCATATTGGCCATTATTTTACTGTATCATGTAACTGATGCAATAGGCATGAGTTTTCAGGGAGGTTTTCCCTAAGAATTCAATAAATGATGACTATTGAACATCTATGTTTAAGGTATTTCCTCTACATTAATCCTTAATATTTACCACATTTCTGATGTGTAAGTAGCATTATCAGTTGTTTTACCATGTAACTTGGAATAAAATGAGGATTTGTACCTAGGTCTTTTGGGTGTCAGACAAAATGTACTTTTAATACACTACTGTAGCCAGTAAGGAAATATATAAATAATTTACTTGGTCTTTTATGTTGAAAACACTGTTTAAACACAAACGTTGGGAATTATTGAGTCTGCTTTGGAGGGAAGCATTTAGAAAAAGATTCCTAGAGAAAGGTATCATCACCTTAAAGGATGCCAGTGTAAAGGTGACTAAGAGTTCTTTAGTATAGGCAAGAGGGAACAATGTTACTTCTTCCTCTTATTTCCTAATCATGAAATTATTGTATATGCTTATTTTTAGGTATCTAGTATTTGTTAAACTTGTTTTATGCCCTAGAGTATAATCTATTTTTGAAAAAATTTTTGGCCGAATTAGAGTAATGCATTTATATAGTGATTGGATGAACTATACCGTAGATTTCTGTTAAGTATTTTAGCAGTGTCATTTAATTTTGTTTGGGGATTTGTCTGCTTTTATGTCTAATAGGTTTTTTGTTGTTGTTGTTTGTTTGTTTTCTTCAGTACTGGGACTTGAACTCAGGACCTGGACACTGTCTCTTAGCTTTTTTGCTCAAAGCTTGTTTATGTTCTGTCACTTGAGTGCAAGTGATTTTGTAGTGGTTAATTGGAGATAAGCATTTCATGGACTTTCCTGCCTGGGCTGGCTTAGAACCTCCATCCTCAGATCTCAGCATTCTGAGTAGCTAGAATTACAGGCATGAGTCACCAGCACCCAATCATTCTTATTGTAGGGTGTCTTTTTGTTTGTTTTTTGGTAGGTCATGGGGCTTGAACTCTGGGCCTGGGCCCTGAGCTCTTCAGCTCAAGGCTACCACCCTACTTGTGGGCCTAGCATGGTCCCTGAATTCTTCAGCTCAAGGCTACTACCTTCTCCATGGAGCCACAGCCCCATTTCCTCTTTTCTAGTAATTGATTGGAGATAAGTCTCATGTTCTTTAGTGCCCAGGCTGGCTTTGAACCACCATCCTCAAATCGTAGCCTCCTGAGTAGCTAGGATTCCAGGCATGAGCCACCGAGCCCAGCTTTAAGTTTTTGTTTTTGTTTTTTTAAGTTTGTTGTTTAAAGTTTCATTGTGAGGGAGAAGTACAAAAGGATAATAACAGCAACAGCAAAAAACAGTCCAACACATGCCAAAAATTGACAAGAAAATATGGGGACTCATCGGGAGGAACACAAAGGCTTATTTTCTGTGTGCCTCTGATCATATAAAATAGTAATTTTCTAAATGAAATTCAGGATATGGCAAAAGAAAGAAAGGGGAATAGAGCAGAAAGTAATCATGGATATAAAGAAAGTTGGAATAGGGGAGTACATTTAGTCAGAGAAAAGATGATTAAAAGGTATGAAGGGCCCAGAGTTTGGCCTAGTGGTAAGAGAGCTTGCCTAGCATGCATGAAGACATAGAAAAGGCTGAAAATGGTGCTGTGGCTTAAGTAGTAGAGTTTAGCCTTGAGGGAGAAAACCCAAGGACAGCACTCAGGCCCTGAGTTCAAGACCCCTGGGATTGGCAAAAAAAAAAAAGTATGTAAAAAAGACAAAAAGTGTTGTGGCTCACAGTGGCCACAAGGAAAAGGAAAAGAAATTAAGAAATGAAAATGCCCACATCAATCAAATAGAAGACAGATAGCCTCTTCCACAGTGGTGCTGGCAGAATTGGTTAAGCATCTGCAGAAAACTAAAGTTGGATCCTCCTGTGTCACCCCCGAGGATTATTAACTCCAAATGGATCAAAGACCTCATGGTAAAAGCAGATACCCTGAAAACTTTACACTAGGTCTCCTTGGCACAGGTCGAAACTGTCTTAATAAAGACCCAGAAACACAACAAAGTAAAGAAAGTTTAGACAAGTGGGACTGCATTAAACTGCAGAGCTTCTGCATGGCAAAGGACATAGTTAGCAAGTTAAATAGAAAGTCCACAGAGTGAGAGAAGATGTTCACTAACCATACAACAGACAAAGGCCTCATATCTAAAATATATTTACAGCCAAGAAAAATTGAATCACTCCAAAACAAATCTTCAAAGAAACAACCATACCATTAAAAAAAAAATGGGCCAAAGACTTAAAGAGAAACTTCTCTGAAGAGGAAATAAGATTGGCCTATAGACACATGAAGAAATGCTCCACATCTCTGGCCATAAAAGAAATGCAAATCAAAACAACTTTGAGATTCCACCTCTACCTCAGTTAGAATGGCCATGATCACGAAATCTAATAACAGCAGATGTTGGTGGGGATATGGCCAGAAGGGATCACTACTGCACTGTTGGTGAGAGTGTAAACTTTTCCAACCACTCTGGAAAGCAGTATGGCAGTTCCTCAAAAGACTAAACATAGAGCTGCCCATGGCCCAGCAATCCCACTCCTTGGCATATACCCAAACATCCAAAAACAAGGACATACTAAAGCCACTAGCACACAATGTTCATTGCAACACTATTTACCATAGCAAAGATATGAAACCAACCGAGATGCCCCTCAGTAGTTGATTGGATCAAGAAGATGTGGTACTTATACACAATGGAATTCTATGCTGCCATCAGGAAGAATGGCATTGCCCCATTTGTAAGGAAATAAGCCAGACCAAAAGGAACCTAGGTTCAATTGTTTTCCCCATTGGTAAGACTCTTCTAGCAGAGGATTACAATAGTGCAAAACCTAGATTCCAAAGGTCATATTGGATAAGACTAAAAGAAAGGATCGCTAGGATATAGAAGTGAGTTTATCCTGTATGATTGTTGTTCTTAATGTACTATGTTATTTCTTTTCTCTTTTGTTGCCCTTTGGTTAATCTCATATTGTTACTATACCTGACTGTGTTACCTGGTATACTGTATATACATTTGATTATTTGAAATAGGAAAGGGAAGGGGGAAAAACAAGATGATTGGGAGTGGGTAGGAGGAGGGAAATGGGGAAAAAAACATGAGAAGGGATATCAATGTGTGAGAAGTAATGCACCTACTATCTGGCGAATGTAACTAACCCTTCTATACATTACAATAAAAATTATTAAAAAGAAAATTGAAATAAAAATGCCCACATCAAAAAACAGTACTTACTTTGTCATTGGGAAGGAGGGTGGCTGCCTTTACTTCCTAGAACATTTTTTTTTTTTTAAACCAGAACTGGTTAGGCCAGTAGGGGTTTTCCTATTGGCAGTGTTTGAGTCTAATCTGGTCCCCGTACTGAAAATTAAACTTGGAAGTTTTGCCTGCAAGGTAGGCTAGAGGCTAGGTGCTTAAAGGAATATCTTCCTGTTTCCCTCCTCACATGACCTGTGATATCCTCCACATCTCCGGGTCCCGACCATCTGAAAGTCTATTCACTAGACATGAACATTTCTCAAGTCAGACTTTAACTCTGGGCTCTGATTTGCTGAGTCCTTGTGATCATACCACTTAGGTAAACGTTGAGATTCCCTGTAGCTAGTGGCGGGATTGTGCTGGTTGTCAGGACTTCTCCTTTGACTTGAGGGTGGTTTAAGTGATGCAGTGAAGTTTGTTGGCTGATCTCCAAGGAAGAGTTGATTAGTGCTGCTGCAGCTTCCTTCACTGGGCATTCTCCTCTGTGCTGTTCTGTGCCTACTGATTGATGCCCTCCTTTGTGCCACTGGTGTCCACTAGTATGTTGTGAGGTGCTGATGGAAACAGGCCTTTGTGCTACCAGTCCTGACTTTTTGGTTCTAATAGAGGAAGTATTTGCTTTCATGTGGCTGTGAGGAAAGATGCTGGGACTGTTACTCAGTTGCCCTCATTTCCCTTTATTCATTTTTTTTGTATTCTTTCAGTTTTTATACTTACGAACTCCAGTTTTGGAAAATGTGGTATATTTTTTCTCAACTCTGTGGTTACAGTTGATTCCGTTAGACCGCCTGGATCGGTCATGAGACTTTTTCACCTGCTTTCCTTGACTTTTGGCTCTACTTTCTGGGAATTGGAAAAACTGTGTAGAGAAATGATTAAGTACTCAGGTTTTAGAGCCAGAGGGCCTGCTTGGATTCTGTTGTAGTCAGTCTCTAACTTTACAATCACATGAAACTATTACTTCATAGCTTTCTTTTAGGTTGTACTGTTTTATAAGTTTTCTGTTCTTGTTTCATAGATGCAGTAACTGCATGTGTGTATGCATATGTGTATGTATGTGTGTGTGTACATGCATGTTCATGCCAGTACTGGGACTTGAAATAAGGTCTGGGTGCTGTCCCTTAGCTTTATTGTTCAAGGCTAACACGCTACTATTTGAGCCTGAGTCGTACATAGCTCTACTTAGAGATTTTTGATGGTTAATTGTAAATAGAGCACCTCAGTCATTCTTGCCCTGGCAGGCTTTGAACTGTTATCTTCATCACACTCTCCTTAGTAGCGAAGACTACAGGCATGAGCCGCTGGTGCCTGGATTCAAAAATCATGTATTTCATGTAGGAAATTGAATGAGAGGAGAAACCATACTAAAACCTTATCCCTAGACTTAATGAAATTATGTATGACATGTGAAGTTATGTATGGAATATCTAGCTCATTAGGTTGCCACTGATTTCTACCTCAAGATGGAGAGAAAGATGGTCCCTGTATTAAAATTATACACCATGGAGAGTGGTCCCTGAATTCATGTCACCATAGAAGGAGGACTGTCCTGTATTAAAGTCACCATGGAGGACGGTCCCTGTATTCATGTTACCATGGAAAAGGATGATCCAAGTATTCATGTCACTACACAGAAGGACTGTCATGTCACCATGAAGAGGCACAGTCCCCTCATGCACTGCAGTTGCAGAGTTACAGAATGTCTATTTCATTGCTGACACATTAGTTCTATATATCCATTGCAAGTGCACTACTTTTCCTTGCCTACAGTTTTTGTGCCACATTCAGCGTCCTGAAAACCCTTGTTTCTGCTGCCCAGTATAGTCTCTGTCTGTTTCTTAGTTTTTGTTTGAAGAAATCTGATTATTCAAGCTCATAGTTAGTTTTGGTCCACTTTTGTTTTGTCCCCACCTATGAATTGGCTATCTGCAGTTCTGTTCAAGTATGCTGAAGTCCTGGAGCTGACTTGGTAACAGTGAAATAGTAGATTTGAGGTGGGGAAAGCCTAAGTAGTAAGGAGCTAGAGTTAATGGTATTTCCCTTTTGTACTTGAGGGGCAGGCAGAGCTAGCATGTAATGTAGTCTCCATTTATTGTGCTTATTTGTCCTTCAAAGTACTTCAGGCAAATAGTGCAACCAGCTAGGCAACTCTATTTGGTTTGTTGCTATTTTCTATTACCATGACTTTGGTGGCCTGATGTGACAGAATGACCACTGTATTAGTTTTTTTGTTACTATAATTTAAATTCCTGAGGCTGAGTAACTTAACAATGAAAAGCTGTTTTAGTTCACAGTCCTAGAGGCTATAATACATGTTACTGGCATCAGTAAGACCTTCTTGTTGGCACTGCAAAGTGAAGTACACATGTCGGGGTTAGTGATTACATTGTCAGAAAGCCAGAAAACTATGAAGGGCTTCAAGCTGAGACTTGATAACCTAAAGTACTACAACAAATACTTTGATCCTTCTTCCCCCACCCCTTTTCTTTTCTTTGGTGGTGGTTCTGGAGCTTGGACTCGGGGCCTGAGCACTGCCCTTGGGTATTCCTCAAGGCTAGCTCTCTACCACTTGAACCATAGTACCACTTCTGGCTTTTTTTTTTTTTTTCCTGCATGTGTGGTACTGAGGAATCGAACCTGGGTCTTCATGCATGCTAGGCAAGCATTCTTCCATTAGGCCATGGTCCCAGCCCTCCTTGAGCTTTTGTGCTCAAGACTAGCCCTCTGCTACTTGAGCCACAGCTCTACTTCTGGCTTTTGGGTAGTTAATTGGAAATAAAAATCTCAAGGACTTTCCTGTCCAGACTGGCTTCAAACCTTTATCCTCAGATATCGGCCTCCTGAGTAGCTAGGATCACAGGTATGTCATCAGCCTGTGCCTAGGCTTTATTTTAATCCCTTTTGAGAGTATACCCTCAGTGATCTAATGATCTCCATCCAGTAAGCCTCTTCTCTTTGCTTCACTTTACTTTTCTTATTTCCTTTCCTCCTCCTCCTCCTCCTCCTCTTCCTTCTCCTCCTCCTCCTCTTCTTTTTTTGGTCAGTCTTGGTACTTGAACTCTGGGCCTGGGCCCTGTCTTTGAACTTCTTTTGTTCAAGGCTAGAACTCCACCACTTGAGTCACACAGCTCTACTTCCAGCTTTTTTGGTCACTTATTAGAGATAGTCTCATGGACTTTCCTGCGCGGCTGACTTTGAATTGCAGTCCTCAGATCTCAGCTTCCTGAGTAGCTAGGCTTGAGCCACTGGCATCCAGCTAAGCATCATTTCTTACAGTTGCTGTCACTTCAACACCATTAAACTGGTTGTGAAGCTTCCAGCACAGGAACTTGCAGGGGTGGCAAACTCAAACAATGTTTAAAATATAACAGCCACTAATGTAGAAATCAAGAGTCTTAGGTTTTTGACCTGCATATACAGAAGCAGCATAAATACACTTTTGCCATTCTAAAGCCTTCACATTCCCCATCAGATTAGTTTTTAAAATATTGAGTAAAATACTTCCTCAACTACTATGTGTCTGTAAAACTTTGTGACCCATGTACTATACAAAGTTAAGGAAGGTAATTTTCCCACAAATGGTCAAAACAAAAGCTATTGTATACATTAACACAAAACTCCAATCATAGATTAATGTAAAAAATAAGAATGGCTTGATTGGCCCGGGAACATGGCCTAGTGGTAGAGTGTTTGCCTACCATGCATGAAGCCCCCAGTTTGATCCCAGGGTACCACAAATGCAGAAAAAAGCAGAAGTGGTATTGTGGCTCAAGTGTAGAGTACTAGCCCTGAGGAAAACCCAAGAGCAGTCCCCCAGCCCTGAGTTCAAACCCCAGGACTGGAAGAAAAAAAAATGACTATCAATAGTATATTAAGAATAGGGAAATTTTGTTGTGGCATATCTCCTTTGACTGTGTTTTTTTTAATAGTGAATGGTTTTTCTGATTTATAGGTATAAGCTTTTTTTCCCAACTGCACATAATGGCGAATTACTTTATTCTAACTGTAATATTGAAGTTTGCAATGTGTTTCATCTTTTTAAAAACCATACTTGGTTATTCTAATAGTTAACTAACTTGGACTTCTTTTATTTTCTAGGATTTAAGTGCCCTGTATGCTCAAAATTTGTACCTTCAGATGAAATGGACTTACATCTTGTGATGTGTTTAACAAAGCCAAGAATAACCTATAATGGTAAGTCCAGTGCCATACATCATATCTGTCTATTTGTCTATCTGTCTGTCTCTAGGTATCTTTCTTTATATACATACATTATCTTTTTGTACAGTGTTAGGGCTTAAATTCAGATACTTGTGTTTGCTCAGTTTGCTTCCTCAGCTGCTACTCAGCTATCCCTCTAGCCAGGCTTTTTTTTTTTTTTTTGGTGGTTAATTTGGAAATGGTCTGGCTTTGAACTGTGATCCTCAGCCTATTGAGTAGCCAGAATTGTAAGCATGAGCCATCATCACTTGTAATTAATTTAAATTATAGTTGTCTTATATCTTATAAGTTTCAAATGAAATTTAAGTGTTAAGAAGGACTTCGTTTCTATCTTTACTAGACCCTTAAAAACCTTAAAGGCAGTTAGTCTCAAACAATGGTCTTAGGATGTTTTTACTTATTTAAGACATGATTGAAAAGAAAAGTTATTATGTTATTTCTATTGGCATTTGTTATATTAGGAATTTAAAATATTGTAATCTTTCCATAATTATTTGAATAAAGTAAATATGCTTATATTGCATTTTTAATAAAAGATAAATTTTTAAGGCAAAAATACTTAGTGACATGGTGGCATTGTCTTATATTATTGCAAACTAATATCTACCTTGATAATAGAATTTTTACATTTTCTGCATTCAATTTGTTGTAATAATGGTACATCATGTCCTAGAAAACCCACTGGTACAGTGTAAAGAATAGTAATGAAAAGCAAATGGCACCTTAGTGATTTATACAAATAATTTTCTACTAATCCAAAAGATTCTTTTGGACCATGCTTTGAGAACTGCTACACAGATAAAATCTTTGAGGTCAGGCCTAAGGAAGGAAAATGGTCTGTAATGGCTATTTCCAAAAGTAAGTATGTGTGTGCTTGAAGTAGAACTTTTTGTTCTTAAGAGTGCACAATAAATAAACTAGATGCTAGTGGCTCATACCCATAATCTTACTTTGGAGGCTTACAAATGGGGCTGTAGATGGAGAACGGGAGAGGCAGAGAAGTTCTTTAGACCTCTTTTAATCCGATAGTTGGCACAACAGTGTATGTCTGTCATCCTAATCTGTGCAGGAAGCTTAGACTGGGAGGATTGAAGTTTGAGGCTGGACTAGGCAGTATAGGTCAGTAGACTCCCATCTCAGGAAAAGTTGGATGTAGTGCTTGTCATCCTGACAACTACAAGAAACCGTAAGTATAGGCACAGATTGTGATCTAGGCTCATACTAAGGTGGGAAGCAAGATCCAATCCTAAAAATAACCAGGTGCAAAATAAGGTTAGAGACATGATTCAGCAGGCCCTGAGTTCATACCCCAGTGTCACCAAATAAAAGGAATACCTGATTTTTTTTAAAAGGGTAGAGGATAAAGTTTATCAATAATTACAATATATGGACAGCTAAAGGAAAGAAAGAAATTCACGAGCGAAGTTAGATCTTCATACCTGTGCCATATGCATCTGTATCTTTTTTCCCCAAGACAAGTAAAAATTTCATCCTGATCAGAAATCATTAGATAGTTAAGACCTGAGGAAAGATTTCAGTGTATTCTTTGCAAACTTTAGAATAAAGTTGGTAAGCACAAGAATTCAAATAGTTTCCTCTTGACTAATGCAGTGATATAAGGAAAAAGGAAAAATTTTTCTCCAAACTTTTGAAAATAGAAGACCAAATTCATAATTCAGCATGAAGGAGCTTTGACCTCAAGGTCAGACTTGGTTACATAGTAATACCTTCTCTTGAAACAACCTCAAAAAGAAACTTTTTTGTTTGTTTGTTTTTTTGGTCAGTTATGAGGCTTGAATTCAGGTCCTGGGTGCTGTCTCGGAGCTTTTCTTCTCAAGGCTAGTGCTCCACCTCATTGAGCAACAGTACCACTTCCAAAATGATACTTTCAAGAGGGTGTGATGGCCCATAGCTGTATAATCATAGCACTCAGCCCAGGTGGAGCCTGGGCTATGACACAGGGACCCTGTTAAAAAGACTTAAAAAAATAAGTAAACATAAGGTTGGCTAAATTCAACAAATATGTTCTGAGTATCTTATGTATAAGTTAATATGTTAAGAACTAGGGCTATAGCGCTAAAACAGGTAAAGTTTATAGTCTAATTGTCATTGATTTCTCTGAACTAAGATTTATTGGTTAAAATAAATAGATGAAAAATACAGCAGACATACTTTAGTAATCAACATCAAGTGAGGATGCGGCGGATAACATTTACAAATTGACTTTAAGAATCCACCCTTCAGGGCCAGTTTGGCCTAGTAGTAGAGTGCTTGCCTAGCATGCACAAAGGCCTGGGCTCAATTTCCCAGTATCACATACTTAGAAAAAAGCTGTAAGTGGTGCTTTGGCTCAGGTGGTTGAGCTCTAGCCTTGAGAAAGCCTAAGGACAGTACTCAATCCCTGAGCTCAAGCCCAGGACTGGCAAAAAAACCAGCAACAACAACAAAAAAATCTACCCTCCAAAGCTAGGCAACAGTCATGGCTCATACATGGGATTCCAAGCTAGTAGGGGCAACCTAAGAGACTTCTCTCCAATTAACATCAGCTAGAAGTAGAGCTCTGGTTCAAAGTAGTGTAGTGCTAGCCTGGAGCAAAATTGCTCAGGGACAGTGATCAGACCCGGAATTCAAGCCCCAAAACCAATAAGAAAAAGAAAAAAGGGCCGGGAGTTTGGCCTAGTGGTAGAGTGCTTGCCTAGCATGCATGAAGACCCGGGTTCGATTCCTCAGTACCACATACATAGAAAAAAGCCGGAAGTGGTGCTGAGGCTCAAGTGGTAGAGCTCTAGCCTTTAGAAAGTCCAAGGACAGTGCTCAGGCCCTGAGCTCAAGCCCAGGACTGGCAAAAAAAAAAGAAAAAGAAAAAATTACACCCTCCAAAGATGATGTTGAGCCCCACTACTGCAGTGGCAATAACAGAACACTTTCCATCACTCAGTGTGCATGTGAAGGTGGCTTTCAACTATTACTTTGAATACTAACTGTATATAATGGTTGTATCTTAACCATTTGCATCATGAAATTGGATGTTTTACGTAGTCTACATCATGTTTAAAAAAGAAAGATAGTTGGGGCTGGGAATGTGGCCTAGTGGTAGAGTGCTTGTCTAGCACTCATGAAGGCCTAGGTTCGATTCCTTAGTACCACTTACACAGAAAAAGCTGGAAGTGGTGCTGTGGCTCAAGTGGTAGAGTGATAACCTTGAGAAAGCTCAAGGACAGGGCGTAGGCCCTTGAGTTCAAGTCCCAGTACTGGAAAAAAAAAAAAAAAAGATGGTTGGAATAAATGCATAGGCAGAAAATTTAGTCTTATAATTAATAAAGTTTATGAATAAGAATACCTCAGTGACTGTAGCTGTAACTTACTCCAAAGATTTTTAGTTGAAACAGAAAGAACAAGCAATCTGAAGGCACAAGAACAGTATTTTTAAAGGAGGAACAACTTTCTCTAAGTAGTGTAAAAGTTTACCTATGAAGTGCCCAACCTGCTTTGTAGCCAAAGAACTAATATATAACATTCTGTGTGGAAAGATAGTATTACAAATCTAAAATTAATAAAGACTTAATGTAAAAAGTATATTTACTGAGGTCATAATTTGGGGCATGTTTACTGGTTTATACCTAAATTTCCAGCATTTGGTAAGTGGCAGCAGGCAGATTGCAGGTTTGAGACCAGTGGGGGCTACATAGTATGACCATGTTTCAAATAAAAACAAAAACAAGGCCAGGTGATACAGTGCATATACATAATCCCAGCTGTTTAAGAAGTAGACATAAGAAGATTGCAATTCAAGACCAGGCTGGGTAAAAAGTTAGCAACATCCATCTCAGCCAGTAAGCTGAGGTGTGGTCTCAGCTACATAGGAGGCATAGGTAAGAGAACTGGTCCAAGGTAAAAATGGGAGACCCTGACTGAAAAATAACCAAAGCAAAAGATGAGCGATATGGTTCAAGAGTTGGGGAAACATTCCTGGAACAGGTAAATTTTGGGAAAAAAATTATCTTTTATTTTTGTAGGTTGTGGGGCTTAAACTCAGGGCCTAGATGCTGTCCCTGAGCTTTTCACTCACTAGTACTCTGCCGCTTTGAGCCACAGCTCTGTTTCTAGTTTTCTGTTGGTTAATTGGAGACAAGACTCTCACAGACTTCCTGCCTGGGCTGGCTTTGAAGTTGAATCCTCAGAGCTTAGCCTCCTGAGTAGCTAGGATTACAGATGTGGCCACTGATGCACAGCTTAAAATTTATTTGTAAAGTATATATTAAACTATAAACGCAGCTTGTTTTCAGGTTGTCTATATTTATAGACAGCCTCCTCCCAATAGGATGAATTCCAGAAATTGGAATGTAAATGCCAACTTGAGTTTCTCATTTATCCTCATAGAGATACTTCACATATTGGTTTGGTTTTCAAACTAGCTCACAACTTTTCATTCATTTATTCATGTCATTAGCACCAAAATTTGAATTCAAGGCCTCACATTTACTGGACGAGCCTGTTCACAACTGATGCTCTACCACTCTGCCACACCTAATTGTAGATGGAATCTCACAATCTTGCCCAGGCTAGCTTTCAAGCCATGATTCTGCAGGTTGCAAGCTCCTGAGCTACCAATACCTGGCTATCTTTTTGTTTTTAATCTATAATGCATTTCAGTACTCAAATCCTAGTATTCACAGAAGAAAATTGGCTAGGTCTGTGGGCTCAGTCCTAGGCAGTTGTGTTAACAGAGGATCAGGAGGAAGGTCCAGGAAATTTAAGGTGAGATAGGATTCTGAACAGTATGAACATTTTGACAAATTTTAGACAACCACAATGCGTGTTGTCAGCATCAATACCCTTAACTCGGGGCCTGCCTGTGTCATGTACTTCTCTTTCATACACTTCCTTGTTTAACCTATCCATCTAGTAAGTATATTCTCTAAACTGAGTGTGAGTTTTGTAAATATAGAGTCTTGTTCGGCATCTTTGTAAATGTTTAGGACAACCAATATATAAATAAACAATATTAGCAAATTAGTGTTAATTGCATTGGTCTTCAAACTATGTTGGATTATAGTGCACTTTATATCATATAAAGTTCAGCTTTTACTTGAGAATTCTGTGATAAAAGTCAATAAAGCTCATCTTTTTAATTTGGGGAATGCTGGAGATTAAATACAGAAATTTGTGCAGGCCAAGGCTAGCAAGAACTCTTATTGAACTACATTCCTGCCTTGTAAGGTTTATGCTTCAGAAATCATCTTATTTTTTGCTGACACTGTGGGTAAACCATGTGCAACTTAAAGCTGTCTTCTGAGAGTTGAATTTTAAACTTATTTAGTGAATCAAAACAGACCTGTTCATTATCATTGCTACTGAAGAGGCTGAGATCTGAGGATCAAGGTTCAAAGCCAGCCGGGCACAAAAGGACCTGAGACTCTTATCTCCAATTAACCTCTGGAAAATGACAAATGGGCCTTGGCTTGAGGGTAGGGTGGTAGCCTTGAACTGTAGATAGAGCACAGAGACACCATCCAGGCCCACAGATAGGACGATAGCCTTGCGCTGAAGAACTCAGGGACAGCGCCCAGGCCAAGTTCAAGCCCCATGAACCACACACACACAAAAAAAGGCAGAAAGAAAAAGAAAGTGGCCAGAGCCACTTTGATTATTACTTTGTCAAAGAGCCATATATGATTGAAAGGCAACTTTTTCTGCAGTGACAGTGAGAAAAAGGACAGTGTAGCAAACATTTTCTTATCAAACTTCCTCATGGATGATATTAGGCAGTGAGCGCCCACAGGCTTCTAATGAGTCAGATTTCCAAATGCATATTTTTCCCTTTGTTAGATATAACCTAACCTTCCAGACAGTTATGGTTCTCAAGTTTTAAGTTAGTACCCTCTCTCTTCTGTGTCCCCCTCTCTCTTTTTCTCTATCTCTTGTTTTGTTTCACGTTGATAATTTCTATACTAGAGTATTAACTTAAACATGGATCCCTAGTTGCAGTTTTAAGTGACTTCATAAACATGGCATTATAAGGCAGCATTAAAGTGAAGAGCTATTTTTTTATACCACAGATTGACTACTGACATGCGCTGAAATTAAAAATAGTAAAAAGTGTCAAGTTCCTAATTCTGTATTACAGAAATCCACAATTCCTATAGACTTGAGACTTCATTATAGGTGAACTTGTGATGAAAAAAAAAATGAGCAGGTCCAGTTAGATATACTACCTAAGAAATTTTGTATGTGTGGGCCTACATGTGTATTTTTACATGTATGCTAGTTCTAGGGCTTAAATTGAGGTGCTTTTTTTTTTTTTTTTTTTTTTTTTTTTTGCCTTTTGCTTTTTCTGCTCAAGGTGAGTACTCTACTACTTAGGGCATAGCTCTTCTGGCATTTTGGTGGTTAATCAGAGATAAGAGTTTCATGAATTTTCCTGCCCTAGCTGGCTTCCAACTTTGATCCCTAGGTCTCAGCTTCATGAATAGCTAGGATATAGACATAAACCCTTGGCTCTTAGCTCCTAAGAATTGAAAAAATGACTACAAATATGTTTTAAAATCACTATTATAAAAGGATGAGTAGAAAAAAAAGGAAAACACAGAAGATTTGAATTAAATTCTTTTGAGCCACAGTGCCTGCCACTTCCTGTTTTCTAGTGGTTAATTGCAGATAAGGAGATTCCCTGAGGACTTTTGTGCCCTCCAGAGTAGCTAGGATTACAAGCATGAGCCACTGTGCCCGGCTTTGAATTAAATTCTTTAGACTTTAGATTAAAATTTCAGTGAGTATTGGGCAGCCAATTAAATAAGGAGAATTAGAGCAGTACATGGCATAGGATCAGAAGGGATAGCATCTCCCATAGAAGTAATAATCTGAAAGGAGAGGGAGGGGGGAGGAAAGACAGAGTGGGGGGAGAGAATTGGGCAGACGCAGTATGGGAAGAGAAATGACATTCTTTTTTGTTGTGGGGGAGCAGTTCATTGGTCTTGAACGCAAGGCCTGGACACTATTCCTGATCTATTTTTTGCTCAGGTCTAGAGCTCTACTACTTTGCACCACAAACTCTACTTTTGTTTTTGTTTTTTTGGTGGTTAATTTGAGATGATTAGAATCAGATGTTCCTGCCCAGGCTGGCTTTGAACCTCGATTCTCAGATCCCAGTTTCATAAGTAGCAAAAATTACAGGCATGAGCTACCAGCACACTGCCTAGACAGGGAGACTCTTTTAGAACTGGAAAAAGGTAGTCGTTTTCAGGTTGAAAGAGCTCAAGGTTCCTGCCACAAACAAATTCATATGAAGAAACAGCACACATCAAATATCAAAGAAAAAGAGAATGGTAGGATAGCATCCATGATAATAATTTATTCTGTTTCATTTGTGCTAACATTTCTAAAATGTTTTTTGTTTTATGGAGGAATTTGGAACTTAGTAGATGTAGTATTAAAATCTAATGGATTAGAAATAGTTATAAGCAATTTTGCATTGTTATATAACCTTACAAGTCATCAATGTATAAGCCCATTTTATATGGCTTGCAGTCTAGTTTTACTGCCTTTTTGTAAACATAGTTGTTCAAAAGTGGTACTGATGTGTTTAAAATGTTAGGAGTCTAGTAGTACAAAGCACAAGCTTTGAATTCAGCTTTCCAGATTCAGATTGCAAATTGATGGCTTAATAGCTCCTTGGTCTTGGTCTTGGATTTCTCTCCTGTAAAAGTGGGAATACAAGTAGTTCCCTTCTTTGTTCTTAGAGTTACTTTAAGAATCACATGAAAATAGCATACATTGCTCTTGGTTTGTTTTCAATTTTTGCAGTACTGGGGATCAAGCCCAGGAATGAGCTACATCCCCAGTCCTTTCATGCATTTTAAAAGAATTGAAAGGTACATTTTCAAATTTATCTTTGTATTTTTTCTAAGGAGCAAAGTTTCACATCAGTGAAAAGTCCTTCCCTTTGACAAAATAGTTATACGTGTGTGTGTGTGTGTGTGTGTGTGTATGTGTATGTATGCATGCATGCATGTGTGTGTATGCATGCAGTAACTGCAGTAACATAAGATACATTTACCTGAGCATTTTAGTTCTTGAGGATGAATAAGATTTAGAAAAGGAAGGCAAATTTAGGATTAACTAGTTGGGGAAGAATTGAAGGCAAAAAAGATAAATTAGGCTGTTTTCAAAAACAGTTTGGGATCTTGGAAGATTAGTCTGCATTAGTATGCAGAAGTACTTGTAAGTAAAGCAAAGAAGATGATCACTTTGTAAATAGTATAGTGCTGTGGGAAAAGATCTTCACTTACCATCTAACAGACCAAGGATCTTATATCTGAAATATACGTACAGCTCAAAAAATTAAATCTCTGAAAAACAAACCCTCAAAGAAACAACCATCCCATTAAAAGGTTGGCTAAAGACTTAAAGAGAGACTTCTCTGAAGAGGAAATAAAAATGGCCAATAGACACATGAAGAAATGCTCCACATCTCTGGCCATAAAAGAAATGCAAATCAAAACAACTTTGAGATTCCACCTCTACCCCAGTTAGAATGGCCATGATCAAGAAATGTAATAACAGCAGATGTTATATGGCCAGAAGGGATCACTACTGCACTGTTGGTGGGAGTGTAAACTTTTCCAGCCACTCTGGAAAGCAGTATGGCGATTCCTCAAAAGACTAAACATAGAACTCCCCTATGACCCAGCAATTCCACTTCTGACCATCTACCCAAATGTCCAGAAACAATGACATACTAAACCTACCAGCACAACCATGTTCATTGCAGCATTATTCATCATAACTAAGATATGGAACCAACCTAGATGCCCCTTAGTCCATGAATGGATCATGAAGATGTGGTATATTTATAGCATGGCATTCTATGCTGCCATCAGAAAGAATGACATTGCCCCATTTGTAAGGAAATGGAAAGAGTTGGAAAAAATGACACTAAATGAAGTAAGCCAGCCCCAAAGAAACATAGGCTCCATGGTTTCCCTCATTTGTAACAATTAGTATATGTTTAGGATTCTCCTAACAGAGGATCATAATAACTCAAAAACTATGTACATATGTCCATATGGGATGAGCCTAAGTGAAATGCACTCCAGGATATGGAAACAAGAGGTTTATCTTTGTGATTATTGTTCTTAATGTACTATGTGAAGCTATTTCTTTTCTTTTCCCCTTAAGGTTTATCTCATGTTGCTACTGTACCTGACTTTGGCACTTGGTATATTATATGTACATTTGTTTATTTGAAAAAGGGAAGGTATGGGAAAAACAAGTGGGAGGGGTTGAAGGGAGGGAAAGTGGGAGAAAAACAGAAGGGGTACCAGTGTTCAAGAAACATACCTACTGCCTGATGAATGTAACTGTAATCCCTCTGTACATCACCCCAACAATAAAATTTTAAAAAATAGTGTAGTATAGTACTTTACATTGATATACAGTAATTAATAAGGGCTAGATGATACACTGAAAAGAGAAAAGGACCTATGTGATAGGTGTAAAGAATGGACTTAATTGAGTTTAAGAAACTCTGAAAATGACTGTCAGTGGAGGGTCTTGATTTGATGTAAAGAGATTACCAAGGAGTGCCTAGCTGCTGTAAATGTTGTGCTGGGGACATAATCTTGCCAAATGTGAAAATTATGAACTGCCATTGTAGGGGAACTGTACATATTTTGTGAAGATTGCGAACATTAAAGCAATATTAAGAATATTGTTTATGAACTTAGGCCGGTGGCTCACGCCTGTAATCCTAGCTACTCTGGAGGCTGAGATCTGAGGATTGTGGTTAAAAGCCAACCCGGAAAGTGAGATTCTTATCTCCAATTAACCACTAGAAAATGGGAAGTGAGTCTGTGGCTCCTGTGGTAGGGCAGTAGCCTTGAGTTGAAGAGCTCAGGGACAGCACCCAGGTTGAGTTCAAGCCCCATGACCCACCAAAAAAAAAAAAAAAAAAGAAAGAATATTGTTTGTGGGCTGGGCACCAGTGGCTTACACCTGTAATCCTAGCTACTCAGAAGGCTGAGATCTGAGGATCCCAGTTCAAAGCCAACCCGGACACAAAAGTCTGTGAGACTCTTATCTCCAATTAACTGCCAGAAAACACAAAGTGGCGCTGTGGCCCAAGTAGCAGAGCAACAGCCTTGAACTGAAAAGCCCAGGGACAGCGCCCAGGTCCAGAATTCAAGCCCCATGTCTGACCAAAAAAATAGTGTTTATAAATATTTTCTGTAACCATTTATTGTTTGTATAAAAGTGAATAGCACAGGCTGGCAGTTTGGCCTAGTGGTTAAAGTGCTTGCCTAGCATGCACGAAGGCCCAGGTTCGATTCCTTGGTACCATATACATAGAAAAGAGCCGGAAGTGGTGTTGAGGCTCAAGTGGTAGAGCTCTAACCTTGAGAAAAAAAAAAAGTGAATAGCCTGTTATCTTTGAAGTGACTTTTGTCTCCAGAGTTCTTTCTTTTGCCCTAGATTTGCCTTTTAAAAAATGAAAATAATAACTTCTGAGGAGAGTTGTTTAATTTTTTTTTTTTTATCCAGTCCTGGGGCTTAAACTGAGGGCCTGAGCACTGTCCTTGTGCTTTGTCAAGGCTAGAGCTCTACCACTTGAGCCACAGCACCGCTTCCAGCTTTTTCTATGTATGTGGTATTGAGGAATGGAACCAGGGTCTTCATGCATTCTAGACAAGCACTCTACTATTAGGCCAAACTTCCAGCCCCAATTTTTTTTTTTCTTTTTGGTGTTAGTCCTGGGCCTTGAATTCAGAGCCTGGGTACTGTCCTTGAGCTTTTGTTCTGGAGGTTAGTGCACTTACCACTCTGAGCCACAGTGCCATTGGTGACAAGAGTAACATAGACTTTCCTGCCCAGAGTATTTTTAAACCATGATCCTGAGATCAGAATTACAGAAGTGAGCCACTGTCCAGGTTGTATTTTAAATGTGGTAAAGTAATAGAAAATTCATAAAGAAAAATATTCTAGATAATCCCATTCCTTTATAATAATACATTTGTGCTGATTTATAATACTGATTTATTACACATTTATACCAATTTTGGAATTTCCAGGCTTTTAAAAGGGCATTAGTAATAATTCTCTTTTCTTTTATCTTAATTCTGGCCCCATCTTAATCCTTTAGCTCTACTTACTAATATTCCTCTCCAAGTCTTGGCTTTCCCTTGTGTTGCTTTTCAATATAAGAGACATTTACAAAACTAGTTTTTTGATACCTGACACTCAGATCTTGGTTACCATTTGTGGTAAAATTGTTGGTTCTGTGGAGAAATACCTGATAAGACTGTAGGACTAAAGCAGAAAATCAAGATGAGCCTCGAGCATTGTGCTGCCTGAAAGGAAGGAGCTGGAGCCAGTTGAGCAATAACGTGGTGGTGGATTATAACCCAAAGTATTATATTAATAGACTTAGTCCTTACTAATAAAATGAACCAGTGAATGAATCTGTACAAAAAAGTAAGAGCCTACCCTATCTCCTAAGTCTTAAGAGGAGACAATATGTTTCTTTGAATTGTTTTAAATTACAGCATTTTCACTTGGTATACAGGGGTTTTAGAGGGAGAAGTATCTGTAATGGAAAGTTATTTTGGCATAGATTTTTAGAGAGAACTTCCCATATGTACCTCTGTTTTTGAAATTCATTGATGTCTTTGTGGCCAAATACAGCATTGCATTCTCTTAAAAAATGAATATGAGGGGAGCATATGTGTTTCGTATAGAGTGAACAATGTACTTCTCTTGAAATTTTCTAGTGTAAAATTCAGTCATATTGTTGTATAATTTTGTCGTTGGTTAGAGATCAGTGCTTGGGTCACATACTCTGACAATTTAGAAAGGAGTTAGTAAAAATATCCTGTGACTTGTTTTGCCAGTTTTCTCCACATTTAAAGTCTATTAAGTTGTTGTGGTAATATTTGACTTACAGCAGCTTTATATATTTCATAACTGTTATTTGCATGAATGTTTGATACTTTCCTTTTTTTATTAAAGAATTTATTAACATTGGATACTTTCCTTTTTTGATGGAATTTTTTTTTTTTTTTTTGCCAGTCCTGGGCTTGAGCTTAGGGCCTGAGCACTGTCCTGAGACTTTCTCAAGGCTAGAAATCTACCGCTTGAGCCTCAGCACCACTTTGAGCTTTTTTTTTTTTTTTTTTCCTGTGTATGTGGTACCAAGGAATTGAACCTGGGTCTTCTTGCATGCATGGCAAGCACTCTACCACTAGGCCAAACTCCTAGCCCCTAATGGAATCTTTTTAATGTTATGTTCTTTCCTATACTTTGTAAACTTTTAGCCTTTTTCTGCTATAATTATTATGCATTGCTGAAGTCAGCGTAGGTTCTTGTGCATGCTAAGCAAGCACTCCACTAATCTTGTAATATTTTGACTCTATACATAGTTTGCTTAACCTAACAAGCTAACCTATTAAGGTAACTTAGTGTACTATAGCTGCAAGGATTCTGAATCAGAATCAAAGAACTTTATTACTCAAATTAGTCAAGGTAGCCTTTTTTTTTTTTTAAGTCCTGAAGCCTCAGTTCTTACATGGTCATTTGAGAAGGACCAGATTTCACTTGAATACTCTGTGAACTAATTGCCACACTTAGGAGCAGTCCTTTGCTGAGGGAGCTTCCCTTGTTTTCTTAAGAAGTGGAGTTGTCTGACTTTACTCCAGGAGACACTGTCTCTGTCTTCCTAAGCTGACGTTTAAAAAAAAATCCTTGAAATGGTAATCCAAACACAAAATTCATTCACACAATTGATTTGTCCTTTACCTACCATATTTACTCCTTTTTTATTAAAGAATTTATTAACATTGATTTTTACATCATATTTCAAATGTATATTTACTCCTTTTGTTATTTTCAATCTTCTTTTTGAATATACAAAGGATATCCAATGCTAATTTAGACCATCACTTTAGTCACTAGTCTTTTTCAAAGCATTTTTTGTGATCTTTCTAGTGATTTTTAGTGGTATGAAGTTTTATTGTTTTGTTTTGTTGTTTCTTTTGTGGTGCTGAGAATGGAACCCAGGGCCTCATTCATGAATGTTAGGCTGATATTCTACCACTAAGGTATATCCTCAGCCCTCTTCCGGAAATTATGAATACAGGTGCAGAAACATATACATACATTCTTCCTACACGTACATTACACATGAAGGCATGCTGAGCATACGTTGAAGCTTCCTGGCCATAATTAGCTTATTCTTTATAGTTACCCTATATTTCATCAGTGACATTAGTATGGTTTATTAACCATTATCATAACTCACACTGTCACAAATACTGGTGTCTGTTTCTAGACTTCCTCTGTGTGTGTGCATGTGTGGGTGCGCGTGTTGTATGCGCGTGTATGCATGCCAGTCTTGGAATCCCTGAACTCAGGGCCTGGACACTGTCTCTGAGCTTTTCTTGCTCGAAGTTAGTGCATTATCACTTGAGCCACAGCTCTTCCAGCTTTTTTGGTGATTAATTGGAGTTAAAAATCTCAAAGAGATTTCTGCCTGGGCTGACTTCAAATCTAAATCCTCATATCTCTGCCTCCTGAATAGCTAGGAGTGCAGGTGTTAGCCACTGGCACTTGGCTGGCACTTTTCTCCTTCTGTTGACGTTTCTGATCACTTTGTCTTGTTCCGTGTCTTCATTAAGTTTTTTATGCCATACCTAATACCAAAGTATCCTGTTTTCTGCCTTTTTTTTTTTTTTTTTTTTTTTGCCAGTCCTGGGCTTGAGCTCAGGGCCTGAGCACTGTCCTTGGACTTTCTCAAGGCTAGAGCTCTACCACTTGAGCCTCAGCACCACTTCTGGCTTTTTTTCTATGTATGTGGTAGTGAGGAATCGAACCCTGGTCTTTGTGCATGCTAGGCAAGCACTTTAACCACTAGGCCAAACTCCTGGCCTCCCCCCTTTTTTTTTCTTAAAGTTTCTGATTATGTGTGTTGGTTTATTTTTCCAATAAGCTTTAGAATGATCTAATTTAAAGATAAAAGTTATTTTCCCCAGTACTATGTACCATTTTTCCTTTAGTTATGGACTCCACTCATTTCCAAAGTTACTTAAAAGTCAACACATTTTTCTCTTAACACCTTTCATAAAGTTGTACCATACATTTATAACACAATTATATTACTTTATAATTTATACACATATTCTGATTTCACCAACTTGCAAAACAAAATCAGTGTGTTTCAAAGAAGTATTATAGGACATATATACAGTTTTAAGTATCATAGAATAGAATCATCATCTTGAAATATTGTTTTGTATACTTTATCATCCCTCCTCCAAAACCACCATGAACCACTTATTTTAGTTTCTCTTTAATATTATAGAAATCATACACTGAAGAGCTATTTCAGACTTTCCTTATATTATTGCCTGTATGAAGGTGCCTCCCTGTTGCTTTGCATTTAATATTTCATTTTCTTTTCTTTTTCTTTTTTTCTTTTTGCCAGTCCTGGGACTTGAACTCAGGGCCTGGACAATGTCGTTAGGCTTTTGCTCAAGGCTAGTGCTCTACCACTTGAGCCACAGCACCACTCTGGCTTTGTCTTTCTCTTTTTCTTTTCTTTTCTTTTCTTTTCTTTTCTTTCTTTCTTTCTTTCTTTCTTTTTTTTTTTTTTTTTTTTTTTTTGCCAGTCCAGGGGCTTGAACCTCAGGGCCTGGGCACTGTTCTTGGACACTTTGACTCAAGACTAGTGCTCTGCCACTTTAGTCACATGGCCACTTCTGGCTTTTTCTGAGGATGTGATCCTGAGGAATCAAACCTAGGGCTTCATGCATGCTAGGCAAACACTCTTAACACTAGGCCATGCTCCCAGCCCCATATTTCATTTTCTTTTATCTATGAATATTGCTTCTTCTCCCACGTTTCACAGGTATACATTCTGTTTATATGTTGACTTAAATGAAATGAAATCTTGCTTGATTCCAGTGTTTTTGACAGGTATAAATAAAGCTATTAAAATAATCAAGTGCAGATTTTTTCATAAGCAGAGATTTTAAATAATATGATAGCAACTGACATTGATGAACACATGGCACAATGCTGGATCATATAGTAACACTTCTTGGTATTTTCTTTAATAAATTACATTGTTTTCTAGATTATTCCTCTTCATCCTCCTCTTCTTTGTAACATTCTTTTTGTGCTGTTACTGGGGTTTGGACTTAGTGCCTTGCGCTTTCACTTGGCTTTCTTGCTGATAGCTTGCACTTTACCACTTGAGCCATTCCTGTAGTCCAGCATTTTGCTGGTTAATTGGAGACGGAGTCTCTGTGGATTTTTCTGTCCCGGGTGGTTTTGAGGATGGCTTTGAGATAAAATGTTCCAGGTCTCAGTCTCCTGAGTAGCTAGAATTTTAGGCATGAACTATTGGGGCCTGGCTTTAAGTTTTCTTTATAGAAAAGCATTGTATTTTTTACTTAGTTTATTTTAACAGATTATTGTGATTTTTGATTTCTCTTATTAATAATGTACCTAACTTCTGTTAGCTCTCTTGCTCTCCCCCCTTCTGTCTGTATGTGTGTGTGTGTGTGTGTGAGTGCGTGTGTGTGTATATGTATATATACATACACACATACATATATACGTGTATACACACACACACACACACACAGTCTCTGGTTTGTGAGTATATAATCATTTACAAGTAGTGATCCTTTATGTTCCTCTGGCCTATTTTATACCTTAATTTGGTCATTTTGTCTTGTTTCATAGCAATGTTTTAGGTAATTTGTTACTACTCTTACCTCATATTTACTTCATTCTTCCAATCTCTCTCTCTCTCTCTCTGTCTCTCTCTCTCTGTCTCTCTCTCTCTCTCCCCCCCCCCCTCTGTCTCTCTCTGTCTTTCTCTCTCTGTCTCTTCTCTCTCTGTCTCTCTCTCCCCCCCCCCTCTCTCTCTCTATCTCTAATCCTGGGGCTTGAACTCAGGGCCTGGCCACTGTCCTTGAACACTTTTGCTCAAGGCTAACACTCTGCCACTTGAGCCATAGTGCTACTTCCGGCTCTTTCTGTGTATGTGGTACCAAGGAATCGTACCCAGGACTTCCTACATGCCAGGCGAGCACTCCAACACTAGGCTTCACTCCCAGCTTTGCTCCCATTGAGAGCTCTTCCAGTATTTTACCCATAGTATAGTACAGGAATATATTTGCTCTGTTAGAATTTCTGAAAAGTAAGGTTGGACAGATTGATGATTACTCTCTTTTGAGTCTTAAAATCAGGATTATGTTTGCTTCAAAATATTAGGAGACTTACTATTTCTGCATTTTGTAACATAAATAGCATTTAAATCACATGCTTTTTAAATATTTAGGGTTTGTTTTTTTGTTGGTTATGAGACTTGAACCCAGGATGTGGGTGCTGTCCCTGCACTGTTTCACTTAAGGCTAGCATTCTACCACTTTGAGCCACAATGCCACTTGCTGTTTTCTGATGGTTAATCAGAAGGTGAAGGTGAGAGAGTGGTATGAACTTTCCTCCCCTGGCTGGCATCAAACCTCAGTCCTAAGCTCTCAAGCCTCCTGAGTAGCTAGGATCGTAGGCATGAGCCACTGGTGTCTGGCTGGAATTCTTTTTGTGCGTGTAAATGTTCTGATCGGCTTAATCTCAAGGCCTGGATACTGTTCCTAAGTGTTTTTGCTTAAGGCTGGTACTCTATCATTTGGGACACAGGACCATTTCTGTCTTTTTGGTAGTTAATCAGAGATCAGGGTCTCATGGAGACCCTGCCCTTGAATGACTCTGAATCTGATTTTAGAACTCAGCCTCCTGAGTAGCTAGGATTTACAGGCATGAGCCACCAGCATCCATCTAAGTAGTAGTATTTTTCAAAACATCTGGAGATATATACTTTTTGTACTTTTCTATGGAAGTTAATCTCAAAAGATTTCTATCTTTAATCCATCTTCTAATTCCTTCCAGAAAATTGTTTCATTACTACATTCAGTAAAGTAATATTTTATGGATTATTTTCTACTATTCTGTGATTATTTTCCTAATCTGTCCTTAATTTGTTATTTGTGTTTATACCTCCTTACCCTTATTATTATCTAACAAGAATTTCTTCTACTTTTCTTAGGTATGCTTTTTCTGAGTTTGTATTGATAGTGATATTAGTTGATTATTTTCTTCCTCCCTGTCTTTGTCCTTCTCCTTCCTTTCTCTCTCTCTCTCTCTCTCTCTCTCTCTCTCTCTGTCTCTGATCTCTCTCCCGTATTTTCTTACATTATCCAAGGCTATAGAATTTTCTCTGAAATGTTTTAGCTCTGTTCCACAAGCTCTGACAGTGATGTTTTTTCATTGTTATTTAAATTACTTTGTATTTGGGAGTTTTTTTTTCTTTTTTTACATAAAACTATCTTGAATTAAATGTTTTTAACTATTTAATGTTAAGGTAATTTCTCCCCTGGTTTGTCTATTTTTGCTGAATATGAACGGTCAGAGGATGTTGTCTATAGTATTTTAAAATTATTTTATTATGACTATATAAAGGGCCAGTTACTACTAAAAAATGCCATGTGGGAATGAAGACCTAGTATGGCTAAATTTCAGAAACTTAGAGCTGGTAGTAATATGGCAGCTTCAAGTATCATTTTTAAACTCCATTATGGTATTTGAGTGTAAATAATAGCTTATGTGCTTGAAATCTAGGAAATTAGTGTTAACTCCTTTTATCTTTGATAACATATGAAGTATATATTAATAAACTTTTCAAACCCCAACTTTTCATTCTTTGAGTAATTGCTTCTTACTAATGTTGTACATTTTTTTAATTCTTCATTTTTCTAGGGATATTTTCACATTTCAGCTGCTTTTGTTTTCAACTGCTATCATTGAGGGTTCAAGAACAAAAAATAAGTCTTCAGGTAAAAAATGCCTGATCCATGATAGTGCTTGGCATTGTATTTGCTGAAAAGATCCATGTCCCTGTGTGGATGCCTAATCCAAAAATAAAGTTGTGATGATCATGAAATGTTTGCATGGAGTTTTCCTGGCTGCCTCTAACAAATGCAGTCTTATCTGTTTGTTTTGTTTGTTTTTGTTGTGTTTTTAAAGAATTCTGGCTATCTGCTTTTTTCTATTGTCTTGATCTGCTATAATTATATGGATATGTGCTTGGATCTGCTAAATATTTTAATTTTGCACATCTGGCTGCTTGAATTTTAAGTAATTTCTTTCAACATTGCAAATTTAAAAGCTTGAGGCTATATAAGTAAAAATCTATAGAAGTTTGTAATTAGCTTATGAAAGTTTATTATTTACTATGTATGTTAAGATTTTGTATTATAGCCAAATTGAATAAAACTGCGAACTCTGTGCTGTTGCACTGGCCACATTGTAAACAGCATAGGTAGAAAACTATTTATCATTCAGCATTGTGCTGTACAGGGCTGGTTTAAATTGCACAGAGAGTAAGCTGGTTTCTGACACCAGTCCCTTTTGAGGTAGTGAGTTTGAACTCAGGTCTTTGTACTTGCTAGGCAGGTGCTTGACAACTTGAGCCAGGTCTCAGTGCTTTGATTTTTCAGTAATGTTCTGCTTTTTCTTCAGGTTATCCTAAGGCCCCCAGGGTAGGCCTCAGACTGCAATCGTTATACTTTTACCTCTTATGAATCTGGTATTACAGATACGAACCACCACATTAGCCTTGTTCTTTTTTTTTTTTTTTTTGCATTTTTATTGTAATTAGTAAAAGGGTTACATGATATTTGCCAGATAGAAGGTGCATTAATTCACGTACATTGATACCCTTTCACATGTCTTGGTACCCATTCCCCCCCCCCCCATAGGCTTGTTCTTTGAGATAAGGCTTGCTGTCTTTTTACCCATGCCAGCCCTGAACTGCCATCCTCCTATTTCCATCTTTCCCAGGAGTTAGTATTTCAGGTATGAGTCACTCTGCCCTGGCCCTGCTGCTACCAATTTTTATAAAAGTTTAAAAAGATAAAACATAAAACATGACCGATCTTGAGAATCCTCTTCAAAATAAGTCATCCTTCTGTGGGGCACTGAATGATTTCAGTCCCCAGTATCCCAAAACAAAACAAAAATGTGTAGTGATCCTCAGCTCGTCATTGCAAAGTATTCATTCCCATCAATACTTGTGAAACTTCAAAATGAAATTATTTCTTGTAGCAAAATTCATAAAGTAGACAAAAGCCAAGGACACACTTAGCCCAAATTTGAATCCTGGTTCCAGAACTTTACTACTTCAGTAGCTTCTGACATATTTATTAACTTCCTTGAGCCTCTGTTTTCTTATATGTAGAGTGAAGATAACACTTCCTATGTAAAAGAGCATAGCAAAGTAAATACTTAAAATGCTTTAAAATGCAGAAGGAAGCCATATTCACAAGTTATTTGCAGGGAGTTGTTCCCAGACATGAAGTTGTAATGGGTGTATGGAAATGGTAGGTCAGAGGTGCCTTATAGGAGGTCCTGATCAGAGTGACTTCTTTGGCACATAGATTTGAAGATGAAGAAAAAAAGAAAGTGGGTGATAACCAACACTCTCATCTCCAGTCTTAGGGTCTCTTCATTAATGCATGCTTGTGGAGGGGCAAATCTAAATCCAACTATGGCAGTTCTGTTTGTGTTAACTTCTTTCTAATGCATATTTTGCCAGACTAGCCATCTTTGGTTGTTAGATCTGCTAGCTGAAAGTGGAGCTATGGCTCAAATGGTAGCTCTGTGGCCTTGAGCACAGAAGCACCCAGGCCTTGAGTTCATGACCAGGGACAGGCACTCCCTCCTCCTCAAAAAAGAAAATTAAGCATTTGCTATTTGAGGCAGTAATCATAAAGTATTATAATATGAATAAAACGCCTTCTAAGACTTACAAGATGCAGTTGAGCAATCCGTAGTTACAATGTGTTAACTTTGGCCCTCCTCCTCCTTCTCCTCCTTCTCCACCACCATTACCACCACCACCACCACCACCACCTCCTCCTCCTCCTCCTCCTCGTCCTCCTCCTCCTCCTCCTCCTCCTCCTCCTCCTCCTCCTCCTCCTCCTCCTCCTCCTCCTCTTCTTCTTCTTCTTCTTCTTCTTCTTCTTCTTCTTCTTCTTCTTCTTCTTCTTCTTAAGGCTATTTCTCTACTACTTGCCATAACTCCACTTTCAGATGCATAGTGGTTAATTAGAGATAGGAAGCTCATGGACTTCCCTTTCTTAGGCTGTCTTTGAACCTCAATCTTCAGATCTCACTCTCCTGAGTGGTTAGGATTACAGGTGTGACTACCAGGGCCTAACAACATTGGCTCTTATTTTCTGATCAGAATAGTTTTACTAGAAGCTGTTTACTATTGATATTAGCTGGTTTTGCTTAGAATAAACATATTGGGATGTTTTTGCCTATATATATATATATATATAGGCAAGTATATGTATATATATATATATATATATACTTTCCTCCTTATTTCTTCTTCTTCCTTTCCTCCTCGTTTTCTTACCTTTCTTCACCTCCTTCCTCCTGCCTCCTTCCTTCCTTCTTAAGGAGAACTGATTGAAATGGCTTGCTTTTTGGAGTTTTTTATTTTTATTTATTTATTTTATTTATTTTGCCAATGCTGGGGCTTCAACTCAGGGCCTGAGCACTGTCCTTGGGCTTTCTCAAGGCTAGTACTCTTCCACTAGAGCCACAGTACCACTCCCAGCTTTTTCTGTGTATGTGGTACAGAAGAATTGAATCCAGGGCTTTGTGCATGCTAGGCAAGCACTCTACCACCTAAACCATACTCCCAGCCCCATGAAATGGCTAGGGTTTGTTGTTTTTGTTGTTTTTGCCAGTCCTGGGCTTGAACTCAGGGCCTAGGCGCTGTCCTTGGACACTTTGCTCAAGGCTAGCACTTGCCACTCGAGCCACAGCTCCACTTTTGGCTTTTCCTGTATATGTGGTACCAAGGATTTGAGCCCAGGGCTTCCTGCAAGCTAGGTGTTCTACCACTAGCCCCCCCCCCTTTTTTTGCCAGTACTGGGACTTGAACTCAGGATCTGAGCTCTTCCACTTGAGCCACGGCACCACTTCCACAGCACCACTTCCAGCTTTTTCTATGTATGTGGTACTGTGGAATTGAACCCAAGTCTTCATGCATGCTAGGTAAGCACTCTACTACCAGGCCAAATTCCTGGCCCAGCTAGTTTTAATATAGCATTTTGAATTCAGCTAAAGACATTAAGCTAAAAATTTTAACTTAGTACCTGTAAATTCTCTGAAGGATAATTCTTGCCCCTGTCTATTTTAAAGTAGCATTATCTGTGTTTTCATTTTTCTTATTATTATAAAAGTGATATGCGGAAGGGTTACAGTTGCATAAGTCAGGTAATGAATACATTTCCTTTTGGACAGTGTCACCCCTTCACTCTCTCCTAGTTTAGCATTATATTTTTAAACTGTGTTAATTATATAGATTGAATTTTATCTCTTCAGAAATGCTTAAATTAGCAAAGTATTTTAATTTTTAAATATTAAACATTTAATGCAATTTTTCTCTCAACAATTACATTTAAGCCCTATACTTAGTGAATTTCTACTTATTTTTATTTAGTGTTGGGAATGTGGTACTTAGACTTACATGGCAATCCTATTTTTTTGTCTTGTTTTGTTTTGCCAGTCCTGGGGAGTGAACGCAGGGCCTTTCTGTGGGCTTTCCTTAAGGTTAGTGCTATACAGCTTGAGCCATAGCACCACTTCTGGCTTTTCTATGTATGTGGTACCAAGGAATGGAACCTGGGTCTTTGTGCATACTAGGCAAACACTCTACCACTAGGCCAAACTCCTGGCCCTCTTTTTTTTTTTTTTTTTTAAGGCTGGTTTATCTCCTAATTTATAGTAAATGAGATTTGACGATTTATTTAGACTTAAATCTGAATCTGTTGTTAATGTATTCCCAAAAGTGGAAAATGTAGCCTAGTGGATGAGTTTTATGACATCTTCGTGAAAATTCAGCACCACTAAAAATGAGATACATCTCAATTATACACCAGTGGTCACACCTGAGGATTTAAGGCCAACCAGGGCAAGGAAGTCTGTGAGACTCTTATTTCTATCTCCAATTAACCACCAAAAAAGCCAGAAGTGGAGCTGAGGCTTAAGTGGTATAGAACTCCACCCTTCAGGCCGGGAGTTTGACCTAGTGGTAGAGTGCTTGCTTAGCATGCACAAAGACCTGGGTTCGATTCCTCGGTACCACATACATAGAAAAAAGGCAGAAGTGGTGCTGTGGCTCAAGTGGTAGAGCCCTAGCCTTGAGAAAATCCAGGGACAGTGCTCAGGCCCTGAGCGCAAGCCCAGGACTGGCAAAAAAAAAAAAAAAGAACTCCAGCCTTCAGCAAACAAAAGCTTAGGTTCAACACTAGGCATAAAGTTCAAGCCTAGGACTAACACCAAAAAGAAAGAAAGAGAGAGGGGTGGCGGGAGGGATGGGGGGGGAAGGAGGCATCTTAAAATTGATTTGCCATAGTTTGCTATAGGCAAACTTTTTGTAAAAGTGATAAACAGGGTTTCAGTTATATAAGGTAATAAGTACAGCGATTTGTAAACTAGTGTAGCATCTTAGGTTTACAGCTAGATTAAAAGGTAGTGGTTAATTTTCTTTTTCAAGTTTGTTGTACGTTTGTTTACGTTTCCAGTCTTCTTTCTTTCCTTTGTCCTTCCTTTTTTCTTTCTTTTGTTCTTTCTTTTGACAATACTGGGGAATTGGACTCAGCCTTGTGCTTACTAGGCAAGTATTCAACCACTTTGTATCCCCATACAGTCCTTTTGCTTTTTAGTTTGTTTTTCAGATAGGGTCTTAACAGTAACTAGGGATTGACTTCCAACTAGACCACCATGCAAGGCTCCATCTTTTTGTTCTCACTGCTGGGGATCCCGTGTCTGGTAGAAATAGTATGTGAGACCTTCTAGGGTTAACAGAAGAAAAAAATGTGAACGGGAACTTGAAGAAAGTCTAATAAACAGCGTTGAACATTTATTCAGATTTGTTTATCCAGAAATTTTTTTCCTTCTTAAGTCTCTGTAAAATATTAGCCTGTGAACTACCCAGTAGTAAGCTAAAAATCGCTCCTAACATTCTTGAGATTTAGTTGTAAAACTCTTCTTGCTGAAGCTTTCTCTTATTTTACAGAAGTTGTCCATTTATTCCCACCTCCAGATAGCACCTTCTCTTCTGTGGACAGGATAGTGTCTCTCTTTCCCCTTAATGTTCTGTCTCAAAGTGAACAGTGGGATGAGGAACCCACACAGTTTTCAAACAACTCCCTTTTTTTTTCAGGATTTTTTTATTGTAATTAATAGAAGGGTTACATTATATTCACCAGATAGAAGGTGTATAACTTCACAAACATTGATACCCTTTCTCATGACATGGTCCCCATTTCCCATCAAACAACTCTCTTATTCCTACTCTTTACTAATATGTATATTAGCTATTCTGCATTTTAAGTCACAATAGATAGCTGGTTAGCTATCTTGTCTAGTAGTCAAGATCTAATATTAATACAGAACATTCAAATAATTAGTATAAAACAAAAATCAAGAGCTTATTTTTTAAAGGAAATTTTTCTTTGTAATAAGGATTTCTCTTGGCACATTTTGAACTCTATAGTTTTCAGAATACCTTGTGGGGATTCTGGGGAGCCACTGTACAATCTGGAGTGGGCTTGATATTGTCATGGGAAAGGATTATAAGAATCAATACAGACAATGCCTTTAGTCCTTCCAAAAGTCTTTCAGAATTTATACAAAAGCTTTCTGTCTTCTACTTCTTGAGTTAAGCAGTTCTTTAGAAGTTTCAAATTTAGAATGCTTTTGTTCTGAATTTTTGAATTTTAAAAGGGATAATAGCACTTTCACATCTTTTCATTTGTTTTATATTAAACTTTTCTGAACTATCTTGAACACCAAACTGACAAAAACTAGTAGGAAAAGGAAAATGAACTGCAAAACTGCAGGTGATTTACTGACTGGTTTGAAAAGAATCCCTGATATGTAGAAGATTTTGTCTATTCTTGCTTTCTATAATGCCTCAGTAAGACAGAAATGCATGACACAAAGTAAGATAAACACTATTCATTCATTTGTGAATAATATTTCAAATACAGATGCTCAGTTTTGAGTTTTATGATAAAAATAGGCAAAGTATGTTGAGATTGCTACCCTGCAAATGTATATGTATATAGGTGTTCTTTTAAATTTGATGACTAATTTTATTGTCCTGAATTCATTATTTTTCTGCAGAGGATGTGCTGAGTAAAGACACTGGGGAATGTGCAATATGCCTTGAAGAATTACAGCAGGGAGACACAATAGCACGACTGCCTTGCCTGTGCATATATCATAAAGGGTATGTGTGTCTTTATGTTAACTGGGTGATACTGCAGTAAAAGATGGCTGTCATGTTTTCAAGCATTGTAATTTGGGCTGAAAAGTTTCTTTAAAATCCTTCCTTTCAACTTACAGTCTCAGTAATGGACTTTTTTTTCCTCTGAGGATAGAACTTAAGTCCATAATCTATTGTATTTAAAATGCTACCTTTTTTTGTTTGTTTGTTTGTTTTGCCAGTCCTGGGCCTTGAGCTCAGGGCCTGAGCACTGTCCTTGGACTTTCTCAAGGCTAGAACTCGACCACTTGAGCCACAGCACCACTTCTGTCTTTTTTTATGCGTGTGGTACCGAGGAATTGAACCCGGGTCTTTGTGCATGCTAAGCAAGTACTCTACCACTAGGCCAAACTCCGAGCCCCTCAAAATGCTACTGTTTTTAAAGTCAGGCAACAATGGATCATGTCTTAATTCTAGGTATTCAGGAGGTTGATATCTGAGCATCCTGGTTTGAAGCCAACCTAAGCAGGAAAATCCATAAGACTCTGAAGTTCAATTAACCACCAAAAAGGCAAAAATGGAGCTATGACTCATATGGTAGTATGCCAGCCGTAAGTGAACAGGCTAAGGGACAGACAGTGCCTTGACTCTCAATTCAAGTTCCCACTCTTTCACCCAAAGGAAAAAATTGACTACCATTCCTTTAGCACTTTTCACATAGGTTATACGATGTAATCCTTGTAACAACCCCATTTTCCATTTCACAGTTGAGAAAAGAGAGCTTCCTCAAGATTGCATTACTGATAAATGGCAGAGCTTTGATTTCCAACAGTTTTGTAGCTTGCTTGACTCTTTTTTTTTTTTTAAACCAGTTCTGGGCATTGAACTCAGGGCCTGAGCACTGTCTTTGGACTTTCACAAGGATAGAGTTCTACCACTTAAGCCACAGCACCATTTCGGCTTTTTCTATGTATGTGGTACTGAGGAATCCAACCAGTCTTCGTACATGATAGGCAAGCACTCTACCACTAGGCCAAACTCCCAGCCCCTAGTTTGCTTGACTTTAAAGCCTATGTGATTTCTTGTGTATTATTCTTACATGGTCTAAGAAAGGGGTTAGGATTAAAATCTATTTTAGGAATGACAAAAGATGAACAAATGCAACATTGGTAATCACTAGACACTGTTGAAAATGAACTATACTACTTGTAGGTAGGAACAAGAGGGAGAGAGTGGAAGAGAGTGAGGGAAGGAGTGACATTGTCCAAAAAGAACTTTACTTATTACCTGATTTATGTAATGGTAAATCTTATAGTAACAGGAAGAAAATAATTTTTAAAAAACCTCAAATAGGGGCCGGGAGTTTGGCCTAGTGGTAGAGTGCTTGCCTAGCATGCACGAAGACCTGGGTTCAATTCCTTGGTACCATATACTTAGAAAAAGGCAGAAGTGGTGCTGAGGCTCAAGTGGTAGAGTTCTAGCCTTGAAAAAGTCCGAGGACAGTCCTTAGGCCCTGAGCTTAAGCTCAGGACTGGCAAAAAAAAAAAAAAAAAAAACAAAAAAACCAGGAAGTGGAGCTGAAGCTCAAGTGGTAGAGTTCTAGCCTTGAGAAAATCCAAGGATAGTGCTCAGGCCCTGAGCTCAAGCCCAGGACTGGCAAAAAAAAAAAAAAAAAAAAAAAAAAAAAGAACCTCAAATAGTTATTTGGGTAAATTAATAACAAAAACAGCATGGTATTGGCACAAAAATAGACCAGAAGATCAATGGAACAGAATAGAAGATCCAGATATAGAACCACATACCTATAGGCAACTTGTATTTGACAAAGGAGCCAAAGATATACAGGGGAACAAACACAGTCTATTCAGTTATTGGTGCTGGCAAAACTGGTCAGCCACATGCAGAAAACTAAAAATTGACCCTAGCCTTTCGCCATGCACAAGCATTAATTAACTCAAAGTGGATCAAAGACCTCAGTGTCAGACCGGAAACCGTGAAACTGCTACATGATAGAGTAGGAGAGACACCAGAACTCATAGGCACAGGCAAAAGATTCCTGAACAGAATCCCAGGTTCACAACAGATTGGAGAGAGACTCGATAAATAGGACTACCTGAAAATAAAGAGTTTCTGCACAGATCAAAGCATAGCCACAAAAGTAGAGAGACAGCCAACCAACTGGGAAAAGATATTTACCAATAATACATCAGACCAATGCTTAATATCCAGTATCTACAGGGAACTCAAGAAACTAATCCCCCCCAAACCCAACAAACCATTCAGTAAATGGGCAAGGGAACAAAAGAGAGACTTATCAAAAGAAGAGATTAAAATGGCAGAAAAGCATATGAGAAAATGTTTATCATCCATGGTCATAAAGGAAATGCAAATAAAAACAACCCTAAGATACCACCTTAGTCCAACAAGAATGGCCAAGATTTTGAACTCAGACAATGACAGATGTTGGCGGGGTTGTAGAGAAAAAGGAACCCCACTGCACTGATGGTGGGATTGTATGCTAGTTCAGCCACTCTGGAAAGCAGTGTGAAGGTTTCTTAAATAACTGAAAATTGACCTTCCCTACGATCCCGCCATACCACTCCTGGACATCTATCCTGAACATCCTAACCCAAGACATTGCTCAGCTATGTTCATCTCTGCACTATTCACAATAGCCAGGCCATAGAAACAACCCAGATGCCCCACTGCAGATGAATGGATACAGAAAATGTACATAGCCAACAGACAAGATAAAATAATGGCATTTGCAGGGAAGTGGATGAATCTAGAGAAAATCATGTTGAGTGAGACAAGTCAAGACCAAAGGAACAAAAGGAGCCTGGTATCCTTAATATGCGGCTATTGGATCCAAACAGTACAAGAGCGAGAACTCAATCTTTGCATACCCAATGCTATGGACATGGTACTGGAAATATAAACACAACTACATAGACATAAAAACTTATGACTCTATAGATATAATGTTTTATTACATAGATTCATATGTATCTATGACATATAAACCCTCAGCCTAATTTTGATTATGTTCTAAAATCTAAGTGCCAGTGGTTGTATATAGAGATTTCCTTCTTGAATACTTGTTTGTTAAACACGTCATTTGAAATATGATATAAAAATCAATGTTAATAAATTCTTTCATAAAAAAAATTTTTTAATTTAAAAAACCTCAAATAGTTATTTGGGTAAATGAAAAGTTAATGAAAGAAGGCAGAATTCTACTTTTAAGATGAAGATGGGGGAAAGTTTTGAGAAATTAAGAGTAACCCAAAATGAGGTAAAAAGAAATCCAATATATCAGTGATTATAGTAAACCTGAATAACAAACTTGCCAGCAGCAAACAGATCAAAAAGTTTGGCTATATTGTTTAAAGAAATAATCTTAAGCTGGGCACCTTTGGCTTATCCCTATAAATCTAGCTGCTCAGGAGACTGAAATCTAAGGCCTGTGATTTGAACCAGCTTGGACAGGAAGGTCTGAGATCCTTATCTCCATTTAACCACCATAAAACAGGAAGTGGCACTGTAGCTCAAAGTGCCACTACAGCACTAGTCTTAAGCAAAAGAAGCTAATAAGAGGAAATATGAAAGTAAAAGGATAGAGGATAAGTACTAAAAGAAAACTGACAAAGCTCAAAATTTCAGCACAGCTCTCACTAAGTCAAGCAAGTTCATGAAAATAAAGCAATTACTAGAAAAACTAGTATAGTTTGTCAAGTGTGATCTAATGAAGAATGACTGTGTATGTAGGTAACTGTATGCATCAATTAGAGCATGTGTTTTCAAGCACCCAAAGAATATTACAGGAACTGATTATGTCTGAGCCCATTAAGTAGTGTCTCTGCAAACTACAAAGAACTGATTCTATGTAGAACTCTGTTCCCTGACCATTATTGAATATCAGTAGTGAAAATAAATAATCTTTACATATTCCTGTAAATAACTTCTGAAGCAAAGAAAAGCCATAGTGGAACTTAGAAAATACTTGGAACTGAGTAATAGGGACAACTTCTTGATAAACACAGATAGTGAGTCTTTGGGAGGTAGAGCTCCATGTTAGATTGAATGCAAAGAGTGAAACTCAACAAATGAAGTTGCTAAAGAAACTAGAAAATAAGAGTAGAATAAACAGAAACAAAGTGACTTGTTACAGACCAACAAAACGAAAACTCATGATTGCCTCTAGAATAAAAAATAAAAACAGTAGAGAAATGAAGAGGAACATGCCTTGATAGAAATTTAAAATATTTGGAGCCAGGTGCGTTGGGTCATGCCTGTAATATCAGGAAGCTGAAATCTAAGGATCACAGTTCAAAGCCAGCCTAGGCACTAAAAAGTCTGAAACTCTTACCTCTAATTAATCACCAAAAAACAGGAAATGGTACTATGGCTCAAGGGGTAGGGTGGTATCCTTGAGCTAAGGAGCTCAAGGACAGCGCCTAGGCCCAAAGTTCAAGCCCCATGACCGACAAAAGAAAGAGAAAAAGAAAAAGAGCCAGCAGTGGTGCTGTGGCTCAGGTGGTAGAGTGCTAGCCTTGAGCAAAAGAAGCTTAGAGGCAGTGCCTAGGCCTGAGGTTAAGCCTCAAGACTGGTCAACGAGGAAAAAAAAAAACTTAAATTCTTCAAAAAAGATATATGTTTCCTCCACTCATTGTCTGATAATATAAATATTCAGACTAAACAAGGACATTTCAAGAAGGAAAATTTGAAGATACTTTTATGAACCTAGACGTACAATCCAAGGAAACATGATGGACCATATTTAACTATAGATATTTACCAGTATATATCTGAAATATGTGTCATGGCAACATTGAACTTATAGTAGGAATGAACATATACAGTAAGATTCCTTTGTATGTAATTGACCACATTAAGGAAGAACTGATAATAGCTGGGTGCCAGTGGCTCATGCCTATAATCCTAGCTATTCAGGAAGTTGAGATCTGAACATCGTGGTTCAAAGTTAGTCTGGGCAGAAAAACCCAAAAGGTTCTAAATATCCAATAAGCTGACCTCTAAAAAGCTGGAAGTGGAGCCTTTACCTAAAGAAGCTCAGGGATAGTGTCCAGGCCCTGAGATCAAGCCCCAGGACCAGCACAACAAAAGAAAAGATATTAACTCAATAAGTGTGATGAAGAATTCAGTAACATTCTATACCTAATGATTTTGAAATAAAAGCTACGAATAAGTACTAGAAAATTATTAAAGTGAATGAGAGTTCATCAAGTTGCTAGGTAAGAGAGCAACGTGTAGAAATTAGTTGTATTTCAAATGGCAGGAGGGCACGGAGTTTGGCCTAGTGGTAGAATGCTTACCTAGCATGCATGAAGACCCACGTTCAGTTCCTCTGTACCACATACATGGAAAAAGCCGGAAGTGATACTATAGTTCAAGTGGTAGGGCTTTAGCCTTGAGAAAGCCTAAGGACTGTGCCCAGGACTGGCAAAAAAAAAAAAAAAACGAAAGCCAGAGGGACTGGGTAGGGTGAGTGCCACTGGCGCCAGCCTGGGCAGAAAAATCCCTGAGACTCTTATCTCCAATAAAGTACTCAAAAAAAGTTGGAAGTGATGCTGTGACTCAAGTGGTAGAATATGAGCCTTGAGCACATAGAGGCTCAGGGACAATGCCCAAGCCCTGAATTCAAGCCCCAGTTCAGGGTGGGGGCGGGGGCGGGGGGTGGGTTCAAGGCTCAAGTGGTAGACCACTTACCTTGCAAGGGCCATTCCCTGAATCCAAGTGCAGTGTCAAGAAAGAAAAAAAAAATCAAGTTAAGGGCTGGGAGTTTAGCCTAGTAGTAGAGTACTTGCATTTCATACACGAAAGCCTGGGTTCAATTCCTCTGTACCACATACATAGAAAAGCCAGAAGTGGTACTGTGACTCAAGTGGCAGAGCACTAGCCTTGAGAAAGCCCAAGGACAGTGCTCAGGCCCTGAGCTCAAGCTCCAAGACTGGCCAAAAAAAAAAAAAGTTAAAAACTTAATATTTATGATAGCATTTATAATTTTTTTGGAGGGTGGTGCCAAACCTGGGGCTAGAACTCAGGGTCCGGACACTTTCCCTGTGTTTTCTAGCTCTCTATCATTTGAACCACAGCTCTTTCATTTGGTGGTTCTTTTGAGAACAAGAGTCTCATCAACTTTTCTACCCACATTGGCTTTGAGCCAACCTTTGAGTAGCTAGGATTACAGATGTAATCCCATAATGTTTTAAATATGGAAACAGACTATATATTGTTTTAAAATATGTGTATATGATACAGTAAGAAAAGGTGTAAAAACGGTGAGATTTCCTGCCCGAAGCTAGGCTAAGGGAATATCATCTTTTAAATAACCAGTGACGGCCAACATTGAAAATGCAAAGCACAGAGAGTGGTACCAGTTTATACTAAAGCACCTATAGTTTTAAATGTCATGTGGTTGTACCCGCTACCTGATGAATGTAACTAACTCCTCTGTATATACCCTGACAATAAAATACAATTAAAAAAAAATAAATATCACGAGGTTGTAGGAAACACCTATTTTATATGAATTTGTTCATTTGTTAACTACCTTGGGAAATTTTTTTCTGAATTCTTTCATTTTTAATATTAAGCAGTAGTTCTTGGCTGCCTTTAGGAAATAGTTGTTCTGCTTAAACATTAAAATACTTTATAGCATAATTTTACAAAGATTTTTCCCTAAAAACTTAAAATAATAAAAATATAACAGACAATGCTATATTTATATATGTGAAATGTGATCATTAAAAATGTAGATGTGGGGCCGGGAGTTTGGCCTAGTGGTAGAGTGCTTGCCTAGCATGCACAAAGATTCCTTGGTACCACATACATAGAAAAAGCTGGAATACCAAGACATGAGAAAGGGTATCAATGTATGTGAATTAATGCACCTTCTATCTGGCAAATATAATGTAACCCTTCTATTAATTACAATAAAAAATATATGAAAAAAAAAAAGCTGGAAGTGGTGCTATGGCTCACGTGGTAGAGCTCTAGCCTTGGGAGAAAGTTCAAGGACAGCGCTCAGGCCCGGAGTTCAAGCCCCATGACTGCCAAAAAACAAAAAATGTAGATTTGATTTTTTTTTTAGCTCCCAAGATATAAAAGTCAAGTGTTAAGTATTCTTTATTATGGCTATAATTATATAAACAATTAGATATAAGTATTTACATTTTTATTTTGTTCTTTTCTAGCTGCATAGATGAATGGTTTGAAGTAAATAGATCTTGTCCTGAGCACCCTTCAGATTAAGCATCAGATTCCTGTTTGAAAGGTAATTTTCTTATGTTTTAAGTGCCTAAAAAAATGTTACTTTGGCCGGGCTTGATGGCTCACACCTGAAATCCTAGCTACTCAGGAGGCTGAGATCTGAGGATTGCAGTTCAAAGCCAGGTAGGATACTAAAGACTGTGAGACTTATCTCCAATTAATCACTAGAAAATGAGAAATGGAGCTGAGAGGTATGGTGGTAGCCTTCAGCTGAAGAGTTCAGGGACAACACCCAGGCAGGCCAAGGTCAAGCCCCATAACCCCTCCAAAAAATGTTATTTTGAAGTATATATTTATAGGCATTTATTCATTTTTTTAATAAGATGCAGCATGTGCTTATGTGTATAAATGTATCTATATGTGTGTGTTACAGATATTTTGTTAGTCTAGATAACTCACATTTTAAAACACCCTAAAGAACTGGATGTGGTGGTTCTTGCCTTCCTTCTTATTTAAATCTAGTTACTTGCAAGTAAGATTCAGGGGATTGCAGTTCAAAGTCAACCTAGACAAAAAGTTCAAGACCATATTTCAGCTGCTAAAAAGCTGAGAATGTAAATAGGAATATTATAATCCAGGCTAGCCTAGACAAAAAAATAAGAACCTGTTAAGAAAGTAGTGACAGCAAAGGGGCATTACTTAAGTAGTAGAGTACTTACCTATCAAGTGAAAGGTTCCATCTTCAGTACTGCCAAATAAATAAAATTATATTGATGGGGCTGAGGATATTGGTTAGTGGTTAAACACATGCACAAAGCTCTGAGTTCAATCCCTAGATTAAGAAAAAAATAACGAATAGGCCTTTTGATTTCTGAATATTGCATTCTTGGCACTTTAAAGCACATTCACTTATGATAGTGTAATACTGAAGAAAACATGAAGCTTATGTAAATATATAAATCATGATACAATCTCACTAAGCAGTGTGTGCTTGGCAATAAGAACATTGTATACCTTTTTAATAGTCAAAACAACCTTTGAACTCAGTCCTATTATTTTCCCCTTTCAGCTATAGAGAGGTAAAGAGAGTTGACTTGCTAAGTTAGTTTGTTAGTGGAGTTGGGATTTGAACTCAACCACAGACAGGCACTTCTTTTCTAAAGACAGTATTGTTTGTTTAGCAGTTTTTCTATGGTTCGTAGAAGCATTTTCTTCCAAAAAATTGCATCATTAGTTGTATTAGTCACTTTTAGCATTCACCTTTGGGTTCTCACCATATTATTGTTTATAGAGTAGGCAAAACAATTTAAAAATCAAATTAAGAATAGTTTTGCAGCTGGACACCTGTGACTCACTGCCTGTAATTCTAGCTACTCAAGAGGCCAATGGTTCAAAGCCAATTTAGGCAGGAGAGACTATTACCTCTAGTTAACCACCAGAAAGCCAGAAGTGGTGCGATGGATCAAAGTGGTATCCTTGCATGAAAAGCCCAGGGACAGCACCCAGGCCCTGAGTTCAAGTCCCACAACAACAAAAACAAAAGAATAGTTTTGCAGCCAAGCACTGGTAGTTCACACCTGTAATTCTAAGCTATCCCAAAGGCTGAGATGTGAGGATCACAATTGCACATCCACTCAGTAGTGATGTTTTGAGTTGTAACCCTTTGATTTCAGTAATTATTGCTCTTTAATTTAAAAGTATAAGTCCAGGCCTGGAGTTTGGCCTGGAGTGCTTGCCTAGCATGCACGAAGATCCGGATTCGATTCCTTGGTACCACATGCATAGAAAAAAAGTATAATTCTGAAGGCTGAAAACATGACCAAGGAATTAATTACTCAATCAATGAAGTGTGGTAACTTAAAGATAGCAAATTTGAATACTGACACAGGGAATTTGACATAGAATAACTGAACAGCAGCATCTCAACTGAAATGAGAGTTGAAGCAGAAAACTTCTCAGAGCAGTACAGTGTGTCTATAGAAGAGGTAAAGTATAGGGTACTTTTAGTACTACCAGCTTTTTTCTGTTCACTTTGGCACATTTACAGTAGGAATTAGGGTAAGTTTGGATAAGTAGTGTAGTGGTACTGGGGTGTTTGGAGTGTGTGCATATATATTCTGTTTCACAGTAGAAAAGTTTTTGGTTGTTCACTTGTGCTATTAGAGTTCAGACTGAGAATCATGGACATACTAGGAAAGCACTCTACTGCTGAGCTGCATCCCAGTTCTTAGGAAAGATTTGAGGGTAGATGCCATGAGATGTTGTCAGTGTTACCTTATTTTTGAACCAGTGAAGTAAAATTCTGGCTAAATTATTTTTTAACCTTAAGAGAAATACTAGAAACCAATGTAATAAAATGAAATTTGTGATAGACTTGACTGGTGATCACAAATTACAGTAGGACAACTATCATCCTGGTATTCATTACTCAGGAGTCTGAGTCAAGAAGACTGTGAATTTGAGGCCAGTTTGGGCTGCATAGATACAAGACTTAGAGAGTGGAAAGAAGAGCAAACAAGGAATTTTTTTTGCCAGCTCTGGGGCTTGAACTCGGGGCCTGAGCACTATCTTTGGGCTTTCCTCAAGGCCAGCACTCTACTACTTGAGGCACAGCACCACTTCCAGCTTTTTTCAGCATATGCGGTACTGATGAATTAAACCCAGAGTGTCATGCATGCTTTACCACTTTACCACTAAGCCAAACTCCCTGCCCCAAACAAGGAAATTTTTATCTTGGGATTTTATAAGTTAAAGTAATATTGGCAATCATGTTTTGAAGTATTTAGCAAGAATATACTGTCATATAATTATATAACAAAGTGTAGAAAGAAATGGAAAAAAAGAAACATTTCCTATTCCAGGTGTGTAAATCTTTCACCTAACTTTTAGAGACTGCTTTAGTATGTTCAAGCTGCTATAATGTAATACCTGGTTAATGTATAACCAGTTTATAGAATGTATAAGCAAAAGAAATGTATTGCTCACTGTGTGGAGACTGAAAGTTTAAGGTCAAAGTACTGGCAGAGATCCAGTGTAAGGGCTCATTTATCATCTCTAGCAGCTTCTGGTATTCTCAAATGGCAGAAGAAACAACAGGATCCCTTCAGACATTCATAAAGGCACCAACCCTATTCTATAGAGCAGAGATCTGTCCTGACCCCCAAGGCCATGCCATTTAACACTGCTGCACTGAAGAGTCGGCTACAACAGAGCAACTGTGGGAGATATGAACATTCAGACCATAGTAAACTCTGTGGGATACATGATGAAACGTTTGTTTTATTGTTAATGTAAAGGTGACAAATAGAATATTACAGACATACAGATACTGAGTCCCAGTACTGGGACTTGAAATTAGAGCCTGGGTACTGTCCCTGAGCTTCTTTTGCTCAAAACTAGCGCTATACCACTTGAGCCACAGTGCCACCTCCAACTTTTTCTGTTTATGTGGTACTGAGGAATTGAACCCAGAGCAAGGAAAGTACTCTACTACCCAGCCACATTCCCAGACCCCTGAGAATATTTCTTTTTGAGCAGTGGCTCTCTTCCCTTGTTTTCTCCTCGTTTTTCCCTCCAGACCCTCCTCCCCCAGAGTTGTAAAGTTCGTTTTCAACATAGTGTTTAGTGAGTATTAACTGTTGCATTTATCCACCCTTCCATTTCTGTGCTCCCCTCACCTCCCCCAAACAGATAAACTTACATACAAGACAAAAGGTACAGAAATAAAAAACAGGGGCTAGGAGTTTGGCCTAATGGTAGAGTGCTTGCCTAGCATGCACGAAAACCTGGGTTCTATTCCTCGGTACCACAAACATAGAAAAAGCCAGAAGTGGCTCAAGTGGTAGAGCTCTAGCCTTGAGAAAACCTAAGGACAGTGCTCAGACCCTGAGCCCAAGCCCAGGACTGGCAAAAAAAATAGGACAAAGGAAAAAAATTTTTTTTGTATTTTTTATTGTAATTAATAAAAGGGTTATATGATATTTGCCAGATAGAAGGTGCATTAGTTCACATACATTGATACCCTTTCACATGTCTTGGTACCCATTACCCTCCCCCCCACACACCCCCAGGAAAAATTTTTTAAAAAAAACAAGCAAAATAACAGAAAACCTCTTGTTACCATTTTTGACGTTCATTTCAATAAACTTCATTTTATATGATTATATGCCCTGAGCCTTTGTGATTTTCTGCTAGGAATATTCTCCTTTGGTCCCACTATGTGAATGGTTAGAGTCCTGTATAATTTATCATGTCCAACTGTATTTTTTTGTTCTTTACCATCTACTGTGCTTACTTGTAGATTTATAGGCATATCCAAGTTACAACAAATGAGGAGGGAAGCCATGCCCATGAGGGAAACTGTTTCTTTGGGTCTGGCTTACTTGGCTTATAATTTTTTCCAAGTCTTTCCATTTCCTTATGAATGCATTGTACAATGTTGTTCATTCTTATGGAAGCCTAGAATTCCATTGTTTATGTGTGTTCTTTATCTTGGCTATGATAAACAATGCTACAGTGAACATAGTTGTGCTGGTAGCTTGAGTGTGGCCCTGTTTGTGGTCTGAGGGAAAAAATATCCAGGTGTAGAATTTCTGGGTCATAGGGAAGCTGTATGTTTATTTCTTTGAGGAACCTCCACACTGCTTTCCAGAGGAGTCGAACAATTTTACATTCCCACCAACAGTGTAGTAACAGTCCCTTTTAGCCACACATCCCTGCCAGTATTGGTTGTTGTTCATTTTCTTGATAATGGTCATTCTAACTGGGTTGAGGTAGAATCTCAATTGTTGTTTTCATTTGCATTTCTTTTATGGCCAGAGAAGTTGAATATTCATGTAGCTATTACTCATTCTTACTTCTTCTGAAAAGTCTTTCTTAAGTCTATAACCCATTTATTAATTGGGTTATTTCTTTGGGGGGGTAATTTTTTGAGGTCTAAGTGTATTTTAGATATGAGACCTTTGACTGATGCATAGCCAGTAAAAATTATTTTCTCAATCTATGGGCTTTCCATTTTCTTGTTAACTATATCCTTTTGCCATGCAAAATTTCTTCAGTTTGATGCAGTCCTGTTTGTTCAGTGTTTTATTTGTTGTGATTCTGGATCTTAGGCAATTACAAATCATGCCTTGGGACCCTAGTGTTTCCCTTTTGCCTTCCTGTAATATTTTCATGATATCTGGCCTGTCATTGAAGTATTTGGTCCATTTAGAATTGATTCTGGTGCAAGGTGATAAGGATATAGCTTCAGTTTTCTGCATGTGGATAGCAAGTTCTGCCAGCACCATTTGTTGAAGAGGTTGTCATTGTTACATCCTGTGTGTCTGGCTTCCTTATCAAATATTAGGTGGCTATATGTGAGTTCATTTCTGGATCTTCTATTCTGTTCCATTAGTCCTCAGACCAATACCTTGCCAGTACCAAGCTGTCTTTATTATTGTAGCTTTGAAATAGAGTTTGAAGTTTGGTATTGATATTCCTCCATTGCTGTTCTTCCTGCTAAAGGTTATTTTTGTTATTCATAGTCTTTCATTATTCCATGAATTTTTGGATTGGTTTCTTTGTATCAATGAAGAATGTTGTTGGGATTTTGAGAATTGCATGGAATTTGGAAATTGCTTTCAGTAGTCATTTTCACAGCGTTAATCCTCTCAATCTAGAAACATGGAAGGTTTTCCATTTCTTTAATTCTGCTGTAATTTTTTTTTCAGATTTTTAATGTTTTCACAATAGAGTCCTTCACATCTTTGGTTAATTACCAGAGTTGTTCTTGTTGTTGTTTTGTTTTGTGGATTTTACAAATGGATTTTCTTTCTTTATTGTAAAATTCATTGTCATTCAGAAAAGCTACTGATATGATTTTTTTTTTGCAGAACACCAACTTTATGAACTTTTGGAACAAATAAAGATGTGAAGGTTTACAGTAATGAAAATAATGCTCATGGGAAATTGGTGCTTAGTTTTAATTCATATTACTGTTATGGTCCATGGCTTAAAATAAGTTTATTTGTTTTATACAGGTTTTCTTATCTTTTCAAGATGCTTGAAAAATATAGAGGATTTGAAGATCTGTCTCTGGACAAAAAAAACCACAGGCTTCCTCGGCCAGAACTCTGAGTTCTGTGAGACTGGGTAATACAAAGATGGACAGTGGCACAGGAACATCTGCTGCTGAGTAGAGGACCATCACCACAGAACTCAGTGCACCAAACTCACATAAAGGGACACACAGGGATTTTGAAAATGCTGCACATCCCTTAACAGACATCCACACTGATAACCCTGATAAACATTTTGTATTCAAACGCCAAAGTTAACTGATTTAAAAGTTGATTTACTTTTTAAGTTCTCTAGGGCTCAAAACTAGCTGTGTTTTAATTTGTTTTGTTTGCTTAGTTTGGGGTCTCTTTATTTTCCCCAACATGATGTTTCTGCATTCATCTATTCTTAAATTGAAAACCACATAATTTACCCCTTATGAAGTCTTCAATGTGAAACCGAGAAGTGTAATCAAGCAGTAAAACATTGTCTGGATGGAGACCATGATCTCAAGTTATTCCATTTTTTCCAAGTATGGAAAATAGACTTCTGCATATTTTTAAATTAAAGGTTTACTATTACCAGAATGCCATTCAAAGAATAAATCAAGTTACATAATTACATTTTAATTAAATGTAGACTTGTCTACTGAATTGCAGTTTATAAAATATATCGTTTCCTCTTAAATAAAACTGCTCAACAGCTAATTAGTATTGAATCATCGTGAGCTATGCAACTTTATAAAAGATACAAATTACCAATTTTAAGTGCTGCCAGCGATAATAACGTTAACGGGTATTTTTTGTTCTTTTCATGTAATTATTTTATTATTCTGCTTTGCATCTCCAGGCAGTTTTCCCACAATTGGGTTTAGCATGTTGTAACCTTAACAACTTATGGTAAGGGTAAAATAAACTTTTCTGGAGTGGAACTTGGAATAATTTGAGGGATTTTTATATATTTTAAAAATCAGAATTTAATTGAGATGCCAGATTAATAGCAATTTGCATCTTTAATTTTCCAGATAATCTGGAAGTTAGCATTTTTAAAACAATTTTTAAAACAAATACAAAGGTTTTTGTTAATTTATAATTTATTAATGTGTTACTACTGTAATTGAAAACATTACCAAGACTTTTAATTGAGTCTTGAATTGAAATGTATTGAAAAATTATGTGAATAAATACTCCAACAAAATACATCTGAATGGTTAAAAATACTGGAAAAGGATTATCAGGGCTATGATAGTGAATGTATTTTTTTTAATATGAAAATACCGAGAAGTCAGTTTTCACATTTTCAACAGAGGGAAAATGTTATCCGTGAGCATTTAGGCACTTCACTTGGTGTTATTGACTGTGACACCATGCTGTCCCCCTCAAAATAATGAGCTATTTGCTGTTAGAGTTTAAAGCTGCTACACACACCATACCACACCACGCCCAGCCTGTTCCCCCTGCTATTGTTTCTGTTTCCTACAGGGCAAGTACAGAAGCAGCAGCTGTACCCAGACACATTTATGTAATGCTTCATAAATCATTCTTAATGGAATTTTTAGTTATTTTCTTTGTGACTTTAGATAACATTTTCCCTGAAGTTATGCTGTGAAATGCTTTTTGGTACACTGCAATTGCTTAAAAAAATCTAAAACCTCCATTGTGACGGCTGACAGCACAGTTTCATGGGTGCTTTAAAAAAAAAAAGTTGTGGAAATGTATTATTCTTTCAAGGGAAATATATTTTCCGTAATTTTTTAAGTTATGAAATCATTTGAATTTGTTTTGTTTCATAATCGTATTTTCAGTTTTATGAGCATTTTACCCCTTCCCCTCATAATTCCTGAAGTAAAAACCTCTTGGAATGTGAATAATTTGTTTTCTACTACTGTGTATTGGTGATTAAAAATTACTTGGTTGTCTTCCATTCTTAAGAGATTTATTGCAGCTGTATTCTCCTGGATGTTAATTCTCTGAGATGGGTGACATGTTAACTTTTTAAGTTCACTCTCCTGCTCTCCTCCATGTCTCACTCCAGAGCCCTGTGCTGCAATTGCTACAATAGACGCTTCTATGGTTTTAAGGAAAGTTTAGTGTTTTGTTGATGTCAGATAATATTTATTATATTTGCCTAAAATCATGTTTACTGAAATTTGGTTAAAATTTACAAAGTTGGCATTTTTACTTTAACTCTGGTCGCTAAGAGTTGCTTTTTAAAAAAATGAGAAATTGAAAAAAAAAAAAAACTTTTTTAAAGCTTAGCCAGGCTCTAGTAACTCCGGCCTATAATTAATCCTAGCTACTCAGGAGGCTGAAATCTGAGCATCATGTTTCAAAAGTCAGCAGGCAAGAAAGTCCATGAGACTCTTATCTCCAGTTAACTACCAAAAAAAAAAAAAAGAAAAGAAAAGAAAAGAAAAACAGCTGAAGCTCAAGTGGTAGAGTACTAGCCTTGAGTGAGAAACTCAGGGACAGCACCCAGGCCCTGAGTTCAAGTCCCAGGACTGGCACTAAAAAAAAAAAAAAAGAGCCAGTCCTGGGGCTTGAACTCAGGAGCTGGGCACTGCCCTTGGACACTTATGCTCAAGGCTAGTGCCCTGCCACTTGAGCCACAGCACCACTTCCAGCTTTTTCTGAATATGTGGTATAGAGAAATCGAACCCAGGGCTTTCATGCATGCATGATAGATGAGCACTCTACCATTAGGCCATACTCCCAGTCCCAAGAAAAAAACTTTTTAAAGCAGAAATGTTCATTTTTGTTCAGTTCAAATACTATTCTAAGCTGCACACCGACGATTCATACCTACAGTCCTAGCTACTCAGGAGGCTGAGGTTCAAGCGTCACGGTTCAAAGCTGGCCCAGACAGGAATGTCTGTGAGACTCTTATGTCCAATAGACTACTCAAAAATTCAATAGTAGAGCTGTGATTCAAGTGATAGAGCATTAGCCTTGAGCAAAAAGAAGCTCAGGGAATGCTCCTAAGCCTGGAGTTCAAGCCCCAGGACCAGCACACAAACACACACACACAAAAGTACTGTTCTGGAAAATACTGTAAGTGATATTTTATGTAATATTACTTATAATAGTTCTAAATCTGTAGCACACATTGTTAGTAGTATAAGGTATGAAATCCTGATAGGCATTTTAAATACTCAGCTGGAACTATTGGTAACCAGGTCTTATCGAGTCAAAATACAGTTTGAAAACAGGCTCATAGGAAGTTGGTTAGTTTCTAAGAATCTTTGCAAATACTCTTCAGAAAAGGTCATTCATGAGTATATAGAAAATCATATCGTATGTAGAAAATATACCCGCCAGGTGTAATCCTAGTTATTCAGGGGACTAAGATCTGAGGATCTGTTCAAAGCCAGCCCGGGCACTAACATCCATGAGACTCTTATCTCCAATTAACCATTAGAAAACCAGAAGTGGTGCTGTGGCTCAAGGGGTAGGGTGGTAGTCCTTGAGCTGAAGAGCTCAGGGACAATGCCCAGGTCTAGAATTCAAGCCCCACGAATAACAAATGAAAAACTTCACTTTGGTGCCACTCTATAATGGATTTGTTTCCAATTTTCAATCATTTATGTTTTCAGATCTAGTTACAATTCAGATTATAGGCTATGTTTCTGTTCTATGAGCAGGGTTTTTTTTTGGGGGGGGGGGATTGTTATGTTTTTGTCCATCTTGGGGCTTGAACTCTGGGCCTAGTTGCTGTCCCTGGACTCTTCAGCTCAAAGTTAGCATTTCCAATATTCTGGTGGTTATTTGAAGATAAACCGCGATACTCAGATCTCAGCCTCCTGAGTAGCTAGAATTACATGTGTGAGCCGCCACCAGTGCCCCGCTCTAAGAGCAGTATTTATGATTGACAGCAGTGGATTCTACAACTGGTTTGTCTGTGTGGTCTTAGAAACAACTTAGAAGAATTCATGTCGTGAGCTGTTGTTTTAATTCCTTAGTGCAAATTTTATATTTCTGTTAATGTTACATTTCTACCTTAGCATTCACACTATTTTTCTGGAATGCAGCCCAAAATGACTAAAGTCCACATTCAGTGTATCTGCAGTATGTATTTCAAAAAGATTCCAATTTAAATTAGTTAATGAAATGGCAAAATTATTTTCAAGGCTTATTTGACTCACAACTATGTTTCAATGTTTGGGTTTAATGAAGTTCAAGAACAATCATTTAAGTTAATGTAGCAAGACTGAAGTACTCCTTTAAATGGAAGACTGTAAATTCAATATAAATATTAATGTGTTTTTATGTACTGACTGAAGAAGGGCCTTTTTCCAGCAATAAGCTATACTTGAACAAAGCATGATATTTTTTTAATCCAGGAATGATTTAATTAATGAAATTAATTTATATCTACATTAAACATTGGTAAATAATATTCACCTCTTTTTCCAAGGAAGTTTTCATATAAATTCGATTGCTAGGAGCTATGTAAAACTACTTAAAGGCAAATGGTGCTTATTAAATATGTGGATAGTTTGTTAATTGCAAGACAACAAGTTTATTTGGTCAATCTTCTTGCACTTTTGATATTCTGAGGTAAACTCAGAAAATACTGGCAATGGGTGACAAAATGAAGTGTCTCTTGTTCAGTGTTCCTTGTGCAGATATCTTCTTAGGTTTAAAAAAATGTAACATATTAGAACTTTGTTTTGGCTCATGTTCTTTGTTTCCTAGAATATATAATGTCTGATATTTTCTTTGTTATGAATAACAATAGTTAATATGTTTTAGTATCACTGTCTTCCCTTCTCAACTCTTCATCCTGAAATTGCTGCTGCATGGTTTTCTTTATAGGAAGTAGCTATTCTGGTGGTGAATGTTTTCAGAAACAGTTGATAAAAAGGCTTTGAGTGCCATATCCTGTGAATCTGTGCTTTAACTAGAAAGTTTTTTATTTAATTATATAATTCCTATATTAAATGGAAATACCTGTTCACCTAAATAAGTTGATTTTCTGTGGGATAAGAACCTTAAAGAAATCAGATATGTTCTTTTTGGTTAAGAATGCACCACTGGGGCCGGGAGTTTGGCCTAGTGGCAGAGTGCTTGCCTAGCATGCACGAGGACCCAGGTTCGATTCCTTAGTACCACATACATAGAAAAAAAAACGAAAGTGGTGCTCAGTCCCTGAGGTCAAGCCCAGAAAAAGACAAAAAAAAAAAGAATGCCCACTGGTGGGGCACAGTGGCTCATGCCTGTAATCTTAGCTACTCAGGAGGCTGAGATCTGAGGATCACTGTTCAAAGCCAGCCCAGGCACTAAAGTGAGACTCTCCAATTAACCACTAGAAAACCAGGACTGTGGCTCAAATGGTAGGGCGATAGCCTTGAGCTGAAGAGCTCAGGGACAACGCCTAGGCCCAGGGGTAGGGCAATACTCTGACCCACGAAAAAAAAATGTCCCACTGCTATAGTTGGTTTATTTTCACATATTTAAGCTATTATTCATTTTAGACCAGTGGGTAATACCGCGATTTGTCATTATTTTGGAGAGGCAAAGAACAGCATAACATGAATGAACAAAAAAATGAAAAACCTTATGATATTGTAGTATCTGTTAATAGATTGTGTTTCTTAGTTGGTACACTGGACAGCACCTGTCAGGACCTTAAGACTTACAAATGACTATTCTCCTTACAGTAGGTACTAGTCACTTACTTGTAGTAAACTTAGGAGTTCTGTATTCTGTATTGGTAAACCTGGTAGTAGAACTAGAGCAGAAGGGTGGTGTGTTTGAAACTAGCATAGGCTATTATAGTAAGCATACAAATACAGTTCTATTACCAGTTAGCTTTCAAGTACTTGAATACACATAGTGCAGTTAATGAAGTCTACAGGGAGATACAGAAGGCATGTCAGTAGTTGCTAGCTCATTACATTATTCATGGTTTCTACAACTCTTCTGTAATACATCTCAATTTCCCTTAATAGAAAATGTCTGTTACATACAGTATTTGCAAATAAGTCACAAGAAATAAAAATGTATTACTAAATGGAAATTTTATTACTAATATTTTAATTAAACTTCCAAGTGATCTTGTTAAATTATCCTGTTATTTAGTCATAGAAAATAAAAGAATGCTTTCAAGGAAAGTTGTCCTATCCTATCATATGTTCATAAGTTGCTGTATACCAGCTGCCAGCTGCTGTATACCTGTTGTCACAAAATTGAATTGAAAAATTACTACTTGAAAGGCTATTAAGAAATGAATGAATTTAGAAGCAATGGACAGAGGTGTTTATTTGTTTGTTTGTTTTTGTGGTATGTGTGCTTTGTTTTATTATTTCCTGGTCCTGGGGCTCTAACTTGGCCTGGGGCATTGTCCCAGAGCTGCTTTTTTTTTTTTTTTTGTCTGTGTGGGACTTGAACTCTGGGCCTGGGTGTTGTCCCTGAGCTCTTTAACTCAAGGCTACTGCCCTACCCCTTGAGCCTCAGCACCACTTCCGATCTTCTGGTGGTTAATTGGAGGTAAGAGTCTCACCAACATTTTAATGCCCAGGCTGGCTTTGAACCACAATCCTCAGATCTCAGCCTCTTGAATAGCTAGGATTACAGGCGTGGGCCACTGCTCCTGGCCAGAGCTTTTTTTTTCCTTTCCCTAAAGGCTAACACTGTACTTCGCAGCTCCACTTCTGGCATTTTGGTGATTAACTGGAGATTAAGTCTCTTGGACTGAACTGCCTGGTCTGACTTGGAACCATGATCTTTAGATCTCAGCTAGGATTGTACACATAATACACTGGCACCCTTAACCATAATGGTTTACTAAGAAATTTCTGATTTAAAAAAAAACCCTAAATATTATGATTAGAAAATTTTGTTTGTGGAAGCCTCCCTCTGCATTTAAAAAGTTATCTCTAAACGCAATTTTATAGGGGTCAAGAGTGTGGTAGAGTGCTTGCCTAGCATGCACAAAGCACTGGGGTTGATTCCTTAGTACCACATACACAGAAAAAGTCAGAAGTGGTGCTGTGGCTCAAGCAGTAGAGCACTAGCCTTGAGACAGCTGGAGGATGGTGCCCATGCCCTCAGTTCAAGCCCCAGAACTGGTAAATAAAAGCAGTTTTCATAATGAAGTAGATACTGAGTTTTGTAGCAAGTGGAGCAGAAAGACCTCAGCTAGCTGACTTGTGCTCTTAAGTGTGGTAAAGATTAATGGCTCAGACTAGAATCTGATCAAAATTCTGTTTTATTAGTTGGCATAGCCATGTAGTTTTCCTTACTAAGGAACCATAGATGAACATAGCACATTGTGTAGAATTAAGCCAAATGGCCTTACCTATCTATACACAATGTTGAAAACTTGTTTTGACTGTATGCCCAAAAGAAAGCCTGCATATACTATTTTATGTGTCTGTGTGTGCGTGCGCGCGCACATGCACACACATGCCAGTGCTAGGGCATGAACTTAGGGCCTGAACGCTGTCCCTGAGCCTTTTCACTCAAGGCTGGTGTTCTTATCACTTGAGCTGCACAGCTCCACTTCCAGCTTCTTGCTGGTTAATTGAAGAGAAGAGTCTCATGAACTTCACTGCCCAGGCTGGCTTTGAAACAACTTTATCCTCTGATCTCAGTCTCTTGAGCAGCTGGGTTACAGGTATGAACACTGGTAACTGGCTTATTTATTTTTAATTCATCCCATTCCCAATCCTTTAGGCATATATCCTATATTGTATGTTTAATTTCATCTTATATGTGATTAGACCTCTGAATATTTGAAAAAAATATATGATATATTTGAGTATGTTTTAAAGACATTATCTATGTCATTCTGACCATTTTCACTATAACATTATGTTTTTGAGATCTAATTGTGTTGCTCCAATTAATCTTACCTTTACTGTTTAAAATTACTTCATTTCTCCCCATTTAAATTACTTAAATGTGGGGGCCAGGAGTTTGGCCTAGTGGTTAAAGTGCTTGCCTAGCATGCATGAAGACCCGGGTTCGATTCCTTGGTACCACATACATAGAAAAAAGCCTGAAGTGGTGCTGAGGCTCAAGTGGTAGAGCTCTAGCCTTGAGAAAGTCCAAGGACAGTGCTCAGGCCCTGAGCTCAAGCCCAGGACTGGCAAAAAAAAAAAAAATTACTTAAATGTGTGTGATTTTAATCATTTCAATGTGTGTACATGTATGTGTATACATACATACACGTTCAAGTACACCTTTTTTCAGCTCAAGAATACTGCCCTACCCCTGGGCCTGGGAGTTGTCCCTGAACTCTTCAGCTCAAGGCTATCGCCCTACCATTTGAGCCACAGTCCTGGTTTTCTAGTGGTTAATTGGAGAGACTCACTTTAATGCCTGGGCTGGCTGGTTTTGAACCGTGATCCTCAGATCTCAGCCTCCTGAGTAGCTAAGATTACAGACATGAGCAACTGTACCGGCTTTACACATTTTTTTTTTTTGGTGATACTCTCTGTATGTAGCCCAGGCTGGCCTCAAGTTTGGGATCATTTTGGTTCTGTCCCCCAAAGGGTGGGATTCATGTATGTACTCCTTACCCAGCTCATTGTACATTTGATTTCATAATACAGTATTTAGCCTCTGGCTTATTTCAGCTGCATAACAAAGTATCTGTCCCCAAGTTGGTGGCTTACTGACAGTTTTTAAATATTTATTTATTTATTTTGCTAGTAGTGGGACTTGAACTCAGGGCCTGAGCACTGTCCTTGGGCTTTTTCCTCAAGACTGACACTCTGCCACTTGAGACACAGCACTAGTTCTGGCTTTTCTACGTATGTGGTACTAAGGAATCAAACCTGGGTCTACGTGCATGGTAGGCAAGCACTCTACCACTAGGCCAAATTCCTGGCCCCTGACAAAGAGTTTTTTAAATCACAGATCTGCAGCTTGAGCTGGGAATGTCAGTAGCAGCTCATCTTGCTCAGTACAGAATCTGCTGGAACCAGTGGTGACTGAGCAGGTGGAGACTGGAGTTCCCTGCAGTCTCATGCAGCTCGCCTCGGGACCTCAGTTGGGGGCCAGGATACGTACACTTGGTGTGTCCTGTAGCATCGCTGCTTCTCCACGGCAGTGTCTGGACTCTAAGCAATTACCCAAGAACACAGGGCAGAGGGCATGACTCAGTGTGAAGGAGAATGCAGAGTTCTTTCCCAGGCTGTCAGGAGGAAGAGAGGCCTCCACCCACAGGAAGGGGCATGCCAGTGTTAATGTGGTAAGGTAAGCATGTGGGAAAGCATGTAATATTCGTCTTTGAATGCCACAAAACAGTTTTCACCAGGTGCAAGTTGCTAAAACCTATAATCCTTACTTAGGAGACTGAGATCTGAGGATTGTGGTTCCAAACCAGCCCAGGTGTGAAAGTCTGTAAGTTTGATCTGGGCTAGAGGTATGTATGGTTTAAGTAGCAGAGTGTCATCTGAGTAAGCTCTAGTACAAACCCCAGAACTGCCAAAAAACCCCAAAAACTAGAAGTTACAGAAAGTATGCCTATAACTAGAGAGGATGAAACAGAGACACTAGATAGCAATGCAGAACCTAAAACTGCATATTTGAGCTAGGGATACAAGCCATTGCATGTGTAAGTTTGTTCTATCAGTGCTCCTTAACTCATATACTATTTTGGTTATCCTTGTTGGGGTAATAGAGTACCCCAAACCCACAGACGGAAGGCATCATGACATGGGTTAGAAGTGTGGCACATTCCCTGGACTTGTTGATGCAGCGTCACAAGCAGGTGAGTCCATCACAGGCTGGCTGCTTTAGCACTACCTCCTCCTCCCATCTGGCTGCAGCTAGATCATGCATCGCCAGCAGGCTTCCTGGGGTAGATTACCCATGTGGCTTTAGCCACATGGATTCTGCTGGCATGGTGTTTGCCATGAACTCTTTAGCCAGTTGAGAAGGACAGAAGGAATGGTGATTTATTGAAGATCATTAACTGCAACCATCTGTCATATATTTTATAATACAAATGCGTAACATCTTGGATGCATATTTGATGGAGTCCAGCTATGAGCCTGTATGATTCTCTGAAGTTCTTTTATGGATTGAAGGGAATGCTGAGACTGTCTCCCAAAGTAATCAGGTTGTATTGTGATTCCCCCTGCTCAAGCCTCCTGAGTAGCTGGGATTCATAGGTGTATTACTTCTGAATCGAGGTCTAATATCAACTGTATGAAAATAAGATACTTGTCCATTGTTGTTTCTTCTCCCAGGGTTCATGTTTGGGAGGAGTTGGTTTTCAGTGGGCCATACTGGAAGGTGGTATGGAACCTTAGAAGAAATCTCAGGGATCTCTTGTTCCCAGAAGAGATTTTTTATGAAAGGAGCAGGCATGGGCCGGGAGTTTGGCCTAGTGGTAGAGTGCTTACCTAGTATGCACAAAGACCCAGATTTGATGCCTCGGTACCACATACATAGAAAAAGCCAGAAATGTTTCTGTGGCTCAAGTGGTAGAGCACTAGTCTTGAGAAAGCCCAAAGACAGTGCTCAGGCTCTGAGTTTGAATGAATGAATGAGGAGCAGGCCATCTCCCCTGCCTTCTTTACTTACCTAACATGAACTCATCCATGTGTGTGTTCCTGTGGCCTGGTGCTATGTGGGCCTCATAGAGCTCCCCTTTTCTTTCCAAGGTTATCCAACCTTAGATATTTCATTATAGTTAGGAAGAATGGGAAATGTGAGTTTGGCTTTGCCTATCCTATGTGGGTGTAAAGAGTACTTGGATATCCTGCCTACAGATTGGCAAGTGCCATCTCAGGCACGTAGAAAGTTTTTCGGCCCTGTAAGGTGAGGATGGGGTGGACTTGTGCCCAGAAGGAAGAAGGGAAGCCCAGAAGAAAGAGAAGAAAACTGGTCCTTTTTTTTTTTTTTGCCAGTCCTGGGGCTTGAACTCAGGGCCAAAGCACTGGCCTTGGGCTTTCTCAAGGCTAGAGCTCTACCACTTAAGCCACAGCACCACTCCTAGCTTTTTCTGTGTATGTGGTACTGAGGAATCGAACTTAATCTCCACTAACCCTATCTTTCTTCCTATTCCAGAACACTTCTCCCAGCTCAAACCTCCCATTTTTCCATCAGGAAATCATAATGCTACATTATCACAGCTCAGAATTCTGAAGGAATCTACTGTGAGTAGACTCAGAAAGATGACTGAGCCCCCAACCCACCGTGGAAGACAAAAAGGACTGTTCCCCATCTCCTGAGGCAGGAGCTTGCCTGTGCCCAAACAAATGTGTGAATGCCAGGAGAAACTGAGAAGTTTCTCTCCAAATCTTGGTTGGTTAATGACCAGTTTAGGGAAGTCTATCCTTGTTGGTCCTGCATCCTGTTTCTTATTCCTACCATTTCCAGTGCCATGCTCTAATCTCTACTAAGTTTGTCCTACAAATCCCTCTTTTGCTTAAGACACCTAGAAGATTCTGTTACTTGCCGAAAGAGAAGCCCCAGCTAGCAGAGGCCCTGGTATAGTTCAGAAGGCCCAGCCACAGCCCCTTGTGTTCAGTGTCTGGGGCCCCTGATTCCATTTCTCATCCTGCCCATGCCACCACCCACTCCCTCCACTTCTACAAGAGCCTTCCACTAGTGGCCCCGCAGCTGCCTCAACCGTTCTCCACATGTCCTTTCCTCCACCAGGCCTGTGCAGCCCTTCTCTATGGGAAACTGCCTCCAGTGACAAACACCCAAGCCTTTACCCTGTAGTTCATATGAAACTTCAGTATATGTCACAGATAACTACTTTCAGGTATTAACATCCTTTTTAACCAGCAGATTGGTGTGTAGTGGTATGGAAGAGAGGAGGCTGTCTTCGGAAATTCATCAGCCCAAAACCTCACCCCGTTTCTCTCCCTGCTATGTCCCCCAACTTCTGCCCACCACCCTTGCCTTTGTCCTACTTCCTCTTCTCACTTCCTGGAGACCCCTCTCTCCTCTAAGAGGAACAAGGATGTCCAAAATTTCCCTTCTGAAGTGAGTTAGGCTTCTGGCTGCCATAGGCTTCCCACTTCCCATTTCACGCCGCCCCACCCTCACTGTGAAGCTCAGATAACTATGAAGACCTTATACTGAATCAAGTAATTCAGAATAAAATAAATCTAATGATATTACTCCTGTCAGATTTACATTTCAGGACAAGCCTTGACTGCTCAAAAAAGCTCTAGGGAGAGCCAGGCGGGGTGGAGTTCCCTCAATCTCAAAGAAGCTCTGATCAGAGCAAGGCACAATGGAGCATGGTCATAATCTCAGCCACGTGGGCTGCATAGGAGGATCCCAGTCTGAGTCTGGCCCTGGGCAAAGACATGAGACTCCGTCTGGAATCGAAAGCAAATGTGGTCTATGGGTGTGGTGCAGCCTAGCCCTAAGCTCAAGCCCCAGTACCAATAGGGAAATCTAAGCAGTTGGGAGGTACAAGTAGGGTCTGGAATTTGAGGCCTTCCTGGATCTCCATCTATATAGCCAGACACTGCCTGGAACAAAACAAGAGCAGTAGTAAAATGAAAGGCAAGACTGGAGGAGGACAATCCTAGCTGTAGAGAAGCTTAGACACATAATAAGCAAGCCCATGACTTGTCCTTGGTTGATTCAGCCTCATACTTGCCAGGTAAGTGCTCTACTGCAGGACCACACCTCCAACCAAGGTTCTGGTATCAGAAACTGGATGTAAAAGACACATTAGGGACAATTGAAAGTTGGGCTGGAGTATGAAAAGGGAGAAGGAGCTCGGCCTTGAGCTCCACCCTCAGGCTGTGGGAACATCTGGGAAAGTGTCCTTCTACAGTGACACTGTTCTTGAACACTTTTTGCTCAAGGCTAGCACTCTGCCACATGAGCCACAGCACTACTTCTGGCTTTTTCTGTGTATGTGGTACCAAGGAATGAAACCCAGAGCTTCATGCATGCTAGTCGAGCACTCTACCACTAAGCTACCCTCCCGGCACCACAGTGGCAGCTTCTTAAAAAAACAAGCCTTGTCTATGCACATGTAGAATAATGTGATGAAACCCCTTGGTAAAATTCATATGCAACAAAAAAATTACCCCCAAACAATGAATGACAGGAAAGTAAAACAAGCTCTGTAATGGAGGTGTGAGGACCAAAAGAGGGGGTGAATGAGAATGAATAAAATTATTTTATATGTGTGCATGGAAATAGAACAACAAAATCTGTTGAAATTTTTTCAAGAAAAGGGGAGAAGGGGAGAGTGAGGTTGGTGAGAGGCCTTGTATATATGCCACAATGAAAACTTGCTCAACTGCTGTAGGCTAATTAAAAAAAAAAATTGTCTTCCAGACAGATACAAGACCTAAGCACAGGGTTTAATTTATAGCTATTAAGATTTATTGAATTGCAAGTTGAATCATGAGTAAATATAGAAAGAAAACACCTCTGAGAACACAGGGGTGCTCCAGGAGTTTGACAGGATGTAGGACTCACCAGGGTGTTTGTTTTGTTTGTGGTACCAGTGAGTAAACTCAGACTAGCCACTTGAGCCAAGACTCCACTTGAGCCATGCTTACCACCATGGTCTGACTAGATCAGCATTCTCAACCTGAGTGTTTTTACCCCAAAGACAGGAAACCAAAAGAACTTCAGATATTCCATAGTTTGTGGCCCTTTGGAATAACAAGTAGTTTATGTAATTAAATTTTACTTAGGGATCTGGGCACTGGTGACTCACTCCTGCAATCCTAGTTACTCAGAAGGCTAAGCTCTGAGGATCACAGTTCAAAGCCAGCCTGGGCACAAAAGAGATTCTTACCTCCAATTAATCACTAGAAAACCAGAAATGGCACTGTGGCTCAAAGTAGTAGAGTACTAGCCTTAAGTTCAAGACTTGGGGACAGTACCCAGGTTCAGAATTCAAACTCAATGACTGAAAACAAAATTATTCAAGGAAGCTGGCCATTTACATGACACCTGTTACCTTTCTTAGGAGGCTGCAATCTGGAGGATGGAACTTTGAGGCCAATCTGGCCAGATTCACTAGACCCCATCTTCAAAAAAGAAGGGCTAGAAATGTGGCTCAAGTGATACAGTGCCAGCTGAGCAAGCTTGAAGCATTTTGAGTTCAAACCCAAGGACTACCACAAAAAAAAATTACTCATGTGAGATTTTTTTTAATGTCTCCAGTTGGGAGGGTTCTGTTGGTTGCCTGAGGGTTCTTTTGGAAAGTAACGTGGGTATAAGTGCATTCTCTCAACACTGGGAGAAATATCTTCCATCTCATCTGGGGACATCTGGAAATCTCACAGCATCAGGGGACAGCCAGGATGTAGGTGCTGCTCAAGAGGCAGTGAGTTTGCCAACCCGGGCAGCAGCCAAGATGGAGCTAACTGACTCCTGCCACTCACACTTTTTTGTTTGAATTCCTTTTTGCTTGGGCAGGGAATCCATCTTGGTAACAATCAAATGAACAACTACACAGGGTATGAAGTAACCTTCAGCCATTAGCAGCTGAAAAGCCAAACCATATTTTCCACCATTGAATGCAGGTGAGCTTTGGCTTTCCGACTGCGTGTGCTGAGGGTGACATCTGGAGAGGACGGGACTTGGATCTCCCTTTGGAGCAGTGACATTGTGTTGGGGCATCAGAAGCCCCACATCTCCTCTGCAGTTGGATTCCCCTTCTGCAGGGCTGGAGGAAAAAGATCCATCTAGGAAGCAAGAGTTGCAATTTCTAGAGCCTTGTCTGTTTTTATTTTATTTACTGTTTTGAGTATTTCACACTGTACACTCATCTGTGGGTAGCTATAGGAGTCCTGCTGCTTGCCACCTGTGCTTCAGTACGTACACACTCAGTGATGCACGCAGTCAGGAGCCAGAGGGCGCCCGGCCCCTCCCACCAGGAGCAGGTGGGATGTGTCTCAGGACACCACTGGCTGAAGGTCGCATTCAGGACTTCCCTATTGGATGACGTGATGGCCACCGCTCGATCTGTATTTAGCGAGCACGTTTTCTAAAATAAAGTTAGATCCACACTGGAGTATGTGTTCCCGGGATTATTCGTGGGCTCCGTCGCCATCTTACCCCCTCTAGACATCTGAGAAGGACCCCAGCACTCATCTACTCAAAGGACCCTATACCTGACCATTGCCTTATCAACCCATGTTAGAGATGAGAAACTCAAGTTCAGAGAAGCTGTTATCTCTCCAAGCCACAGTAGCTCTGGAATTTACACCCAGACCCTCAGTCATAGAGAAATGCCAAATACTATTTTATTGTGTCCTTAGCCTTGTTCATGTCTGTGGCCCTACTAATAACGTTCAGCTCGTAGATGAATGGGTTCTTAACAGTATGCTTTGGCTTGAACTTATTTCAACATGTCAGGGTTCATGCCCAGCCAGGTCCTTTGGGCCACTTTATGGAATGGATTAAGAACTGGACATTTGCTGCCCTCATAATGAAAAGTCTCTTCCATGGGATTGAGCTCTCTGGAGTTATCCATTCACATCTTTGTTCCAGTCTCATGCTAGAAGTGGAGGATGTATAATAAGAAATGAAGCCATTGTCTCTGCAGAAGTAACCGCCCCTACTGTCCTCCAAGGTGCTCCCAGTCTGTCACTGACTTGTGGCTCACAGTCAAGATCCAGATCCAGGAGCTCTCAGCACCATGAATACAGAAAAATAGGCCTCAGATGAAAGTGCAAAGTAACAGAAGGTTGCTGAATTGCACCAGAACAGAAGGAAAACACAATCAGCTAGAGGCTAGTCTTTCCATCCTCACTGTCCTTGGAATAAAGCACACCCCCTGGACAAATCACTCTCACTCTTGGCTCTGATACCAGTTTGCCCGTTGGCATGAGGGTAGCCGAACAGTGAGCCTGAAGATCCTTACCTGCAGATTTGCTTTGTACTCAATTTTTATATGAATCGCCATTAATTGGATGAGAAATATGTTTGTTTCTAGTCCTCGATTTCATGAACTCACTAGTTCATGAACCTCTACAAAGTCATGGAAGGAAGTAGTTTCCACTGGACCGGCCAAGTTTATTAAGGCCAAGCAAGGACCCACACACAGACACAAAGCTTTTAAATGGGAGAGCACTGGCATCATGCAGGATATCTGTGCAACAGATGCTGCTTCTAAACTCACTGCCATCTCCCCGCAGCCATCTATGCTGCCAGGGATCCATGACTGTGGGCAGCGATGGCAGGGCACTGTTTTGACTGAGGGCAGGGGCACAGAGTTTTTCTCATCTTCAAAGGAGAAGCCTCTGGTTTGGTTACATTGTTCTTAGCTTCCACCCACTCCTCAACCATTTATCACACCTCTAAGGTCGGCTAAAAAATAAATGAAACCTATCAGGAGTCCTTATCTTGATTATTTCAAAGAAATAGCTGTTGTTGTTCCAGTAAGGTACTGTTTATAATTGCCATCACTACAGCCAGACTGGAACACATGGCTAGCTAACAATTGGAACATAAATTAAGCTAATTACTGAATTCCTAGAATACAAATGATATGTATAAAGACCAATGTTTTCCCATGTTATTATGTGAGGAAATGTTTGATTAAAAGAACTGCAGGCTGGAGCAGCAGCAGCTCAGGACAGCAAACCCCATGACCACCACCAACAACAAAAGGAAGGGCTAGAGCATGCTTCAGCTTACAAACAGATAGTGAGGCTTGAAGAAGTACCTGAAGTGAGACTCAGTATAAACCTGGCTCTTCCAATCCAGAAGTCCACTCTTTTTCAGATCTCACCCTGTAGCCGAGGCTCAGGTCTCCTCCTACCAGCCCTCTCCACTCCTTGCACATGACTTCCTCTTCTCTCCAGGACTGTTGAAGGCCCAGGGCCCCACTCAGGAGAGAGTAGAGATGAATGGCTATTTGGTCCTGGCTTTATGCTCCTCAAGGGTTCACATGTGGCACTTTGGCCTTGCCCTCTGATGAGATTATACACACAGCTCTTTTATTAGTGCACACACATCACAGCTTTACTTCATTAAAGACCTTTCAAAATTTAAAAAAAAAAAAAGAAAGAACTGCAGGCTGGGCACCAGTGGTTTACACTTGTAATCCTAGCCTGTTCAGGAGGCTGAAATTCAGAAGGTTAAAATTCAAGGATGCCCTGGGCAGAAAAGTATTTGAGACTATATCCCCAAAATGACTGGGATGAAAGTGTGGCTCAAGTGTAGAATGAAAGTGGAGCAAGCAATCCAAGCAATTTCAAGATGCTGAGTAAAAACTCCAGTACCTCAAATGAATAGAATTTGCTGGGTGGCTCACACCTGTAATCCTAGCTACTCAGGAGGCTGAGATCTTGAGCAGGAAAAAAATCCATGAATTTATCTCCAATTAACCATAAAAAGCCAGAAGTGGAACTGTGGTTCAAATAGTAAGAGTGCTAGCCTTGAGTGAAAAAATTGCTCAGGGACTACCCCAGGCCCAGAGATGAAGCCCTACAATCTGCATAAACACACACACACACACACAAATATAAAGGAAGATACCAAGCAAAGAACACTGAAGGCTTGGCTCCCCACTTGATAGGTCCAGTCATTGAGAGGTGATTGGACTACAAAAGTTCTGACCTGCTCAATAGGCATCCATGGATGGATTAATGGAGTGTTGGAAGGGATGGAAACTGCAAGGTAGGTCCTGGCCAGAGCACGACTCTGCTTGCTGGCTGCTGTGAGGTGAGAAGCCACCTTTCCTGTGCCCCCTCCCCTCATACCTGACTTGCCACATTAATAGAGGCAGCAGCCTGGGCTGACACTTCTGAAGCCAGGAGCCACAGTGAGTCTTCAAGTTATTTCTCGTGTTCTGTGATATAAAATGGACACAATTATATACACTAGTCAAGATTTTTCCATAAACACTGTGATAGTGCTTTTACAAAACAAACCAAATGCACTGAGACAAAATAAAGAAAATGAAGCTTATTTTGATCCCCAAAGCCTTTAACCATGTAGTAGAGGGCAGGGGAACATTGTTTAGCATCCTATGTTTATAATTTACTATTGTTTTAGAATTTTCCCTTAAAATTTCAAATCACCTACTCTGCTCCACGCCTCTAGAAGTCTAAGCTGGTTGAGTACAGTTATTTTCATTTTCAGATGGTGTCAGGATAGCCTGGGCTGCAATCTGGAAAGTGCTACAAAGCCTTTTCTTACTCCCATGTGATAGCTGAAGCTCAATCTCCTTGTAAGATAACAGTGCTGCATAAAGTCCCTCTGCATGTGTGTAGGACAAAAGTCAGTTTTACTTTTCAGCTCCAGAGCAAAGTTTTGTTTTGTTTTTTGTTGGGTTTTGCCAGTCCTGGAGCTTGAACTCAGAGCCTTGGCACTGTCACTGAGCTGCTTTTGCTCAAGGCTAATGCTCTACCACTTGAGTCACAGCACCACTCCTGGCTTTTTCTATGTATGTGGTACTGAGGAAGTGAACCCAGGGCTAGGCAAGCACTCCACCACCAGGCTACACTCCCAGCCCAAGAGTAAAGTTTTTTTTGTTTGTTTGTTTTCTGTGGGTCATAGAGCTTGAACTCAGCCTGGGAGCTGTCCCTGAGTTCTTCTGCTCAAGGCTACTGCCCTACTCCTGGGCCTGGAGGGTATCCCTGAGCTCTACAGCTCAAGACTACCTCCCTACCCTTGAGCCAAGCCCCACCTCCCATTTTCTGGAGGTTAATTGGAAGTAAGAGTTTGAGGTCCTTTTGCACCTGGGCTAGCTTTGAACCCTTGATCCTCAGATCTCAGCCTCCTGAGTAGCTAGGATTACAGGTGTAAGCCACCTTGCCGGGTGAGTAAAGTTTTTCTTGAACAATTAGTTACAGGGCACAGATATGCACTGTGCCTTGAACCAAATACCAACAAATCTGTCCTATTTCAGCTTCAAGAAAAAAGAGTTGTTTTGGTTTATGGTTATAGTCTGTGGGCATTTTACTGCTCATTGCATGGTTGCCAAGAAGGTAAGAAAGGAAGAGGAAGTAGGGAGGAGGCACAGAGACAGGGACAGAGAAGAGATAGAGGGGCAGAATCCTCTCAAGGTCATAACTCCTCTCAAGGTCATGCACCAAAGACCTGCTTCCTCCAATTGGGCTCTGACTCCTAGAGGCTCATTTCCCAATGCCCCATTAAATTACAAACCCAACAATTAATGTCTGAGGAAGTCAGAGCCCTCATGATCCAATTCTCAACCACTAAAAAGCCAGAAGTAGAATTATGGCTCAAGTGGTAGAACACTAACCTTGAGTAAAAAAACTCAGGAACAGTGCCCAGTCCAAGTCCAGCAAAAGAATAAAAAGTACACATTTGCAATGTTTTATTAACAAATGAATTGCAAAGAAACAGCATTATGGCACTACCAACACCCTTCAACCCTGGGCACACCCCCCCCAACTACAAAAGTGGATGTCTGACATGTTCTGAGTGAAGTTCTCAGCAGCCTCTGAGTCCCAGCTTTGTTCAGCTTCCCCACACCTGGAGGAAGTAGAGACCTCTCTTCTCAGAAGCATGAAGAGGATTTCCCTTTGACGCCAGGGCCTTCAAGGCAAGCCATGCCTTGTTCCTGTGGGGCAGGCAGTGGATTGACCTTTCTCTTAAATGCATATGAAGAGAGCATCCTCTGATCTTCCTGATAATTTTACACCAACCTCAGTGGCCACAGCAGCGTCAGCCATCAGCAGGGAAGAACCAACCTTCTTCTCCATCACCTGGCCCCTAACAAAATAGCCTGGGTCTGCAGACAGGGTGGCTTCAGGTAGGCGCTGTGCACCTGAGGTTGCCTTTGTTCTCCATAGTCGTCTTTGGTCTCTGTTCTCTAGTTTTCTTTCTTCAGAGTCTTAGCTCTCCACAGTCTTCCTTCAACCTCTGTTCTCTGTGGTCTTCCTTCTTTGGCCTCTTTGTTCTCTGTGGTCTTCCTTCTTCAGCATCTGGGGAAATCATCACAGGCACATACTGCATACTTTCCCAGTACAGGAAGGCATGGTACTATTGGTGGTGCAGTGACTACAGCAGCCCATGAAATACTGGGCAGCATTAGCCTGAAGCACCAGAGCAGCTCCTGGTGGCCTCCACTCGGCCTTGCTGACAGCAGGAGGTGCCTTCAGCTGCTGCCGGCTGACCCAGGGCTGAGACTCGGCCAGAAACATCCTTCAGAAGCATATGAGCCGCTTCTCATCTTCAAACACTTTGGCTTCTTCTGGTTTTATCAAGTTTCCATTTAGACTAGAAGAGAAACATATTATTTAAACAAAGCATTAGGGCTGGTGGATTCCCTTCCCGGATTCCCTTCCCAGCACTCCCTCAGCTCACACCTGCCCTGGCCTTGCTTCAGTGGCAGCCACCAGTCCTTCTCGGCCACCATCCCTTTAAGGAACAGCCTCTGCCAGGCAGGCTTTAATGACATCTTTCGGGTCTTTTCTGTCCTCTTCCCAGGCATCTGGTTGTCCTGCCTCTTCCCTGAAGCATCTCCTTCCCTCAGCTTGGCAATGTATACCAGGGGCCCTCTAAGCCTTGTCTGTCCTCAGGGCTTGGACCTCAGGCCTGTCATCTCTCACACCTGCAGGTCAGAGGGGTGAATTTCTTTTGGGATATTTCCTCTGGGACATCTCCCACACTCTGGCTCCTCTCTTTACCAAGTCCTCCTCTTTATCTAGCTGTGTCAGGTGGTGCCCAGGGTCCACCTAGATGCCTTCCTCGTACCCTTAGAGTCCTTCTACTACTAAGTTCTGTTCTCCTGGCCAGACCTGGAAAGTTCCAGACCCCTTCTGTCCCCCACTCCCACCCTGCATGTGGGCTCTGTGGCTCTGTTTTACTGCCACTTCTTCAGGGAGGCCTTCCTCACCTTCCTTTATGGTAGCTTTCATGGTTACAACCAAGTCTGCTAATGTCTGCATCATCTTACTATGCAGCTCCCTCTCTAGCAATGAACCCCAGGAGCCCCTGCACTCAACACATGTTCTCTGTGCCATCCCAGGACCTGGCATTCAGGCACCGAGTTATTCAATAAAAGAATGAGGTCACAACACCTGGAGGACTTAGCTATGACTGCAACAGACACTTGGGATTTAAACTCTGGGGAACTAAAGTTGTAATAAAATTCAGAATGAAATGAACCTAGAATACTCAGTCTATGTTTGTAACAGCCTCAGCACAGGCTCCCAGCCCACAGCTCACTGCCAGCCTGGACAGAGGTCACTGGACAGGAAAAAAAAACAATAACAAAAACAGATGGAGGTGTGGCTCAAGTAGTACAACAGTATGAAGTCCTGAGTTTATAATCCCAAAACTACACATATACCCCAGTCTGAAAGAGACTTCTGCACACCAGGATGTCCAGTATAGGAAGGCCCAACCCCACAGGCCTACACAGGCACCTCTTGCTCCAAATCATAGGCTGACTTTCCCATTCCACTAGCCAGGGTGCTAGCAGGCTAAGTGAATTTTATTGAGCTCTTGTACATGGCCTTGAGCAAGGTTTACTGGACTGGTCTGGGTTCTCCATCATGGAGCAGCCTTGTGGGGTACCTGAGACTGTGCCTGAGTCCATAATCACAACACTGTTGTGGTGACAAGCAGATGGCCTTACCAAAGCTCTGTGAGACTGCTGTTCTTCTGTAGAGCCTCTGCCAGCAAGGCAGTCCCCTTGGCTGTGATCTGATTCTGGATGAGCCTGAAAGAAGAGCAGACCTGTGTCCAAGATGGAACACTGGGTCCCCCCTGCCACCTCCACAGGAGAAAGTGGTGTCTGATGAGGCCAGGGAGGGGGTGGGAATTGGGGACCCTGCCAGTCTAAGGATGTCTCTCAAGTACATGAGAATAACAGCCCTAAAAATGCTTCAAAGCTTTATAGTGAACAGATTCCTGTGCTGGCTATAACCCAGAAATGTGTATGTGTGTGTCCCTTTTTCTTGCAGTGCTACCCATCAGGACAGAAGGTGCAGACTGAACCACAAATTCCAGTTCATGTCAGCAGGATACCGGCTCTGCTGCCGCCTCCTGGGAGTCAGGCAAAAGCAGGGTAGAGTTTAAACTTAGATAATTATCAAGTGCTTATCTGTTCTTTGTGGCACCAAAAAGCTTCTAAGATGGCATCACATCCCCCAACTTCTGCAGCTGTTGGAGTGCATGGGAAAACACAGCATGGGGCCCTTAGAGCGCAGGTGCTACTGCATGACCCCAACCCAATGGAGCCAGGTTTCTGATGCAGCTGGGAAGTCCTGCTGGGAGCTGGCCTAACCACAATGCCCTTAACCCAAGCAGAGAGCAGGTGAAGACCAGGCCCACCAGAATAAAGGACAGAATACTCCTCACTGAGTATTCTGGACAGGCCACTGCCAAACCTGGCCCTAGGAAGTCATACTGACCTAGAAGAAGGCCTGCCAAGAAGGTATAGTGATGCCACTGTGATTGATAGGGATATGGACCCAGGGTGAGGGGCTTAGCCTCACAGAGGCGGCATAAAGCCCCACGTGGTGGTGGCACAGCTTTAATCCCAGCACTGGGGAGGCTGAAGCCAGAGGAGGGACATTCAAGGCCAGCCAGGCTACAAAGTGCGACCTTGTCTTTAAAAGAAAAAAAAAAGGTAATAATTATCCTCTGCCAAAGAAACCCCAAAGACAGGCACCTGTGCTCATGCCTGTAATCTTAGCTACTCAGAAGTCTAACATCAAGGATTGCAGTTTAATGCAAGCCTAGAAGGACAAATCTGAGAGTTTTATTCCAGTGAGAGCAAAATGAGTTTGTGGCTTAAATGGTAGAAAGCCAGACTGAGGGAAAAAGCAAAGCAGAGTGTAGTGTGTGAGCAGGGGTGGGAGGGAGTGTAGGGCACAGTGCCCAGCAGAGGGATCTCTTATGTTGTTGTTTAAACAACATCCACTTATAGTATGAGGGGCTTAGCTGTGGTTTGATTGCCATATATACACAAACATGCACACATGCACACAGAGCACTCTTCCAAATTCACACAGGACCACAGGTGGCTGGACTGCTGTGGGATCTCATGTCCTACCTCATTCCCTGCCCTCAGTGGCAGATATGACAGCCTTCCAATGCGCATGGCCACAAGTGCAAACTGAACTCTGTGTGTGTGTGTGTGTGTGTGTGTGTGTGTGTGTGTGTGTGTGTGTGCGCGCGCGCGCGTGTTCATGGGACTTGAACTCGGCCTGGACACTATCCCTGAGCTCTTCAGCTCAAGGTTACCAACCTACCCCTGGAGCTACAGCCCCACTTCCAAGTTTCCTAGTGGTTAACTGGAGATAATAGTCTCATGGTCTTTTGTGCCCAGGCTGGCTTTGAACCACAATTCTCAGATCTCAGCCTCCTGAGTAGCTAGGATTACAATTGTGAGCCACCATGCCCAGCCAAACTGAACATTTTTTTTTTTTGCATAAGCAACAAAAATAGAATCCAAAAGTGGGTACAGAGAGAGAGCTGCATCTAGTTAGACTCAGACTCTCCTGGTTTCTAGTCACCACCTTCACTGTGGCTGCCGATGCCAGCCCCATACCCCAGAGGTGGTAGGGCAGGCTGCCTACAAAGCTAGACAATGCCAGGCACCCCTGCCCCCCCATGACTGCATCCACTGGGAACACACCAAGTAGCCAGAACTTCTCCAGTCCCCTCAGGCTCTGCACTGAGAGCAGCTGATCTAGCACCTGGGGAAGGGCAGAGAAGATATCCACAGATTGAACAGAAAAGGAAGCAGTAGACAGCAAAGCAGCACAATCTGGCTTTTTCTGCAGAAACAGACAAAATCATTTAAAACTTATGTGGAAGGGCCAGGAGTTTGGCCTAGTGGTAGAGTGCTTAACTAGCATTCACAGAGACCGGGTTTGATTCCTCGGTACCACAAACATAGAAAAAAGCTGGAAGTGGTGCTGAGGCTCAAATGGTAGAGCCCTAGCCCTGAGGAAAGCTCAAGGACAGTGTCAGGCCTTGAGTTCAGTCTCTAGGACTGGCAAAAAAAAGAAAAAAAGAAAGAAAAGTAGAAATGAAGGGATCCCAAGTGGCTGAAACCATCATGAGAAAGAACAAACCTGGACTCACACTTCCTGGTTTCAAAACTAATGACAAAGCTATAATACTAAGAGAAATCAGCTGGATATGGCATACACCTGCAATCCCAGCAGCGAGGATGTACAGGCAGGAGGATCATGAGTTCAAGATCAGCCTGGGCTTCATACAGAAACCCTGTCAGAAAAAAAAATGTGTACTCTTGCAATAAGACACATAGATGAACAGCTAGGATATAGTCCAGACATATATTTTTGTGTCAAGGTCACCCAAGAGAGTCTTTTCAACAGCTGCACATCCACATGCTAAGCAACGGGCCTCACTGATTTTGTGTGTCTACACAAAATCAGCTCCAAATGCTTACAGATCTCAAAACTTAACCCCAAACTTAGTGAATCTTTGTGATGCTGAATTAAACATCATAGTCTTAGATGAAGTCCTGAGGCACAAGCAAAAGACTTCAAAGCCCAAAGCTAAAATAGGTAAATTGGACTTTACAGTCCAGAGCTTCTGTGTTTCAGAGGTGAGTAAAAAGAAAGGGAAAATATCACGTAAGAGAGAAAATATTTGCAAATCTTATAAAAGTCTAGTAGTCCAAAGAATACCAACAATGCAGCAATGGAAAGACAGCATAATTTCAAGGTGGGCAAAGGTGTGGAAACATTTCTTCAAGGATGTGCAAGTGGCAATAGATGCCTGGAAAAATGCCTTGTGGAAATGCAAATCAAAACGACAATGTAGTATCAATGCAAACCCACAGGTGTGGCTAAAATTAAAGACAGCCACACTGGATGTGTGTATGTGACAAGGCAGAGAAATGAAAAGCCTATAACCTGCTGATGAGAATACAAACGTGTGCAATCATTTCAGTGGCTCCTCAAAATGTTAAACACAGAATTACCAAAGGACCTAGCAAATCCTTATTTTAAGTATAGAGTCCAGTGAAATGAAAACATATTGCACAAAATGTGTGCATGAACTTTCACAGATGCATTATTCCTAATTGTTGAAAAGTAGAAATAATCCCAATATCTTACCATATCTCACATATCCTTTCAATGGAGGATCATTTCCCCAAGGAAAAGTAGCAGAGTACAGATACCCTACAAGGTAGATCCAGCACGGAAACTTAGCATCAGAACATAGAAAACAGCTCAGGCAAGGTACATTCCACCTACATGAAATGTTCAACACAGAGACAGAAGAAGGCCAGTTGTTGGCGTGGTGAAGGGAAGGCAGGGGGAAACTACCTAAACCATGTAGGCTTTTGGTAGGGAAAGGGAGTGGTGACAATGTTCTAGAACTAGACAATTGCAGATATACCCAAAAACTCTGCTCTGCACAAGAGTAGATTTTGTAGTATGTAAATTTTATCTTAAAAACTATTTAGGAGAATACAGCCTAAAATTCTCTGAGTTACCATAAATGCTTCAACTTCTGGTTAACTTTCAACATTTCTGCAAAGCTCTCCGCCACTTCATCATTAAGCTCATTTTTGGTCAGCCTAGAGAAAAGAAAAAGTGTTGAGTTCAGAGTGTTGGGCACGCAGACTATAAATTTGTTCACACAAGTGGGGCTCCAGGCCAGGCTTCTCCAGCCCGGCAGCCCCCAAGCATTGAGGGCCAGCCTTACCCCAGCTTTGCCACCCTGCACACAGTCATGCACTTCAGTGCAGGCATAGGTCTTAAGACCAAAATAAGGGGGCTCTGGGAGGGGCATAGCTGAGGGGGGGAATGCTTATATAGCACCTGCAAGACGCTGAGTTCAAAAGTACTGGGAAAAGGGCTCGGCAAAGATTTCTACCTTGCAGTAACACTGTATACTGTGTCTTAGTGTAAAATCTGAAGAAGTTTTAAATACCTGTCAGTAAAAAGACCTGATCTTGAATGTCCACTTGTGGGCTCTGAGCAGCCCTGGGGTGGTGAGGCAGAGTGAAGATGTGGCAGAGGGAAGTGTCTGGGAGGCTGAGCCAGGCTTGCTGGATTTACAGCACTGGTCAGCAGGATAGGCTCAAGAGAGGTTTAACTTCTCGGGTCTTGGGTGTGTAGTGGTTAGATGTAAACAGTGGCTTCATGGGCGGGGGAGGAGGTTGTAGGACTGAGTGAGCACACGTAAAAGACATGAAATGATAGATATATCATTCTATATCTATAGTGCTAGCTATATAGCAGCATTATCACTGCTCATATATAACAATAGTTCTCAACTTGGATATTTCAAACCCACCTGTGGCAGAATCTGGAGACAGTTTTGATGGTCACAGTTAGGGGACAGAGGCTCCTAGAATCTAACAGTAAAGGCCAAAGATGCCAGGGACACTCACCAATGTACCATGCATTCCCAATCAAAAAAGAAATATTTAAACCAAATGCCAAGTGTGGAGAATCAGAGACATGGACATGACAGTGCATGTCAAATATAGACAGTCTTTGTTCTGTGTGTGCATGCAGGGTTTGAACTCGAAGCTTGAGGGCTGACGCTGAACATTTTTCACTCAAGGCTAGCACTCTGTCACTTGAGCAAGGCTAGCACTCTATCACTTGAGACAGACCTTCCAGAACATCTTTTGACTATAGTGATCAGCAGTTCAAAGCCTAGGGTATCATGAGCCAGACCCAGTCCTGGAAAATGACTATGGTCATTACCAAAATATCTCCAGAGAAGTGTTCTGCTTCAAAGCCTGCGCCAGGGTCTTTCCTCCTTCTGTGGAGATGCCGTTGAATGCAAGACTAGGAAGGAAAATGTTTAGGCTGGATTATTAGAGACACCTCCACATCCAGCCTTGGTATCACCCCCCAATCAGCTGGGAAGTCTCCATGTGGATGTGGCGTGGGCCTGGCCAAACCTCTGCAAGAAGCAGAAGCACTCTGCATGGTCACAGGCTTCGATGTAAGGGAACAGATATGAAACCGCTCCAGGAGAGGCCAGGTAGAAATGGAGGTGGAACATTTGGGCTGGGGGCAAGGACATCTGGGAGCTCTGCTTCATCTGATGGCTTCATCAGATGAACAAGACATAGAGAGGTTTCCCCAACAAATGACATGAAGTTTCCCCATCGAAAGACACAAAATAGTTTCTTCTGCCAGTGCCTTCTGCTTTTTACCTCGGGAGACTAAGGTGCTGGGACTAGGTGGGGCCTCAAAAGTGTTGGAAGTAGCAGCTATGCTCAGAGGAAAAGGGTCCCTTGTCCCCATCATTCTGAGGAAGGGGCAGCATCCTTTCAGTTTTATCCTTCCTCCCCAACTCCCAAGAAGCCTGCAAAGACTCAGAGGCTGAAAGTGTCCCTTCTTGATCTGGGGGTAGTCACACTCCATGTGTGGGATCTGGGTGTGGTCATTTGTGTGTAGGGGGCGCTAAACTCACTGAGCTGAACATGAAATGAACCTTTCAGAATCCCTCTTAAGACATCAAGAAAAGCCTTTTTGGAAGATAAAGAAATCACACAAATAAATCCCCCCTTAGGGATGCTGGACTATTTCCAGATTCCTAGAGCCATTCCTCTCCAAGGCAGCTGGGCCTTTGGTTCCCACAGGGTTCAGGAAGAGTGTTACCTCAAGTTGTTCAGGCTGGGGTGGTCCCTCAGAGCCTCTGCAAAGGCTGCAGCTCCTTCATCCCCGATTTGATTGCCCCACATCCTGAGGACAGAAGTAAGCCAGTGATAGTCAGGCCCATGAGAACAGCCCAGAAGCCCCGGCTTGACGCATATGTCAACAGGCAGCCACAGGAAACCCTTATGAAGTGGCTGTGGAAAAGAGTGATCAAGCTGCACACACACACACACACACACACACACACACACACACTCCCCACTTAGGGAGGGCTATCAGTAAAAAGGCTCACAACTGTCCTGGAAGAAACTACCCACATATCCACTGCAGAGGACAAAGGCCGCACTGACCAAAAAGAAGCAGAACTGCACCCCACCTGCATAGGGCTGGGGGCCACTCCTGCAGGCACAGAGCAGACTCGAGGCAGCAGCCTTACTCCTGGAACATGGAAAAGCTATTGCCAAGCCATGCCCTGCCCACTGCTGCAGCCTCAGGGAGCATTGTAATCATGGAGCAGATTGGCTGAGAGGACTACTACACAGCCTGTATGATGGATGTCCACCACCTCCCACCTGCATGGCCTTACTTACAGGATACACCCCTATACCTCATGTCCTCTGTGAAATGGGAATAAAAGACCATATCCTTATAGAGTACCCATGATGATTCTGAGTTCACATGTGAAACACACATAGAGCAGCCATGACAGTTGAGTTCATATGTGAGACGCACATAGAGCAGCCATGATGATTGAGTTCATACATGAGACCACGTAGACCAACCATGACAATTCTGAGTTCATAGGTGAGACCACATAGAACAATCATGATGATTTTGAGTTCATACATGAGACACACATAAAGCAGTCATGGTGATTCTGAGTTCATAGACTGGCCACTGGCCTGTAAGAAGTGTGAACTATTCCTAAAAGGACAAGGGGCCTTTGTCATATAGAACACAGCCATCACGCAACCCACTCACAAAAGAACTGGGCAGCCCAGGCCCATCACTCACACGCAGCCCGGCACTCACACCCAGCCTCCATTGAGACCCCAGACTCTGCTTTCAGTACTTCACATTAAAGATGTGTGCACTCATGCTGAATGGCATAAACCCAAATAGTGACAAGCATTCATTGCATAAGATTAGATGAAAAGCAGAAGACAAACTCTGCATGTGTAGGGTGACCTCTTCAAATTAAAGAAAAAACAGACAAAAGCAAGAGAGAGAATGTGAGCCTGAGCAACAAGTTTGCATGACCATTTGAGATGATTTTTATTATATTTCATAGTTTCTATGTAAAATTGTCTGCACACTTTTATGATCCAATAAACATTAAGATATAAAGCCTTTTTGATATAAAACCTTTTATCCTCCTAGCCAGTTACTATTAGTTACTATTGACAAAACACAAAAATAACAGGTACTGGCAAGGGCATAGTAAAATTGAAACCCTTGAGCAATGAGAATGTTGCAACCACTATGGAAAATAGTACAGTGATTTCTCAACAGATTAAGAATAGAATACATGACCAGGCAATCCCAATTCCGTCTAATTACCTAAAAGTGAAAGCAGGATCTCAAGGAGATGTATGTAGTCAGGACATTTTTCTCAATAACCAAAACGTAACAAGCCAAGTGTCCACCAACAGATGAATGAACAAACCAGAATCTGAGGCAACTATACACAGTAGAATATTAGCCTTAAAAAGGAAGGAAACTCTGGGCCCTGGAGTTTGGCCTAAGTGGTAGAGTACTTGCCTAGCATGCACGAAGACCCAGATTCGATTCCTGAGTACCACATACATAGAAAAAAAGCCAGAAATGGTGCTGTGGCTCAAGTAGTAGAGCTTTAGCCTTGAGAAGTCCAAGGACAGTGCCCAGGCCCTGACTTCAAGGTCTAGGATTGGAAAAGAAAAAGAAAAAGGAAAGATACTCTGATGTGTTAGGATATTAATAAATGTTGAGGATATATGCAAAGTAAAATGAGCCATTACGAAATGGTCCATTCACATTAGGCACTTACAAAAGCTAGTGGCTAGGGAAGGCAGGATGGGAAGAATGTTCAAAGGCTAGAAAGTTTAATTTTTGTAAGATCAAAGAGTTTGTTGGGGGGCAAATAGTGGTCATGGTTGCATAGTGTTATAAATGTACTGATACTCCTGAATTGCACAATTAAAAGTGGTTAAGACGATCCATTTTATGTGTATTTTCCCCCAATAAAAACCAATCAGAAGAACAACTCCTCCAGAGGACATATCATTTCCTTAAAATGGAGACCATCAGCCAGGAGCTAGGACCACCAGAGCTGAGATGGCTCCCTCCAGTTTCTAGTGGTGAAGACACTGCCCTCTGTCTGTGTGTGGGCAGTCAACATCTTCCTGTGACTTTCCACCACAGCCCATGTGGAGGCCATGGCAGGCATCTCCACTGCTCCTCCCAACCCCAAGGGTCCTTCCGCAACATTAATGTACAAATCCCCAGCAGGATACCCAGAAGGTCATGGCACCCACCTGGGCATCACTCCCTCTACTCACCCAATGTCATAGATTGACGTGCTGTTCTTTACTGCCAGGGCAAGGCACTTGCCACCTTCACTTGTTATTTTGTTTTTTCCCAGTCTGTAGAGAGATAGTCATGTACATTTAGCCCCAAGGAGAGTAAAAATCTATAGTAGGCCACCTACCCCTCACCACAGAGTCCTCCCAGGCTGCCCCTCTTGCCCTGTGGTCTGGCACACAGCAGCCAGGCCCTCAGGGAGGAGGAACAGATAGTCTTCCCTGAGGACAGACTATCAAAGGCTCCTCCCAGACAACTAGGCCTCTGCAGGTATTTGGCCTCTGGGCCTTCTCTGGGCTTCAGTGACCTCAGGAATGCCATTCTCTCACTGGCAGGCTGAGAAGGGCCCATGTAGATTGCTGATGTCACTGTGGATACTTCCATTTCTGGGCTAGTACCAGGTTCTCTGCCACTCTTCACCGAGTATGTCTGGCAGGACCCAGGATCAAGCTTCTCTGAGGGGGAAAAGATCATTTTCTCTGTATTCCATAAAAGGAAGTAGTTATCATAGTCTTTCTTTCTGGTCAGTACAGAACTTAAAGAGCCAATATTCTGTCCCTTTCCCCCAACAGCTTGTCCTTCCAAATTCAGAACCATATTAGTCTTCCACAGGACAATATCCCCTTCCACACAAGTCTCCTTAATCTGAAGAGAAGGCAGAATGCCCAGGATTCCAGCTGGGGCACTGCACTGTTTTTCTTTTCTTTCCTTCTTTCTCTGTATTTGCATGTGTGCATATGTTTGTATGTGTGTTGGGTACTGTCCTTGAGCTTTTCTACTCAAGGCTGGTGTTCTACTTGAACCACTTGAACCACAACTCTTGTTGGCTTCTTGGTGGTTAATTGGAGATGACAGCCTCATGGACTTCCCTGCCGGGGCCAACTCCAAACCTTGATCCTCAGATCTCAGCCTCCTGAGTAGTTAGGATTACAGGTGTGAGTCACTGGTTCTTCTCAACATTGTTCTTTAAAATGGAGAGTTGAGGCAAAAAAGCAGCTACTAAGGAGGCTGTGCAACCGACTTTAGTTACTTACTTTAGATGTGTGAGGCTTCTGCATTCATCCAGGATTCGTGCAACATACCCGGCGCCAATGTCAGTGATCTGGTTGTTGTACAAACTTAAGAGAGAAAGCACAATGGAGACTGGATGAGTTTTGTGAAATAGGCTACCTAATGATACTGATAAATGCCTGAGCTGAGAGGAGGCTCCTGGAGACCAAGGCAGGGCTGTGACTCAGCTGTGACCTGTTCCTGTGTCTCTCTGCAATACAGTGACAGCCTCAGTGCTTCCCAGGGATGAGTGACAACCTAAGCTGAGGTTTTCAGTGCTACAGTCATCCAGGACTATGAAGCACATGGGAGCTTGGGACCTCTGCTTCAGTGGTCTCATCTAACACTGGAGGCATATGGGGCCCAAAGGTGCTGAGGAACTTCCAGGCTCCCAGACACAGAAGCAGCTGTGATACCCACAATCTCTTTTCTTATGGAAGTATTAAATTATTTGAGGCTCGACACTGGAAGTTCATGCCTATAATCCCAGCTACTTAGGAGGCTGAGATCTGAAGATCATGGTTTAAAGCCAGCCATTGCAGGAATCTATTCTGTGAATCTATTTTCTCTAGTTAACCACTAAGAAGCTGGAAACGGAGGTGTGGTTCAAATGAGAGCTTTAGCCTTGAGCAAACAAATAAGAATGCAAGGCCCCAAGTTCAAGCCTCAGTACTAGCACCTGCATGCACACACACACATGTACACACACACACACACACACACACACACACACACTCTTACATATATCTGGGACAAGGTCCTATCCTAGCCTGATCATTTTGTAAAGAGATGGAGGTTCCTAACGTGGTAAATTCTAGTGTACAGGCAGTACTGTTACCTTTCACTACATTCTCTCACATCCCCAGTACCCAGTCGTAAAATAAGTTACCCAAGTCAGGATCCTGATTTTGCGAGATTTTGTGACTGGCTTAAACAGTGGGCTACTGGCTAAGCTGAGAAGTAAACCCAGGCTGCAGGTATTTCTCCGCTCTGGCCAGCTGCCCACTCTGAGAGCTCTCCTGCTCTTTGGCTCAGTATTCTTGAGAAAGACATACCCCAAAAATGTCACAATCTTGTACTTGGTCAGCTCTTCACTCAGCACCTTCACCCCGGTATCAGTAATGTGGTTGACACTGAGTCTGAAACAGGGCAGAAAGCATCAGGAGGTATGTCATATGAAGGTGCTCTCACTCTAGAATCCAGAAATCTGTGAACCCTGGAGACCCCTCAATTATGAACATTGAGGAGGTTCCTGGATCAGCCAAACAACCCCTGAAAATCCTAGGTGTGCTGGAGCCAGGCCTCAGGATAGTATCCTGCCGATGCTTATGGGTAGCCTCTCTTCCCACCAAACCTCACAAGGAGGTGGTAGGCCTGCCTGCTAGCCTAGCCTTAAGAGGAACACTGGTCAGCTCCTGCTCTTTTCCTGCAGTGATAAACATTTCTATGTGTCATAAACCTTCCACCTGCTGTCCCTGAGCCTCAGAACCATTTCATTCAGGAGGTCCTGCATGTGTGGCCTAGAGCAGGCCATAAACTCTGAGCCTCAGCTTCCATATTTGTCATAGGGAGCAAGGGCAGTCCCCACCTTACAAGGGTCAGGAGCACCAGGCAAGGTTCAGTTCAGACATACTTCACCGCTCTCATAGGCACTGGCACTACTAGTGTTAGAGTGTTTTTCTCTAGATGAGGAATAGAGAGGCAGTAGGGCTAGTCTAGCAACACTTGACCTGCTTTGCTCCTTGCCCTCTGCCATCCTGGGATACAGAAGTCACCAGTCCTAGGGTGGGTGTGGGACCTGGAATCCTGGCTTGCATTCCTGCCTTATGGGAAGGTCCCCACCTGAGGACAGTGAGGTGGCTGAAGCAGGGCTGCAGCTCTCGCACGCCAAAGTCGTTGAGGTTGTTGTTGTCCAGGTCCAGGGCCAGGCGAGTGGGCAGGTGGCGCAGGACAAAGGCCAGGGAGCTGCAGTCGGCCGGGCAAGCGTTGCAAAAGGCCAGTTTGAGGTAGTCAGCGCGGAGGCCACGCGCAGCACGCCATCCGACCTTGTGGCTCTGCGTCTCATACAGGCAGCGCAGCATCCAGAGGAACGCGGGCATGGCCTGCACCTGCCGGAAGCCCCCCGACCGGAGCCGAGGCAGGCCTCGCAGGTGGGCGCGCAAGCGGGCCAGCAGGTGGGCGCACAGAGCCCTGCGCTTCCTCCGTAGGGAGGCCGCGGGCACCAGGGTCCGCAGGAGCCTCTGCCTGGCCTTGGCCAGAAGCCCACACAGGAAAAGGTTGGTGAACTGGAGGTGGTCCTTGCCGGAGGAGGGCTCGGGGCCAGCCGGGCGGCAGTCCCGCAGGCACTGGGCGGGGAGCCAGGGGTGGCAGGAGCGGGCAGGGGTGTCCAAGTCTCCATCGCCATCCCTGTCCACATCTCCGTCCCCAGCTCCAGCCACCGCCCCCGTCCCCAAGAACCGCAGCAGTTCCCTGGTTCCCACCCTGTCGTCCACCACCAGGAAGAAGGCAGCGAAGAAGGCCTGGAGTGTCAAGTGCAGGAACTCGAAGGCCCGGAGGCCCGGCTCAGGTCCGGGAGCGGGCAAGACGCGAAGAAAGCCCAGCGGCAGGAGCTGCGCGCCACCCTCCCGCAGCTCCGATGCCCGCACTTCGTCGGGGCCAAAGACAAAGCAGCCACGCTCCGTGCCGCGCAGCGCCATGCGACCCAGAGCCCTCAGCGCGTGCAGCCCCGCGCGCAGGGTCTCAGCCGAGTCTCGCGCAGGTGGCTGCACCAGGCCGCGCGGCTGCGCTCTATGCAAGTGGACCTCGGCCACCCGCAGGAAGACGTCGGTCAGAGTCAGCACGCGGCCAGGACCCTCCAGGGCGTCGCAGAGGCCTGTGCAGCAGCGGAAGACGAGGCCGCAGAAGAGCGGCACGGCGCAGAGGCCTCCCAGGCCCGGGTGGGCGTCCAGCTGCTGCAGCAGGCGCTCGCGTGCGGCGCGGCCCGGCACCACGCGGCGCGCGTAGTTGCGCAGCTGGAGCGGGCCGAAGCCGCGCAGCCGCACCTTGGCGCGCAGGAGCGCGCGTGGGAGCTCCGTGCCGGTGCGCGCTGTCAGCAGCTTGCGCGCCCCCGCCAGCAGCCGGCCGCGCAACAACGCGGCCAGCAGTGCCATGGGCGGCGCGGGCTCCCAGGGGCTGCAGCTGTCAGGCACGCGGCTCAGGTCGAAGTCGGCGGGCAGCTCGTCCAGGCCGTCGAAGGCCAGCAGCGCCAAGCGGGGGCAGCGCAACAGGAAGGCGAAGACCTCGTCGGCGCCATGCTCGGGGAAGCAGCAATGGTGGAAGAGCAGATCCTGCAGGCCCAGCGCAGCGTCCGGGCCCATCCCGCCGAGCGCGCGGCAGCGGAAGAGGAAGAAGAAGCGGAGCTCGGCTCCCAGGCTCCCCGCCGCCCACAGCGCCTGCAGCCGCTGCAGCAATGCCGACTTCCCCGCGCCCGCGTCGCCCTGCACCAGCACCGCCTCGCCCTGCCCGCCGAGGATGCCGGGTTCTGGGTCCAGGAGCCAAGCTGGGCCACTCAGGGGACCCAGGCTCTCGTCGTCGGGGCCCAGCAGCTCCAGGACTGGGTCCTCGTAGACCTCCTCCAGGGGCAGTTCGCGCTCGCCGCCCTGTGCATAGCTCGGTAGGAATCCGGAGTCGCAGCCCCCCAGGTGCCGCAGCTGCTGGGTGTACCTGCTCACTAGAGGGAGGAGGGAGGGAATGGGGGTGAGAAGACCCAATCGGGAATGGGAGGGCGGCAGGGAGGGGAGGGGGGAAAGGGCGAGAAAGGGTCCAGTGGGAGGATGGAGACAGAGGAAGCAGGAGGGAGAAGAGGGGGGAGGAGGACAGCGACCACAGGGAGGAAGGGGCAGAGAAAGACATCACACAGGAGGTCCTAAGAAAAAAAGGCCAAAACACAAACCAACCCTGCTCCCCTCACCCTTAGGCCAAGTGCGGACTCCTCAGACCTCAAGGAGCTCAATGCTCCGGGACTGCAGCTGGGAACTGGAGGCCTCCCCTCTGTTGACACTGGGTGACCTGTGTTGTTTGGGAGGTCTCCTTCCCAGGATGTTGTCATTGACAAGTAAGCTGTATTCCACTCACAGCTTTTTCAGGGCAAATGAACATACTATAGCGTTGACTCATTATAAATGTTATTTCTATATTTTAAACAGTACCACAGTCTCGTCCTAGAAATCTCCACCATCATCCCAACATTTCTGTAGCTTTTTTGCCTCCAGTGTCTGCCCGGCCCTGGAGATCAGGCACCTCCTCTATATATTTGCTTTTTCTGGGCTTTTTTTTGAGGGGGGGGCAGTCTTGGGACTTGAACTCAGGGCCTGAGCACTGTCTTTGGACACATTTTGCCCAGGACTAGCGCTCTGCCACTTGAGCCACAGCGACACTTCTGGCTTTTTCTGTGTATATGGTCCTGAGGAATCAAACCCAGGGCTTCAAGCATGCTAGTGAGCACTCTACCACTAAGCTACACTCCTGGCCCCTTTTCTGGGCACTTTATATAAACGGTGTCATATAAAATGCGTCTTGCATGTAGATTGAATTATACTTTAAAAGCTAGCAAATAAATAGCTCAGTGATAGTGGCTCACACCTATCATCCTAGCTATTCAAGAGGCTGAGATCTGAGAATCATGATTCAAAGCTATCCTGGGCTACAAAGTCCATGGGACTCATCTCCAATTAACTACCAGTAAAGCAGAAGTGGAGCTATGGCTCAAAGTGGTAGAGCACTAGCCTTGAGCAAAAGAGCTCAAGGACAGCACCCAGGCCCACAGTTCAAGCCCTACAATGGAGCAGTACCCTCTTGCTTTCCTGGGGCCTGTAAGAGCAAGATACTAGCTGAGGTTGGGCCACAGGCACAAGCTTAGCCCTGACACTATTGCTGGGCCTGACTCTCCCTAAACATATGTTTCACTCACTGGGTACAGGTACTTCACATCTGTCTCCAAATCAAACAGGGTTCTTTAAAACTCAGAGGATGGAGTCTTGGTGTTGTTACCAACGGTGGTCACAAAAAGAAAACCAAGGACAAAACCCTTTCAGACTCTGATCACCTGTCTGATCACCTGCTACTATGCTGATCACCTCACACAAGGTCACATTTGTGGGAGTCCCTTGTCTACACTGAGTGCCCAAAGGACAGGGCACCATCCTCTGTGCTTACCCTCTATCCCCAGCCTTCAACACAGCACCTTAGTGGTTAATGCATCAAAGAAACCAATAAAGTAACTGGTTAACTAGCCCATTCATTGGTGCTCTGTAGATAAGGATTAGCATCAGGGTAACAGTGAATACCATACCTAGAATCAAACCTTGGAAGATTGTCTCCTGGGAAGATATTTACTATTTATTTATTTATGACACTAAGAATTTATAACAAGCTTCCTGCATGCTAAGTATTCTGTCAGTGAGTCACAACCCCTGCCTCCTGGGAAGATCTCAAAGGAAAAAAATAAAGAAAGAAAGAAAAGAAAGAAAGAAACATAGCCCTGGAGAACAGGGGTGATGCATGCCTATAACCCCAAGTATGTGGGACATGTCGATAAGGAAATGGCTGTTAGAGGAGCTAGAACAAAATGTGCAAAACCCTATCTGAAAAATAAACTAAAACAAGAAAGGGCTGGAGGTGAGGCATAAATGGTACACCACCTGTAAGACCATAAGTTCTAGACCCAGTACCACCAAAAACACACCACACACACACACACACACACACACACACACACACACACACACACACGGCCTCAAATCTGTACAGCATTAACTTATCTATATATGTTAGTATATTGTAGGAAGTGAGCAAAAACTGAGAATGGAGGCTCTTCCAACACTTCTCTAGGCTCTGTACAAACCAGATGAGAGAGCCAAGCTGTATTGCAAGGTAGAGCACTTGCTTACCATGTGGAAAACTCTGGTTAGAACTCCAGAAACAAAGCAAATGAACAGACAAAATAGGAAATCATTTCCTCTACAATCAGGAACAAAGAAGGATCTCCACTCTCTCCACTCCTCCTCAATATAGTTCTGAAATTCCTAGCCACAGCAATAAGGCAAGAAACAGACACAAGGGATTCATGTACAAAAAGAAGTAGACTATCCCTATTTGCAGATGACATGATTTTGTATTTAAGGGATTCAAAAGATTTCATCACCAAGTTCCAAGAACTGATTAATAACTTTGGCAAAGTAGGATACAAAATTAACCCACAAAAATCTGTGTACCAACAATATGCAAGCAGAGAGGTGAATCAAGAAAATGATTCTATTTGGGCCAGGAGTTTAGCCTAGTGGTAGAGTGCTTGCCTAGCATGCACGAGGACCCGGGTTCAATTCCTTAGTACCACATACTTAGAAAAAAGAAAAAAGGGGCCGGAAGTTTGGCCTAGTGGTAGAGTGCTTGCCTAGCATGCACGAAGACCGGGTTCGATTCCTCGGTACCACATACATAGAAAAAAAGCCGTAAGCGGTGCTGAGGCTCAAGTGGTAGAGAAAGTCCAAGGACAGTGCTCAGGATCTGAGCTCAAGCCCAGGACTGGCACCAAAAGAAAAAAAGAAAAAGAAAAAAGCCAGAAATGGTGCTGTGACTCAAGTGGTAGAGCTCTAGCCTTGAGAAATCCCAAGGACAGTGCTCAGGCCTTAAGCTCAGGCCCAGGACTGGCTAAAAAAAAAAAAAAGAAAAAGAAAATGACTCTCAGCCGGGAATTTGGCCTAGTAGTTAAAGTGCTTGCCTAGCATGCACGAAGACCCGGGTTTGATTCCTTGGTACCACATATATAGAAAAAGCCGGAAGTGGTGCTGAGGCTCAAGTGGTAGAGTTATCAGGCCCTGAGCTCAAGCCCAGGACTGGCAAAAAAAAAAAAAAAAAAAAAAAAGAGCAGTGCTGGTGGTATTACAATACCAAACTTCAAACTCTACTATAGAGCTATAATAACAAAAACTGCTTGGTATTGGCACAAAAACAGACCAGAAGATCAGTGGAACAGAATAGAAGACCCAGAAATAGAACCACATACCTATAGTCATCTTGTATTTGACAAAGGAGCCAAAGATATATAGGGGAACAAACACAGCCTATTCAACTATTGGTGCTGGCAAAACTTGGCAGCCACATGCAGAAAACTAAATATTAACCCTAGCCTTTCACCATGCACAAGCATTAACTCAAAGTGGATCAAAGACCTCAACATCAGACTGGAAACCGTGAAACTGCTACATGATAAAGTAGGAAAGACACTGGAACTCATAGGCACAGGCAAAAGATTCCTGAACAGAATCCCAGGGTCACAACAGATTGGAGAGAGACTGGATAAATGGGACTGCCTAAAAATAAAAAGTTTCTGTACAGATAAAAACATAGTTGCAAAAGTAGAGAGACACCAACAATATTCACCAACAATACATCTGACAAATGCTTAATATCCAGTATCTACGGGGAACTCAAGAAACTAATCCCCCCAAAACCCAATAAACCATTCACTAAATGGGCAAGGGAACAAAAGAGAGACTTATCAGAAGAAGAGATTAAAATGGCAGAAAAACACATGAGAAAATGTTCATCATCTATGGTCATAAAGGAAATGCAAATAAAAACAACCCTAAGATACCACCTTACCCCAACAAGAATGGCCAAGAGTTTGAACTCAGACAATGACAGTTGCTGGCGGGGTTGTGGAGAAAAAGGAACCCTACTACACTGCTGGTGGGAATGCAGACTAGTTCAGCCACTCTGGAAAGCAGTGTGGAGGTTTCTTAAATAACTGAAAATTGACCTTCCTATGATCCCGCCATACCACTTCTGGGCATCTATCCTAAACATCATGACCCAAGATATTATAAGGACACTTGCTCAGCTATGTTCATCTCTGCACTATTCACAATAGCCAGGTGATGGAAACAATCCAGATGCCCCACTGCAGAGGAATGGATACAGAGAATGTGGTATATATACACAATGGAATTCTACATAGCCAACAGACAAGATAAAATAATGGCATTCACAGGGAAGTGGATGAATCTAGAGAGAATCATGTTGAGTGAGACAAGTCAAGACCTAAGGATCAAAAGGCGCATGGTATCCTTAATATGTGGCTATTAAATCCAAAGAGTACAAGAGCGAGGACTCAATAACTGCATACCCAAAGCTATGGACATGTAATGGAAACATAAACATAACTATATAGACATAAAAACCTATGACTCTATAGACATAATGTTTTATTTCATAAATTAATATGTTTCTATGACATACAAACACTTAGCCTAATTGTGACTAAATTCTAAATACTAAGTCCCTGTGATTGTAAATAGAGATTCCCTCCTTGAACACTTGTATGTTAAACTTGTCATTTAAAATATGATGTAAAAATCAACATTAATACATTCTTTAAAAAAATATGAAAAAATTTAAATAAAGATAGCCTCTTCAATAACTAGTGCTGGAAAAATTGGGCATCCATATGTAGAAAACTAAAAGTGGATCCCTGTTAGTCACCATGCACTAATAACAACTGAAAGTGGACCAAAGACCTTAACATCAGAACTGAAACTGAAATTGCTGAAAGAGAGAGTAAGAGAAACATGAAGAAATGCTCATCATCCCTGGCCATAAAGAAAATGCAAATCAAAACAACTCTAAAATTCCATCTCAACCCAGTTATATTGACCAACATTGCGAATTTGAACAAATGTTGGTGGGTATGCAGGTGAAATGAACTGCACTGCACTGTTGGTGGGAATGTAAACTAGTATGACATACTGGACAGCAATCTGGAGGTTCCTCAAAAAGCTAAACAGGTCTTCCCCATGACCCAGACATAGCACTCCTGGGCATCTTCCCAGAATATCACAAGCCAGGATCCCATAAAGACACCAGTTCATCCATGTTCATTGCTGCACTATTAACAATAGCCAAGTTATGGAAACAGCCCAAATGTCCTATAATAGATGAGTGGATCCAAAAAATGTATACCTATAAATGATGGGATTTTACAGAGCCATCAGAAAGAATATTTCATTTGCAGAGAAATGGATGGACCTAGAACAAATCATATTAAGTGTGTTACATGAAGTCCAGAGAGGCCAATGGCACATATTTTCTTTCTTTTGTAGAAACTAGATCTAAAATACACCAAGACATGGTAAATTATACAGGACCTTAGGCATTCAAATACAGTGAAACCAAGGAAGATACTCAAGGAACACGGAGGGATAATGCCTATGTGCTCCTGATCATATAAATTAATATTTATCAAAATGAATTCCAGGGAATAGAAATAAGGTTTTTTTGTTTGCTGCTTTTTTTTTCTTTTTGCCTTGTTTGTTCCTTTATCTGTCTTTGGGAGGGAAAGAGGAGCACAGAAATGGAGGGACAAAGGGTGAACAAATGCAGCAGTGGTACTCAGTGAACACTATGTTGAAAATGAACTATATAACTTGTAGGTGGGGATGAGAGGGAAAGAATGAAGAAAAGAGTGGCATGTCCAAAAACAAATGTACTCATTACTGACTTATGAAATAGGAATCCCCTTTTGATATCACCATCATCATCATCATCATCATCATCATCATCATCATCATCATACTTTTTAAAAGAAAATAGGAGGGCCAAGACTTTGGCCTAATGGCAGAGTACTTGTTTAGCACATATGAAGACCTAGGTTGGATTCCTTGGTACCATATACATAGAAAGGCGGGAAGTGGTGCTGTGGCTCAAGTGGTAGAATGCTAGCCTTGAGGAAAGCCCAAGGATAGTGCTCAAGCCCAGAGTTCAGGCCCCAGGAACAGCAAAAAAAAAAAAAAAAAGAAAGAAAATTGGAAGCCACATATGGTCAGTTCGGTTGCAGTCATCTGAGCTGTAGTCAGGTGAAGGGAACCAGAACTCTCTTTCTAAAATTGCAGTAATACTTGGGGGATGGAGTGGAGGGCAGGCCATGGTAGCCACTCTTAAACCCACCTGGGCCTCAGTACTAGGGCAGATCCAGGCCCCAGGGCTTTACTTGGACCCAAGTTCATTCCCCTGTGCTGACTCATACCTGGGTCAGTGTTGACAATAGTTTTGCCCTGAATGATCTGGGAAGGGGAGAAACCGATTTCCAACAGCCATGGCTGGAGGTCCATATATGCATCTGTGAGTTGCTGGAGCACGTAGAGGAAGAACTCAGATACCTCTTCGCCCTTGCTCTGTACCAAGTCCAGAAGGTTTCGAACCTGGTGGTGACAGGAACATAAGAGCAAGAGTTAATATGAGGGGCAACTTCTCACCAGAAAGACTTACCCAGGGTGCTTCTTTCTACAGCCAGAAACCTAACTATCTACCCAGCTATGAGTTGTTACATTGAATCCTAGAAATTTTAAAATGTAAATGAGAGGGCTCGGAGCATGGTAGAGTGTTTGCCTAGCATGTATAAAGCCCTGGGTTCGATTCCTTAGTACCACATATATGGAAAAAGCTGGGAATGGTGTTGTGACTCAAGTGGCAGAGTGCTAGCATTGAGCTGAAAAGCTCAGGGACAGCACCCAGGCCCAGAGTTTAAGTCCCATGACCAACCAAAAAAAAGGAAAGAAAGAAAAGGACTTACAGGTCTCCACTTCCTTTTCTAGAAAGTTCCACTGGGCTTGTGTGGAACATGGGAAATTCTTTGTTGTGGTTCTACTTGGAGGAGCAAAAGTTGTCCCTCACCTAGAGAGGAGACCATCCTGAGCTTGATACCACATGGCCCTTGGTGTGAAGCACTGAGTGGCTACTAGTGTGTTGTCCCCATTTGTGTCCTTGTTCATTTTAAGTGGACTTTAAACTGGTGGCCTGGAATCTACACATGCAGTGGTGATAGCCTTCGCTAACCACACATAGAATTGCTTGGCTATGCAGAAAGCCAGTAACCAGGTCCTTTTCCTTCTACCACAATCCTACTACTGTGAACCTTGGCCCCGTACTTAACTCCCAGCCCAGTCAGTGAGAAAAAGATGGTTTCGGCCCCAGAGGTCTGCCTGAACACAGCCCCACACCTGTTCCTGCACCTTTCCAGGCTGGGTGGGGCAGGCACACACAATTTCCACGTCTTCAGCCAAAAGATAGCCATTCTCCCGCAGGTTGTCCAGCAGACACTGAGTGTTGTGGATGTGGGCAACCAGCAGTTCCCTGTTGGTCTTCAGTAGTTTAATGTAGGAGTGAGAATGTGATGCGCTGACATCCTGCTTTTCCATGGTTAAAGCAGCGAGCAGATACTTTTTCCAAATTCATCTTTGGCCACTTGGATCCTCTAGGCAAAAGGTTTCAGAGTCCTCTGCTTCTCAGTGAAGCCCCTGAAGAGACAGATGTGGTCAACTCAGCAGAGTCAGGGAAGAGGTCTCTATCTCCGTAGACTTTTCTGCCCCAACTGGCTTTAAACCATAATCCTCCTGGTCCTAGACTCCTGAGTAGCTAGATTATAGGTGTGAGCCACCAGCACTTGGCCTATTGTTATTCTTAAAAAGCAAAAGTATAGAGGTGGCTCACGCCTCTAATCCTAGCCTCTCAGGAGGCTGAGATCTGAGGATTGAGGTTCAGAGCCAGCCTGGGCTTTAAAGCCTGTGAGACTCTTATCTCCAGTCAACCACCAGAAAACCAGAAGTGGTGCTATGGCACAATGGGTAGGGCGGTAACCTTGAGCTGAAGAGCCCAGGGACAGCGCCCAGGCCCAGAGTTCAAGTCCCACAGCCGACAAAAACAAACAAACAAACAAACAAACAAACAAAAAAAACAGAAGTATGAGTGGCTCACACCACTCAGGAGGCCGAGATCTGAGGATTGTGGTTCAAAGTCAGCGCAGGCAGGAAAGTCCATGAGGCTCTTTTCTCCAGTTAACTACCAAAGAGCCAGAAGTGAAGCTGTGCTGGCCTTGATCAGAAAAGCTCAGGGACAGTACCCAGGCTCTGAGTTCAAACCCCAGGACTGGCACACACACACATCCACATACACACACGTGCACACACACACACACACACACACACATACTCTCTCTCTCTCTCTCTCTCTCTCACACACACACACACACACACACACACACACACACACACACGTGCACTCATGTACAACACTAAAGTGAACCTCAAACTTAAAATGGAATGGAGATGGAGAAATGTGGGTTTTTTTTTTTTTTTGGTGGTGGTGGTGGTGGTGGGACTTGGAACTCTGGGCCTGGGCGCTGTCCCTGGGCTCTTCAGCTCAAGGCTACAGCCCTATCCTTTGAGCCACAGCGCCATTTCTGACTTCTGGTGATTAAGTGTAGATAAGAGTCTCACAGACTTTTTAATGCCTGGCCTGGCTTTGAACCGCAATCCTCTTGAGTAGCTAGGATTACAGGTGTGAGCCACCAGGCCCAACAAGAAATGTCTTCTTTACACCACAGAGGCTAGCTTGGATTCCAGGTCTCTGCCACCCAGAATTGAGAGAAGAGGAACTGCAGATGTTGGTGGGGTAGAGGAAAGTGGCAGCCAGCAAGAGGGCCATCTACAGTAGCTTGAACCAAAGACCCAGGAGAGAACAATGCCTCAGCCATGATTGCCCCTCCTGAATTGAGCCACGGTCCACTCCACTCTTGCATTCTTCACACCTGCAGCAAAATGGTTCTCTGTACAGGCACCTCAGGGAAAAGAAAAGCAATGGACACCCTGGAGTGAAGGTGAAGGAGTACAGTGTGGAAACAACAGGACTCCATGAACTGGAGGCTTCTCCCCAGAACCTTGAACACCTTACAAAGGTGCTGAACTTCTTGTCTAGGCAGAGCAGGGACCTCAGTTGTCTTTTGTTGTTGTTGTTTTTATTTTTGTTTTTTTGTCATGTAGCTTGAACTCTGTGCCTGGGTGCTGTCCCGGAGCTCTTCAGCTCAAGGCTACCGCCCTACCCCTTAAGCCACAGCGCCACTTCTGGTTTTCTAGACTGAGTCTGGACAGAGTCTCACGGTCTTTAGTGCCCGGACTGGCTTTGAACGGCAGTCCTCAGATCTCAGCCTCCTGAGTAGCTAGGATTACTTTGGTTCCTCTAAAGGATCCCAGAATTGCACTAATATGCTCTCTTGTAGCAACAAGTACAAGCTAAGATCTGTTAACTTCTCTAGCATCCAAGTATACAGAATGAGTCATTTGGAAGGAGAAAGATTGGGAATGAACCTCTCAACCCTTTGTGTAGGCAGGAAAAGCCAATCATTCTCAACAGCCCAGGAAATTTTCTCCAAAATATCACATTTTAGGACATAAAGGAAGTCTTAGCAAGTAAAAGAAAACTAGAATCACTTTTAATATTCTTTCAAGCCATAATGAAGTAAAACTAGAATTCAGCCTCAAAATAAACTACAGAAAATATTCAAACGTAGAGACTGAACAAGACATTGTTAACTGATAAGTGAGTCATTGAGCAAATAAGGGTAGGAATCTGAAAGCTCCTGGAATCTAATGACAAAGACAACACAACCTACCAGAAATTTTATGGCATAGCAAAGGCAGTACTACAAGGAAAGTTTTATCTATGTAGATGCTATTCCTAAAAGATAAAAACATATATAAGCCTATACATATAGCATCTATCTATCCATCTATCTATTTGTCCAGGGGTCAACCTGATTCAAGTATTTGTACACATGTGTGAAATCTCAAACACATTAGAACAATTTACATACACTTTTGAAAAGAAGAAAAAAAAAAACCAAAGCCCAACAGGAATATAAGACAAGTCCTGTCTGGTACTAGTGTTAGAGGAAAGTGACCAAAAAGGGATGACTATGGCCAAAATGTGTTATGTGCATGTGTGAAAATGGAAGAATGAAGCTTGCTGAGATTGGTTTGGGAAGGGGAAGGAAGATGAGAAAGATGAAAGGAATGAGTCTGATCAACATGCATGGACATGTACAATAAACTGATGCTAATAAAAAGTGTGGGGATTGGTGTTAATAAAATATTTTAATAATTAAAAAAGTGTGGGGGAAAATGTTTCTGTTGAGCTCCAGAAACAATCTATAGGCTCAGGGTGTGGTTCAAATGGTAAAGCACCTGCTTACTTCCCTTGATACCAAACTCTAGTACCTCAAAAGAATCAATTAACTTATTAAAAAAAATTAAGTCTATAGATTCATGAACACTATCATTGTTTCACACCTATTAACATTTAAGTCCAGTGTTTCTCCCATTTTCTTCCAGCAAGTCTACGTGACTTTTCACTTTAATAACACTCCCATTGTCTTAGTTTTGCCTATCAAATTGCTAAATCTCCACAGAGATTCTCAGCTAGAATCACATAGCAACCTCCCTTTCATAATCTGAATGACTGAGCAAGGCATAACACTGCATATATGATCTTAGCAGCAGAGGGGTCTGAAGAGTTGGGAATGATGCAGCACGGCCACTAGAGGTGTATGGGGCCATACCATGGGGGGCCCAGCTCCTCCCACCAGGCCAGTACTAGGACCCACTGAGAGAAACATGACTCCTTTGGCCATGCTAAATTTAGTGGTTACTATAAGTTTACCTTTTTGAGCTTCTGCTGTCATTCACTGATAGAAGCCAGACCCCTCCCCCGCAAAAAAAGTCATGCTGCATGCTACATAAAGCAAAATAAAAAGTAATCCAAATAATAGAAATAATCCAAACAACAGCAAGTAATCCAAACAAATACGCAACAATCAGTAGAAGCCGTAAAGACCTAAATGAAGAACCATTTGTCTTAAGTGCACACTGGACCTGAGTCCCACAACTGTCTGAGTTCTCAGATCGTGTGGAGTCCTTGTCAACTGTCCACGATGTGCACCACACTGCCAGTTCTTAATGAACTTCAGAGGACCTAAATCATGCAGTCTGTTTCCTGACCACAGTAGAATTAAGCTTGAAGTGAAGAATAAAAAGACACAGGAAATCTTGAAATTCAAGGCCAAAGAAAGGGTGGACTGGAAATTATTTTGAGCTATGTGCTAATGAAAATATAATGTATCAAAATTTATAGGAAACAAGGCAGGCACCAGTGGTTCACACCTGTAATCCCAGCTACCCAGGGAGCTGAGATCTGAGGATCACAGTTGAAACCCAATGTGGGCAGGAAAGTCTATGAGACTCTTGAAATCTTCAAGTAACCACCAAAAAATTGAGAAGTGAAACTGTGGCTCAAATGGTAGAGTGCTAGCCTTGACCAAAAACTCCCAGGGACAGTGAGTGCTCAGGCCCTGAGATCAAGCCCAAAGATCAGCATACACACACACACACACACACACACACACACACACACACACACACACACTGTAGGAAACAAATCATGGAAATGTATGGCCTTACATTTCTATGTAAATTAAAATCACATTGCTTGGGCCAGGAGTTTGGCTTAGTGGTAGAGTGCTTGCCTAGCATGCACGAAGACCCATGTTCGGTTCGTCGGTAACACATACCAGAAGTGGTGCTGAGGCTCAAGTGGTAGAGCTCTAGCCTTGAGAAAGTCCAAGGATAGTGCTCAGGCTCTGAGCTCAAGCCCAGGACTGGCAAAAATAAATAAATAAATAATCACATTGCTTTGTATGTTTTAATGTATTATATCATAGATATTTGCTTTTGTTCAGAAATACTTTTACATAATATGCAGAATTTTGGGGCTGGGAATGTGGCTTAGTGGTGGAGTATATGGCATGAAGCCTTGAGTTCAATTCCTCAGTACCACATACACAGAAAAAGCTAGAAGTGGTGCTGTGGCCCAAGTGGTCGAGTGCCAGCCTTGAGCAAAAGAAGCTCAGGGACAGCACTCAGGCCCTGAGTTGAAGCCCCAGGACTGGCAAAAACAAAGAAAAAGGAAAAGGAAATGCCAAATTTCACCCCATGGATGGTATTCATGGACCCCATGCTCTTGGTTATATCAATACTCAGAGTAAGAAAAACAGAAGGAAATTCAGGTTGTGATTACTTTTGAGAGGTTGCAGGTGATTTCTAACCTTTGATTGCAATTATCTGCTGACAGGTGCACATGAGATGAGGTAAGCCTTCACTAGAGGGTAGTCTCTATCAGTCAAACACCAGGAGAAGATGTCTGAGGCTGGCTCAGCGGGTCACCACCCACACTGAGGTCAGTAGGACCCACAGAGAAGTGAGAACAATTGTGGCAGGAGACTGACTTCTGGCCTTGTCCTCCACTCCTTGTGAGGGCCCCAGAGAAACCACAGGCACAGTTTCTAAGGAAGAAGTCATCCAGGCCACTACTCCAGTACACCCTGATAGGAAACGTATATTCCTAGGAAATGATACCAAGATTAAAAAAAGCATTTAGCCGGGCGCAGTGGCTCATGCCTGTAATCCTAGCTATTCAGGAGGCTGAGATCTGAGGATCGCCGTTCAAAGCCAGGCTGGGCACTGAAGTCCGTGAGACTCTTTTCTCCAATAAACAACTAAAAAATGGGAAGTGGGGCTGTGGCTCAAGGGGTAAGATGGTATCCTTGAGGTGAAGAGCTCAGGGACAGCACCCAGGCCCAGAGTTCAAGCCCCAATACCTCCTCCCCAAAGAAGGAAAATACCACTTGATCACTAGAAAATGTGTGACATGAAAATGTTTGAGAGAGCCTCAAAGATGACGTCAAATGGGAGCACCCAGCATGGTCTAACTGCCCCGCCCCCTGCAAGTCTAAACACCCTGCTCAGCAGCTAGAGCCAGCTGTCATCAGCCAGTGGGGCTTCACCCTCCTATGGCTTGTGGCCTGAGGAGTGGGCAACCTCTCCACACACACACACACACACACACACACACACACACACACACACACACACACTTTGCAGGCACAGAAGAAAAGTGGAGGATGTGATGCTGCACCTTGTTCTTTCCTTTTATTGAAGTCCAGTGAGCACTGCTCCCGCCAGCCTGCAGGCCCAGTCGGGCACAGTAAGCATGAAGGTGGGGATTCACACTGACTCACGCTTGCAGACTGCAAGAGGCAAAACAGCCTAAGGCATAGGTGCAGGGCCTCCCAGCTAGAAGAAGCTCTGGGTGCTTGGACCTAGCTATGAGCCATAGCCTTTCAGTCTGCAGGGCCATCAAGACCACCACACACTAGCAAGCTAGTTATGCTCACTGTGTCTGTGCCCCAAGGTGCTGCTGACAGGGTTAAGTGATTGACACTAACATGCTCCAAGTGCTAGACCAGGCCTGAGGATCCATGAAATATCAAACCACTTCATCTGTGCATCTTCTTCATCCTTACATCCAGCCTAGGTGCTGGAAATCATTGCTAGCACCTTACAACTCAGGCATAACAAGAGTCAAGCAGCTTCCTGCCTTCACAGTGTACAGCTAGGGAAAGCCGGAAATTCCAAGTGCAGTGAGAGATGCAGAGCCCTGAGAACCAGAGGTCTCCTCAAAGCCCTGGGTTCAGGCACCATGCTCAGAGAGGCTGCCCTGTGTGGGGCCCTGCTGTGGTGCAAGGGGGAGGAGGAAGAGGAAGAAGGGTAAGGGGAGGAGAGGTGAGAAGCTGTGGTTGGCACACCTCGCTCTTAGGGTGTCTAATTTGCCTGGCTTGACACCCTATTCCTTCTGTGTATTCTTACAATAACCCCATGAAAAGATGGACAGCCTCAGTGTATCCTTGTTCCTTGCAACCTGGAAAACAACAGCAAACACAGGCCAATCAGCAAGATTGTTCAGTGAAAAACCATCCAGCAACATCCCAGACCAGAGGTCCCTGCCTGGAGTGTGAGGATGGCCTCCCAGAGTGGGCAGGCAGAATTTAGTCCAATCTGTTAGGGCTAGGTTGAGAAGAGAAACCTTGGGGAAGTCATCTCCACCTCCCTTACGGCTTTGTGATTTCATTCTTTCCTTAGACACCAACGGCTGGATATCATTCATTCTTCTAAGACTCCATGTATTTCCAAATAAGTGGCCTCACTTTCTGTAAATCAATATTGCAACACCAGCAGATAAGATTGCCAACTGCACTGAGACTCCTTCTGGAAAACATCCTTGAGCAATGTAGCAAAATTGCCTCATTTTGTCCTAAACAGTGAGTTCTATTCAGCCAGTCCATGATGCAAATCTGTGCTGTAGACTCTTGCTACTATAGGGGAAGCAAAGACAAAGGCAAAGGAAGGCCAGCCAGCTTTGGAATCCAGCTCACCATCCACATTTGACCTAGCCTCATACTCTTTTCTTGGGATGTGAGCCCCCAATCAGCCTGCTGCCCAAGAACCCTGGAAACCATAGGAAGAGGCCATGGTTTTACATGCATAGAAAACCACACATTAGTTGGGCGAGGTGGCTCATGCCTGAGGTGGCTACTCAGGAGGCTGAGATCTGAGGATTAAGGTTCAAAGCCAACCTGGGCACAAAAGGACCTGAGACTCTTCTCCCCAATTAACCTCTAGAAAACAGGAACTGGGGCTTGGCTCAAGGGTAGGGTTCAGCCTTGAGCTGAAGAGCTCAGGGACAGCATCAAGGCCAAGTTCAAGCCCCATGACCCACAAGAAAGAAAGAAAGAGAGAGAGAGAGAGAGAGAGAGAGAGAGAGAGAGAGAGAGAGAGAGGAGGAAGGAAAGGAAGAAAGGAAGAAAGGAAAGAAAGACAGACAGACCATGGATGCATGGTTTTCCATGCTGACCAGGTGATCATCTTGTGGGCATTCCCATCCTTCCTTGAGCAAGTATGCTGTGAACGCGATGGCCCATTTCTCTCCCAATGTCCAGAGTGCCCTCCTGGTGGAAGCGGAGGAAAAATGACCCAGTGGGCCTGGAAGAGCAGTATCAGTCTGCCTTCATCAGAATGTGCCCCTCTTTTTCTTCAGGAACCAAACAAAACAGGGATTGATCCACCAGCAAGGACTCTAAGTAATCACAATGAACAGAACCTCTTGCCAACTCACTATGGACACTGAATGAGAGCAAAAATTAAGCCATGGCAGACTGTGCTGCCACGACTTATGAATTATCTGTCACTGTGACACAGACTTGCCCAACAATTTGACTGGAACAAACATTTTAGACAAGAAAAGCACTCAGTACATGAGGAAGCCAAGACCATAAGAGAGCTGTCCAGGACCAGTTAGGGTTCCCAGGCGAGTAGGAACACTGCAGACTGCAAGGCCTTGCTGTCTGCAGTGTCAGCGTCCTTCACTCTCCAGCTCCAGTTCCTATAGAGTAGACACTGCTGTGGCAAAGGTGCATCTCACAATCACACCGTTAAGAAACTCTAACTTGCTTTTTTTTTTTTTTTAACCAGTCCTGTGGTTTGAACTCAGGGCCTGGGCACTATCCCTGAGCTGCTTTTTGTTCAAGGCTAGCACTCTACCATAAAAGGCATAGCATCACTTCCAGCTTTTTCTGTTTATTTAGTATTGAGGAAATCAAATCCAGGGTTTCATGTATGCTAGACAAGCACTCTACCACTAAGCCACATTTTCAGCCCAAGAAATTAACTCTTAACTCAGAGGTTCCATTGACCTTGAAAGAAAACAGCACCAAGATGCCCTACTGCAGACGAATGGATACAGAAAATGTGAGATACATATGTGTGTGTGTGTGTGTGTGTGTTTGTGTGTATATATATATATATATATATATATATATATGCATGCAATGGAATTCTACTTAGCCAACAGACAAAATAAAATAATGGCATTTGCAGGGAAGTGGATGAATCTAGAGAGAATCATGTTGAGTGAGACAAGTCAAGACCAAAGGAACAAAAGGCGCATGGTATCCTTAATATGTGGCTATTAGATCCAAACAGTACAAGAGCAAGGACTCAATATTTGCATACTCAATGCTATAGACATGGTACTGGAAATATAAACACAACTAGACATAAAAAGTTATGACTCTATAGACATAATGTTTTATTACATAGATTAATATGTATCTATGACATACAAACCCTCAGTCTAATTTTAATTATATTCTAAAATCTAAGTGCCAGTGATTGTATATAGAGATTCCCTTCTTGATGTGTTTGTTAAACACATCATTTGAAATATGATGTAAAAATAAATGTTAATAAATTCTTTAATAAAAAAGATAATTTTAATGAAAAGGAAAGTTAAATTCAATATTGTTATTGTAAGGTCTGCCGAAAGGAAATGCCACACAGTTCAGGAGAAGAGGGTTTATTGCATGAGGAAAGAGCAGACTCCTGCCACCCAAGCTGGAGTCAGGCAAGCAAGAGGGCTTAGGGCGAAAAGTGAGAGATTATATAGGGGGAGGGGTATGCCACAGTAGAAGTGGATGTGATCTCAGAGGATGGGGAAATACCTCAGTGGGGACCTCCCACTGCCCCCAGGCATGCCAGTTACCAGGGTTACAGGTGCTGGGCGGGGATTTCCAGGGTACAGGGGGAAAGAGCCAAGGGAAGAAGTCATTTCTTCCAGTCAAACCTAACAGTTATCATCCTCCTCTAATAATACTTCATTTTCCATATACTGTAGGCATACATATAATTTATATAGCATAATACAATATACTGTAAGTATGTGTTATTATATACTCTGTGTACTCTCTACACACTATATTCTCCATTGTGTACTCTAACATATGATATATAACACATGATGTAACATTAATAACATGACATTTATTAATTTGTTTTTTTATGTTTCTAACAAATAACCATATGAGCTATAAAGGAAGGGATGTGTATGTGTGTATTTATCTTTGATGAGTTCCTGAACCAATGAGGTATGTAGGAAATATGTACTGATGAATCAACCATAAACAAACTAACAACTGTCTGAATTGAATAAGAATATCTAAATCACTGTACTATTATTTGCCCTAATGAATTTGTTTTTTTGTCTTAATTATAAACTAAGACAATTTTACAAAAAAAAGAAAGAAAGAAAACAGCACCAATTAAACTAAATTCTGTTTTTCTTTTTTTTTTTTTTTTTTTTTTTGCCAGTCCTGGGCTTGAGCTCAGGGCCTGAGCACTGTCCTTGGACTTTCTCAAGGCTAGAGCTCTACCACTTGAGCCTCAGCACCATTTCTGGCTTTTATCTATGTATGTGGTACCGAGGAATCGAACCCGGGTCTTCATGCATGCTAGGCAAGCACTTTAACCACTAGGCCAAGCTCCCGGCCCCCTAAATTCTGTTTTTCTAAAGCCATACATATTTGGATGAGAGCCAAGACTAAGTCCTTGTCAATGAATGAAAATTTCCTCCTGGTTTGGTGAAATAGTGAAGTCAATGTGGTTTGTAGGTGGGACGGAACAGATTTATTATATAACATATAAACTCACAGCCTGGTTTGAAACAAGGAATTGAAAGTTAAAAAAAAAAAATCTCCCCACAGGGGCCGGAAGTGTGACCTAGAGTGCTTGCCTATTATATGTGAAGCCCTGGGTTCAATTTCTCAGTACCACATATACGGAAAAAACTCTAAGTGGTGCTGTGACAGAGCAGCCTTGAAAAAGCTCAAGGATAGTGCCCAGGCCCTGAGTTCAAGCCCCAGGACTGGAAAAAATATCTCCCCACAAATACAGAACACCACATGTGGGAATGTAAAAATGAAATCCCTATTAATGCGTTACAGTGTGAGCCATTGAAACTCAGCTTTTTTTTTGGTCATGGGACTTGAACTCTGGGCCTAGGCGCTGTCCCTGAGCTCTTCAGCTCAATGCTAGCACTCAGCCACTTGAGCCACAACACCATTCCCAGCTCTTTCTGTGTATGTGGTACTAAGGAATCGAACCCAGGGTTTTATACATGCTAGGCAAGCACTCTACCATGAGGTCATGCTCCTAGCCCTCTCATTTACATTTTAAAGTTTATAGAAGCTTCCTAGGTTCATAGAGCTGTGTGGTTTTATGGCTCACTAAAGACATTCATATCTTTGAGCCACAGTGCCACTTCCTGTTTTCTGGTGATTAATTGGAGATAAGAGTCTCATGAACTTTTTAGTGCCTGGGCTGGCTTTGAACCGAGAACCTCAGATCTCAATCTCCTGAGTGGCTGGGATTACAGATGTAAGCCACCATGCCCAGCTTGTGGATCATTTCTTTAGACAGTTGTCTCCCCAGCAGCCCTCCCAGCCTTCGACAGGGAGAGAAGCCAAAGGCACGCTAGACCTTTAGAGCAACACAGGCACTCACATACTTGAAGTGCAAAGGCATTCCCTCAGAATTTCAAAGCAGATAAAAGTTAGCCCCTCTTCATCTCTTCTCTCTCTTTTCTTTCCCTCCTGCTCACTCCCTGCTCTCTTCTGTCAGGAGAAACATCATATAATTTGAACTCCAGACAGAGGCACTGCCACCCTGCCCACAAAGAAAGGAATGCAGACAGAGCCCACGTAAGCACTTAGGGCGGGTCTGGAATGATGCACACATATCCTTTCCCAGTGCTGGCCTTCCAAGAAGCAGCCTCTGTTCCCAAGCCAAGAGTACATCTAGAGAGTACTGAGGACCACTCCACTGGGGCTGAGACTTTTGGACTGGAATGGATTCTCCCCACTACTTCCAGTCAGGCCCCTCAGCAGGGCAGACTTGTCTAATGAAAATGAGAACCTAGGCCTCCTGGCAAGGAGACAACTGCTTTTCTTTGCTTCTGGCTGGAGAAGGCCCTTAGCCTTTAGTCTCCTCACCTCCCAGAAGGGCCTCACACCTATCAAAAAAGGTGAATGCAGAGACGGGGAGTTTGGCCTAGTGGTAGAGTGCTTAGCAAGCATGCAGAACCCTACTGTTCTGTCCCTCCACAAACCCATCGCTGACCACTGGAATTCCTATGGCACCTTTAGCCTTACCACTCTCTTTCTAAATTGATTATCCTCTTTCATAGTAACTAATGATGAGCTAGATCCTAAAGCTGAGGTATGAAGCAGACATAAGGAAACTCAGTGAAAGTTGCTGATCCATGGGGCAGGGGAGGAGAGAAATCAATAGAGAGGGCTATTTTGAGCAAAGCATAAGATACAAACATCTGAAACACCAGGGTACAATTTATACACTCTAAAAAATGAATGATAGGAAAGTAAAACAGGTATGAATGGGAAGGAGAATGGGGGGTTAAGGAAGACTGAGGATGACTATGGTTGACAGTTTATTTACATGTATGAAAACAGAAGGATTGAAAGAGAAAGTGGGAAAAAACAAGGGAGGTGGTAACAATGTTTGACAAGAAATGTACTTATGTATGCAACTGTAACCCTCTGTGCATCACCTTGACAATAAAATTAATTTTAAAAAAAAAACAGGATGAAACCTGCCAAAATTATTTCAAGGAGAAAGAGATGGGAAGAGTGGCAGAGGGGTGCAGTTGATCTGGATATGTTGTCTGCTCCTGTAGAAATGTCACAACAAAACCCATCTTGTACTATGGGATGGTAATAACTTTTTCTTTCTGATGCTTTTCATTATCATAGAACACACCACCTGTGATGAATGCAAAGAGGAAATGAGGGGGAAAGGAAGAGATCAAACTGGGAAAGGCTGGATGGTCATCTCACTTCTCTTTCTTTTTGTCCTTCTCATTCATAGCCAAGATCATCATGAGTTTTTGGAAGAGAGTAGCAAAATCTAAGAAAAGATCAACACAGTGCCAGATGTAATCCTTATCTCCATTTTCAGCCTTTACAATAATGAACTGAGTATCAAAAAGGATAAAGCCACACATGACCACCAGTCCCATATACAGGTTTGCCTGGAAAAGCCAAACAGATCCAAAGAAAAGGTTCCCCAGGGAAGACAATAGCATCAGGCTCATGGCTGACATCAAAATACCTCCTAAAAAGAGGTAGCTCCTGTGCCTTGCATAGAGTGTGCTCAGGGAGAAGCAGGGGAAGATGTCGAGGTGCCCATGAAAGCAGTGAGAAGGATACTGGGATTAATAGCAATGCACAACTCCAGAGCAGGGCCCAGGCTAACTCCTGTGAGGAAAGCAAATCCAGCAAGAAGTCCCAGTCTTTTCTGCTCAGTTTCACAGCTCTGAGGTGTTGCCATCAGCCAAGTCATCAACCCCAGAGAGCCCAAGGCAGAGAGCAGGCCAGCCTGGATGAAATGAGTGACCACATAGACATAGGCCCCTGCAATTGCCACAGACATACAGAGGGGAAAACTGCCATAGACCTTCTTCAGGTGCTGCTGTGTCAAGGGAGTTATGTGGGAGAATTTAAGAGTGCATCCAAGTTGATCTTACGATCAAGTACGTTCATGGTTCCAGAGTCGGTGTGACACAATGTCCTCTCTTAATACGCCTCAGGAGCCTCCTACCCAACTCTTCCAACACCGGATGTGCTTTCACTAATAACTTTTTTAACCCCATAGCTAATAATATTTTTAACCCACTATCTCTGGTCACTTGGCTGTGTGACTTACCTTCTTTTACCTGTGAAATGCACAAACCATGGCAGGAGTGTTGTGTGCTAGAACACGGACAGTGATTGAAAGATGTAGCCTAGGAAAGGACTGCATCTGGCCGTCTTTCAGGCCCAGCATCTAACTAAAAGCTATCGTATCATCTGCTGTCAATACACCTGACATTTAGGGGAGGTGAGATCAACACGGGAAAGAATGGCTCTGCTTGGAACAGGTGCTCAGATCACTGAGTGATGTGCATTTCCATAATTCAGACTTACTTAGGGACAAGCACCTGCTGAGTTTATTAGTGGACAAGTTCAGGTTTGCCTGGTAGCATTTCCTATTACTGTACACTTTTTGCATTAGCTGCTGTCTTCAGAACATTAACCAGAGCCCAGTTCTCCATTTCCAGAGCTTTGTCTGCATAATCTCTCATGGTGAATCACCTAGTGCTTGGTAACCATCCTTACAAGGCTCATAAGATATAGTTGACTGGTGTTTTCCAGGCTTCAAAGAGCAAAAGTCCCAAACCATTGTACTTAATGTTCATCTCTGAGGAACCAGTGAAAGAAAAGATTCTAAGCAGAGTCAACAGCTTACAACACAGCCCAGGATTAGAACCCAGGTCCTGATACTCTGCACAGGGACTAAGGCTTGTGTAGAAGATAGAAGGAGGAGCAGATCTGGAAGCTGAGGGACATTTAGGTCTAATTAGAAACTATCCAGGACTCTCAAATGAAAGGCATTTCACAAGAACAAAATAAATGAGTCACCACAGAAGCTTGAGCTTGAACTTGGTGGTTAATTAATAAACTGAATGCTGACTGCTGACCAGAGGGCTTCTGTTAGGGCTCAACTTGCCCCAACTGAGCACATGTACACAGCCAGCAGCATTTAAGGAACAAATCTGTCACAGAGCTCAGCCAAAGGACACCACAGTGCTTCTGTGCATTGATCCTAAGGGGTGAAACAACACTCAGAAAATGACAAAAGCATGAAGTCTGGGTCCTACTCTCAGAGAAGGCACAGCATGGGCTAGACTGTTCTCCCAGCTTCACTGAGCAAGGTCCTGACTTACACTGGAGATCTGCCCAATCAGCCATGATAGAGGATAGAGTCCCTGCAGATGTGGGGAAGCAAGCCAGCTGCCACCATTAGGAACTGGCCCATACACTAGAGGCTTTTCCTGTGACCATAGAAAGCTATAAAACACTTGTCTTTTCAAACACTGGAAGGAGGGGGTGTAGCTCAATAGTAAAGTGCACACTTAGCATGCAGGAGGCCTTAAGTTTGATTCTTCAGCACTGCAAAAACAAAACCAAAGGCAAAATAACTGCCAATAAATGCAGTGAGATTTTCAAAGGTGAACAGGGTAGAAATGTCCCCTTTGGGGACTTCAGGGCAGCCTTCCCTTTCCTTACTTAACCCTTTCCAAGCATCCTGAAACTGCAGATTCTGACCCCCGCCCCACATCCCCAATTCTCCCATTCTTGGAGCATCTCTTGTTCAGGTTTCCAAGAGCCAGGATGGACTTGAACTCCCAGATATCATCCATTGACGCTGCTGACGAAGGGTGCCAGGCAGCTGGGTGAACCCTATCCACTCACACTCATCTGTCCCAGGCAGTGCCTGAACAGGCAGGGCAGGCTGCATGCAGGTACAGGAGGCAGGCCACAGCTAGCTCCCAATCCCAGTCTTGCCCTCTTTGACTTTGTTCTGAGTCTCAGAACAAACAAAATTGTTCCACACTTTAACATGGTGTTTCTAAAACTTGCCAAGTAAGAGATCCTACGGGTTGAATATATGTTCTTCAGATACGTGGAAAATTTAATCCCACGTGTTAATGGGATTTGGAGGTAGGAGTCTTTGGGAGAAGACTGGGTCCTAGAAGTGGTGGCTCTGTGGCTCAACGGGCAGAGTGGTAGCCTTGAGCTGAATTGCTCAGGGACAGCACCCAACCGACAAAAAAAAAAAAAAAAAAAGACTGGGTCCTGAGTTGCAGGTACAACTCCTGTTGGTTTAATCCATTCACAGATTACAGGATTAATGAATCAGAGTTAGTAAAGGTTGAATTGTAGAAGCCCAAAAGCTATATCTTTGTTGCAGCCTGTAGCACCACTGGAGGTGGAAACACCTTTAGAGGGTCTATCCTTGAAGAGGAAATTGGGGCCCCAACATTTTGCATTGCCTTCAATCATCTTCCCTAGCCCACTACCTCTGTAATCTTCCTTCTAAATGGAATTATTTTGGGTGTTTTGCCACCTGCAATGGAAAATTGACCAACAATTGGGGTTATCAAGAGACTGGGTGAATTATCACAAGAATGAATCTGTTAATTTTAAAAACAAAAATGAAACAAGTGTCCCTTTTGAGCCCCTCTCCTCTTTCTCCATTAGAAAGTAGGCCCTTACCAGATGTGGCTCCTTCACCTTGAACCTCTTGGTTCCCAAATTCCAAGAAATAAATTTCTTTACAAATTATTCAATATCAACAGCAAACTAAAGACAATGCTGTTATTTGCCTTTTCCTAATAAACTAGTAGGGAAACTCAGGAGAAGCTCTCCAATGGCTTCCTGTTGCATTTTAGCTAAAACCCTGCATCAGGTTGACCTGAGATTACATTGTTGTGCCTGTCTTCTCTGTGTCTTCCTGGCCCAGCCTCACCAGAGCAGCTTCACCTCTCACTACTCACATTCTGGCTCCTCCTCCCTCATCTCTGGTCTTCAAACATACATATTTCTGTATTTATTTTTACAATATTAGGATCTGCATGCTGGCTTTCCTGCCTGCTAAACAGGTGCTCTACCATGCTTATAGCACCCCAACTCCAGGTTTTGTGCATCTCCAGTGTTACCTGAGAAGACTCTTCTAGACAGGTGTCTCCAGGCTTCCCTGATCCCCATAGGCTGTGATCTGCTGTTTGCTGATGCTCTTGTTACTACAGTTTACAATCATGCACTTTCTTGTATGCCTGCATGCCCATCCCTGTGGTGGGCTGTGTCTATATCCCCTCAGAGCTCACATGCTGAGTCCCTAATCCATAGTGTCTGGAGGAGTCTCGCCAAGTTTACATGAGATCCTGAAGATGAAACCTGTGGGACCAGTGGCCATATAGACGGAAACACCAGAGAGATGTCTGCTGTCTGGCTGCTGCAAGAGAACAGAATAACAGGCCATCAACCTGTGGACCTCACATTTTAGGCTTCCAGACTGTGAGAAGTAAATCTGCTGTACAAGCCTCCATCTATAGTAGTTTGCTCCAGAGGCCCACTCCACTAGCTGCCAATCAGTTGGCCTGAAGCTGACACTGTTCCATATACTGCTGCCTCCCTTCTGAGCACATTCACTGAATTAATGTGCTGAAGAAGCTCCAAAGAGCCAAGAGGAACCAAGGGTTGCAAACAGATTTTTCTTCCCAGCTTGCTGGCTGCATCACAACAAATTGCCACCTCCTTAGAAAACATATAGAACATCCACAACTCATCAACTGAGAATTCATTTTCTTTGTATCTGGCCCAGGTCCACTGACATAGGCCTCTGGGAAGATCTGTAGAAGAGGAACAAAATATGGGTGAAGATGAGCAAGGAATCTCCCAAAAGGGGTGTACTTAAAGTCAGCCACTGTACTGATGAGAGAATAGTGCCACTGTCTGCCTAAACCCCATCCTTAGATGTCTGGGCCTGGTTTCCGTGCTCCCAAACATCCCCACACAGGCCAGGACAGGGTGAGCTTTACTATACCCAGGCAATGACCTCAGAGCACCTCAAACATCTAGTCTACTCCAACATGGTTAGTCAGTACTGCTATCAGGGGTATCTGTTTTTTCATGTTTTATGTTTTTCATGATATTAAGTCAGCCCAAGAAATGGCTGAGGTTTAAACGTCATCTGGAGGGCAGAAAGAAATCTGCCCTCCCCCCTTCCACTTCCTCAGCGGGCTATTCTCTGGATGTCCAGGAACATGGCTCTGCACAGGAGTGTGAATCTTTCTCCCACTAAGAGCCATTAGGACATTTATAAAAATCATGTGAAGGCCTACAGTTATCACATTTCACCTTGAAAAAAGTGCTTAGATTTCCTGAAGGCCAAATCATACTTAGAGTTGCCTGGCAAGACCAGACCAAATAATTTCAAGAACCTCACACCACTTGCTGGTGTGCAGAAGGCTTCCTGCCCCTGGCACAGAGCAGGCACACTGTAGGAGTGGGGCAGAGTGATCTGAGAGAAGAGGGCACTCCATAGGCAGCTGGGGCAGGGGGGTCAAGAGCTCCCCATTAAATCCTCAGCATAACTATTTAACCTCTCAGAGCCATAGCTAGCTCATCATTAAATGGGAGAGATTATAACTATTGCACAGACGATTCAAGGAGCTTTAAAAAAAAAAAAACAGGACAGGACAGGAAAAGAAAAAAAGCCCAGACTCTGCATACATCTATTGGCATACTATGTCTATGTGTGTGTGTTATTATAATCTAGGGTTTACCTTGTCAGACACCATTATTTCATTTCTTCACCCTAAGCCTTCTGGATGGATCATGATCCCCATTTTACAGATCCAAGGTTTGGCCTCAGAAGGGCTAAGTACCTCCTCCAAATTACACCAGGAGAGAGAGCCACCAAGCTACCAAAGTAGTGAACATGGCTATTATCATGGTAATCACCTACTGGGTACCAGGGGGCTACTCAGCACTCCACTCAGACTAATTAGTTTAAGTACTCAGAACACTCAGTAAGGAAAGAATCATTACAACTACTTTATACAGGAAGATACAATTGGAGAGGTTGAAGACCTTGGCAAAGCCATAGTTAGTTAAGGTACAAAGTAAGGGTATGATCTCTGCTCTGACTCTACAACCCAACCTTTCGTATATGCAACACATGCCTGTCTGGCATTTGTTACAGATCTTCTCTCTCCACTTGAAATCACCAGCATGCCGGATGCCATGTTCTGTTGAAGAGACTGGCCTAATGATATGGAGTCAGGAAATTCCCTGCTAATAATAGCAGGGCCATCAGTCCTGCACTGTTAGGAGTTACGGTAGCCACAAAGAAAAGCCTGGCTTTATGCCCAGTTCCTTCCAAAGAAGTTTGTTCTCCAGGAGTAAGAGCAATCAAGAAGGTGTGAGAATAAAACACAAAAGTTTCTGAGCATTAATCTTTTGGATATTAGAATATCATAAATCTTTTCCCCATGAAATCATCACCTGCTTATAGTTCTCCCACTACTGCCCTGCTCCACCACACATGGCTCTGGAAATATTCATACATGACTACCTCTTTACAGTCCTGATACTAACTTCTGTGGTGGTTATCACATACAGAAACAAACATCTGCTGGGGAGACATTTCATGTTTTATTAAAATATTAATCTACCAAAACCTGGTGCTAACCTAGGGTCACAGCTATCACCAAGGGTCATATTTGTTAGCCTTTATGCTACAGATTTCTGTGGCTTAGGAGTTGGGAATTTAGCTCAGTGGAAGAGTCCTTGCCTGGCAAGTGCAAGGCCCTGATTCGGAACTCAGTTCTAGGGGGAAAAAAAAGCTATAAAAGACCAAAAAAAAAGGCACTGCACAGATTTCTGTGGCTTAGAGGAAATTACTTCTCAGCAAAACAAGTTCTCACATGAGAGTTTCCTAGAGAGTGGACTATTGACTTTAATAAACCATGACACAAAACTGCCCTGTTGTCTCTAAAGACACCTCTGGCAGGAACAGCTTCCCTTCAGAGGGCCAGAAGAAGACAGCATGCCACTGGCTTCCTGGGTCCCAAGACTGGCAAGAAGGTGAAGAGGATGGCAGTCATGGTGGTGGTAGTGGTGGTGGCAGCAACTGAGCTTGCTATGCCCACTATGCATTGTGATCTCTGCCCACCGTTTGGTGTGTGGTAGTTCCAGGTAGAACTCAAGTTTAAATCAGAATCCAAGTCAGGGCATTATACTTTGCCCAGCCTGGTAAAATCTGGCAGCAACCACTCACTTCTTTCCACAAGGTCAAGTTTGAAACATTTGCCCTTGATGGGCATTCAGTGTGCCAAAATGTTTTCCTAGAGACATATCCACACCATATGGATGACCAAAAGAAGGCCTTTGTAGAACATGACATGCCTTTCCCCAGAATATCACAGAGAACAGCTCACTATGGCAAAAATCAAGACAGGCACAAATCTTAGCTTTTCTAATTCCATCTTGCTTAAAATCCCCCAAAAGAAATATAGAAGGGATAGGGGCCAGGCCTAATAGGTAGAGTGCTTGCCTCGCATGCACAAAGACCAGGGCTCGATTCCTCGGTACCACATACATAGAAAAAAGCAGGAAATGGTGCTGTGGCTCAAGTGGTAGAGCTCTACCCTTGTGATAGCCCAAGGACAGTGCTCAGGCCCTGAGCACAAGCCCAAGACTGGCAAAAAAAAAAAAAGAACGAAATATAGAAGGGTTAGACATGACATATTATGCAGGTCTCTAGACATTCACACAGTGAAACCAAAGGAGGATATTTTTAAGCATCACAGAGGCTCAATAGCTATGGGCATATAATATACAAATATTTATCAAAATGAACTCCAAGAAATAGAAACAGTAGGGTGTTTTTATTTGCTGCTGTTTCTGTTTTCTGTGCCTTTTGTCTTGTTTGTAAGTTTATCTGTTTGGGGGAGTATGATGGGACGGCACACACAGAAAGGGTGGTCAAGAAGCAAACCATGATACTCAATAGACACTATGCTGAAAATGAACTATACAACTTGTGGTTGGGGATGGGAGGTAAAAACTGGGAGAGAGCAAGGGAAGGAGTGACATTGTTCAAAAAGAAATGTATTCGGCCAAGAATTTGGCCTAGTGGTAAGAGTGCTTGCCTACAGGAAGACCCAGGTTTGATTCCTTGGTACCACATACATAGAAAAAAGCTGGAAGTGGTGTTGTGGCTCAAGTGGTAGAGTTCTAGCCTTGAGAAAGCCCAAGCATAGTGCTCAGGCCCTGAGTTCAGTCCCCATGACTGGCAAAAAATAAAAAAAGAAATTTAAAAAAAAAGAAATGTACTTATTAACTGATTATGTACCTGTAACCCTTCTATGTATCACCTTTAAATAACAAAAAAATTAATTTGATTTTCATACCTTCATTACTTTTCTATCTATACCCTGATGTCTAAACAATGCCCCTGCCATTTCTATCAAAGCCATTGTCCCAACACACACAGCAGGGGAAAGTCCTGCCGGGACATGGGGCATCAGCAGTTGTAGGACTTGGCTTCTCTATCCCCAGATTCCTGTCTTTTCTTGGTCACTGGCCAAAAGCCAGGAGCAAAACAGAAACAGCATGCTTGTGATCTGAAGCTGCCCTCAGAAGGAAAGCCATGCAGGTCCCACATCCATTCTCCTCATCTCTGTCAAAGCCCACTTTTCTTGGAAGCCATAATTTTATGTATGTGATAGTGGATAGAGAAGATCTCAAAGACAAAAGCTCTATTTTGTCAAGAAATTCATTCCTATCTCTTGATGTAAAATGTGTCCTAGAGTCATTAATAAGCCACCTTAGTAGCTGTGGTAGAGTTAGAAGCCTCAAAGCAGCCTTTAACAGACTCAAAGACCCAACAGGAAGAAATCAGAAGCTTCTCCTGAGTACGGTGGAAGAATGGGCTTGGAGTGCTCTACTAAATGAAACAATCTGTGGGGCACAGATCACCAGCACCGTATCCAACAACTACCACTGACAGTGTGCACGCCACCTGGACTGCCAGGCACTTGGCATACATCATCTCCCTCAGGACAGAGCTCTCAATCCCTGCTTTGTAGGTAAGAAAATAGCCTTAGCGATGTCAAATAACCTGTCCATAGCCACATAGCTCAGAAGTGATAGAATCCAATTGGAGCCCAGGCTTTGGGTTCAAAGCTTAACATTATGCTTCTATTCCTTTTTCCTTTGAAAAAGGATCTCTTCTACCTCTGCTGTGGATTTCAAATCTGCCTTTCTAGTCACTAGTGGAATGACCCGGCTAGCCTGGATTACAACAACCTGCTCCCAGGTGGGGGACTGGGAATCTGATGTGGCTATTGTCCCATGACCTTCACTGGTGACTTAGGAAGCACTGAGGAGGGACAGGCCCAGCTTCAGGCTTCACTCTAAAAACCAAGGGCTGAAGTTGCCAAGGGTTTACCAGCTTCCCAAGAAGTATTTCAAATGTCCACAATCCATGCCTTTCACAAAAATGCCAACAAAATGCAGGGCAAAGGGCTTCCTGATGTGTCACTTCTTCCCCCCCCAGGCACAATCAGAATCACTGTGTGTATGAGGAGTGTCGGCGACTCTGCCTCCACTGTCTTCCCTCCCTGTTGTGTGGTCCCTAGAGCCCAAGGGGATCCTCTGTCCCTGGGAGCCGGAGGGAGGAGGCTGCTCACTGAAGTCAACCCGAGGACTTCGAAAACGCAAAAGCCGGGGTCCCACCCTGGGGAGCGAGGGAGGCGGGGGGGGGGGGGGACACGGTCTAGAGCACGGCCACTGTCATAGTTTCAGAGGTTGCTCCAGAGTGACTCGAGTTGCGGGCGGGATTGAGTGCCGAGCCCCGGTTCTCGAACCAGGGGCTCCCGGCCCGTCCACTGCCTCCCCCACCCCCGAACAAGCGCAGCCCGGGCCCCCGACGCCGATCTCCCGCCCCGAACCAGCACGGGCCGGCGGCGCCCGGGACACAGTCCGCCCTGCGGGAACCCCAGGACTTACTTGGCAGCCAAGTTTGTAGGACTTGCACTAGCTGGAGCCGGACGGGTGATGCCGGGAGCGCGGGGGCCCACGGGTCGCAGGGGCTCGGGGTTGGGGGGTCGCGGGGGTCGCGGGGACCCTGGGGTGGCGGGAGGGGCCGTGGCTCGGGAAGCGCGGCAGCCGGGGAAATCGAGCTGGGCCGGGGATGGCGGTGGCCGGGAGTGCGGGTGCCCAGGGATCGTGGTGGCCCAAGGGTCGCAGGACGGCGGCGACCGCAGCTCGGCGAGGGTGGGGCCGGAAACCGGTCGGGCAGCCCGGGCAGCCGCGCCCTCTGGTGGCTGGGGGCTATGCGGGCCACCGGCGAGGCCCAGGCCCGGCGGGCGGCGGGCGGCGGGCGGCGGGCGGCGGGCGGCGGGCGGCGGGCGGCGGGCGGCGGGCGGCGGGCGGATGGAGCCGAGCTGGGTGAGACCGCGGAAGCCCAGGCTGGGATGGCGGAGGGGACACTCGGGGACGCGCGGGGACACACGAGGACGGAGCCAAGGCCCGCCCCCGGAAAATGCCACCAACACCCTAGCTAAAGCCGGACCAGGACCCGACCCGGAAAGTTTTCCAAGAAACTAAAGCTAAAGCTTTTCCGTGTCCACTCAAGTGCACTTCATATGCGTTTCGTTTACAGCAACGTCTTGTACGAGGAACTCTTAAGATGCGCATCCTCCCCGCGCCCCCGACCAAAAATCTATTTAAACATTTCAGATGCTTGATCCCAAAAGTCACTTCTCACGCAAAAGTGCATTCAGTCAGAAAAGTTCTCTTCAAAACCTGCTCTCAGACAACGAAGTATGTTCAACTGCAAGCACGGGAGCTGGAGTCCAGCTTCAAACCTGTCACAAACCTGAAGGGGAAGATTCAGAACCAAGGGCCCGGGAGTTTGGCCTAGTGGTAGAATGCTTGCCTGCCGTGCATGGGTTCCATTCCTCGGTACCACATACATAGTAAAAGCTGGAAGTGGTGCTGTGGCTCAAGTGGTAGAGTTCTAGCCTTGAGGAATGCCCAAGGACAGTGCTCAGGCCCTGAGTTCAAGCCCCAAAACTGGTAAAATAAATAAGTAAATAAAAGATTCAGAACTATTTGTGCGGTGCTGGGTATGAAAGCCACCACTTACACACCTACCAGGCAGTGGCTCTACCACTGAGCTCAACCCCAGCCCTAGGTTTCTTTCTTAGCATCAGAATATATGTCTTTTAAGCTGTCATTCGTATTTTCCTGCTGCAACTTTTAATTCTTTCATCTCAAGGTTTCTTAGAAATGTGAATTTATGTTAATGTAATGAAAATACTGAAATGTAGTAGACAGACTAGCCCTCTCCTCTATGATGCTCATGCCTACCCTGGAACCCATGAACATGGCAAAGAGTCATGCTTATCAGCTGACTTTGAGATGAGAAATAACCTGAGTTTAGAGTGGGGCCTAAAGTAATCAGAAAAGTCTGGATAAGTAAAAGGCAGAAGACAGAGAAGCAGCTAGATGTGAGGTGGGGGTGGGGAGTTGCCAGTCTTGGAGCTTGAACTCACAACCCAGGCACTGTCCCTGAGCCAGCAGCACTCAGCATTTTATTAATTTGTTAAACTAATAACTTTGGAGATCAAGCACAGAATCTCATGCACGGTAAACACATGATGATCCATTCATGTGGAATACAGTGAGCTGTATTCCAACCTCATGATTCTTAGTGAACTGCACTTTATGAATCTATCCTCCTCCTCCGTCCCCCCCCCCCCATCACAGAACTTGAACCATGGGCCTGGGTGTTCTCCCTGAGCTATTGTGCTCAAGGCTAGTGCTCTACCACTTGAGCCACAGCTCCACTTCCAGCTTTTGGGGTTAATTGGCGATAAAAAAGAGTCTCACAGATTTTTCTGCTTGAGCTGGCTTTAAACTGTGGTCCACAGATACCTCAGTAGGCCTCCTGAGCAGTGAGGGTTACAGGTGTGAACTACCTGTGTCCAATTTTAAATATATCTTTTTTTAAAAAATCAATTTCTTTTTGTTTTTAGAGGTTTTATTTATTTTTGCCTAGGCACTGTCTCTGAACTTCTTTGGCTCAAGGCTAGTACTCTACCACTTGAGCCACAGTGCCACTTCCAGCTTTTTCTGCTTATGTGGTACTGAGGAATTAAACCCAGGGCTTCATGCATGTTAGGCAAGCACTCTACCAAGCCACATTCTCAGTCCCGATCACTGTAATGAATTATAAATACATATAGAGCTGGAAGAAATGCAGAGATTCATGTACTCTGAATTCAACTTTCCCCAATGATAACACCTTGCAGTGTTACAACCAGAGTGTATCACAGTCAATATACAAAACATTTCCAGCACTACAAATATGTCTGCTGGTGTCCCTGAATAATGTGCCCCTTCTTCTTACCCCCACCCCCATCCCAGTTCCAGGGCTTGAACTCAGGGCCTGGGCACTGTCCTTGGACACTTTTTGCTCAAGGCTACTCTGCTACTCAAGCCAGTGCCACTCCTGGCTTTTTCTGTGTATGTGGTACTGAGGAATCAAACCCAAGGCTGCATGCTAGGTAAGCAGTCTACTACTAGGCTACATTCCCAGCCCAATGTGCCCCTTTTTATCCAGTCCTATAACTTTGTTATTTCAACAATATTAAATATGTGAGATTTTCTACTGGTTAACTCTGGGTAGGTGTTTGCCTTTCAGTATAATTCTCCAAAGATGCACCAGGCCATTGCATGTATCATCAGTCTTCCCTTCCACAGCATGAATCTCACAACCTTGTCAACCATTAACTTCTTAAAGCACATCTAGGTTATTTCCAGCTGTTTGCTATTATGATTAAAGCTGGCTGCTACAAATGCTCCTTTGTAAGTTCATGTGTAAATAAGTTACAAATATCCAAGTGTGCAGCTACTGAGTTTTCTCAAAACCAGCCACACTGTCTGTTGTGTGTTTACATTCCCACCATCAATCAGGTGTGCGTGTGTTTCAAAGCATTGCCCCAGCACTTAGTCCAGAATGGAGTAATTTTCCACTTCAGCTTCCGAGTAAGTGGCTTTCCCTGGTTGGTGACCTTGACAATCTTTTCCTGATCTTATTTGACACTTACCTCCCCCCAACTAAAATATACCCCCATGCTTCATGTTCATTTTCTAATTGCATTGTTTGTTTTGTTGCTGTGGTAGTGGTTGAACTTTGACAACTGCTATACATGGTTTGTAAATATTTTCTCTCACTCCCTGTATTTGAGTCTATTGTTAGTGTCATCACAGAGCAAATGCTTTTGGTTTTGGTGAGCCCAACTTATCAGCTACAATAAACTGAGGCTCCAAATCTCTGGTAAGAAAAATCCCTTACATACAATGCCTGGAGTTCTACTTCAAAAACAGCTGGAACAATTTACATCTCATAATTATAAGATTTTTTGTTCAAAGGACACAGAGTTTATTGATAGCATTTGGAATCCCTTAACCAAAGTTGTCATTCTACACAAGTGAGATGGTGATACTCAGTTTTTGGTACTCATAGCAAAGCTCAGCTTGATACCACATTACCATCGCTTGTTCTTGCTGGGAGGTAAGCTCAAGTAGGTAGAGCATAGAGTGTGGTGTGAAGCCTGAACAACACGGTGTAGCCTGTGTCAGGGCTCTCAATGCAAGCCTGGGTGCCTACAAGCGAAGTAGGCTATTCACCCACGGGAATAAACAACATTTTTTGCCAGTTCTGGGGCTTGAACTCAGGGCCTAAGCACTGTCCTTAGGCTTTCTCAAGGCTAGAGTTCTACTACTTGAGTCACAGCACCACTTCCAGCCCTTTCTATGTATATAGTACGGAGGACTCGAACCCAATTTTCATGCATGCTAGGCAAGCATTCTACCACTAGGCCAAACTCCTGGCCTAAACAACATTTTTATCTTATGCCTGTGGCCAGTTCTCTCACTCCAGTTTGGGATGCACACCTCACATGTGCCACAAGTACATGACAGAATCCCTAACAGTGAGCTTTGCTTTATTCAAATTTAAGGTCACTAGTGAATTGTAACTCCCTTTGCCCCAAACATTCTTCTCTTGCCATTCCTGGCTCTTCTACTTAAAAATCCTTTATTCTTCAAATAAAAAGTAATATCTGGGTGCTGGTGGCTCACACTTGTAATCCTTGCTAATTAGGAAGCTGAGATCTGAGCACCAAGGTTCAAAGCCAGCCCAAGCAGAAAAGACTGTGAGACTTATCTCCAATTAACCACCAAAAAGCAGGAAGTGGAGCTGTGGCTCAAGCAGTAGAGCTCTAGCCTGGAGCACAAAAACTCAGGGACAGTGCCAGTGCCAGTGCCTTTAACTGTAGCCCAAGAAGCGTAAGAAACAAACAACAAGAAACCCAGGGTAATGATTGCTAATACTAAGTTCAGGCTCTGTCCTAAGCTTAATACACTTATTTATTCATGTAACCATTAAAACAATCTTTAAAAAAAAGATGATTATATTATCCCTGGTCTTCAGGTTACAGGTGAGGAGACTGAAGCAGGAACAGGGAAAGCTGGAGTCTCATGGGAAGTAGTGGTACTGGCCTTGATCCCAAGACACCAGGCTCAACCACTCAGGTTCCAGGATGTGTGATGATTTGGGTTTAACAACTAGACAAAACAGAGCACTTTGGTAGAGAAAATAGGTTAAACACAAATACATTTATTTCTCCCCAAACAGTATTCCATCCTTTCAATTTTTAAACTTCTTTAAAAAATCAACTGTCTCTGAAGTTTCCTTACTCCTATTAAGTTGATTTAAAAAAAAAAAAAAAAAACTCAGACTGAGCAAAGCAATTTGCCAGCCCTGTTATCCAGTGAGCTGTAAATCCGCCCTTCCTCACAACACAGAAAGGCAAGATCAACGATCAACTGGATAGAGTTGTTCTAGGTGTCCTCAGACGAACCTAAACCCAGCACCCATGCATTCCAGGAACTTACAGACCCCTTTGTAATTATCTAATTCAATGCCCGGTTCCTTTTCATAGTCAGAAAATAAGAAATCACCCAAGGGAGAGACCCTTCACAGCACTGTTGATAATCAGATTAAATTTGGAGACATCCCAGAGCCCTGTTCTTCAAATATTAAAATACTTTCTAGTAGTACATAAAGAATGTCCAGTTGTATTCTGTTATGTTCTATAGAGTTTGGCTTCCCCTTTTTTGATGATATCTTCTATTTCTTCTGAGACCTTTCCATTGTAGTCATTTGGTTCTATTGCTTTTAACTTCTCTTGATAGTCCAGAGGTAAACCATTTTCCTTTGCACCCAAGCAAATAACCTAGAAATGGTTAGAACAAATAGATCCTGTTTAGTTAGGAACATAATACAATAGATGTACCACAACTCTACATCCATGGTCAGAACCTGAAACAGCTTCAGAGAACACGAGAATCAGTAATTACAGGGAAAAAAAAATTAGATGTAACTTTTCCTCTCACTCTGACACAACACACAGGAATTTTCAAAGCTGCCTGAAGCATTGTCACAGAATGACAATCTTTTTTGTGTGTGTGTGTGGGTCATGGGGCTGGAAGTCGGCCTGGCTCCTGTCCCTGGGCTCTTTAGCTTAAGGCTATCGCCCTACCCCTGGGCCTGGGCCCTATCCCTGAGCTCTTCAGCTCAAAGCTAATGCCCTACCCTTGAGCCAAGCCCCACTTCCCATTTTCTAGAGGTTAATAGGAGATAAGAGTCTCAGGTCCTATTGCCTGGGCTGGCTTTGAACCACCATCCTCAGATCTCAGCCTCCAGAGTAGCTAGGATTAGAGGTATGAGCCACTGCTCCCAGCCAGAATGACAATCTTAATAATGTAAACAACTTCTTCTATTTAGATTTATTTAGATTAAGACAAAAATATACTTTATGTGATAGAATTTGCATTTAGGAAAAACCATCATTTTGTAGAGAGAAGCTGTTCTGACCTCAGTCCTCTGGTCTACTCAGAGACATGGCACTAAATGGACACATTGGAGACCTGTACCAGGCTAGATGATTAACACAGTCACTACACTGAGAAATTCCTGGAACTTTCACATCCTGATTGAAAAGGAAATGGGAATCCCATATTCTTGTCCTGGTCATACAAGGGTAGCTTCCCTGACCGTGAATGCCCCTGACCCTTGACTCTGACCCTGACCATCAAGTGACTTTTCTTTTCTACTGAAGGGTCGAAAGCATTTTGACAGTAGTAAATCTATTTTTCCCAGGGAAAAAAAAAGTGAACTCCAGTGTTCATGAAATACTGTTTTGTGAGGAAAGATAGTTATAATTATAAAAAAAACATACATTTAGACTAAATCTATTCAAAAAATTCTCATACGTGTACACTTTAAGAATTCTGAGTTAGGGGCTAGGAGTGTGGCTTACTGGTAGAGTGCTTGCCTAACATGCATGAATCCCTGGGTTTGATTCCTCAATATCACATACACAGAAAAAAGTCAGAAGTAGTGCTGTGGTTCAAGTGGTAGAGCACTAGCCTTGAGAAAGCTTAAGGACAGTGCCTAGGCTGTAAGTTCAAGGACTGGCAAAAAAAAAAATTCTGAGTTACAGATATTTTTTTTTTTTTTTTTGCCAGTCCTGGGCTTAGGCTCAGGGCCTGAGCACTGTCCTTGGATTTTTCTCAAGGCTAGAACTCTACCACTTGAGCCTCAGCACCACTTCTGGCTTTTTCCAAGTATGTGGTACCATGGGATTGAACCCGGGTCTTTGTGCATGCTAGGCAAGCACTCTACCACTAGGCCAAACTCCCAGCCCAGTTACAGAGATTTTTTAAAGCCTTTTTAAACCAAGTTTTAGAAACTGTTCTATTGTTAGCCATGAATTTATATAGTTTACATTTACACACATACATTCTTCTGGTGCTAAGATTGAACTAAGGGCCTCACTCATGTTGAGAAAGTACTCTACCATTAAACCAGCCCTCAGACAGTACTTAGAAACTACTTCTTATATAGATATATATCATTTTTAATATAGTTTTATTAACATGATGTCATATGAAATTTAAAATGGATGAGACCTTTGGAAAACAAAACATTCTTCAGTTTATCTCAGTGAAAATTAAGTCTCGTTGAGGCAGCTTACCTTTTTGTACTGTGGTGAGGGGGGAGCACTCTCATAGTTAGTCATCAAGTAACTTCGACAGGCTATTTCTTTCCCTTCTTGAGTAGAAACTTTAATTTCTATCACAACATATACTCCATGTTTAACCCCTTCTTGCCTAAAACCAGAACAGCCAAATATTTACCGTTAATTCAGGAAAGTTGGTTTACTGGTTAAAATCTTTTAATTAACTAGTGGGTATGGGACTAGCAATCTAACTGCCTGTAAGGACATATTTCTCCCTGCATAACTTGGAATATGGTAAACATGTTAAGTAATAGTATTCCAAAACACACTTAGCATTTTACCTGGGGAGCCTGAGATTCAGTGGTAGAGCTGGTCCTAGATTTAATGTTATAGTCAGACAGCTCTGAGACTCAGTGGTACAGTCGGCTCTGAGGCTTAGTGATAGCCCTAGACTAGTGGTTCAGCTGGCTCTGAGGTTTACTGGTACAGTCAACTCTGTATTCACAGGTTCCACACTCACAGATTCAACCAACCTCTGATCAAAAAGTATTAAAAAGAAGAAACTGGTTCTGAACCAAATGTATAAACATGTTCTTCCTTGTTATTATTACCTTAAAAATAAGGTCAAACAATTACGTCTACATTTACATTGTGTTAGTTATTGTAGTGATGTACAGATGACTAAGAATACAAAGCAAGATATGCATAGGCTATATAAAAGTACTATGTTAATTCACAAAAGGGACCTGAACATACACGGTTTTAATATTTGTGGGGTCCTGAACCAAGTCCTTGTGGATACTGAAGCCCAGGGTTTCTAACAGGGCTCTGTATACTTCTCCTGATTGAACACTTGCTTCAGTGTATTTATTGCTGTCTCAATACACTGAAACACTGCTCTCATAAAAGACAGGCTGCATCTTCTGACAGCATGAGTATGTACCTGTACAGAAAACTGCGACAGCTTATTCTTGCTTGAATGAAGCAAGAATGAAATGAGTCCAATAACGCATTCTTTTCAAGTTCTACTTGTTTCTGACAATTTGTTTTGAATTAATGCCTGACCACACAACTTGGATAGTTCTAGTTATAAAAATTATCTACTATAAAAACTGTCTGGGTGCCAGTGGCTCACACCTGTAAGCCTAGCTACTCAGAAGGCTGAGATATGAGGATGGCAGTTCAAAGCCAGCCTGGGCAAGAAAGTCCATGAGATTCTTATCTCCACTTAACCATCGGAAAACCAGAAGTGGTGTTATGGCTTTTGAGCTGAAGAGCTCAGGGACAGTGTTCAACCTGAGTTCAAGCCCCACGACCGACACCCCCAACCCCTGCCAAAGGAAAAAAAACCAAAAACTACACATTCTAATATGCTGCCCATGCTTCCACAAATTATTATTTATTGGCTGAATTATTTATTACTTGTTGATTGATTCAACTGCAATCCTTTGCAAATCATTTTCTTTTTCAGTACTGGGATTTGAATTCTGGGCTCTGGGCTTGCTTGCAAGCATCCTACCATTTGAGGCATACCCCCAGCCCTTTTTTTCCTTTATTTTCCTTTTCACACAAGGTCTCATACTTTTGGCCCAGGCCAGCCTTGGACTGCAATTCCTCTGCCTACACTTCCCATGTAGGTGAAATCACAGTACTTTACCACTACACCCAGCTGTAATCTTAAATAAAAAGAAAAAAAATGAAACAGAATCAATGTATTTGAAATCAACAACAAAAACAATATGAAAGTTGCCATGCCTTTTCACAATATAAAACTATAAAAATAATTTTTATAGAATTTGTTTGTTTATTTAATTCCAGTCCTGGGGCTTGAACAGGCCTGGGTTCTGTCCCTGAGCCTCTCTGTATTCAAGGCTAACACTCTACCACTTGAGCCACAGTGCCACTTCCAGCTTTTTTTTTTTTTTGGCCAGTCCGGGGCCTGAGCAATACCCTTGGGCTTTCTTAAGGCTAGAGCTCTACCACTTGAGCCACAGCACCACTTCCAGCTTTTTTCTATGTATGTGGTACTGAGGAATCGAACCCAGGTCTTTGTGCATGCGAGGCAAGCACTCTACCACTCTACCACTAGGCCAAACTCCCGGGCCCCCAAAATAATTTTTTATAAAACATAAACAGAATAAAATATAATGACTTCTGTTTTTTTGTTTTTTAATGGGTCATGGGGCTTGACCTCTGGGCCTAGGCACTGTTCCCCTGAGCTCTTCAGCTCAAGACTATCACCCTACCCCTGAGCCACAGCCCCACTTCTCATTTTCTAGTGATTAATTGGAGATAAGAATCTCATAGCTTTGTGGTGTCCAGGCTGGCTTTAAACTCAGAACCTCAGATCTCAGCCTCCTGAGTCACTAGAATTACGGCATGAGCTACCACACTCAGCTAATGGCTTCCTGTTTTTTAACAGAAGAGATTAAAATCCTCCCCCCAATCTCAATGAGAAAGTATTATCCTCCTAGACTTTTGATCTTGAAATATAAAGAATATGTTTGAGAAGGTAGAAATATAGTTTTGAAAAACTAACACACAAATATACATCCTCCCATAAAATCCATTTTCTGAATTAGTTAACTTATAATTAGAAGCCACCTACTCATCCAGGGAATTTAAATTGCTTTCGTTCATTTTCCATACTACTCCCCATACTTCATCGCCAGGACTTTGAAAAACAGTAGCTATACCTCCATGCCACCTTTCACTTGTTTTGCCTTGGAAATTGCCAAAGTCAAGCTTAAAATCCTACAAAGGAAATCAAAGTAATAGAATCAATATTCACTTGAGCCCAAATTTCCCTTCTGAAAATAAAAAGAATTTACCTTGAACTCCATGTAAATAAGCCATTCAAAAAACTTTCAAGTTCCTCCTATGTGTAGAAGCTGTAGGAAATAAAAACATTAAAAAAAAAAAAAAGATACGAACCCCAGGTCTCAAGGACTGTATTTTTTATATTTTCCTTAAAAATGAAATGTATATTGAAGTACAGCATCTTAAAATTTTAAGAAAAGGATTAAGGAAAAAAATCTTATAACTCCAATATTTTAACATGACTACTTTCATTCTGCACATTTCTTCCCAGTCTACTTACATGTGTGTACATTGCTTAGAGACATGCTAGGTAATGGACACACATGAGTTATAATATGCCTTAATGTCTGGAGAGCATGCCACAGCCTCTATTATTCTATATTTTCCCTAATGGGAGCTAGTATTTGATATGATTGTAAACTTAAGAATGTTGTATGTGATGGAAGGAAGAAAATGAGAAAGAGGGAACAGCTGATGCTAAGCAAAAGGAAAGAAATATACATATCACTAAATCTGGAAAAAATAGTTTTATTGTTGATGTTCAAAGAATTAAACTTCTTTCTCAAAAGCTTCTTTCTCTCAAAAACTTGAGGTTTTTGTATTTTTCACTTTTCGTAAGCATTGTAGACTAGAATAATGCTTATCATTGTGAAAGTTAAAATGTGTTTGTGACTTTAGCTAAGTATACTATGTCATAGTACTGTGAAATATATATAGTTACTTAATCTCAATAAAGAAATCTTTGAGGAAAAAAGAATGCATCCTTAATTATAAGAAGACAAATTTGATGTAAAAACCAATGTTAATAAATTCTTTAAAAAATACAAAAACAAATGGTGGGACCGGGAGTTTGGCCTACTGGTAGAGTGCTTGCCTAGCATGCACAAAGACCTGGGTTAGATTCCTGGGTACTACCTACATAGAAAAAAGCCAGAAATGGTGCTGTGGCTCAAGTGGTAGAGCTCTAACCTTGAGAAAGTTCAAGGATAGTGCTCAGGCCCTGAGCCCAAGCCCAAGACTGACAAAAAAAAGAAAAAAGAAAAAGAAAAAAGAAACGGTGCCCCAAAATTATACAAGACAAAAGCTATGGTACAGGTAAGCTCATAAGAGCCTTAATTTAAGTATTAAAGTGAAAATCTGAGATGTGTTGAAGTGTTGCTTGGAAGTTAGATGGTACTTTATTAAAGGAAGATTGAATGGGGGAAAAAAAGACAAATTTGTATAAATATGAATTGTACTAATCTATAAAATCATGAGAGCAGCTAACACTCAAACATTACTGGGTGTTATACATAGTGTCATTAGCTTCATATAGACCACCAGCTTTTATTCTACAGTGACTTTATTATATTTATTTTATAATAAGGAAACACTGCAGCCTGAAAAGATCGAGCAATTTGCCTGCTATCTCCAGACTGACTGTTGGAGCAACAACATGAATAACTGAGATGACAGAGTGGAGAAGAATAAAAGACCTCTAGGGAGATCTGTTTTCATCTTTCCAGGGATTAGTTCTCTTGATAGACCAAAAAGGCAGGAATCAATAATAACACTAGTGTCCTTTTCCAGTTTTATATCTTATTCCTGTCATTTGTTTTCTCAAAAACTCGATCAGATACGTTGGTTTGAGCACTCAGGACCTTGAACTGGCACAGTGAGTGATTTCTAGCACCAAGCACCCCTAGCAAGACATCAATATGTCTGATCAAAGCTACAACCATACAGCGATTGGCTGTCTATTGGTAAATCCAACACACAGCTCTCATTTTTCTTCTTGGTCCATTTCTTGGCTGTTTAAGACATGAATAACCACTCTCCTCTGCCAGGACTTCTTTTCAGATTTTCAGACTCTTCTTTGATCACTCCAAATCCCCTTTGCCAATCCTCATCTACTACTAGATCTTTAAACGGTGGTTTCTCAGGAGCTTAGCCTAAGCCCTTTGTTCATTTAGTAATTTGCCCAAGATAATCTCATCTCTTCCAGCAGTTTCAAACACTACCCAGTGCTTTCATCATCTTTCAAACTAGTATTGCTCCTGAGCCTCAAGGGTGATTAGGACATGGCCTAGCACACAGTGGGTACCTAACAGATATTCACTAATATCTGTTTTATTCACTTGGCCAACTAACTAGCAAGCATTTTACTCAGTATGTTCAAAGTGAACTTATACATTTTTTACTTGCCAACTTGGTATTTCTCCTCATACACATCATCATCATCTGCCTGGTTGTGCAAAATCTTGAGTCCCACCCTTCACAGTCAATCATACCAGCTATCTCCTATCTCTCAAATCCATCTGTCTTCCCCTGTCCACACCCTACTTCAAGGTACCAATCATCTTTGGCTTGGCTGGGCTCCTCACACCCACATCTGTCCCTTTCAAACCTATCTTCCCTAGCAACCAGAGTGAGCTTTCAAAGACATTCCATTTCATTTGCTTCCATTCCATGGTGCTTAAATGGCAGGCCGAAGTCTTACTTGGCCACTGTAGTCCCTGTTAATATATGGCCCTTTCCTACATTGAAAGATCATCTTCCTCTTTCCTTAGGACCTTTGCACATACTACTCCCTTGTCTCTTTTCTTCCCATCTCTTGAATAATTCAGATCTCAGCTTAGTATTAGTCCAATTTTACAGGCTTATGCCTGTAATCCTAGCTAATCTCAGGACCTGTTTCAAAGCCAGGCCTGGGCAGGAAAATCCCTGTGAGACTCTCATTTCCAATTAATCACCAAAAAACCAGAAGTAGAGCTATGGCTCAAAGTGGTAGAGCACTAGCCTTGACCAAGAGCTCAGTAACAGTGCCCAGGCCTTTTAAAAATCCCCATAGCCAAGCCAGGAGTTTGGCCTAGTGGTAAAGTGCTTGCCTTCCAGTACAAAGACCTGGGTTGGATTCCTTGGTACCACCTACATAGAAAAAAGCCAGAAGTGGTGCTGAGGCTCAAGTGGTAGAGCTCTAGCTTTGAGAAAGTCCAAGGACAGTGCTTAGGCCCTGAGTCCAAGCCCAGGACTGGCAAAAAAAAAAAAAAAAAGAAATGTACTTTTTACCTGACTTATGTAACTGTAACCCTTCTGCATATTACCTTTATAACAACAATTTAAAAAAAGCGAAAGAAAGAAAAGTCTCATTGTAGTGGAGGGCTTCCGGGCCAAGTCCTCTGGTCAGACACTGATGTATCTTGCATGTCTCATTTGACTGACCACACCTATAAATGAACCATTGTCTATGTGGTATTTCTTTCCCCAGCTTTGATATAACCATCTGGATTTCCTTCTACATTGGAGACATTCTTCATGAGTTTGGGGATGGGGAGTATCAGGACCCAATTCTAAAGCTCCAAAGGCTTTAGAAGCCAGTTTTTTTTGGTTTTGTTTTTTGGTTTGTTTGTTTTTCTGAGATTTGCTTGAGTCAGAGCATGATACATGGCCAAGACTTAACAGATTAGGGCATCCCAAGGACTCCAACCAGGTGTGACTGCACATCATTAGTCTCAGTAACAACAGGGGTACAGCACAGATGGTGATGGTAATGCATGATACAGAGATGTCTGCCACTGATAGTGGTAACAGTGGCTCCCTGACAATGCGGCTGTGCTGGAATGCTGCCTGTACCCCGTTTATGCTGGCCTGTTTAGTCAGCTTTTGCTCCTGCCTTTCTGGTCATTCTGTGCTCTCCAACTGCCTTTCAACTTTTTTTTTTTTTTTTGCTTAAATCAGCCAATTTCTGTTGCTTCCAGCTAAGAATTCTGACAAATTTAGCATAGGTTTCATTCAATAGTGTCAAAAATTTTGTGCACGATTCTCCTATATGTTGGGAGAACGTTAATCAATTTTTTTTATCCCCGAATTGTCCTGAAGGACATGTGCTAACTGAGATGAGCATGTTGTACTGAAGGGCAATGATGAAGCAACAGTGGTAAAATTCATCCAGCCTCTAATCCGAGGAAGACCTGGTCTCAGCTTTCGGGATCTCTTTGACAGGAGGGAAGTAAAAGATTTCTACAATATTACTTGACAAGTCCCGTAACAAGGGACTCGACACTGCTTCCCCTCCCGGGAGAGCAAGTGACCGTATGTATGCTAGGATGCGCGGGGGGTTGGGGGCGAAGAAGGGTGAGCCCAGACCGGGTGAACTCGGGGTCGAGGACGGGTAGGGGCAGCCCAGCCCAGGAGGACGTGGGGTCATGGGGGGGAGGCAGAGCCCCGGTCAGGAGGGTCAGCTCTCCAGCCCTCCGCAGGCCTCCCGGGGTGGACGCAAGCAGTCCCTCCGCGGGCCGCGCACGGAGCCTCGGTGCACTCAGCTGCGGGCCTGCGGGGCGGCGGGCACTGACCTGCAGGCGGGCCACGCAGCAGAACGCGGCTGAGGGGTTTCGGAGGTGGATCCTCTCCGAGAGCAGGTTGCTGCCGTAGGCGAAGTAGAGGAAGGAGTCCCCGTGCTGGCCGGCGCTGTCCTCGTAGGCCGAGCTCGTCATGGCTGACAGAAGGAAGACGCCAGTCCTCTCGACGCCCGCGGAACCCGCGGACAGCCTGCCGGCTTAGAGAAAGACCGCTACGCGGGGGCGGGCGGAGCCCAGCCAGTGCCCTTCTGATTGGCTGCGACAATCCCGAGAGGACCGCCTCCCGTGATTGGCCCGTCCCTCCCCACCCACCTCCGGCCTCCGCGGGGATCGCCACGCCCTCCAGCCACGTGACGACGCAGGCGCCTTCTTCATTGGACGAGCTCTTCTGATGTTCTGCCCACTTCCCCAAACGCTCTCTGACTGCCAGGTATCTTCGGGCCAATGGGTCTCGGCTGGGCCTCACCCGTGGGGGCCTCGCGGGCGTGACTGAAGCGGCTTCCGGGCTGTGGGAGATCTAGCGGAGGTGTGATTGGGAGCCACTGGGCCCGTGAGGGCCCCACGGCGCCCTCGCCCAGCGGCTCATCACGTTCACTCACCTGGCCTCCCGCCCCAGCCTTTGCCTCTACAGGCCTGGAGAAGCTGGCGCCGGGTTCGAGACCCCACCTGACAGGGGCTTGATAATAAACTATAGTCACGGGCAAACACCTCTCGGTGGCTAATCTGGTTTGCGTGCGTGTTTTCTTGTGTTGAGACCGAGACTCCAGCCCCGGCTGGCCTCCCACCAGCGACCCACCTCCCAAAAGCTGGGGCGACTACTGTTGACTGAAAGGAGCTCAATACCCAGAGGCAAGGGCCAGCCCTTGCTTGGCACTCAGATGTGGACCCTGAACACCCGTCTCCCCAGAAGGCACCAAGGCGTCTTGGAGAATTGACTTTGCCTGGTCAGAAACTAGGGAGTGCGGAATGTGTACCAGAAAGTCAGAATCAAAAAAAAAAAAAAAAAAAAGAACGCCCTACTGGCTGGTCAGAGTTAAGACGATTTGCACCTCAAAAAGATAAGTACTGCAAAATGGTTAGACATATTAAATATGTGAAAATGCCACGCCCTCAAAAAAAAAACAGTAAGCCAAATTAAAGAGAAAAAGGAGCAACTCTTTCCACACTATTTGTGGCTGTTACTCCCATTGTTACTCTGAAAAGTGGCAATTTAAGAATATCCAGGTCACTCTGTTTTTCTAGTACTGGGTGATGATAAAGCAATTTCATCTCTATAGTGTCTGCTTAATATGCGGTGCAGAAGAAATGATAGAAATGAAAGGCTACCATTCTGCAGTACCTAATGAAAACAACAGACCCATGCCAGGATCATCGATAAAACCATCTGTGAAAAAGGCTAAAGGGAATCTTTACTGGGTATCCAAATCATTCTCCAGGGATGATCAGCAAAAGAGGGCCAGCCTCCTGATGTGTCCCATTCGTGAAAGACTCCCCAAATCTCTACCCTCAACATAAGCCTTTAAATCTTCCTTCCTGTCTCAGGAACTACAACTATGTATATATATATATATATATATATATATATATATATATATATATATATAGACATTAAGTGGGCTGGGAATATGTCTTAGTGGTAGAGTGCTTGCCCAGCATACATGAAGCCCTGCATACATGCTTGCCCAGCATACATGAAGTCCTCAGTACCACATAAACAGAAAGAGCCAAAAGTGGCTCTGTGGCTCAAGTTGTAAAGTGCTAACCTTGAGCAAAAGAAGCTCAGTGACATTGCCCAGGCCCTGAGTTCAAGCCCCAGAACTTAAAAAAAAAAAAAAAGACATTAAGAGGAAACAATAAGAAAACTCAGAGCAATTGGGGGACATCTTACTGAACAAATGTCTTGTGCTTTTAAGTGTTATTGCCATGAAAATGAAAATGGCCAGGCTTGGTGGCTCCAAGCATTCTGGACGTAAACGCAGAATTGCTCATAAGTTTGAAGCCAACTCAGGCTACAGTTTCAAAACAAAAATGAAGAGGTGGGCGAGGTGGCTCACACCTGTCATCCTAGCTACTCCGGGGGCTGAGATCTGAGTATCATGGTTCAAAGCCGGCCAAGGCACAAAAGGATCTGAGACTCTTATCTCCAATTAACCTCTAGAAAATAGGAAGTGAGGCTTGGCTCAAGGGTAAGGTGGTAGCCTTGAACTGAAGAGCTCAAGGACAGTGCCCAGGCCGAGTTCAAGCCCCATGACCCACAAAAAAAAGTGAATTTTTGCTGGGCATGGTGGTACATGCCTTTAATCTTGGGACTCAGAAGGTAGAAGCAGGAGAATTGAGTGTTAGAGGCCATCCAGGGCTACATACAGAGAGGTCTCAAAACTAAAACACAGTAATAGTAAATAAAACGTAAGACTGAAGAAGATGTAAGGGACATTTAAAATAAACACAATGAATTGATTCTAGTTCAATCAATCAAATATAAAATAAATTTTAGGGAAAATTTAAAATTTTGAACTTGGGTTATAGATAATACTAATACATGGAATAATGTAGAAAAATGTAAGTTAGGCCACATTCTGACATTTAGGGTGAATTATGTGTTATTTATCCTTTGAAATAATTCTGAAAACACTGTAAATGTTAAATTTAATGATGTATGTGTTCATTGTATTATTTATGTTCAACATAGTATTGAGCCCACAATAAACAATAACACAATTGATATTATAATTACATGTTATGTAACCTACAAATAGGAAGATTCATACCTCCACCCAACCTCAACATCAAAGCAGAAATTGAAATGTACCTTGGTATTTCAGGGAGCAAGTTTCTTGTCTTAACAAATCATACACTATTTCATCATATATTCTCAAGATTTTGGCTTTAGAGTGTTATCATTTAAGATATCCTGCTTCTAAATTGCTTTCAAACATACAAAACATTGAAGTTAGCCTCAAACTCAGTCTTCCTGCCTCAGTCCCCTATGTATGTACCTCCAAGTCTATCATTTAATTATTTAAAATATATTTCTTTTTTCTTGTAATTAATATAGGGGTTACAGTTATATTTGCCAGATAGAAGGTGCATTACTTCTCATACATTGATACCCCTTCTCATAATTTTGTCCCCATTTACCTCCTCCCACCTCTCCCCTCATCTTGTTTTCCCCCCTTCCCTTTCCTATTTCAAATAAACAAATAAATGTATATACAATATACCAGGTAACAAAGTCAGATACTGTAACAATAGGGCAACAATAGGGAAGGGAAATAACATAGTACATTCAAAACAACAATCAGACGATATAAAGCTCTAGTTTGCATATTCTGGATTTTTTTTTATATGTCTTACTGATTGCTTCATTTTCTGGCAACTGATTTTTCTCTCTTTCTTGCAGAATATTTCTGAAGTTAGGTATTGGCGTTTCCTTAAACTTTACTGAAAACCTTTCACTGTTCCAACGTCTTTTTTTTTTTTTTTTTTTTTTTTTTGCCAGTCCTGGGCTTGAGCTCAGGGCCTGAGCACTGTCCTTGGACTTTCTCAAGGCTAGAGCTCTACCACTTGAGCCTCAGCACCACTTCTGGCTTTTTTCTATGTATGTGGTACTGAGGAATTGAACCCAGGTCTTCCTGCATGCTAGGCAAGCACTCTACCACTAGGCCAAACTCCTGGCCCCCAAGCATTTTTTTAGTGCCTCTGTGTAGATTGTATTGCAATGATACACACTGGCCCACAAGGCGTAGTAAATGCTAAAGTTTAGTTTCATTTTTGTGTAAATTAAGATGTAGCCAAAACCACTTTAAAGTTTTGTTGACATTCCCTGAATGCTTATTTAATTCCAGACACTAGTCAAATTCTTATACATATCAGTTCATTTAATCCTGAAAATGGCCCTACTCAGGAAGTTCTGATATCATCCTCCAGTTCCATCAGCTGGAGCTCAGGGTAGTAGATTAACTAGCCTCAGATTGTAGTTAGCAATGACTAGCAGTCTATCAGGCCATGGATCTCTAGAGTCACACCTGGGTGTTGCCTCTCAAATTTTCACAATTGATGTGTCGTGATGTTCCAGACAGAAACTATTGACAAATATCCACTTTTGGTGCAATCTCTGCTAGATGAGCAGATACTACTGAATAATGATTCTAGTCTTCAGTCACTTGATAATAATAAGGTCGTATTTCTTCCAAATTCCATCTTTTAATCCAATTGTCTTCAGATTTTTATTATATCATTAAAATTTCTTGAGCATGTATATGTGCAATATTGTATATAGTAACATATCACACATTTGTAGTATTATGTGAACATGATTCACATATTAATAAAATATACACTGATCACAAAATAGATATTTACATATTAAAAACTAAGCTGTTTTAACTGTATTGTGATTTCATTTGACCACTGACTAATTTTAAGGCAAATATACGTGTAGGTCAAAATTAATTATAAATAGAAATGAATGGATGTCTATATTTCAGATAGATCTTTTATAAATTATCCATGTCTGGCTCACCTTGAGCATCATTATACACAGCACACTGAATGTGGTGAGATTGTAGCAAAGCCTAAGAAATATCAGGTCTGTCCCTTTATTCTTCATTATGCTTGCAAATTTAGTAACTCTAATGTAGTCCTTTACGTGCGTGTGTGTGTGTGTGTGTGTGTGTGTGTGTGTGTGTGTGTGTGTGTGTGTATTTTCGGTCATGGGGCTTGAACTCTGGGCCTGGGCACTGTCCTTGAGCTCTTTAACTCAAGGCTATCACTCTACCACTTGAGCCACAGCCCCACTTCCTGTGAGATTCTTATCTTCAAATAACCACCAAAAGAGGCTGGGAGTTTGGCCTAGTGGTAGAGTGCCCAGCATGCATGAAGACCTGGGTTTGATTCTTAGGTACTACATATACAGAAAAAGCTGGAAGTGGTAATGTGGTTCAAGTGGAAGAACTCTAGCCTTGAGAAAGCTCAAGGACAGTGCTCAGGCCCTGTGTTCTGTCTCTAGGACTGGCAATAAAATAAAATAAAATAACCACCAAAAGCCAGAAGTGGCACTATGGCTCAAAATGGTAGAGTGCTAGCCTTGAGCTACAAAGCTGAAGGGTAGCACCCAAAACCTGGTTCTAAGCCTGAAATACACACACACACACACACACACACACACACACACACACACACACACACACACACACAGAGAGAAAGAAACAAAGTGGTTACCTTGGGGCCTGGAGTTTCACCTAGTGGTAAGAGTGCTTGCATAGCATGCATGAAGACCTGGGTTCAATTCCTTGGTACCACTACATGGAAAAAGTCAGAAGTGGTGCTGTGGCTCAAGTGGTAGAGTTCTACCCTTGAGAAAGCCCAAGGACAGTGCTCAGGCTCTAAGTTAAAAAAAAAAAAGAAGAAGAATCACAAACTTTCCTTCCTGCTCAGGCTGAAATGGAACCATGATCATCCCAGTTTCCTAAGTAGCTAGGATTATAGGCCACCAGTGCCCTGCAAGAACAATCTTTTAAATTATGATTTCATTTTCTGAGAATTAGTTAAATCTGCTGAGTATCTGTGGCTCATGCCTGTAATCCTAGCTATTTAGGTATCTAAGATCTGAGGCTTGCAGTTCAAAGCCAGCCTGAGCAGGAAAGTCTATGAGAAAACCTGTGCTAGCTTGCAACAAAAAGGATGTCAGGGAGAGTGCCCAAGCTCCAAGACTGGCCAAAAAAGGCAGGGGGGGGGGGAGGGCGGGGGCTGGGAATGTAGTTCAATGGTAGAGTGTTTGCCTAGTATGCAGGAAGCTCCGGACTAAATTCTTCAGTATCTTATAAACAGAAAAAGCTGGAAGTGGCAGGTGGAGTGCTAGCCTTGAGCAAAAGAAGCTCAGGGACACTGCCTACGCCCTAAGTTCCATGCCCCAGGAGAAAAAAAAAGTTTATTAATTCTCTGAAAATCCATTTAACCCAAAAGGGGCAAGTGACAGTCAATCTCAAGAAGTAAAAGGTGTATAGATGAGGATCAGTCCTCCTGGGGGGAGCAACTTCCACCCCAGGACATTTCCTACCTCTCTGTGACAGGATGGTCAGCTGGTTAGGGCTGTCCTGTTACAGTAGAGAAAAAAATACCTATGTTACTCGGTAAATTTACTTACTGCACTCAACAAAGTACAGAAAATTACTTTTTTGTGGGTCATGGGGCTTGAACTCTGGGTGCTGGCCCTGAGCTCTTCAGCTCAAGGCTACGACCCTACCCCTGAGCCGGACATTGTCCCTGAGTTCTTTAGCTCAAAGATACTGCCCTAACCCTTTTTTAGTGATTAATTGGAGCTAAGAGTCTCGTGGTCTTTAGTGCCTGGGCTGGCTTTGAACCACAGTTCTCAGATCTCAACCTCATGAGTAGCTAGGATTACAGGTGTGAACCACCACACCTGGCCAGAAAAATAAATTCTAATGTTTTCAATTAAATTATATATTTTAGATTAGATTAAAAACATTTTTCCCACTTCAGCAGATCAGTTATCTCCTCCACTCTGAGTACCACTGATATAGTCAACTTGAGCATTCATCGTTTTTGACAGTGCTTCAAAGGAAGAATTTACACATCATGCTAGTTTGATGAGCTGTGTGGAAAGAAGGCCATACACTTTCTGGGGAAGGCCAGCTGATATTGGACAAAGCCAGTCAGGCAGTGGTACTGCAGTGGAACAAAGAGACTGGCTCTGATGTGTCTGTCTCAGCTCAGTGGCCTGAGAAATGCAGTCTTGCCTGCAGATTCACACTGGACCCAATGAGATGGATGTACACATCAGAATGCCAAGTGGTTGTGATACAAGTGAAAACTGTAACAGTCAAACCATGTCCTGCTGAACCATGAGTTTAGCAGTCCAGAATTGTACCTTGAAATCAGGTAGCATGCACTGTCACACAGCTGGGTCCTCTATTGGTTCTGACTTGGATGGTAGGACTATGGCTATGGGACTGAATCTGGAAAGCCAAAGACCCCTGTGGGTACTTGGTAATGGTGGAATGGACCAGTCTTGCTGAAGGATTATGAATGGGGTTCACTGAGCACCAAACAATCCTCTAGTTGTCATGCATCTCCTCAGTAGCTTTCTTTCTTTTCTTTTCTTTTTTTTTTCAGAAGGGAGCATTGACCAGGAAACACAGAGGTGTATTTTTCTCTGTGAGAATCAGAAACTGTAAGCTGAGACTGTTGATTTTAACAGTATTGTCTGGACATGTGACTATGTGGATGGATAGTAGAGGAAGATGACTCTGAAACAAAGAAGAAAGCAGTCTGGTGCTAAAGAGGCAGGTGGGGCAAAGTCCTGAGCCATATCAGGGCCTACTCTAGCTGTTCCCAAGAGCCAGTCAGAACTCTCTCCTTATGTTAGTGGATATTCCCCCCCAAGTCTTTTTCTCAAAATGGAATACACAATGTTTATTAAGTGCATATAGTTTAAGTGGAAACAATGCATTTATTTAAGACTACAACAGTGCTTCAAAGATCTGTAGCTCCCAAAGAACGATGTTGTAAGACCTGCATTTTACATAATATATGTATGTGTATGCATATATCTACATATGTATACACACACAATTCTAGCACTCTGGAAACTGAGGCAAGAGGATTGCCAAGTTGAAGCCAGCTTGGGTTATACAGTGAAACTCTGTCTCAAACAACAACATAAATATGTAAATATACATTAATGATCTGGAAGATATAGAAACCATCAATATAAAAACTACCCATAAGGTTCTAGATAGTTTGAAACATTAATTTCCTGTAACTAGGAGAATATGGTAACTATTGAGAAAGCATTCTACTGGGTGTGGTAGCTCACACCTGTAATTCTGGCAACTTGGGAGCTGAGATCATGAACATCCCATCTCAACAGAAAAAAAAAATAACTGGGTGGCGCACTCCTGTTGTCCCATTCTCAGTGGGAAGTGTGAATAGGAGGATCAGTCTATATCAGAGGTTCTACCTCAAAAATAACCAGAGCAAAAGGAACTGGAGGTAGAGGTAGAGAGTGCCTACTTAGCAAGCTCAAGGTCCTTAGTTACACACACACACACACACACACACACACACACACACACACACACACACACACACTATTCCATTGCTGTGTAAAATCTAGAATGAGTTTCCTCTGAGCCATTCTGAGCTCTGCAGCCCTGTCTCTGCCCTTCGGTCTGTTCTGTAGTTCCTGCAACAGTTGTAGAACTGTCTCTGACTCTACTTGGCCCCAGTGATTCAAAGGATGTTTAGGAAAGCTTGGAAAAAATATGAGGCTGACATAAAGTGGGGTTGGGTTCATATTTCAGTAGGTTCCTATTAGAAGACTGGAGACAACTGGAAAAAGTCAAAAGAGTCATTTTTCACTTTTATGTGGGAGGGAGTGTCATTCTGCAGCTTTAGAAAGTCCATCTTGTGGCTATGTTGAGGATGACTGAGGAGGCAGCAAAGCACTAGCTACAAGCTTATTGCAATAGACAGGTCTAGGCAGGCCAGAGCCAGGGTAGTGGTTTGGATAGAAGGGAGTGGAGACATTGCTCATTTGATTTTTATCATATCCCTCCTGTAAAAAGCTGTGGAGGCCGAGTTGGTTCATTACCAAACTGGGCTCCTGTGCAAACCTTTTATTATCTGACTCAATTCTGTGTGTCCTACTGATTTCTCAGGAGATGGCAAACTCTGGGGAAGCAGGGACCACACCTTGTATGGGACCAGAGCAAAATCTCTTCTACTTCACGGCTGGCTACATTTCTGTGGCAACCCCCTCCCCCCAACATGCTTTCCTTGATTCCTTACTGAGAAAGAATTGTCTTTTAGTCCTAATTTAAGATTTGAAAGTATAGACAACTATGTTAGCATACTGTACATCAATTTTATTTATTTATTTATTTATTTTTGCCAGTCCTGGGCTTGAGCTCAGGGCCTGAGCACTGTCCTTGGACTTTCTCAAGGCTAGAGCTCTACCACTTGAGCCTCAGCACCACTTCCGGCTTTTTTGTATGTATGTGGTGCCGAGGAATCGAACCCGGGTCTTCATGCATGCTAGGCAAGCACTTTAACCACTAGGCCAAACTCCCGGCCCTGTACATCAATTTTATAGACATATTTGGTATTTGTATTGCATCTCCATCGAGCTTATGGTCTGACACATGGCAAGAAGCATGCCAGAATATAGGAAATAAGCAGCGTTCTAGAGGAGAAAAAGAATGTGTTAAAAACTGGGTAGGTCATAATTTCTCAGAATGTCTGACAGGCAACCAGTATTATTTTCAGAGTAATGCTACTAAGTAGTTCCAGTGCAATTAGTACTTAACGAACAATATTCTCGGGTATATTCCTACTATGTGCTTTGGAAGGCCATGCACCCAACTGGTGGAGGGAGAGGGAGTGCAAGAGGTGAGAACTAAAAGCACACACACTGGAGCTGTCCCCAGAGATTTCTTTGTCCGGTTGCAAATGCAAGTTCCCTACCTGCCTATTGCCCTCATATGGAGTGTGATCTGTGCCAGGTTTTCTGTGGCTTGGGGTTAGTTTCAGTCTCTTATTATAAAGATGTTTATTTTCAGTTCTGATTCCTAGAACCAAAGGTAACTACAGGGGAGTGCCCCAGGTACTAGGGATAAGTTAGAAAGACAAAAACAGAGCCAGGGAAGAATAAAATGAAGTTATATTGGGCGACCTGTGCCCTTAAGAAGTGTGACCTTTAGAAGTGGTTAGAAGCCGGGCACAGGGGGCACCGGGGCTCACGCCTGTAATCCTAGCTGCTCAGGAGGCTGAGATCTGAGGATTTCGGTTCAAAGCCAACCCCGGGCATGAAAGGACGTCCGGTCGATTCTTATCTCTCCAGTTAACTATCAGAAAACAGGAAGTGGTGGTGTGGCTCAAGTGGTAGAGCTCCAGGAGCAGAAGAGCTCAGAGACCGCTCCCAGGCTCGGTTCAAGCCCCAAGACCGACGTGGTGTTGTTGGTGTATGTGGAGGGGAGAGGGGTGTTAGGCCACTGGGCTCCAAGTTGTGGACGGACCGGAGCCTTATTGTTGGTTGTCCTGGGCATGTGTTGCGAATAGTTCTGTGATTCCCGCAGGAGCCATTTAGGATGAGCCTTAGAGGAGGAGCAGTTCGGTGGACCGGCGTGAGGCGGGTGCCGGGGGCAGCCTACCCTGGGCTCGCGCCCCACCTGGGAAGGGCCGGAACTTCCGTACTGTCCAGTAGTTCCAGAGCCAAAGCCCTAGTATGGTCCGGCAGCTCCATAAGTAATACCACGGACAGCTCGACTGTATCGCTAAAAGAACAATGCCTGCTCCCGCGGTTAAGGCCACAGACCTGCGTTGTCACTCTCGCTCACGGCCACCGGATGACGCCACTAACCTGCGCCATCGCTCGTTCCCGCGCCTAACTGATGACGCCACTGATCTGCGCCGCCGCTCGGGCGCATGCGCAGCCGCTCCCTCCGGAAGCCAGAGGGGTAGGTCGCCGCTAGCTTCCGGAGTGCGGTTCCAGGTGGTGGCTACCCGGTTGTGTTTTCTGTTCGTTAAAATTTTATAAATCACTAGCCCTACGTATTTTCCAGGTGCACATGAACAGAGAGGTCTGAAAGCCCCCGCCTGTGTCCTCCTGGGTCCGAGGCCACGGCGGAAGGAAAGAAAAGCCAAGGAACGGTGGGAGGGGGCGCGAACGGGGAAGCCACGGGCGGGAATCCGTTTGTGTTGCGTCTAGTGTCCATGTACATCACATATAAAATTGCATATGAAATCTGCCAAGAAGTGCTTTGTGATACTACTTTGGTTTATTGAGAGTGGTGGGTCTTGTCATTTGTCCCCAGGAACTCGGGCTCTTAGCCTAGCGTGCTGGTATCTGACATCTTTCACAAAATTCTTTCCCTACTATCCCCAAGAAACGCTAAAAAAAAAAAAAAAAAAAAAAAGCAGGGGAAGAAGAGAAACTACAAACAGACTGAGAAGGGTTGTGCACGTCCAAATAGGCCTGGCACCCAGCACCACCCAGCCCCCCGACCCCCTGGATGAGACAGGTGGAGCTAAGGAAAGTCATTCAGCATCCCCCACAGGAAGAACTCTCCCTGCCATTTTTTCCTCTGTGTTCCTCGACTGTGCTGCCAGACTGAAAAATGCTCCCCATTCCTTCCTGTGAATGCCCTGAGAGCAGTAAGAAAACCAGTTGATCTTAACATGCTCATTCCAGTATTAGTAATTAATTGGTGCCACCAAGAAGAGCAGTGTACAACTTTCTTGGTTGCAGTATATTTGCAGGCATCATCAGTCCATGTGTTTTACTTTGTGTGCATGAACTCAGTGCATGGGCGCTGTCCCTGAGCTTTTTTTGCTCAAGGCTAGTGCTCTACCATTTCTGCCTGTTTGGTAGTTAACTGGAGATAAGAGACTCATGGACTTGCCTGCCTAAGCTGGCTTCAAACCACGATTCTCAGATGTCAGCCTCCTAAGGTGTGAGCCATGGCATCCAGCTACCTTGACTTTCTTGTTAAAGATTGTGCACCTGCTTTCCATATATACCTTTTCAGTGTTCAGCTTCAGGTTGGAAACAAATGCCTCTGAACACTAATCCTAAGAGCACAATAGAAAAAGTGCATTATCAAAGCTGTAGGTCAAATTTGAGCTACTATTTTTTCAAAAACAATAGTGATCAGATTATTTAGGTTAATGTGCCAGATTTCATTGAGCATATCAAGGTCTCCCCAGAGAAATTTCCCGTTGCTGAGAAATCTGGTAGCTCATTTTCAAAATGAAAACTAGAAACATTTCAAGGCATAAATTCTAGGTACTCTATTAGAATGTTCCACTACTTTACCAGTTTCTAAGTTCAGTAAAAAGGAGTATATATTACAGGACTTCTGGAAGGACTAAATAATCCACGCGAAAATACCCATCCCAGTAAATGATCACTGTTTCTTCTGTAGTAAAGTAACAATGAAAAATTTCAGCCAGGCCCCAATGGCTTCCATGCCTGTAATCTTAAACTATTCTTGAGGCTAAGATCTCAAGATCAGCTTGTAAGCCAGCCAAGGTAGGAAAGTCTATAAGACTCATTTCAAACTAACCACCAATAGGTTGATGGTCAAGTTGTGGCTCAAGTAGTAGAGCAAAAAGCCTCAGGGACAGAATCCAGGTTCTGAGTTCAAGTCCCAGGACTGACAACAAAATAAATTTTAAAAAATTAATTTCATTTAAGATTTTTGGTATCAACATTCTAAAACTGAGAAGCTGTTTTAAGCAGTTTAAACAGGTTACAGAGAGAAGTCCCTTCACTATGAATTCTTACTTTTATTCACTGGCAATGCCAGTCATGCTAAAATCTTATATTTGTAGGAACTGAAATCCAAATTGTAAAAGGGGGTGGGGGGAATCTAAGATCCATCTAGCTGGAAACTTACCTAATGTCTCACTTTTGGAGGTTGCCTGCTTATTTATGTTTTTGTCCATTTTATTCCTTGATTGAGTTAAGTTTTACTTTTCCTACCAACCTGTCAAAACACAACTGCTCTTTAGTGACAAGCAGAAAGTCTGCTTGTTTCTGTAGGAAAGGAACAAGGAGTGTGTGCTATCTTAAGAGCAGGGACGGGGCTTGGAGGACTTCCTGAGCCGTTTTCCAGGGACAGGATCTTTTCTGCTTGAACTCTGGCTGAGTGGCAAGTTTTGCACACTGAGGCCTTGGAGGGCAGAATGTGTACTCAGTTTTGTCACACATTGTCAAGAGGCTGATTTATAGGTAGCTGCTCCCATCTGCAGGACAAAGTTAAGAACTTCTCTCATTTCTTAAGAACTTAGTCACTTCAGGTGGCAAATTCACAAACCTACAGAGCATTTTTTATTTTCTGATGGTTAATTGCAGAAGAGTCTCATGGACTTTCCTGCTGGGGCTGGCTTTGAACTGTGATCCTCAGATCTCAGTTTCCTGAGTAGCTAGTATTACAGGTGTGAACCACAAGCACTCATCTTGTGAGATTCTTACCTCCAATTAACCATTAAAAAAACAGAAATAGAGCTGTAGCATGTAGTAGAGTGCTTGAGCCGAAAAGTTAAAGGATAGTCCCCAGGTACTGAGTTCAAACCCCAGTTCCAGCACAAAATACTAACAAAAACAAAAACTAATCCATTATCTTTAAATTTCTCCCCTCATGTTCCAGATGATCATATATGTCTGATATACTAGTTAAGATGAGCAGACTGCTTCAACAGATCCCCAATGCCTAGTAGCTCAAATGCAATAGAAATTTACTTTCTGCTCATGTCAAAGAGTGTATCAGAAATGGAAGGGCATTAGGTTTTATTCCTCAAGGTCATCCAGCACAGACATCCAACCAATACAGAAGGAAAGGGCAGGGAAGATGGCATTTGGCAGTTCTTGTAGGCCAGATTGAGAAATGTGGAATCTAGTACTGTTCTAGAAATTGGAGCATTCATAAAAGACAAGGAACATCTAAGGCTCACTCTGGGTTTAATGTTGATCTGTTCAGGGGCTGGTGGCTCATACCTATAATCTTAGCTACTCAGAAGACTGAGTAGCCAGATGTGAGGACTTAGGTTAGAAGCCAGCCTACGCAAACACATCTGTGAGACTACTTTCTTTTATTTTTGTGGGTCATTGGACTTGAAATCTGGGCCTGGACATTGTGCCTGAGCTCTTCAGCTCAAAGCTACCACCCTACCCCTTGAGCCACCGTGCCACTTCCAAGACTCTTATGTACAATTAACCAGAAAAAAGCTGGGACTGGAGATGTGGTTCAAATGGTAGAAAGCAAACTGTAAGCACAAAAGTCAAGTAAGAGCATGAGTTCAAGCCTCTGAGCTGGCATGCATACTTGCAAACAGGCATACACAGAAGTAAGTATTGATCAGATGGAAGATGTGGCATGCAAGAACACACCTCACAGACCTGTTACTAGAAGTGTACTGACTCCATTAATTCTCAGACAAGACTTTTACCTTAATGTGCCTTTCCCAAGCTGCCCCCTGATAATATCTGTGTGTAGCAGAGACATCAGGAGAAATCCCACAATGGATGCTGAATCTTCCTTACATTATATGTATTAGGTTAGTAGGTCTCCATCACACTGCTTCTCTGTCTCTTCAGTCTGGTGATTCTCCTGGCTTCCTCCCTCTTTTCCTTTGGCTAGGAGCCTCCAAACTACAGTCTTTGCCCACCTCCTTCTGCCTTGGCATTTACATTTAGAGAAATCAATCTAATACAGGAGACTACTCCTGGTATTTTGACTTCCAAAGTTTTGATTAGGTCATGTGGCACAGATGGTGACGTTGGATAAGGCTTGTTATGGACAAGATGCTTCCTCCCCCTGCCCTCTCTCCCTTTGTGGGTCATGGGCTTGAACTTGGCCTGGGTGCTATCCCTGAGCTCTTCAGCTCAAGGTTACCACCTTACTCTTGAGCCAAGCCCCACTTCCCTTTGGAGAAGAGAGTCTCAGGTCCTTTTGTGCCGGGCTAGCTCTGAACCTTGATCTTCAGATCTTAGCCTCCTGAGTAATTTAGGATTACAGATGTGAGCCCCCACGACCTGACCTGCTTTCCTCTCTTTTTCTGCTCAAGGTTAATGTCCTACTACTTGAGCCACAGCTCCATTTTTGACTTTTTTTTGGCGGGAAGGGATACTGGTTAATTGGAGATAAAATTCTTACAGACTTTTTAGCCCTGGTTGGCTTCAAATCATGATCCTTAGAGTTTGTTAATAAAACTAACATTTTAATCATGCACACACATTCATTTGAGGCTATTGGTTCTAGTACATGTAAACTCTCTGCCATCTTTTTGGGGGGGGAGGTCATAGTGCTTGAACTTTGGGCCTGGGCTCTGTCCCTGTTCTACCACTTTGAGCCATAGCATTACATCTGGTTTTCTGGTGGAGATAAGAGTCTCATAGACTTTTGTGCCTAGGCTGGCTTTGAACCATGATCCTCAAATCTCAGCCTCTTGAGTAGCTAGGATTACAGGCATGAGTCCACTGATGAGCCCAGCGTCTCTGCCATCTTAATAATCTCTGCTGCCGCAATTAAAGTTCTGGCTAGTTTTCAATGGAAGATTAAAACTAAGAAGAGTATTGGTGGGAAAGAATTAGATTTATTCAAATGAAACTGAGAACATACATACAAGTGAAACTGATAATGGATTAACTGGATCCTAGCATTAGTCAGTTATTTCATTGTTTCTGTTTTGCCTCAGCTCCTGATGCCTTACTCCATACAGAATTAGCCACTGCAGTTGGCCTTGCTTGAGAGTAGAAAACATCTAGCAGTAGTAGTGCAACCTTTTTTTTTTTTATCAGTAATCTTTCTTTAGTTGTATAGGGATGTCTTTAAAATGGGGATGATGTCAAAATATGCTAAGAATGGATATGGATAAAATTAGACAGCCTCAAACCCCATAGGAGCTTCTGTACCTGCCACTCCTGGTAAGCTAGAATGGGGGTGCCTTCTTCTACTTGAGGCTATTTGTCCATGATGTTCTCTGTCTCCTATCACTGTCACTCAATTCACTGCCTTTACTGGGTGGCTGCAGGGCTGGGCTCCTCACTTTACAGGGGCTGCTGTCTCAAAGCTGTCTTACAGTTCAGAGATAGGAAGGAATTTTGTTTGAGGAGGGAAGGGAGTTACACTGAGGTGGCCCCGGAGGTGGTTCCTGACCCAGTTGCTCGGTCAGTGAACCATAGGAAAAAAGCCCACCTTATCTGGCTTGCTATCACTGGGGCAGTCTATTTTGTTCTCTGCACTAAGTACCCCCCCCAATGGCCAGTGTTGTAAAAGAACTTTTCTTTGCCCCAGTACCTTATCTCTACTTAATTCACAAATTCTGGTCAAGCAGCTGCTTTAATTCTGATAGTCTGGAAAATCTGAGCTTGGGCAACATGGCTTGCTGTCTCTCTCCTTCTCCATGGATTTATCAGTATCTCAGGCTGATCTCAAACTTACAATCTTTTTGTTCCCTATTTGTAGTTGCCTTGGCTGGGCAAGTGAGTTAAAGCAGGATAAAAGTTGGGTACCAGGCTCTCCTGCCTTCCTCCCCCAACCCCAGCCAATGCAGTTTGATCTGACCCATTCTCCCTGAAGTTAGGTTGCCATCATTTTGTGCTCCGGACAAGTATTTACCACTGATAAGCATCCAGTCACCAAAGCAAACTGCCCCAAGAACAAGCAATGTCTTCTTAGCATGTTGAGGAGAACAGAAGCTCAAGCCTGTAATCCTAGCTACAGGGGAGGCTGAGATCTGAGGATCATGGTTCCAAGCCAGCCTGGACAGAAAAGTCCCCGTGAGACACTTACCTCCAATTAACCACTCAAAACCAAAAACAGGCTGTAGCTCAAAGTGGTCGAGTGCTAACCTTGAGGGAAAGAGCTCAGGGACAGTGTCCAGACCTGAGTTCAAGCCCCACAACCGACGGGGTGGGGGGAGTGGAGGGTAGGGCTGGAGGGGGAAGGAACAGAAAAGGCATCGTTTGAGCCGGGAGTGTGGCCTAGTGGTAGAGTGCTTGCCTGGCACGCACAAAGCCCTGGGTTCGATCCTCAGCACCACGTACACAGAAAACGAAGGAAGTGGTGGTGTGGGCACACGGGGGCCAGTAGCCCACCTTGGCATGAGACTCCTGGGGTCTGGGCCTGGGTCTGACAACCTGTTTTCACCACCATGCCTTCCTTCATATTAAGTCTGTTTCCCTTCACGTTTACAGACTCTTCAGGCAAGGCTGAGACGGGAGTGTTTCAGTGGATGCTTCCGGGGCTGGTCCACGCGGCCCTCGGCTGGGGGCGAGCCTGCCGCTGCCGTGACGAATCTGCCGCTGCGGAATCCAGCGGGCGGCGGGGCCCGGGAGGCGAAAGTGCGGCCGCGCGCGCGCGCGCGCGCGCGCCAGGACGAGTACGCGGCGATTTCATCATGCTCTGGGCCGGTCCGCGCGCGCCGCCGCCCGCCCCGGCCCGCCCCGGCCCGCCGGCCCATGCCCTCCCCGCGCCCCGCGTTGCTTAAGGCCGTCCGCGCGGTGCTGTTCCCGCCGCTGCTGCTGCCCCGGCCTCCCGTCCACGCCCCGCTCGCGCCCCGGCGGCCTCTCAGCGCCCGCACTCCGGCCTCCCACCCCGCCGCCGCCCTCGCCTCCCGGAGCAGCATGGACGGCGCCGACGCCGAGGAGGTGCTGGCTCCTCTCAGGCTCGCCGTGCGCCAGCAGGTAACGCCGCCCCGGCCCTGACCCCGGCCACCCTTGGACGTCCAGGTCTGGGGTCTGCGTCCCCCGGTCACCCCAGCCCTTTGCGCGCCCAAACCCTGGCCCTCTGCCCCGGGGTCCCTGGGCCCTCGCTGCGGCCCCGCCGGGCCTCCTCGCTCGCCCTCCGCGCGCCCCGACCCCGGCCCCGGTCCCGGCCCCGCACCCGCTTCCCACCCCCACCCCCCCGCGTCCGGGGTCACCTCCGCCTCTGCCCACTGCGGCAGATGCTCCGGCGCCCAGGATGCTTTGCATCCCGCGTCCTTCTGGTCCTTCCCGAGTGCGTCTCCGCGTGACTGGCCCAGAAAACAGGAGTTGAAACGTGGGTGCGCGAGGCGAAGAACTTTCTTTCCCAAAGGGGATGCGAGTCTGCATCCTTCGCTCCTTCCTGCCTTTTGGTGGCGTCGGGCCCGTGATCGTACCCCTGGGGGTGGTTTTGGAATGTGTGCGGAAGGGAAGGGGAGGTTTCCCGGACAGAGGTGTCGCGATTTACCGCAGCCCTCCCGTTTTCTCCACGTCTTTCTGCGGCTGGGAAATTGGAATTGAGAGGGGGTGAAGAGGGATCAATTCAGACAACGCGGAATCCGGTGAGCTAGGGCTCGCAGTCCCAATTCCTGACCGGCTAAGCACCAGACGCCAGCTGGTGACTGATGCAATCACTTGCCTTAGCCAAGGACCATGGAATCCTGCTTCGGAAATAAGTAGTTCATTGGAGCATAGCTGCCTTAAGTTCAGAGCGTTCTTCCCTATTGCCAGCTCTACTCTCCTTTTGTTGGAGCTTGACTGATCCAGTAGTCTATCATTTGAAATTTCACTATGGAATCCCCTCCCGTTTTCCCCTTTTCTTTCTTTTTTTAATCCACTCTCCAGTGCCTAAATAAGATGTGGTGCCTTAGTCTCTCTTGTAACATTTTTTTTTTTTAAATGCTCATCTTTAGGCCAGGAGAATACATCTAATTTGGGAAGCAAAACAGGCACACACATAACCAAACCCCTCCCTCTGCCACGTTAGCCTGGAACTGCAGTGCAAATGATCCATCTGAAGAGTGGATCCAGTTAGCCGTCTGAACTTGCTTTATGGAACAGCCTTCCAATGCTATCACATTCGTTTGATTTATTCTGAACTTGCTTTATGGAACAGCCTTCCAATGCTATCACATTAGTTTGATTTATGTATTTTTGTGTGTTTCTTTATGTTGATTTGCTAATTTTCTGAATACATGACCTATGACTATGGTTGAGTTATTTTCCAATCTCCCATGACCAAACATGCATCAATTAATGACCTGGAACTTAGAATCCAGTGTCATCTGGAAGGAATTTAATGAACATCTAGTTTTTGCATGTGGCGAACTGAGACCCACTATCACCTCACCTTACATATTTCCATTGTGAAGCTTGTGCAATTGAAGAACTATCTGGATTTTTTCATTTTCTTTTTGCCAGTCCTGGGGCTTGAACTCAGGGCCTGAGCACTGCTCTTGGGCATTCCTCAAGGCTAGCCCTCTACCACTTGATCCACAGTACCACTTCTGTTTTTTTCTATGTATGTGGTACCAAGGAATCAAACCTGGGTCTTTGTGCATGCCAGGCAAGCACTCTACCACTAGGCCACACTGTCTGCCCCATCTGGGTTTTTAAGGTACTTAAGAACTATTCATGGTTACCATTTCTGGACAGTGGCTTTGTGTCATATATATCTGCCAATCTGGAAATTGAAGTGAAGTCAACCTGTGACTTCAAGGAAAGGAACTGATACTATCTGTGCACCCAAGTAAGACTTAAGTCTTTGGGTTTTAGGGCTTGTGGTGTAACTAAAGCGGTAAATCAGAGCACTCCTACCTAACAAGCTGGAAATTCTGAGTTCAAACTTCAGTATCAGCAAAAAATGTTTTTAAAAGACACACACTCATCCTAGAGGACTTTTTGATGACTTGAGTCATGTTACTAGAAAATGGGGCCAGGAGCTTATTGTATATTTGAAAAATTTGTATAATCACTTGATAGTTTCTTTTTTTCCTCTTTTCCTTTTTTTTTTTTTTTTTTTTGCCAGTCTTAGGGCTTGAACTCAGGGTCTGAGTACTGTCCTTGGGCTTTTCCTCAAGGATAAAGCTCTACCACTTAAGCCACAGCACCACTTCCAGCTTTTGTATGTATGTGGTACTGGGGAATTGAACTCAAGTCTTCATACATGCTAGGGAAGCATAGAAAAGCTATTTAAAATTATTTTAAGGAGAGCTTTAAGTGATTTATATCTAAACCAGTAATGTTAACTTGCAAGTCCTGGGGTTTGAACTCAGCGCCTGGGCACTGTCTTTGAGCTTTCTGAAGGCTAAACCTCTACCCTTGAGCCACCGTACCACATCTAGCTTTTTTTTTGTATTTAGTACCAAGGAATCAAAACCAGGGCTTTGTGCATGCTAGGCAAGCACTTTATCACTAGGCCACACTCCAGCCCCCCCCCCTTTTTTTTAACTGTAAAGGGGAAACATTAAAACCTAATTCTTTGAGAAGACACAGCATGAAGAACCTTGGGGTTTTCTGTCCTTTGATTTTGGGAACTGAGTGCCTGTTAAAGCTCTTGCTTAATCTACAAAGGGCAAATGAATGTTTTATGAGTTTTTTGTTTGGAATTATAAAATATTTGGGAACCTGAGACGAGCTTGTTAACCTTAACAATAACTGCTAGTCACATATATAAGCAGAAACCTTGCAAAGGTGAGGAAATACTTCTGGTGGTTTTCCTTGGACAGTTGAATGTGCACACTGAATATAGATGAAGGATCCATGAAGACAGTGGTGGGAGGGTTCTGTTGTGGCTATTGTGCTTTATAACCACAGACTTGAAGGTCTGACATACATCTTTAGCCTGAAATCTTTCTAGGACCCAAGCTTCTTGTCCTTGATGTTTCTTAAGAGTAACACACAGTGCTGGGAGTTTGGCTTATTGGTAGAGTGCTTGCCTCACATGCACGAAGCCTTGGGTTCAATTCCTTGGTACCACATACATTGAAAAAGACAAAAGTGGTGCTGTGGTTCAAATGGTAGGTCTCTATCCTTCGGAAAGCCCAAGGACAGTGCTCAGGCCTGAGTTCAAGCCCCAGGTCTAGGGAAAAAAAACAAACGAGTAGCATACAGATCTTGACAACTTTCATTCAGTGTACACACCCCCCACACACACACTCACACACACTTCCAAATGTAGTTAGGTGGTAAAGGAAAATACTTAACAGTTGAGATCTTTAAATACTTTCCTTGCATGTCTAGGTCACCTCTGAATTAATTAATTGATTTATGCTGGTTGTGATACTTGAACTCTGGGCCTTGGTGCTGTCCCTGAGCCAAGGTTACCACTATACTCTTTGAACGCTACTTTGGGTTTTCTAGTAGTTAATTGGAAATAAGGGTCTCATGGTCTTTAGTGCCTGGGCTGGCTTTGAACCATAATCCTCAGAACTCAAACTCCTGAGTAGCTAGGATTACAGGCATGAGTCACCATGCCTGGCTCTCCAATTCTGTTTTTAAGACTAGATCATTATAGATTATGATTTTAACCCATTTTAAGAATAACCCCAACAATTTTTTTTCTCTCTGGGCCTGTAGGGTATATGAACTTGGTGTGACATTACCATGGGGTAGCTGGCTTTCAATAGCTATCATAACTGTTTGACAGTGTGTACCTAGTTTTGTGCCTGAACTCAAAGACAGGGAGTGAGTCAGAGCAATGATTTGTTTTGGGGGTAGGTTATAGTAATGGGGATTGAGCTTACCTCATGCTTGCTTTTTTTTTTTTTTTTTTTTTTTTGCCCGTCCTAGGGCTTGAACTCAGGGCCTGAGCACTGTCCTTGGGCTTTCTCAAGGCTAGCCCTCTATCACTTAAGCCACAGCACCACTTTCGGCTTTTTTCTGTGTATGTGGTACTAAAGAATTGAACCTAGGGCTTCGTGTATGCTAGGCAAGCACTCTACCATTAGGTTATGCTCCTGGCCTCATGCTTACTCTTTTGCTTTCTTTTTTTTTTTCAGATAGGGTTTCATACTTTTGCCTTGGACCGTGATTCTTTTACCTCTGCCTCACTTGGCCTTCAGGACAATAATTTTTCAGTTCTTCCTAGCTGTTTACTCATGGCTTGCTCATCAAGGTCCTGTGAAAGGCCTAGGAGGAAACATACCAAGTATGTAGTGTGCAGATGTTCTGAAGGATTTGCCTACTTCTTTTCAGTATTCAACAGGAGATCTTAACCATTTTCGGTACAGATACTTACATACGCATCTTCTCCCCATCAAAAGCCAGCTTGTGAGCACCTACCAGACAGGTGTTGTGAATGGGAGAAGAATGGAAAGAACCATGGAAAGGGTAAAGAGTAACTCCCGCAGACAGTGCTGCATGCCAGTATGTTGGCCCTGTGAGGTCTAAGTTGTGTCAGTGCCAGAATTGGCATAATAATTCCCAACCCAAAATGCATGCAAATACTTAATGCATAGCATGCAAATACTTAATGCATAGTGTGAGTCTAGTATTGTGGTTAAAGTAAAATGATACAGGTGACTTCTGTGAGTGTTGCTGCACCTAGGAGAGGTCAGCTTAACAATGAAAACTGCAGGTATAATAACAGGTCCACATTATTTGGCTATGATAGAATGAGAGGAATAATGAATTTCCCTTTTCATATAAACTACTTTAGACTCCTCATCACTGTTCCTAGTGAAATACTTAGTGCACAATTTGAACTAACATTTAACACAAGTACTATGTACTGTTATATGTAGATTCTGTATCAGAAGATAGATTAAGGCACAAGGTTCAGATAGTTCTGAAATTAAGATTGCTTTGCATTTGTGTTGCTTGTGTTACAAGCTAAGAGAAATGACGTATTAATGTAATTTAGGCCAGTTCTTATGGTGTAGTGCCTTTGTGGGAAATAGTGGCGGCGACCTGTCCAGTCTCTGAGTGATAGAGAGGAGATTGAAAAATTGAAGTGAAATGGACCAGATGTGGGAGCTAAAGAAGCATAATTTGGTGTTGCCTGGGAAATTGTAGGTTTTGTGGCCACTAACTCATGAAGAACATATGTGGAACAGGTTTCAGGTAGAGAAAATAGCTTACAACAGGTTGGATTGGCAGCATCTGCAGCCACGCCTTCTTGAGGTGCTTTGTAGCATGACAGGCAACATTTATTTATGAAGTGTTCCATTTTCTTTTCCAACATTATAGTGACATCATTGCTGTCATCCTGGTTTGATACTTTAGAAAGCTTAAAGAGCTTGCTTTTCCCCTTTGCATGAGTGTTGCAGTCAGGGCTCTAAACCCATTTCAGTCTTTTAAGCCCTCTGTGGCACTGGATTTTTACTAACTATGGCTTGTATACCTGTGGGTTTCAGTTTTATATATTTGGATAATTTTCTTGTGCTTCTTGATCTGAGAATTTATGTCTGAGTTGTTTTTTGGTCAGTTGTGGGGCTTGGACTCTGGGTCTGGGTATTGTCCCTGAGCTCTTCAGCTCCAGGCTACTGCCCTATCCCTTGAGCCACAGCCCCACTTCCTGTTTTTTAGGAGTTAATTGGAGGTAAGAGTCTCATGTTCTTTAGTGCCCAGGCTGGCTTTGAACATCCATTCTCAGATCCGAGGGTTGTGGTTTCCTGCCCAGACAGGAAAAACTTGTGAAGCTTTTTTTTTTTTTTTTAAATTTTTATTGTTATTGTAGAGGTGATGTACAGAGGGGTTACAGTTACATAAATCAGGTAATGACTTTCTTTTTCTTCTTTTCTTCTTTTTTCCTTTGTCGGTCTTGGGGCTTGAATTCTGGGCCTGGGCACTGTCCCTGAGCTCTTCAGCTCAAGGCTCTCACCCTACCCCTTAAGCCACAGTGCCACTTCCTGTTTTCTAGCAGTTAATTGGAGATAAGAGTCTTAGGGACTTTCATGCTTGGCTTGACTTTGAGCCACAATCCTCAGATCTCAGCCTCCTGAGTAGCTAGGATTACAGGTATGAGCCACCAGTGCCCAGCCTCTTAAAAAAAAAGCAAAAATGCAACAAATTTTACTTTATTGTTATAGAGATGATGTACAGAGGAATTACAATTACATTCGTCAGGTAATGAGCACTTAGTACAGTGTCTTCTGTTCCCTCATTCTCTCCTAGTTCCTCTCCCATCTCCACCCACAAGTTGTATAGTTCACTTTCATTCATGTTCATTGAGTTCCACTGCTGTACTTTCTCACCCTGGAATTCTGGTATCCCCCCCCCCAAAAAAAAAGATATGCTCGTGAATACATAAAAATAAGGTAAAGAGAAATCATACAGAAAACTAAAAAAAAAAGTCTTTCTTGGAGTTTTTGTATGTATAAGTGCATTTCTTTTTGAACAGTGTCACCTTTTTCCCCCTTTCTCCCAGTTTCCCCCCTGACCCCCCCACATTGTATAGTTCATTTTCAAAATAGTGTCTAGTGAATATCATTGCTGCATTTGTTCACCCTGTATCCCTCCATTTCTGTGCTCCACCTTACCCTCCCCAAACAGATAAACTTAGATATAAGACAAAAGGTATAGAAATTAAAGCCAGCAATAAAGGAGAACAAACAAGAAGCAAAATAACATGAAACCTCTTGTTTCCATTTCTTAAAGTCATTTCAATAAATATGTTTTTTTTTTTTCTTTTGGTGGGTCATGGGGCTTGAACTTTGCCTGGGCACCATCCCTGAGCTCTTCAGCTCAAGGCTCTCAACCTAACCCTTGAGCCGAGCCCCACTTACTGTTTTCTGGAGATAAGAGTCTCAGGTCCTTTTGTGCCTGGGCTGGCTTTGAACTTTGATCCTCAGATCTCAGCCTCCGAGTAGCTAGGATTACAGACAAGAGCCACTGCGCCCAGCAAATATCGTTTTTGTTTTTTTGCCAGTTCTGGGCTTGGGCTCAGGGCATGAGCGCCCAGCGAATATCGTTTTTGTTTTTGTTTTTTTGCCAGTTCTGGGCTTGGGCTCAGGGCATGAGCACTGTCCTTGGACTTTCTCAAGGCTAGCACTCTACCACTTGAGCCTCAGCACCACTTCTAGCTTTTTGCTATGTATGTGGGGTACTGAGGACTCGAACCTGAGTCTTCATGCATGCTAGGCAAGCACTCTATCACTAGGCCAAACTCCTGGCCTCGAATATCGTTTTTTATAATCATAAAGTGCCAGGTTTGAGCAAAAAGAAGGTCAGAGACAGAGCCCAGGACCTGAGTTCTAAGCCCCAGCATTGGCACAAATTTTTTTTTATACACATCGTTTTCTCAACTATCATTTCTAAAATTTTTTCTTTATTCTTCTAGGTTCCATTTGGATAAATATTAGGCCCTGTTTATACCTCTTATATTTTAAATTGCTTTTCTGTGCTATTCTGGTTTGTTTCTTTGTTTTTGTCTGTCATGCGGCTTGAACTCTGGGCCTGGGTGCCGTCCATGAGCTTTTTTGGATGTCGGAGTCCCATAGGGACTTCTCTGCCTGGATTGGCTTTGAACTGTGATCCTTAGATCTCAGTCTTCTAAGTAGCTAGGATTATAGGCATGAGCCATTGGTGCCTGGGTCTAGGTAATTTCTTTAGTTCTGTTTCCTAGGTCAGTGATTCTTAAGCTACATCTAATGTGCTGTTTACCTACTCCATGAGTTTTTAGTTTTAGTGCTTCTTTCTGTATGGTTCTTTCTCAGATTGCTTCCTCTCCCATTGCTTTTCAGTATTACTATGTGTAGTAGTTATTTGTGTTTATTGGTTAGCTTGTCTGAATATCCTTTGGATTCCAGTATCCACGGCAGAAACCCTCACTTATTAGTAAGGACTGCTCACATAATAAAATGGCAATTGCATTATTCAAACAACCCCTTTCTAAAACTCTTAATATATTCCTCACATTTCTTGCCTTCTGAAACCAGTCCTGAGTGTAAATTCTGTTTTATTGATTAGGGAGATCTTGTACGGAAACTGAAAGAAGATAAAGCACCCCAAGTGGATGTAGACAAAGCAGTGGCTGAGCTCAAAGCCCGAAAGCGGGTTCTGGAAGCGAAGGTGAGTCTTGGTATGCTAAACTAGGAACAATCTGGGTTGATTGTTGGTTGGGAGAGACCCACAAAAGTTCTGAACATGTTACTTGATTTGTCAGCCTCCTCTTTTTCTGGAAGATGCCTCAACCATTCAGAGTGCATGTGCCTCCTTTATTCTTTTATGCTTGGAAATAATGGTTTCACTTTGCTCATCTGATAGCTGCTCCTCGACCTTCTTGAACAGTAAACATCCAGTCTGAATATTTTTTTTTATTTTTAGAAATACTTATTTTATGGATCAAAGTCTTCATTGTCAGAACTGAGGCCTTGAAACTACTACAAGAAGGAGTAGGAGAAGCATTAGGATTTAATGGCCTAGGCAGAAACTTTTTTTTTTTTTTTTTTGCTGGTCATGGGGCTTGAACTTAGGTCCTGGGCACTGTCCCTGAGCCTCTTTGTTGTGCTCAAGGCTAACATTCTACCACTTGAATCACACCATCACTTCTGGCTTTTTCTGAGTAGTTTATGTGGAGATAAAAGTCTCATGAACTTTTCTGCTCAGGCGGACTTTGAACAGCAGTCCTTAGATCTCAGCCTCCTGTAGGATTACAGATGTGAGCCACTCGGCAGCAGGAACTTTTTGAAGATGTTCCAGGGGCTTATGAAAGAAGTAGGGAAAAGAATTGACAAATGGGATTACATCAAACTGAAAAGTTTCTGCACAGCAAAGAACTTAGTTATTACTAAGCTAAAAACACAGTCTACAAATTGGGAGAAGATCTTTACTAGGTATACATCTGACAAGTGCCTAATATCCAGAGTATACATAGAGGTCAAAAAACAACCTGCCCCCCAATTAACTCAGTAAATGGGCAGAGGAATTAAATAGAGATTTCTCAGAAGAAGAAATAAGTGTCCAATAAACACCTGAAGCAATCTTCAACACACCTGGCTTGTCATAAAGGAAATGTAAATCAAAACAATATTGTGATTCCATCTCCCTCTAGTAGGATTGGCCAGCTGTGAGAATACAAATGATAACAAATACTAGAGGGGATGGGGGTGGGGAGGAAGGAACCCTATTACACTATTGGTGGGAATGTAAACTAATTCAACCACCCTAAAGTGGTTTGGAGGTTCCTTAAAAAACTAAACATTGACCCACCTTCTGCTCCAGCCATACCACTCTTAGGCATCTACCCAGAGCAATTACAAGTCCGGATACTGCAGATCCATGTATTGTACATGTTTTCTCTCATGTGTAAACTAGATCTAATTTTTATAACGTATATGGGGCTGAATGTATTTACATGCAAACTGACTAAAGGATGGTATACTTATGGGGTGATCCAAAGGTGTAACTCCTGAACAACTAATTTGCTGTTTTAACAAAATGAATATCAGAGCCAGGTGCTGGTGGTTCACATCTATAATCCTAACCACGCCGGAGACTGATACCTGAGGATTGAGGTTCAAAGCTAGCCTAAGCAGGAAAGGCTGTAATACTCTTATCTCCAGTTAACTACCAGAAAACCAGAAGTGGTACTCAAATTGGTAGAGCACTAACCTGGAGCAAAAGACCTTAGAGACAGCAACTAGGCCCTGAGTTTAAAATAAAACAGGAAGTGGAAATGTTAAGGGGCGGGGAGTACAGGGGAGAACATGAATAAGGGAAGAATGGTGAGCAAGGCAGTCATTATATCCAATGTGCATTATGTAAAATCTGAACTACATAGTGAAGGTATGGATAAGAGAGGAAAACAATTGAAGGGGTGACATTGACCAAGATCTATTGTACTCATAACCTGACATAGAATTGTAATGTTTTGCCATAACTACTACTAATAATGATAATTTATTTTATTTTTCTTTATGCCAGTCCTGGGCTAGAACTCAAGATGTTGGCGCTGCCTTTGAGCCTTTTTGCTTAAGGCTGACACTCTACCACTTGAGCCACAGCCCCATTTTCAGCCTTTTTTTATGCTTACTGGGAAGAGTCACATGAGCTTTCCTGCCTGGGCTGGCTTTGAACTGTGATCCTCAGAACTTAGCCTCCTGAGTATTGAGGAATATAGGCATGAGCCACTGAAGCCCAGCCTTATTTGTTTATTTTTGAGACTGGAGTTTACTGTTAGGCTAGCCCAAGCTAGCCTAGAACTTGAGATCATCCTGCCTTAGCAATAGGACTACAAAGGTATACCACCATGCTAAACAATAGCAGTAGTTTGACGTTCTAAGTGACAATTTCACTGTAATGATCTAATAAGAATTCAGATGTTACCAGTATTTGTATTTAAATAAACTTAGTCTTTTTTTTTTTTTTTTTTTTTTTTTTTTGCCAGTCCTGAGCCTTGAACACAGGGCCTAGGCACTATCTTTGAGCTTTCTCAAGGCTAGCACTCTGCCACTTGAGCCACAGCACCACTTCCGGCCTTTTCTGTGTATGTGCTACTGAGGAATCTATCCCAGGGCTTCATGTGTGCCAGGCAAGCACTTTACCACTAGGCTGCACTCCTGCCCACACCCCACCACTCCTAAGAAACCCCCACCATTTTTCTATATTGTCTAGGTTTGCCTCAAACCTACCTACAGTCTTCTTGCCTTATCCTCCTGAGTGTAGGATTATAGACATGTACCATCAAGTCCAGCTTTAACTTATCCTACTTCTAACTTAATTCTATAATCCTAGAAGTGATTATATTTTTTCCTAAAAGTATTTATGTTAGCTTTTGATGCTGTGACAAAATAGCTTAGAAGAATCAACTTGAAGGAGGAAAGGTTTCTTTAGGCTCACAGTTTGAGAAGTTTAGTCCATCTCTACTTGGCCTGGTTTGATTTTAGGCCTATGGGGAGACAGAGCATCGTAGTAGAGTACATATGGTGAGGGGTATGCTTTTACCTCATGGCAGCCAGGAAACAGATGAGGGACCAAAATCCCAGAAGCCCCTGCTTAAAGTTTCCACCACCTCCCAGTAGTACCTTCAGCTGGCATTGAGCCTTCAGCACATGAGCTTCTTATAGTATTTTTTCCTCAAAGGGAAAGAAAGGACACAAGGATAAAGGCAGACTAATGCCTCCATTTTTTAAACTTTTCAAAATCTTGTTTGTTTGACAGATTTTATGTTGAATTCTGCCAAGGAGAACTATAATCGGATGTCTTAACCTCAGATTCTCATCCACTCCACTAGACACACTTTTTATGTAATTTCATCTTTTACAGGAGCTGGCATTGCAGCCCAAAGATGACATTGTAGACAGATCAAAAATGGAAGACACCTTGAAGAGGAGGTTTTTCTACGATCAAGCTTTTGCTATTTATGGAGGTATACGATTAACAAAAGAGTATTTGTGTGGTTGATGTCTTTGATGATAATCTTAGATCAAACCTATGGTTTGGGCTGGGAATTTAGCTCAGTGAAGGAGGGCTTGCCTAGCCAATGTAAGGCACTAAATTTGGTCTTTAGCACTTAAAAAAAAAAAAAGCATGGCTTGCCAGAATATGAGTAGTCATAAAGTTGCTATTTGGCATACTGTCTGTCCTCTTTTTGTTTGTTTGTTTCCCTGTGCATTATTGGGAATTGAACTCAGGGACTTGCTATGTGAGGATAAAACGTTGAATACAACTGACTTAAGTGTGTATTTCATAGTCAACAGTTTAATAGTATTAAACCTTTAGTACTTTGTCACTGAAACTTTTTTGGTTTTATCTACATAGACCTCTTACTGTTCTTGAGGTTCCTGAGATGCCCAGTTATATATTAGGAAATTGAGGGCTGAAATTTTAGACCAATTTCAGTGGTAGAGTACTTTCTATAGCATAACACTGCTTTTTCTTTCTGTTGCTTATATCTGGGGCTTCATTGTTAACTTTGGGCAAATCTTGCTTGAAATTATAAATAAGGAAATAGAAGGTGAAGGGATACCTTTTTAAAGTCTCTTCAGTACTGAGGGGTTTGAATAATAGACTTGAAAACCTTTCTCGGGGTATGTGGAGTCTCAGCATCAGTGTCACCTGGCTTCTTGTTTCAAGTGTTCAGAGTAACACTGTTTCCTGCACTTTTCAGGTGTTAGTGGATTATACGACTTTGGGCCAGTTGGATGTGCCTTGAAGAACAACATTATTCAGACCTGGAGGCAGCACTTTATCCAGGAGGAGCAGATCCTGGAGATTGACTGTACCATGCTCACCCCGGAGCCCGTCCTTAAGTAAGACCTGCCCCTGCCAATGTGCAGATTCAAGTAGCTGTCTGGGTAAAGCACCTGTGTGTTTATTTAGAAAGCCTGGAAAATACTTCAAAGAAGTATATTCCTACTGCTCACAGATACTGTGAGAAATTAATTTCTACTGCTCGCAGGATCTGGTTTATCCTTTCACTTTTTCTGTCTGTTCTTGAATATGAGAATGTTAGCTCATGTTGCTTTCTTTCATGTAATGTACGTGAATATTTATCCATGTCATTAAAATAGCCTTCTAAAGCATTTTTGATGCCAACATAGTGTCCTGTTTTGTGAATGTGCCATAGTTTACCTAATGCTGTTTTATAGATTTTTACAGTGTTGCTGAATTTTTACTGTACCTGATATCCTAAATGTTATACTGTTCATTATTTCTTTAGTATTAAATTCTGAAAAGTTAAGGTGTATATGTATTTTTGAGCAAGTACTTTATTTTGCAATTTCAATATGTAAAATTAGTTCTACCACATTATTGAAAGGAGGGTAAAACTTCAACTGTGTATTGAAGCCAATGTCTATGTGTGTTTAAATGTTTACCAGCAAATTGTCTCATCATGTTAATGAGGGTGTTCAATGCCTGTGCGGTAAAACGGTGAACTATAATGGTATAAAAGCACCTTTCTCTGAAGGCAATGTGTTGTTCATGCTGTGAAATACCTGTGTAAATGAGAAATAAATGTTATTTGTTTGGAGCAAAACAAAACAAAAAAACTTCAACTGTGATGAGGAATTAGTCAGTTATTGTTGCCTGATACAGAGGTCATTTTGTTGTTGTTTTGTTTGTTTTTTTGTCAGTCGTGGACTCTGTGGGCGCTGTCCCTGAGCTCTTCAACTCAAGGCTACCGTCCTACCCCTTGGGCCATAGCCTCCCTTCCCATTTTCTAGAGATTAAAAGTCTTGTGGTCTTTAGTGCCCAGGCTGGTTTTGAACCATGATCCTCAGATCTCAGCCTCCCCTATAGCTAGGATTACAGGTGTGAGCCATTGTATCTGGCTAGAATTTAGTCTTCTTTTGAGAATATTCCATAGGTTGAAACTTTTGATTATTTGTAAAAAGTGTAGCCTACTTAATGCCCTTTTTCCTGTGGGAAGGAAGTATTTTGGAGAGAATCAGAATGGATGTGAATAATTTTTTTTATCATGGATTATAGACATGGGAAACATATAGAATGAGTTTCTTGTCTTTGAGTTCCTTCAATGTAAATTACAAATAAGAATATTACAGGGCAATTGTTTTATAAGTTAGTGTCTATAAATGCATCAGTTTTTATGAGAATGACATATTGACTTGGCATTTGTTACTTAGGACCTCTGGCCATGTTGACAAATTTGCTGACTTTATGGTAAAGGATATGAAGAGTGGCGAATGCTTCCGGGCTGACCATCTGCTGAAAGGCAAGGCTCTGCATCTCCCTCATACTGTGTTGCTCAAATACAGGCCTTAGACAAAAGGCCTGTCTCAAATTTTTCCATTAAATTTTTTATTTCAGCATAATGTCCATGCTTTACTTTTATAAAATATACAGTCCCTAATATACAGAAGTTATATTGTTTATGAGCAGATCAATTTTCTCATTATGAAGAGACAAGATAGTATGTATAATGGTTGTTTTAATAACATGAAGTACAAATTTATATCAGTTAAAAACAATGACTTTAGATTTGTTTTTAATTGTGCGTTGGTAGTGTCCTTTTCATCATTAATTGAAAATAATATGTGTCAACACTGTTGTTATAGCTCATTTACAGAAATTGATGTCTGATAAGAAGTGTTCTGCTGAGAAGAAGTCAGAGATGGAAAGTGTCTTGGCCCAGGTAAGAACAGTAGACACTCTCAGAGTGACAGGTTGGGTCTCTAGGATTTGTGTGTGGAGAGTGACGGGGCGGGTCTCTGGGCTGATTGTGACCACAAATGTAAAGAAGCTGAATTTATGTGTCCCTTACAAAATCTCTTCGCTTTTTAATTTCTTACCTTTCTTTGGTGGCTAGGTCTTTTATTTCATCCAGATCTGAGAAGTCACTGTAAATATGTGTTAAACTTAAAGACTGTTGGGAGGTTTGAGTGGCTATAAGGCCCAGTGTTTGGTGTTGGGTGCAGAATGGGCAGATGACTGGGTACTTTTTGACTCACCACTTGGCCGTGTTGGGCTGTCCCTGCCTGCTGCCTTCCCTAGTTTATCTGCAGAACTAAAGTTTTATAACGTATTATTTTAACAAATTAAGGGATGACAAAACCCAGATAATTCTGACCCTTTACCAAGTATAAGAACATGTCCTAAATGATTAGGCTTTTTTTTTTTTTGCCAGTCCTGGGGCTTGAACTCAAGGCCTGAGCACTGTCCTTGGGCTTTCTGAAGGCTAGAGCGCTACCACTAGAGCCATCGCATCACTTCTGGCTTTTCTATGAATGTGGTACTGAGGAATCCAATCAGGTCTTCGTGCATGCTAGGCAAGCACTCTACCACTAGGCCAAACTCCCAGCCCCACGAGTAGTTTTTTCTTTTTCTTTTTTTTGCCAGGCCTGGGGCTTGAACTCAGGGCCTGAGCACTGTCCTTGGGCTTTCTCAAGGCTAGAACCCTACCACTTGAGCCACAGTACCACTTCTGGCTTTTCTATGTATCTGGTACTGAGGAATTGAACACCAGCCTTTGTGCATGCTAGGTAAGCACTCTACCACTAGACCAAACTCCTGGCACCTCCCATGAGTAGTTCTTAAACATCTATTACAGACTACTCTGAAGACTTATGATGAAGCTGAGAATGTGACTTAGTGGTAGAACACTTGCCAATAAACATGCCACTGACCCAGATTCTTCTATTAAGGTGGGATCTGTTGAACTTGTTTGCCATGGCTGCCCTCTTAAATAGCTAGAATGGCAAGCCTGGCCACCACCCCAGCTGTGGGTCTGTCTTAAAGGTCAGTGAAGTAGTCTCCTCACTGATCCAGCCTGTTTCTAATTGCATGGAATAGAGCATATTGTGAAATTCCTCTAGGCATTCTATGGAAACAGAATTTAGAAGGCTTTGTTCATGTAATTGTTCATTTAGGTCTTGAACATGGTTGCTAGGGTGAGTTGGCTTTCTGTGAAATGAAAATGTCCATTGCTTCTATGAAGGGGGCAATGTAAATTCTAATAATCTCCTTTACTGAATAGGTGCTATGCATTTTTTCATTTTTTACTTAATCTTTACAGTAGCCCGTTTTAATAGGTATTCTTATTGTATAGAATACAGAATGAGGAAGATTAAATATGAAATTAATTTTGAGTTAAACAATCCATAAATAGTAGCGTTGGTAGGTGTACCAGCTGTTTTTAATTGCAGTTTATATGGTGATGAGTTATATGTTTTTGTTTTTTTTTTTACTACTAAATGATTTGTCCTGATTATTTGAAATTCTCAAATATGAGTTTATCCATCATTTTACAGAGTTTGGCATTGAGTATTAGTGTGTAGAATGTTGGAAGATACATGATGACTAGGACACAGCTTAATATCGAGTGGAAAGTCATGTATAGTTGATTACTAGACGGGATTAGATTTCTTTAGAGTTGTAGAATTCAACCTTGGAAACTTACATATATGATCTCAGATTTTTTTTTTTGGACCGGTCGTGGGACTTGAACTGTGCTGATTTCAGATTCTTGCTAATTATAACTGAAAAATATGTATTTTGTGGAATGATGGATATATGAATATTAAGTCAAGCCCAGAAAGGTGTTTCATTTTCTTAGAAAAAAGGGAGTGTGTTACCTGGCTATAGTTTTGATATGAATTTTCTGAAGATTAGGTCACATCTAATTTCAATTTATTGTGAGTTGTTGCAGTGACTAGAGTTATATATCTATAGTTATACCTATATTTATAAAATAAAATATTGTATCTCACTATACATTATGCTTTGTTCTCTCTGTTTTTACACTAATTACTTTCTTGACATGTCCTTTAGCTTGACAACTATGGACAACAAGAACTTGGTGATCTTTTTGTGAACTATAATGTAAAATCTCCCACTACCGGAAATGATTTGTCTCCTCCAGTACCTTTTAACTTAATGTTCAAGACCTTCATTGGGCCCGGAGGAAACATGCCTGGGTATGTACTATTTATTCATGAAGTGTAGGTAAATATGTTAAAAAGAGATGATGACAGATATTCTGAAGTACTTTGTGAACACAATCTTTTTTTAGCATATATAATATATGAATGTCTCCTCTCCCCCCAAAAAAACCCCACATGTTTGTGATCATTTTATCTTCTGGTAATTGTTGTATAGGACAGAAGGGACAGTTAAAAAATAATTCTTTTTTTTTTGATTGTTGAGTTTGTTACTGAAGTATACTTTAGGAATTATTTAAACTGGATCGAACATATTGGCTCACACTTATAACCCTATCTATTTAGCAGGTAGAGATCAGGATTATGCCAGCCTGGCAAAAACTTGACAAGACTGCATCTCAATCAATAAATACTATGTGTGGGTGGCATGCCTGTCATAGCAATCCAGACCTGTCCAGGCATGAAACCTTAATTGAAAAATAACAATAAGCTGGGCGCGGTGGCTCACACCTGTAATCCTAGCTACTCAAGAGGCTGAGATCTGAGGATCATGGTACAAAGCCAGTCTGGGCACTAAAGTCGGTGAGACTCTTATGTCTAATTAACCATCAGAAAACCGGAAGTGATGCTATGACTCAAATGGTAGCCTTGAGCTGAAGAGTTCAGGGACAGTGCTCAGGCCTAGAGTTCAAGTCCCACGACTGATGAACAATAAATAAATAAATAAATAAATAAAGCAAGCAAGCAGAGGGCTATGGGATTGGTCTAAGTACCTGTTTAGTAAGCAAAGGGCCCTGAGTTCAAATGTAGCACCATTAAAGATATATTATTTAATGTAGCTCAGCCCCACCCAGTTCAGTGGTACTTTCTTTAATGATGGAAAGGTTCTGTGATCTGCTGTTCTGTGTGGTAGTTACTAGCTATATGTGGCTATTGAGTGCTTGAAATAGGGCTAGTATTTTTGAGGAATTGAGTTTTAATTTATGTGCATGCACCCAATGGCCTATTGTGTTAGAAGGGATAGGTATAACCTGCACCTTGCTTGGTATGGTGGTGAGACTTAAGAGCTCTTCTATAACCCTTAGCCCACACTGACTTTATTGGCCTTATAGTTAATTTTACTGTGTAGCTAAAGAGAGCCAGGCCAAGGCCCAGCCTCAATTAAAGAAACTAAGATTGTCATTTGCCTCCGTGTAGGTGGCTGCTCCTGCAGGGACTGACCTGGAGCAACAAAATGGTGGTGCCATGTCAGTTACTAGATCCACATTCTTATGTGTGCCCTGGAAACATTTGCTTTTGTAGAATATATTTCTGAAATTTTAATTTAGGGCTATATATCTCTGTTGTGAAATTGAGTATTTGAACTTTTAAGATTTCAATCTAGGCTAGACACTGGTGGCTCATGTCTGTAATCCTAGCTATTTCAGGAGGCTGAGATCTGAGGATTGTGATTTAAAGCCAGCTTGGCCAGGAAAGTCCAGGAGCCTCTTATCTCTAATTAAGTTCTCCATTCCCTCCTTCCCCCCCCAAAAAAAAAAAATTGGAAGAGGAGCTGTGGCTCAAGTGGTAGAACACTAGCCTGAGCACAAAAGCTTAGGGGACAGTACCCAGTCCTTGAGTTCAAGCCCCGGGACTGGCGCGCACGCGCGCGCGCGCGCACACACACACACACACACACACACACGGATTTCAGATTTGTTAGAAAAATATAATTTCTCCCAGAAACACAGCAAATCAAAGAAAGTTTGGATAAGTGGGACTGCATTAAACTGCAGAGCTTCTATATGGAGAAGGACATAGCTAGCAAGCTAAATAGCCCACAGAGTGGGAGAAGATCTTCACTAACCATACAACAGACAGAGGCCTCATATCTAAAATATATCAACAGCTCAAAAAATTGAATCACTCCAAAACTCATCTCCAAAGAAACAACCATCCCATTAAAAGATGGGCCAAAGACTTAAAGAGAGTCTTCTCTGAAGAAGAAATAAGAATGAAGAAGAAATAAGAATGACCTATAGACACATGTAGAAATGCTCAACCTCTCTGGCCATAAAAGAAATGAAAACCAAAACAACTTTGAGATTCTGCCTCACTGAGTTAGAATGGCCATTTTCAAGAAATGCCTGGCGGGGATGTGGTCAGGAGGGATCACTACTACACTGTTGGTGGGAGTATAAACTCGTTCAACCACTCTGGAAAGCAGTATGACGATTCCTCAAAAGACTAAACATAGAGCTCCCATACGACCCAGCAATCCCACTCCTTGGCATATACCCAAATGTCCAGAAACAAGGACATACTAAAGCCACTAGCAAAACGATGTTAATTGCAGCATTATTTACCATAGCGAAGATATGAAACCAACCCAGATGCCCCACAGTAGATGATTGGATCAAGAAGATGGAATTCTATGCTGCCATCAGAAAGAATGATCTTGCCCCATTTGTAAGGAAATGGAAAGACTTGGAAAGAATCATATTAAGTAAAGTAAGCCAGACCCAAAAGAACATAGGCTCAATGGTTTCCCTCATTTGTAATAATTAGTACACAACTAGGATTTTCCTAGCAGAGGATTACAATAGCTCAAAACCTTGGTACATAAGGTCATACAGGATGAGACTAAATGAAAGGATCTCTAGGATATGGAAATAAGTTTATCCTGTATGATTGTTCTTAATGTACTGTTATTTCTTTTCTCTTTTGTTGCTCTTTGGTTAATCTCATATTGTTACTATACCTGACTGTGTTACCTGGTATATTGTATATATGTTTAATTATTTGAAATAGGAAAGGGAAGGGAGGAAAACAAGAAGATTGGGAGGGGGTATGGGGAGGAAAATAGGGACAAAATCATGAGACAGGGTATCAATGTGTGAGAAGTAATGTACCTACTACCTGACAAATGTAACTGTAACCCCTCTGTACATTATCCCAACAATAAAAATTTTAAATAGTCATTACTTTGTTTATAACAAGCTTATTTGCTTTAATTTGCAGATATTTGAGACCAGAAACTGCACAGGGAATTTTTTTGAATTTCAAACGACTTTTGGAATTCAATCAAGGAAAGTTGCCTTTTGCTGCTGCCCAGATTGGAAATTCCTTTAGAAATGAAATTTCTCCTCGGTCTGGACTGATCCGAGTCAGGTACTTCTCTTGGACTGAAGTAGAGAGGAAAGCTTGCTATTTTAAATATTCTGCTTTCATCCTGAATGTGTGCTGACTTTTGTCTTCTTTAGAATGCAGATTTTGCACGTAATTTCCAAATGTGATCTGACTGGCAGTTTGGAATGAGGATCATGAACTTGAAAAGGAGGAGTGTGGGGAATGATGCAAGCTTCTTTGTTTTTAAACTATGTTTCCTTTTTGTCTTTTCTTTTTTGGTACTGGGGACATTGCACTTGCTAGGCAAGCGCTTTGCCGCTGTGCTTCTTACCTGCTCATAATGGTCTTGTCTATCACTTGTTTTGAGGATGTCAGAACCTTGACACCTCAACCAAGGTGGTAATGTGCATAAGATGGGATGGGAGGTGATAACACTGGCAATGGTAACATGTAGAAGATGGGGTGAGAGGGACAGGATTATGAGGGTCTTTTCATTGGAGGTGCCAGTGCAGACAGCATTGCTAAAGGTGTTTTAGTAACTAGTGGTGTCTTGGACACAACCTTCAGATGCATGGGGGCCTTTGTGACATGGGCCACAAGCTCTCTGTTTACTCTAGCTCAGCCTCATGCTGGCCTCTGTTCGAATCTTCTTTTGTGTAAGGTGTCTCAGTATGTGGGATTCATACTGACTGTGTGACTGTGTAGTTTTGCTTTAGAAACTTACTGTGAGTGGAATTTTTTGTGATTTCTGTCATTTTTTTTTTCTGTAGCTCTTTGAGTGATACATTCTCTATAAAGATAGCTTATGTAGCCACAGTTAACTTTTCTAGACTTCAGAAGTGTTCTGGCTCCAGCACCCACCTATTTCCTTTCTGTTTGCTGTAATTTGAGAACTCATGGTATCTACTTACCACTCCTCAGAGCCCCCCAAAATACCTCCTTGATCTTGTGAGGCCTGGAGTACTTTCAGGCCAGTGATCTCTCAGGCTTATGGAGAAAGATGTGCACACCGTAGAGAAGAGAGTCCAAACAGCCCCTCTGGGATTTTATGTAGGAAGAAGTAATCAGAAACTTGGTGTTACAACATCAGACTTAGCAGGTTTGAGTTTGTAGTTCCTAGTGTCTGGGTCTTTCTGTTTTTGTTTCTGTATTAGTGCAAAGAGCAACAAAAGAGAAAAGAAATAACAGTACATTAAGAACAATCATACAGGATAAACTTATTTCCATATCCTAGAAATCCTTTCATTTAGTCTCATCCTATATGACCTTATGTACCAAGGTTTTGAGCTATTGTAATCCTCTGCTAGGAAAGTCCTAGTTGTGTACTAATTATTACAAATGAGGGAAACCATTGAGCCTATGTTCTTTTGGGTCTGGCTTACTTTACTTAATATGATTCTTTCCAAGTCTTTCCATTTCCTTACAATGTACTTTCTCAATTATTGGGGACTGGGTAACACTAACCTTGTTTAAAGCCAGTGTTTTGGAAATTGTAGCTGTGGTAAAAATTTTGTGTGTGTTGTGTGGGTTATGGAGCCTGAACTTAAACTGGGCACTGTCCCTGAGCTCTTCAGCTCAAGGCTGCCACCCTACCGTTGAGCCAAGCCCCACTTCCCATTTTCTAGAGGTTAATTGGAGTTAAGAGTCTCAGGTCCTTTTGTGCCTGGGCTGGCTTTAAACCTTGATCCTCAGATCTCAGCCTCCTGAGTAGCTAGGATTACAAGCATGAGCCACCGGTCTTGGCTTAATTACTTTTTTTTTTTTTAAGATTTTTATATTCGTAGAAAGAATACTTAAGATTAAGCATATGATGCATTGTAACTATCATCCTGTGCTTAGGTTTCATGACAGAAAAAGATGAAAGACTGATAGCACTTTTGGGGGACACTGGGTAGAGTCCTTTGTGTATCTGGCCTACATGTAGCTGCTCAGTTCAGTTATAGTGAGGACAAACTGTTTGTGCATCTCACATCCTGGTGTGCACACATGTCTTACAGCTATTAAAAGACAGTTATGTTGGGCTAGGAGTTTGACCTAGTTGCAGGGTGCTTGCCTAGCATGCTTGAAGACCAGGGTTCAATTCCGTGGTAACACATACATAGACAAAAGCTGGAAGTGGTGTTGTGGCTCAAGTGGTAGAGCTCTAGCGTTGAGAAAGCCCAGGGACAGTGTTCAGGCCCTGAGTTCATGTACCAGGACTGGCAAAAAAAAAAAAAAAAAAAAGACAGTTAGGTCATAGATGCTACAGGACCAAATAAGAGCTGCCATTAGAAAATGAAATTTAAAAATTAAAGCTGTTTTGCAGTGTATTTCATGTGTTTTTCAGTCCCTTCTCAATTGCTTCTGATAGTCATGAGAGTACACAGTAAATGTCATTTGTCTCTCTTTTTTTTTTAAGATTTGATTTTGATTCATAAACTTGCCTAAAACACTTGTCCTGGGCTGCAACATTTTCTAATTGCCATTTGAAGAAGTCTCTTTGAGAAACCGTTGCTAAGTGCTATTTTTTCATCATTATGCAGTGAGCCTGATGGCTAGTTTGTTCAGCGAGTGCTTTAAATAACACCGTATTAGCACTTTTACTCTAAAGAAGCCAGCTGTATGGTGCCATTATCAATCACTTATCTCAGTGAAAAAAGAAATCAAAATGGTATAGAAGCTGAAGAGACATGTCAATTCACTTAATTTTCTATTCTGTGAAAAGTAATTATCTGTTTTTTCATTTTGTTTATATTATGATAAAAAGCCTTGCTGATATTTTAAGGAAAACCATTTTCTTTGGCTGTCATTATTCAGCATCTCTATTTAGTGTGTATAACATTTGCTTACATTTTCTTAATTTTAAATGCTAAATTAGTCTCCATTTTAAAAAGTATTTTCAAGCTGAACACTGGTGGCTTGATCCAAGGATTATAGTTTGAAGCCAGCCTGGGCATGAAAGTCTCTAAGACTCTTAGTTCCAGTTAAGCATCCCCCTTCCCCCCTAAAAAATTCTGGAGCTGTGGCTCAGGTGGTACCAGGCATCAGGACCAGCACACACACCCAACTATTTTCAGTTAAAAGCAATAATTTTTTTGGATATGGCTAGATGGAAGGAATTAATATTTCTAAAGTGTTTGTCATTGTTTAAATAGTGAGCTCCTGAGATGCTATCCTCCTCTTCCTCATTCCTACGGATTGAACCCAGAGCCTTGAGCATGCCAAGCATGGACTCTAGAATTGAGCCAAACTCTAGGCTAGTTATTAATGTTTTACAAGTAATAAGCATCAAAAAAACCTAGTCCAAAAATCACTTGGTCATTTCCTTAGGAAGCCGATTACTTGGTAGGGATAGGCAGCATGGTTGGCTAGGATAGACTGTGGCTGAAATTGGGAGACTCCTATGTTGAGTTTTACACAACAGATTTTATTCTTTGTATTTTTGCTTTCAGAGAATTCACAATGGCAGAGATCGAGCACTTTGTTGATCCCAGTGAGAAAGACCATCCCAAGTTTCAGAATGTAGCTGACCTCTACTTGTGTTTATATTCAGCAAAAGCCCAGGTCAGCGGACAGTCTGCTCGTAAAATGCGCCTTGGGGATGCTGTTGAACAGGTAAGGTTCTGGGCAAGATTTACTTTAGATTATAGCAACTGAGAATTTGCACACTTGGTATGCTTCTTTATGTAGTGGCTGATAAAATATTTTATCAGTTACTTTATATTTTATTTTCATTGGTTTTGTTTTTGTGTTGTTGGGGGTTAAACCCAGGGCTTTCTGCAGCTAGGCAAATTCCCTATCAGTAAACTACAACCTCAGCCCCTATATAGTATTTTATTTTTATATGGAATTTGTAATTCTTACTTTTTTTTTTTTTTGCCAGTCCTGGGCTTGAGCTCAGGGCCTGAGCACTGTCCTTGGACTTTCTCAAGGCTAGAGCTCTACCATTTGAGCCTCAGCACCACTTCTGGCTTTTTTCTATGTATGTGGTACTGAGGAATCGAACCTGGGTCTTCATGCATGCTAGGCAAGCACTTTAACCACTAGGCCAAACTCCCGGCCTGTAATTCTTATTTTTATATAGGTTTTTTAGTGAGAAACTCCTGTTTAGCAGAATACTTGGCAAGTAGATTTTAGTATGAATTGTGCTTATCTGATCCTTCATTTAGCAAAATGTACCACTTGGGGGAAGCAAGCCCTTTGGATTCTAAGCCCTGGTGTGTTTCCCAAAGCAATTGAAATAAGGTCTTACACATGGCAGAATTTTTATTTACCTAGAGAGATGAATGGATGAGACTCCCTGCAGCAGTTGCTGCCAATGATGAAATGATGTTCCTTGAGAAGCTGTGAGCCTTCTCTTATATCTGAAAGTTTTCAGTACGAGGCTAGGTGAGACTTAGTTTTGTCATCAGGAAATCCCTTGCAGTGGAGGGAGGAGAACTAGATAGCTTCTGGATCCTTCTGGTACTAAAATTGTAGACTATATCTATTGTCTTGGGTGTATGAATTTCAGTAGACACAGTCCCATTAAAATCTGTCAGTGTGTACCTGTTCAGAAGGGAATATCTGCTGTTTTTAGTTGTTAGGGCTATCATTCTTGTACTATGAATTTAGAAGGAATATTGTCTGAGGCCAAAGTTTTGCTGACTTTGGTGAGTATATTGGACATATTTTGAACTTCATTATTAACTTAGCCACTGTAAAAATATCGCCTTCTGAGAAAGTAAGAATAAATAGTTAGCCAGGTGTATCAAGTGTTTTGATATAGAAGATAATGGAAAAGAATACTTGGCTTCAAAAATATTGCGATTTTCCTCCCTTGCTCTATACTTATCTGCTTTTTATTTAGGGCGTGATCAACAATTCAGTGCTGGGTTATTTCATTGGCCGCATCTACCTCTACCTCATGAAGGTTGGTGTATCTCCAGATAAGCTCCGATTCCGGCAGCACATGGAGAATGAGATGGCCCACTATGCTTGCGACTGCTGGGATGCAGAGTCTAAAACCTCCTACGTGAGTAGAGAGTGGCCTGGTTCTCACAGTGTGGGAAAGTGAAAATCAGAATTACTGTTTGTGAACTTTATACTAGAGTGGATCAAGTAGAAGAAGTCTGTTGTGGTTGGTCATAGGGTTGAACTCTGGGCCTAAGTGCTGTCCCTGAGCTCTTGCTCAAGGCTAGTGCTCTGCCACTTTGAGCTACAACTCCACTTCCAGTTTCCTGGGGTTTAATTGGAGATGTGTCTCATGCATTTTCCTACCTGGGCTGGCTTTGAACCATGATCCTCAGATCTCAGCCTCCTGAGTAGCTAGGATTACAGGTGTGAGCCAACAGTGCTCAGCAGGAATGTTTCTTTTTGAACAAAACAGAAACTGCCGTTGTCCTCTGCCTTCTTGTGAGGGAAGGGGCTGCTCTTTGTAAAGGGAGGAGCCCTATGAAACTTGAGGAATACCTTATGCAGAATGTTGTAAGGGTGAGGTAGCACAGGCGTGAGCCACCAAGATGGGGTAGCGTCCCCAGTGGAGTTCATTTGGGACCGCCTCCTCCTGATGGGGTCCTGGCAAACAATGCACATACCATAGGACTGAGTGCAGGGTGTTTCAGTGCCCATGGCCTTCGGGTTGAGTCAAGGAGTTGCAGTGCTCTTAGCTTCAAGAGTATTTTTTTGTAAACATAGGAGATAAACTAGTAGGTTGAATTCCAGCCCCTCTTGAATCCCAACCCCTTCCCTGAACCTGAGAACAAAATGTAGAACCTGGCATTGTGGTAGTCAATTCTATGGCAAGGTGCCATAGAACTTCTTTTCAACTGCATAGAGAAAGACCACCAGGGCCAAGCCTGGTGTTTCCACTGTACACCTCTCCCCAATGTGTATTGAGGATGGTTTGCATAAAGGGCCAAGTAATGAATCTTTTGGGGTTTGTGGCCTCCATTCTATGTCACATACCTCTGTTATTATTTTCTGTTTTATAATCTTTTAAAAAATTTAAGTATCATTCACAGTCACATAGGCCTTGTTGCAGATCATTCTTCCATGCATTATACACATGTACACATACATACTAATGTAGTATATGTGAATCTCAATACTGTTGCTCTTAATGTGTTTTACTTTGTGAGATTAGAAAACAATATAATCTCTTTGGATTGGAAAGCAATTAGTGCAATATGTTAGTTTAAACAATTTGTTTAGTTTATCCCGCAGTTGAAATATGAAATTGTCAGTCAGATAAACAAGACGATCTGTATACAGTAGGAGTTAGACTCTTTCAGGCTGCTGGACTGCCTAGTGCCTGAAATGATGTGTATTTCAAAAATATGTAAAATCAGAAAATTGGATTGGAGATTTGGTAACCACATTATCCTCGAATGTTTTGAAAGAGTCAGTTACTGTCTGCATGCTTGTGTGCACAAAGCCAAAGTGAGCAACATGTTCTCATAGATCTGCTTCTTCTTAGGGCTGGATCGAGATTGTCGGATGTGCAGATCGCTCCTGTTATGACCTCTCCTGTCATGCAAAAGCCACCAAAGTGCCCCTAGTGGCTGAGAAACCACTTAAAGAACCCATATCCTTTCTGTCATTTACACCAAGCTCAGGGCTCAGGGGAGACTGGAATTGTACAGCACTGGTTGAGACGTGTTTCCTTTCCTGGTACTCGTGTCCCTGTGGTCTCTGCACTGCTCTGATGGGCCTTGGTGTTTGACCCTTTGAACAAACACAGAAATTCCTTCAAGGTCTTTCTCAGTGCACCCAGTCATTCATAAGTGTTTCCTGTACACAGGCTCTTAGGTACTCCGATAAAGGATGCCTGGTGCATAATCCTTCTGCTAAAACATGAATGTTATTTTATGAAAAAGTAATTTAGTAATTTTGTCTGAAAGATAGCAAAGTAGAAGTGTTCCTAATTTAATAAGCACTGAGGTGGTAAGCTGGCCTGTTGGTGAGCTGGCCTCTTAGGGTAGACCAATGACCAATATATAGACCTTGATATACTGGGCATTTTAGAAATGAATAAGTTGTTGCTAGTAGTTCTGAGATGTGAGTATGGTTATATCGTTGGTCAGCTAATCTACCTGTATAACATCACTGTAACTGAAAAGGTCTCTATTCATGGTGTTTTCTTTTTTTTTTTTTTTAAAGAATTTATTAACATTGATTTTTACATCACATTTCAAATGACATGTTTAACAAACGAGTATTCAAGAAGGGAATCTCTATATACAATCACTGGCACTTAGTTTTTAGAACATAAAATTAGGTTAAGCATTTGTATATCAGAGATACTTATTGATCTATGTAATAAAACATGTGTTTTCTTACTTTTAAGTGAGGTTTATCAGGTATCTTTGTACACAATTATTTTACCTTGCACTGAAAACCAGAAAAGATAGGATAGATTGATTTCAAGGTTATTTTCTATAATGCTGATGTAGTCCTGTGTTTTGTGACTCCTTGACTGTTGCATACAGAACAGTTAATGTTGTTCAGTTTGAACCTAGTAAGGGAGCAGTTGGCAAGGCATATAAGAAGGATGCAAAGCTGGTGATGGAGTACCTCGCTGCCTGTGATGAATGTTACATTACAGAAATGGAGACGCTGCTGAATGAGAAAGGGTGAGTTAGAAAGTATTTATTTATTTAATTTATTTTTTTTGCCAGTCCTGGGCTTGGGCTCAGGGCCTGAGCACACTGTCTTTTAGTTTTCTCAAGGCTAGAGCTCTACCACTTGAGCCAAAGCACCACTTCTGGCTTTTTTCTATGTATATGGTACCAAGGAATTGAACCCAGGTCTTAGTGCATGCTAGGCAAATACTCTACCACTAGGCCAAACTCCTGGCCCCGGAATGTGTTTATTTTTTATTTATTTATTTTTATTTAATTTTTGAAGGTGCTTATTTTTACATAGGCTTTTGCAGAAATACATTCTGCCAAGTTCTAAAAGGTAGTGTGAAATTAGATTCTTTAGTTTTTTTTTTAATAGCCAGTTCTGGGGCTTGAACTCAGGGCCTGAGCACTGTCCTTGGGCTTTCTCAAAGCTAGTGCTCTACCATTTGAGCCATAGCACCACTTTCGGCTTTTTCTGGATATGTTGTAACAAGAACTCGAACCCAGGGCTTCATGCATACTAGGCTGAGCATTTTACCACTAGGCCACGCTCCTGGCCTTCTAGCTTTTTTGTGTTTTGTGGGGTTTTTTGGTCCATTGTGGGGCTTGAACTAAAGGCCTGGGCACTGCTCCTGAGCTCTTTTTACTCAAGGCTAGCACTCTACCACTTGGAGCCATAGTGTCAATTCTGATTTTCTGGTGGTTATTTGGAGGGATATACAAACTTTTCTGCCTATGTTGGCATCAAACTGCAATCCTCAGATCTTAGACTCTTGAATATCTTTAGAATTCTTTCATTTACAGGTAAGGGTTATCTCTTAGTTGCATGAAAACAGCTGTCTTTCTTTGCTGGATCTTTGGTATCAGCCTGAAAATAGATTTGAAACCTAGTGTAAAGATCTTCTCTTTCAGGTGTGTGTGGGTGTGTATGTGTGTCTCGGTCATGAGACTTGAACTATGGGCCTGGGTGTTGTCCCTGAGCTCTTCAGCTCAAGGCTACCGCCCTACCCCGTGAGCCACAGCACCACTTCCGATTTTTTAGTGGTTAATTGGAGCTGAGAGTCTCATGGAGTTTGGTGCCTGTGCTGGCTTTGAACTACGATCTTTAGATCTCAGCCTCCCCAGTAGCTAGGATTACAGGCATGAACTGTAATCTTTTTTTGATACATAAAAGCCTGATTTCTAGCAGGGCAGGGAGGGGGAGAAAATGTTTACCATATACTTATTTCTAAATATAAATTCTTTGTGCATGCATATCTGTATTCCTAAACTTAAGAATTTTTTGTTGTTGTTGTTGTTGGTAGCATTCTTCTACTTGAACCACAGCTCCTCTTCTGGCTTTTTGCTGGTTAACTAGAGATAAGAGTTTTATAGATTTTTTTGCCCAGGCTGGCTTCAAACCACAATCCCCAGATTTCCCCTTTCTGTGTAATTACGAGTCCAAGTATGAACCACTGGCAAGTGGCCTGGCAGTGGCTTATAGATTATGACAAAAATCATTTTTCAAAATTAATAAAACATACAATTCTTTTTTGCCAGTCCTAGGGCTTGAACTCAGGGCCTGAGTACTATCCTTGGGCTTTCTCAAGGCTAGTGCTCTACTTGTTAGCCACAGCACCACTTCTGGCTTTTTCTGTGTATGTGGTACCAAGGAAGGGAACCCAGGGCTTCATGCATGCTAGGCAAGCACTCCTGGCCTAGGAATGAAGTCATCAGTAGCACAGGTGATGAGAAGAATTGGGAATTTGTTGTTGCTATATATACTGAATATACTATTTTGCGTGCATATAAAATGTTACAATATTATTTGGAAGGAGTCTTTGATGAACTAAAAAAAATGCATGTAATAAACTCTAGAATAGCTACCTGGCCTGGGGTGGGGGGAGTTGGGGAGAACAGGCGGGACAGGGTAACATACACAAACCAAAGGGGCATAATTTAATAAATCAAAATTTAAGATAAAACATTATATAAAATATACCTCAGAAGACAGTAAAAGAAGTAAGTGAACATAGAGCAAATTGGACAGGTAGGAATTTACTAACTATTGAGCTGTTCAGTTTAAACCCCAAATAGCAGTAGTTACATTGAGTAAAACAGTGATTAAAAAGTTAAAGACTGGCTGGGTGCCTGTGTCTTATGGCTGTAATCCTAGCTATTCAAGGGGCTGAGATCTAAGGATCATGGTTCAAAACCAGCCTGGGCAAGAAAGTCCATAAGACACTATTTCCAATTAACCAGCAAAAAGCCAGAAGTGGATCTGTGGCTCAAGTGATAGAGCACTCACCTTGAGAAAAAAGCTTCAAGGACAGTGCCTAATCTTTTGAGTTCAAGCCCTAGGGCTGGAACACAAACAAAACATGTTCAAGACTGCATTAAATGTTGTCTGTAGGAATGATGATACATACACAGGTTTAAAATTAAAAAGATAAAAATCCTTCATATAAAGAACAGCCTCAGTAGAACCTCAGAATATACAAGGCAAAGTTAACAGAAGGAAAAAATAGATTTCACAATTAGTAGGGATTTCTGCACCTCACTCAGTAACAAGAAGTCCACAGGAATTAGAAGATATCAATACTATTACTTAGTGTAATTGCCATTGATAGAATACTTTCTAATAACCAGCGTGTGTATTCTTTATAGTTTAAACTTCTTTTTTATATATTCCTCTCACTTAAGAATGATTTCCATTTTCATAAGGTTATTTACTTAGAAAATACCCAAAACAAAACAAACCCACAAAGACTAAAATAGTCCTATAATATGTTATATCTATGCTTTTACAGAAAGTTTGCTGATCTTTTCACAAACAATGAGATAATAAAAGAGGACTTACACAAGACCTGATATGTGACACTCCAGGACAGGCAGGGTATGGGTGACTGGGGTGACTGGGGTGGGGGTCAGAGGTAAACCCCTGGGCTATGCCTGGTGTTTGCATGTGTATATAGTCATCAAGTATAGTAAGATTAACCTTTTCAAACTGAAGGCACTGTTATCCATCTCAGCAGGAAAACTGCTGCTCTGGTCTTCCAGAATGTCAACCTATACAGTGGACAGTATCACAAAATGCCATCTCTGTGTTGTTATCCACAAACAAGGCAGTTAGCCATCTGTTTCCTGACTGAAGCTGTTTTGTTACTGTCTTGTAACATAGGCATATCCTATGAGCTGCACTGTGCTCATAGGATATACCTGGCTCTGTGGGAAGGGGCACTCAAATCCCTGTGTAGACTTCAGGCAGAGGTGTGAAGCAAGGCCTACCTGCTGAGTCAACCGGGAAAATGAAGTTGTGAAAAGAGCTGGTACCACACGAGGGCGATCTCTTTTAGTTCTGAGCTGCTGGGAGGCCAGAGAAATCTAAGCAGATTTTCATTGTATAAGGAAAAAAAATGAAATGTCACTGTTAAATGAAGTGGTTTGTAAAGATAGTTCTTACAGTTTGAAACAAGTAGACATCTCTCAGGAAATGAATATATGAGCAGTTTGGGAGATAATTTATATTGACACTGCAATCATTAAACTTCTTTTAAATTGTCTTTATCACCATGTCTGTTTATTATGGAACTTTTGTGGGAGCTTTAAGACTATTTGTATAAGCTGACAAGCTAGCTGGCTTGTTCATTTGTTGGGGCAGTATTGAGAAGGGTATTTTACCCTTCCTTAAGTCACGTGTGCAGTTAGTTTCATAAAGCTACTCAAACTTGTGACTTACCACTCTAGAGTGTTACTTTTGACTTTGATAGGGTAATATTTAATTTGCTGTTTCTTACAAAATAAAGAATTGACTGAGCTGTGTTATACAAAAAATGAAAAGCAATTTATTCATCTGTAAACCTTTTAGGCACTGGGATACATGTTTTAACTAATAATGTGTGGGGTTTTTTTGTCTTATAGGGAATTCACTGTTGAAACTGAAGGGAAAACATTTCAGTTAACAAAAGACATGGTCAGTGTGAAGAGATTCCAGAAAACACTACATGGTAAATTTATAAAATCAATAAGCATACAAGAAATCTTCAGATTTTTTAAAGGCTTTATGAAATAAGTGTTTTGTAGAAAATTTGAAAAGAAAACAGAAATCCTAATACCACAGTCATAAATTTGATGACATTTGAGGACTGTGCCTGTTTTGTTTTTTTTTTTTCTTCCCTAAATGTAAGTGTGCTCATTCTGGAAGGTAATCTCTAATGCTGCCCTTTATATTTCCTGTGGCCTGAAGTGCATCAAAAGAATAGCTTTGATTAAAATCTTTTTTGTAACTTTGAAGAATATTTTTCTGGAGCAAAAGATGGAGCCCAGATTTCTCACAATTCCGTCTTTTTTTTTTTTTTTGGCAAAGTAACTTATTAAAACAACATTTAGCTGGGCACTGTGGCTCATGCCTGTAATCCTAGCTACTTAGCAGGCTGAGATCTGAGGATCAAGGTTCAAAGCCAACACGGATGCAAAAGGACCTGCAACTCTTATCTCAATTAACCTCTAGAAAACGGGGAAGTGGGGCTTGGCTCAAGGGTAGGGTGGTAGCCTTCAGCTGAAGTGCTCAGGGACAGTGCCCAGGCCGAGTTCAAGCCCCATGACCCACAAAAAAACAAAATATATTTAGTCTGGGCAACCTGTAATCTTAGGTACTTGAGAGGCAGGTATAAGAGGACCACAAGGAGGCCGGCCTAGGCCAAAAAAAGAGGAAGTTTGTGAGACTGTTTAAGTAGCAGGGAACTTCGAGCCTGTTATCAAGCTACGAGGGAAGCCGTTCAGGCACAGTGGTGTGCCTGCCATCCCCAGCAACCCAGGGAGACACACCTCAAAAATTAGGCAAAAAAGGACTGGAGGTATGGTGTCATTGATACATCACCTGCCTAATCCCCAGTATTGCAATAACACCAACTAAAAGGACATTTAAATATTTAAATCTGTGGCCTTCTACAATCCTTTAAAAGCTGAGGGAACCACATTTTTTGTAGAACAAATTCTATAGATTGTACAAGATATATTTTGTAACATGGGGCTGAAATGAAGCTCCTAGAAGCAGTGGCAGATCTTTGATAAGCTACTGCCCATGATGAGGCAGCGTGCCTCTGCATTTGTTCTTGACATGCAGTGTCAGGCCTAGTGAGCAGGGCCAAGGTTGAGGAGAGCCTCTTGTGAGCCTCAGTGCAGCTTCTGCAGAGCTCCATTACACAGTAGCTCAGATGTCACAGAGGATGCATGAGGAAATACCTGGTGATCCTTTTTTTTTGGTTGGTTGTGGGGCTTGAACTCTGGGTCTGGGTATTGTCCCTGAGCTCTTCAGCTCAAGGCTACTGCCCTACTCCTTGAGCCACAGGGCCACTTCCAGTTTTCTAGTGGTTAGTAGTACCTGGGCTGGTTTAAACCACAGTCCTTGAATCTCAGCCTCCTGGGTAACTAGGATTACAGACATGAGCCACCGGCTGGAGGCCCTTTTTTTATTTTGCCAGTCCTGGGCTTGAGCTCAGGGCCTGAGCACTGTCCTTGGACTTTCTCAAGGCTAGAGCTCTACCACTTGAGCCTCAGCACCACTTCCGGCTTTTTTCTATGTATGTGGTACCGAGGAATCGAACCCGGGTCTTCGTGCACGCTAGGCAAACACTTTAACCACTAGGCCAAACTCCCAGCCCCCGTGATCCTTTTTAAGATGCAATTTTATTGTTATTAAGGTGTATAGAAGGGTTACCATTTCGTAAGTCAGGTAATGACACTTGCACTCAGGGCTTGGGTGCTATTCCTGAGCTTTTTTTTGCTCTACCATTTTGAGCCTCAGCACCATTTCTGAGTTTGTGGTAGTTTATTGGAGATAAGAGCTCACAGACGCGGGAGTTTGGCCTAGTGGTTAAAGTGTTTGAGGACAGTGCTCAGGCCCTAAGCTCAAGCCCAGGATTGGCAAAAAAAAAAAAAAAAGGAAGCTATGAAAGTATGGCCGGGAGTTTGGCCTAGTGGTTAAAGTGCTTGCCTAGCATGCATGAAGACCCGGGCTCGATTCCTCGGTACCACATACATAGAAAAAAAAGCTGGAAGTAGTGCTGAGGCTCAAGTGGTAGAGCTCTAGCCTTGAAAAAGTCCAAGGACAGTGCTCAGGCCCTGAGCTCAAGCCCAGGACTGGCAAAAAAAAAAAAAAAAAAAAATCTCACAGACTTTCCTACCTGGGCCGGCTTTGAACTGTGATCCTCAGATCTCAGCCTCCTGAGGAGGTGGTATTACAGGTATGAACTACCTGTGTTTCTTTTTTGGGCAATGTCACCTTTTCCTTTCTTTTTCCCCAGTCTCTCCCTCCTGTCCTTGCCCACAAGTTACAAAGTTTGTTTTCTACATGCTATTCAGTAGCATGATTGTGTTTATTATCTTTCATCTTTTCCTTTCTGCACCTCTCCTTTGCCCCCTTGGCGGGGTGGGGGGGTGGGCAAAACCCAAAAGCAAACCAAACATCACCAGCACCACCAAAAGCAAAAAAATCCCCACATTTTTATTTCCTGGAATTCTTAATTATATTTCTAAAATGCATTATTGCTCTTCATTTTGTAATGTGTAGTCAGACTTATTACTACAGCTTAGGATGCATCTTCAATGTGGAGAGTGTGGAGAAGTTACAATCAAAACAAAAAGCAGGGGGAAGGGAAATGGGGACCACCACATGAGAAACGGGTATCAATGTATGTGAAGTCATGCATCTTCTATCTGGTGAATACAATGTAACCCTCCTATTAATTACAATTAATATATGGAAAAGAAACCCAAAAGGCAATATAAGCAGGAAAAGGAACATTTGCAGGAGGAAAAACATCTTTGGTTGCAACATGATAATGACTCTTTAATCTCAGATAATAGAAGCCACCACTGTACAACTCACTTGATCCCATAAAGTGCTTGCAAAAAGTCAGAACACAAACCATGGTATACTTACATGTTAGGATTTTTTTTTCCTTGGTGCCAGTTCTGGTGTCTGAACGTGGGGCCTGGACGCTGTCCTTGAGTTCTTTTACTCAAGTCTGGTATTCTACTATTTGAACCATGACTTTACTTCAGCTTGTTTTTTGAGGAGGCAGGGATAGCAAGTTGACTTTCCTACCCTAGCTGGCTTCAAACCACTATCCTCAGATCTCAGCCTCCTGTATAGGTAAGATTATAGGCCTGAGCCATGGGTACCTAGTTAGGAATTACTTTGGTTAATTATGTCAGCTATGGTGGTAAGTTTTAATTTATTGAAGTCTTAATGAAAGCTTAGTTCCTTAAGTGTTATGGAGAGACAGGCAGAAAATAGGAGTCATGCAGCTGCAGTTTGTTACTTACTAGCAAGAATGATGCTCCTATAACTCAAGTTTTCGTATTTATGCTCAGAGCAAAGAAGTGAATTTGGTGAAATTTTTTTGTACTACAACTTTCTCCTCAAATGTGTCTTGTTTCCTGCCAGCAAATAGTTTTTGTCAGTGTTCTGACTACTCATCCTGATGTACAGAGATCAGGATGCATCTAGAATGGAGATATGCTACGTGTTAAGAACTGTTTGGAGAGGTTTTGATTTGTACTGTGTGGTACATGAAACAATGCCATCCATTGACTTTCTCTCTTCTTCAGTGGAAGAAGTTGTCCCAAGTGTCATCGAGCCCTCCTTTGGCCTGGGGAGGATCATGTACACCGTGCTTGAACATACATTCCAAGTCCGAGAAGGGGACGAGCAGAGAACGGTGAGCCACTATGTTCCATGAGTTGTTCTCCTAGGATGAGATGGTAACATTTGTTGAAAGACACTGGTAAGGAATGACCACTTAGTTGTTAGTTACTGCGTTGGACTAGTGATGTGTGCACCTCGTGTATACACTGTATGTTTGCCTTATTTGAACTTTAGCTGATGCTGTTTATTCTAAAACTTGTCCACTTGAGACAGCTTGCTTTAATTGCCTGGTGCTCTCTATCTATGTTCTAAGACAGAACACATTTAGAGAACTATATTGCATTAGTAGACAGAATAGTACTTTCTGCCTTCTTGTGGTTTCTGGGAGTTTTTGGTGCTGGTCTTAGGGCTTGAACTTGGGGCCTGGGAATTGTCCCTGAGCTTTTGTGCTTAAGCCTAGTAGTGCTTTACCACTTGAGCCACAGGGTAGAGATGTACATGCTGAAGTTTAAAAAAAAAAGAAAACAAAAACAAAAAACAACAATTCTGTAAGTCTGACACCCAGGGATCTGGGGACTTTTTGCTTTATGGGTAAGAACCCTACATGATTTCAGTTTGTGAGATTGACAGTCACAGATTAAATGAGAATATCTGGATATTGCTCTCCTGACATTCAGGACTTGCATGTTTAGGTTTATAAGAATTTTCATCAACTTTTGCAAGTTTTCTTTTGGTGTTGATATGTCTGTATCCTGGCCCCATGCCTTTGATTTTCTCCTCATTTTCATCTTTATGTCCTGCCTTGCTTTTCCTTTCTCACCTCTGCCAGCAGAAATTGTTTTCCTTGAACTTCTAGGCAGACATTTCTGGAAAAATCTATCAGAAGGATGGCTAGTAGAGAGAGGCTCAGGTTCCATTGAAGGAAGATTTGCTGGCTTGAGTGTTCTAAAGCTAAGAGGCTTAGTGCTGGATGGCAGTTTGGTTCTTGCCAGGACATTTATCCATAAAGAATGAACTGGGGTGATTCCATATCAGTGTTTTAAAGGCTCTGGCATACTGTTGTAATATATGGCTAATGAAATAGCACTTCAATTTCTGCCTCTTTTTTTTCTGATATGAAGGATAAGTTCTTCCTTCTTTGAGTAGAGATAGTAAGAGCTTGGCTTTGAGTAGAGATAGTAAGAGCTTGGCTTTGAGTAGAGATAGTAAGAGCTTGGCTTTGAGTAGAGATAGTAAGAGCGTGGCTTTTAGATGTGCCAGTGAGAAATGGTGATACATGTAACCGTAGCTGTTTTTTTTTAGATGCTAGATTTGCTTCGAGCTTTTCCTGCTTCTTTTTCTTTCTTATTTTTGCCAGTCGTGGGCCTTGAACTCAGGGCCTGAGCACTGTCCTTGGGCTTTCTCAAGGCTAGAGCTGTTCCTCAGCACCATTTCTGGCTTTTTCTATGTGGTATCGAGGAATCAAACCTGGGTCTTCGTGCATGATAGGCAAAGCACTCTACCACTTGGCCAAACTCCCAGCCCTTCCTGCTTATTTTTCTAATGAAAAAGGTTTTAAGAAAATCTTTCAGGTGTTGCTTTGATTCTAATATGATTGATGTAACACCAGCTTTAATAGACATTTCATAAGGGCTAACCAAGAATTAATTATCACAGTGTTGGGCCGGGGGTTTGGCCTAGTGGCAGAGTGCTTGCCTAGCATGCAGGAAGACCCGGTTCGATTCCTTGGCACCACATATATAGAAAAAAGCCGGAAGTGGTGCTGAGGCTCAAGTGGTAGAGTTCTAGCTTTGAGAAAGTCCAAGGACAGTGCTCACGCCCTGAGCTCAAACCCAGGACTGGCAAAAAAAAAAAAAAAAATTATCACAGTGTTTTATGAATTGCGTAGAATTCCATCATGAAGTTAGACTAAGCTCCAGTAAGCTAGAAATGTTTCTAAATTATTAACAAAGTTTCTTAATCTATTTGCATATAAATTTGTTAGAAAAAAAAAAAGGCTAGTGAAATTTTAAAAGTATATTTTCTAGCCAGGTGCTAGTGTCTCATGTCTACAATCCTAGCTGCTTTGAGGACTGAGATCTAAGGATTACAGTTGGAAGTCAGCCTGGGCAAGAAAGTCCATGAGACTCTCAGCTCCAGTTAACCACCCCAAATCAAACAAAAAAAGCCAAAGTGAAGCTGTGTTAAGAACTGCTTTCAGCCGGGCACAGTGGTTTACACCTGTAATCCTAGCTACTTAGTAGGCTTAGATCTGAGGATCAAGGTTCAAAGTCAGCCTGGGCACAAAAGGACCTAAGACTCTTATCTCTAGTTAACCTCTAGAAAACGGAAAGTGGGGCCTGGCTCAATGGTAGGGCAGTAGCCTTGAGCTGAGGAGCCCAGGGACAGCACCCAGCGAGTTCAAGCCCCATGACTTAACCAAACAAAAAAACTGCTTTCAGCGCTCATTTCCAAACCAAAATGGCCAACCAGCTTGCCTCACACAGAGTTGTCTCTGAACTCAACTTACTCCAACACCTCTTTTGGGAGCCATGTGTGGGAGGCTGGACTTTACAGTTTAGGTGTGCAGAGTGAGGGGTTTTATTCTGTAGTATTTTTGTTGTTCTGAAATTCGCTGAGCTAATTACAGTTTCCTGCCTGTATTTTGGTGTAGATTCTTTAGCTGGTCTCTGTAGAAATGAGGTTTCTTGAGGATACTCAGAGGACTTTATGTATAACAGACCTGGGAAGAGAGGAGAGCAGGTGGCATGGACCTGCCTTTTATGTGAAGAACCTAACACAGTGGACCAGCTTGGGCCAGATTCAGAACAGAATCCAGGCACTTCTGCTTCTGGCTCTCTTGTTTTTATGTTGTTCAGATTTTCTGTGGCATTTTCTCTCATCAATGGTGAGGTAATGCTTACATATTCACTGAGGAGACACTGATATTCAGATATTTATGAGCTAACATATTTGGACTTTTTTTTTTTAATCATCTAGTTCTTCAGTTTTCCTGCTGTGGTGGCTCCATTCAAATGTTCCGTTCTTCCACTGAGCCAGAACCAGGAGTTCATGCCATTTGTCAAGGAATTATGTAAGTGAATCACTGGCTGCAGGGGGAGAGGGTTCTTGTGCAGGTTGTCTTTGGCCTTGGGTAGGTCAAGGGATCCAAAAGTCTGACTGTGAGTGACCCTGTCTTCTCACACTGACCTTGGTGCAGACTTCCGTCAGGGATGCAAGGGAATGTGGTACTGCCGTTACTTCAGCGTTGGCACATGAGCAGCATTGATGAACCACTCAGCACTGCGCAGGTGGAGATGGTGGAGTCAGGCCTGGCTGTCTGGTCTCTACTCCCCACCCAGAACAATGCTCCATCAGGTGCAGAGGCTCATGCTCCAGTAATGGTCTTGATAGCTTTCAGTGAGCCTCAGTGCCATTTCCAGTTTTCTAATGGTTAATTGGTGATAAGACTCTCAGGGTCTTTAGTGCCTGGGCTGGCTTTGAATTGCCATCCTCAGATCTTAGCCTCCTGAGTAGCTAGGATTACAGGCGTCAGCTACTTACTGCTCCTGGCACAACTATACTTTTGTAAGTTTTCTGCGCTTGTCAGACTTCACTTAGTTGAAGGTAGGACTTTCTGTACTATTTTATTATAAACATACTGTGTTTATTTTGTGTAGCGGAAGCATTGACCAAGAATGGAGTTTCTCATAAAGTGGATGATTCCTCTGGGTCCATTGGGAGGCGCTACGCCAGGACCGATGAGATTGGTGTGGCTTTCGGCATCACCATTGACTTTGACACAGTGAACAAAACCCCTCACACAGCAACTCTGAGGGACCGAGACTCCATGCGGCAGATCAGGGCAGAGGTAACACCATTTGTTTAGTCTTCAGTTTTAGAAGTACACTTTGCTTTTCCTAGTTGGGGTTGGATATTGATAGATTTATGCTTTTTTTTTCTTTCTTTCTTTGTAGTTTTACCCTAATAAGCTTGTATCCGGCAAAGCCCAGGTTCCCAAACCCATTTGGTTTAATTTTGAAAATACCCATTAGTACTCCTCTAATATCATATAGCATTTGGATTGCTCTGGGCTTGGGCTCTCGTAGTTTGATTTTATAGTTGTTTCTTTATTGGGCAGGAGAAATGTGACTGACAGAGGCTGTTGCCATAGTATTATTGGCCAGCCTTTAGGGCTTTAGGCATTTTTTATCTTTGTATCTATCTCCTTCCTTCCTTCCTTCCTTCCTTCCTTCCTTCCTTCCTTCCTTCCTTCCTTCCTTCCTTCCTTGTTTTGTCAGTTGTGGGGCTTGAACTCAGGGCCTGGTTGCTCTCCTGGAGCTCCTCAGCCCAAGGCTACCACCCTATCCCTTGAGCCACAGCACCACTTCTGGTTTTCTAGTGGCTAATTGGATGTAGGAGTCTCACAGACTTCCATGCCTGGGCTGGCTTTGAACTGTGATCTCAGCCTCCTAAGTAGCTAGGATTATAAGCATGAGCCACCAGGGCTGGGCTTTACCTTTGTAGCTCTACAGGAGTGTCTACATGTGCAGATAGTTCACACAGGGACTGATGGGGTGGGACAATGAAGGGGAAGGAGAAGAGGAGGCTGGCTGCTTTGGCCAACAAGTGCTGGGCTGGTTTGTTAGATTGAAGCAGGTTTTTATTACTGCCTCTCATGCTTAATTCAATATAGAATGCTACAGCAGGGAAAATGTTAAAAACTGTGTTTTCTGGGCTAGGAGTTTGGCCTAGTGGTAGAGTGCTTGCCTAGCATGCATGAAGACCCAGATTCGATTCGTCGGTACCACATATATAGAAAAAGTGGTGCTGTGGCTCAAGTGATAGAGCTCTAGCCTTGAGAAAGCCCAATGGAGGCTCTGTTTTGTGTGTGGGGAGTGGAATGGGGGGTCATGAGGCTTGAACTCTGGGCCTGAATGCTGTCCCTGAGCTCTTCAGCTCAAGGCCACCACCCTACCCTTGAACTAAGCCCCACTTCCCATTTTTTTCTAGAAGTTAATTGGAGATAAAAGTCTCAGTTTCTGGGGCCAGGAGTTTAGCCTAGTGGTAGAATGCTTGCCTAGCATGCCCAAGACCAGGCTTAGATTCCTTGGTACCACGTACATAGAAAAAAGCTGGAAATGGTGCTGAGGCTCAAGTGGTAGAGCTCTAGCCTTGAGAAAGTCCAAGGACAGTGCTCAGGCCCTGAGCTTAAGCCCAGACTGGCAAAAAAAAAAAAAAAAAAGTCTCAGGTCCTTTTGTGCCTGGGCTGGCTTTGAACCTTGATCTTCAGATCTCCAGCCTCCTGAGTAGCTAGGATTACAGGCACTAGCCACCGTGCCCGACGAGGCTCTGTTTTTTAAAGGGACCCATCATCCCATAGTCAGACTTTGGCTGTCTGTATGGTTTCAGAATTGAGGGAGAATTTCTGTTGAAACTCTAAAGTGGACTTGTCTTTCCTTCTCCCCCAGGTGTCTGAGCTGCCCAGCGTGGTCCGAGATCTGGCTAATGGCAGCATCACGTGGGCAGATGTGGAGGTCAGGTACCCTCTCTTTGAAGGACAAGAAACTGGCAAGAAAGAGACAATCGAGGAATGAGAACCATCTGACAACTTTTGACAACCTGTACTAATAAAGTGCTCGATCATGTCTACCTACCACAAAACAAAAACAAACAGCCTTGTGATTGCCTCCAGGACTGTGTTTTATCCTCATGGCTGCCTAGTGTTACCCTCGCAATTAAAGTTGAAGGAATTCTGAACACATGTATAATCTATTTGTTATGTTTGCTTGTTTTTAGCAAAACTGCTTCTTTAGCCTTTAGTTAGGGGTGCTCATGACTTTATGCTAAACATGCTGCATTTAAAAATTAATAGCTCTGTTGGTGCATAATTTGCATATTATCCTTTTCAAGTGTACAAGTCAGTTATGTTTGGGGATTAAACTCAGGGCTTTGTACTTACTAGGCAAGTGTTCTGTCACTTGAGCCATGCCCCCAGTCCTTTTTTGTTACAGTTAATTTTTGGATATAATCTTATACTTTTTCCTCAGACTGATCCTTCTACCTATGTCTCTTCTAGCTGGACTTTTGGTGCGTCATACCCAGTTCTTTTTTGTTTGTTGATGCTACTGGAGCTTGAACTATGGGCCTCACACTTTCATTTGTTTTTTTTTTTTTTTTCCAATTAAGATTGGCACTCTGCCACTTTAACTACACCTTTACTCCAGCTTTTTGCTGTTTAATTGGTGATAAGAGTCCTTTGGATTTGTCTTCCTATGCAGGTCTTCAAATTATTGTACTCAGCTCTCAGCTTCGTTAGTACCCAGGATTACAAGCGTGAGGCACCAGCACCCGATGATACCCACCTTCATGGTCAAGATGGGTTAATTTTTTTTGCCTATAAAGGTTTCAGAGTTTGCCTGTAGCCCTGGTCTTCTCTATTTCTGCTTCCAGAGAGCTAGGATTACCATTCCACATTAGAATATTCCTATCATTTAAAAAAAATCCACATGCTCATTTACCATTATTACCAATTCCATCCTTAGCCCCAAGGAAATATAATCTTCTTCTCTTAGGTCTTTTTAAATTTGCCTTTCATCTTTCTCTTTCTGAGAAAGTAATGCACTGAGCTGAAGAGATAGCTGCCCTTCAATTTGTTTAGTGACTGCTAGGAAAGGCTAAGCTGGTGGGGTGGGGTGGGGTGCGAGTTCTGTGAACAGAAATTGCTCTGCACAGTCTCAGGAGAAGATGCATTGGCAGTGCTTAAGGCCTGCTTCATTTTTGGTTTCACACATAGTTCTGGGATCGCAGGGCCCCATCTGTCCTCTGACCAAGTCCTGTCTTTATCCTAGCTGAGCTTGTTGGCTTTGTTTCTTTGTAGAAGATGTGTGCTTATTTGTAATGAAAAAGATGAGGTTACATGAGTTTGAGCAGCTGTGTATTCTAGTGCTGGGTGGGGCAGAGGCAGGTGGTCTTCAGAATACCCACCATCTTGGGAACAATGGAAGTGATCTCTTAGTACCAACTGGGAGCCCTCACGGTTTCCTCACTTGTGTCTCATCTCTTCCTATAGCACCTGGCACCATGAGTGGTACTATCTGAATAGTCTATGATTCGTCCCTGCGGTGGCTCTGGGGAGTTTGTGTGTGTTTGAGGCAGGCACTAAGATGTACTGTTTTTGTACTGGTTATTTGGAGATAGAGTCTCACTTTCTGCCCTGCTTATACCTAGACTACAATCCTGTCCCATACCCCTGTAAGCATTAATTATCAATTTAGAATGAACTAGGTCTTCAGTAAATTGGCTTCACTTTCTAGAGTCCTTGCATCAGATTCCCTGTACTACAGCATGTGAGCATTCTCTCAAGGGGAAGGAAGCAGTGCTTTTCATGTACTAACGTTTATTGTAAGTACCTTACTGTGTCTATATTATCCTCATTATGGAGGCACTTATTCCATAATGAGTCCGTCCCCACAGACTATCACGTAGGGGAGGACATATTAAACATGAATGTGATCTTCCTACTTGGATCATACAAGGATTAGGGCTGAACTTTTCACCCACCTGCCTGGGCAGCACCTAAGCCACTCTCCCTTTCCTTCTCCCCTAGGTAGCAAGTGTGAGACCTATTCCTCAAGACCACCATCTCCAAGGTGACCCATGGCCACAGCAGGGAGCATGGTAGTTGTAGGCAGATCTCTGGTTCTGTTAGTGTCCTGTTTGCTTGGATTTAAGCACAAAAGGGCCAAGAACTGTATCCTAAATGAAGAGGAATTTTATATATGAGAGATTGTGCACGTGCTTGCCTACATTCTTCTGCTGAAGCCTGTCTAACGCCTAAATCCTCAGATTTGATGCTAAAACCTATTGTTTTTTTCTTTTAAAACAAAAGTGTATTTAACATATCATGAAATGTATTCTTGAGTGCAATTCAATATGTATCCATTATTGTGTATGTATGACCATATTAATTTAAGAACATTTTCTTCATTTCCAAGAGACTCGATGCCCATTAGCATCTAACCCTTTCCTTGTTCCCTTCTTCCAGAAACCTTCTCATCTGCTTTCTGTGGCCTTACATTTGTCTCTGCTGGATATTTTATGAAAATGGAATCACACAAGATCTGGTCTTTTGTGACTGTCTTTTAAAAGTGGGCTTTGTATCTGTGTTTATCAAATTGGGCTGGTTAAGCACAGCTAGATAAATAGCACTGAAGCTATTCCTGTCCCCTGTCCCTGCAGGAGTACTGGCAGGCTAGTTCAGTCTTAATTAGTGTCTGGAATTCAAGGCAGAATATAGTAGTTAGGTTCTTTATAACATAGGCTAGACTTGAAAACAAGTACAGTGTGGACTTGTGTCCAGAGCAGTCAGTGCTGGGCTTCTGCAGGAGTCTGTCTTCTTAATGCCACAGTAGCAGAGTGCTGGAAAGAGATGGATGTTCCAAAAATACAAGAAAGAAAAAGAAAAAAAGCAAAATAAAACTCAGCAGTCATAAATATAGAATCCACTGTTTGATTTCATGAGATTGTGTTAGAGATGTCAGGTGCTCTGAGCTCTTTGTGATGAAAGCTGTACGTGATGTAACCCTTTATTTACTTCCCTCATAACCAGGTAGCATCCCAGGATAATGGTGGTATATCCTTGAGAGGACCAGGGACCCTGGATATGTATATGTGACCAGGGGGAACTGTTAGCCCATGCTTCAGTGGGATTCTGGCCCATCTCGTGTTGTAGCACAGCTGCTGGTAGTCTGTTTAAGGCAGATGTTTTGGCATTTGGCCAGCACCAAAATGAAATCTTGTTGAAGGTTTGGTAAATGACTGGGTGAATAATTTTGCTATCCCTCAGAATTCAAGTGGTCTAGTCAATAAGTCATTGTTATTGGCTGCCTCTAAACAGTAATCGTATTAGGACTGTGTGGATAGAATTAAGTAAGGTCTCTGGAGATGGAGATGGATGGGTTTGTCTGAAAGCAGCCCACCACCCCACCATCCTTACTGGTTTCCCTCTGAACTGGTGACATGTGCTCCTCACTGAATGTGTTGGAGGACACCTCTGAAACTGTCACCTCGGAAAGAGATGTTAATGTACTACCTGTATGTTAGAACTTCTTTGTGTGTGGGGGGGGGGGTGGTGGTGGTGTGCTGGTACTGGGGCTTGAACTCATGGCCTGTGCTAATGCTCATCTATTTTGCTCAAGACTGACACTCTTTAACACTTCAGCCTATATCTCCACTTTTTTTTTTTTTTTTTGGTGCCAGTTCTGGGGCTTGAACTCAGGGACTGGGCACTGTCCTTGAGCTTTCTCAAGGCTAGTGCTCTACCACTTGAGCCATAGCACCACTTGTGGCTTTTTCTGTGTATGTGGTACCAAGGACTTGAACTCAGAGTTTTGTCATGCTAGGCAAGCACTCTATCACTAGGCCACACTCGCTTCCCTGCCCCCTATTTTTGTATGAGCTAGCTTTGAATTGTGATCTTCAGAGCTCAACCTGCTAATCAGCTAAGATTGCAGTGATGAGCCAGTGGCACCCACCTAGTCTTAGAATGCCTTGAGCTCCTTGTCTCTCCCCAATGCAATTTTCTGTTGGGTGGGTCTTGAGCAAGGGTGTTTAAATGTCTCTTGGGAAAGCCACTGATGAGCATCCTGCTCTCTTGAAAAGGGGCCTTGAAGACAGTGGTTCTGAGAACCTTGTATACAATGAGACCTTTAGCAAAGCAGGGGTGGATGAGAGTGAGCAGTGGTGGTAGCCGGGGGATGGGGGGTTATTCTCCCTAGAAGCCTTTTGGAGCCACATTCTACTGAGTAGTAAGGGTGTTAAGGCCAAAGAGCAGAAGGTCACCATGAGCTTCATGCTGGCCTTGATCCAATATTCTGGGTGGAGTAGTCTTGGTCCAGGCCAGGAAGAGGAGCCCACCCTGGTTTGTGGGGAGCTCTCTGTCCTTTCCTTAGTGCAGAAGGGAGTCTGCAGAGCTTTGTCAAAAGCCAGTATCTGGGGGCTGGGAGTTTGACCTAATGGTTGAGTGCTTACCTAGTAGCATGCACGAAGATCCGGGTTTGATTCCTCGGTACCACATATGTAGAAAAAAAATGCCGGAAGTGGTGCTGAGGCTCAAGTGGTATAGTTCTAGCCTTGAGAAAATCCAAGGACAGTGCTCAGGCCCTGAGCTCAAGCCCAGGACTGGAAAAAAAAAAAAAAGCCAACATCTCAGCATCTGTATTTGTGGGGTCTTCAAATCAATCAACTATCAATGCAAAAAAACAATTGTGCTAATTCAAACAATTCAAGCTAATTAAAATGCTTTTGGCTCATCAAAACTGCAGTTCTGCCTTAGTGTGAGTCAGTGAGATTAAGTAGAACAAAATTGTGGGAAAGCTGACACACTGTCCCCCGCCCCCAGTAAAAATGTGAGCCCAGACTTTGAATTTTTTTGACAAGGAGTTTTGCAGGAAGCTTGCAAAAGGATGTGCATCACTGACCTGTCCTGTCCTCTCCTTAGGTGTGCAAGGACATGGATTTGGAGTGCCTTGCCCTTCGTGGCACCCACTAAACATTTGACTTAATGACTGAATCTTTTCAATCACTAAGCTTAGGGCAGCTCCCACATTCCTTTCTTTTTTATCTTTATTTTTGGCACTATTTGAGTTTGAACTCAGGACTTAGGGCTTGTTTGCTCTGCCAGCCCTCTATGGCTTAAGCCATGCCTCCCCCTTCACTCTGCTGATTGATAACTTTGGAGATGGAGTCTTGAAGACATTTTTGCATTAAGCTGGATTTGAACCACAATCTGATACCAGCTTCCAGAGTAACTAGGACTGCCAGTAACGAGCCATAGGCCTGCCATGCTCATCGTGCTCCTAGCCTTGCCTATAGTCACCCAAAGCAGATTATAAAACAATGTAACAGTAAGGAATAAAATAGTCCCCTACTCAGAGGAATATAATCCTGTTCCCAGACAGAAGCTCAGGTTGAATCTATAATGGTCCTTCAATTGCTACTGCAAGAAGGATGCTTCAACTGGTGAGCTGTTATTTTTTTTTTCCTTTGCCAGTTCTGGGATTTGAACTCCTGGCCTGGGCACTGTCCGTGAGATTCTTGGTGCTCATGGCTAGCAATCTACCTCTTGAGCCACAGCACTACTTCCTGCTTTATCTGAGTAGTTTATTGGAGATAAGAATCTCACAGACTTTCTGCCTGGGCTGGCTTCAAACATGATCCTTATATCTCAGCCTCCTGAGTAGCTAGGATTACAGGTGGTGAGCTGTATTGGAAGACTCGTGAAAATGAAAGTAAATTTTTTTTCATATATTTTTTATTGTAATTAATAGAAGGGTTACATGATATTTGCCAGATAGAAGGTGCATTAATTCCCATACATTGATACCTTTCCACCTGTCTTGGTCCCCATTTCCCTCCCCCTAGCCCCACCCCTCATCTTGTTTTCCCCCCTTCCCTATCCTATTTCAAATAACCAAATACAAATATATCCTATATATCAGGTAACAAAGTAAGATACTGTAACAATATGAGATAACCAAGGGACAGCAAAAGAGATGAGAGATAACATAGTACCTTAAGGACAACAATCATTCATTATATGGCTTATGTTTCTATAACGAAAGGAGTAAATTTAAGACTCTTTCTAAAGCATAGACTGAGAAGAGGACCCAGGCAGAGACTCGTAGGTCTTCTGTGTCTTGGGAACATGAGCTCTGGGTTTTTTAAAAGGAACTGATTCCTGGCTCTTGAAGCTGGGCCAAACATGGATCCTAGCCATCACAGCCTGATGGTGAGCATGGCCTCTGAGATATGCTGAGCTTGGCCTGGGAGATGAAAGCCCATCACCCCCCATAACCTGCTCCATGTGTGAACCTGCATCTCCTGAGTGGTCTCAGGTCAGTGGTGGGATGCAGAAACCTGTGTAAAGTTCCTGGGTGTTTCTAATGCACAGCCAGGCCTGGGCTTCGCTGACTGGGAGCTTACTAGGAAAGCAATTCTCTTGTCTCCTGGGGTCATGTCTCTTGAGCTTGTTTCTCCTTCAAAGACTTCATCAGAAATAGCAAGCATTCTTTTGTGTATATCTTTAGTTCTTTGGGGAAAGCCTGTTACATGTCCATGTTGCCCGTGGCCCACACCCAGTACAGATCATGCAAGACCTCATTCTCTAGACTGTCTTCTTTGTGGGAGTCCCTGCAGCAGCGGTACCTCATTCTGGCAGATGGGAAGGCCTTGACGTCCCATCTGTAGTGGAGAGTGGGAGTGGGACACTTAGAGTCATTTTCAGGCTGAGGAAGGGCATGGAGTTGGACACAGGGCTGGGTGCTGTTCCCTGCTGAGCCTCCACAGAGCACTCTGAAATCCCTGAAGGGGCAAGCTTCTCTAACCAAAGTCTCAGTCTCTCCTTGCATGTCAAAAGCATCTGGGGAGGGCAGAAAGCATGGTGGGAGGCCAGTAAAGTGGTGCAGACCATGATGACTGTCAGAGTAATCCATGGCCTTATGCCACCTGTGCCATCTTCTTGGCACTGGGTCCCAGCCTGTGGCTGCTCTATGGTGGTTATTGTTAGGAGGATGCTGGGGCCTCTTTAGTGGTTCCTGTCTCCAAAGAAATTCTCTCCAGTGAGCTTGAAGAAACTCAATCCCAGAAGAGGTGAGGTACACCCAGCCTCTGCTCACCCCACCTGCCAATTAGCATCTCTGAGTGTTGCTGCCCCTTGGGAGAATTACAGGCATCCTGGGGCAAAGCCCAGCAGTCATACTCAGCACAGTGATGAGTAAATCTGCATGTTTTACAGGTGCCAACCCCTCTCCTTCTGGAATTGCCTTGCCTTAGAAGTTTCCAGAAAGAAGACGGGCTTCTCACTTTTACTCTGCAGTGTATAGCATTGGTACAGGCAGATGTGGGGAGCTGGGAGCAGGAAAGGAGGCTTGTCTCCTCGCTCCCACACACAAGCGCTACAGGGCTTGTGTTTTATGGGTCCCTAAATCCCTATGAGTGGAAACAATGGCTTTTAAAACCAACCAGGTTGTTCCTTGAACAGTGGCCCTGACCAATGCCTGCCAAGGCTGTTTCTTCAGCCATTCCTTTGGTGCCCTGTGCCACCACAGCTAGGTGTCACCAAATCCCCCAACCCTGGTTGGGAGTGCCACTCTTGGACAGGACCCACCTCAGGCTTCACAGGCCCAGTTCTGCCTTCCATGCCCAGGATAAGCACAGGGCCTGGGTATGTCCTGAGTGAGCTTCTTGGGACAGCCTCTTCTCCAGTACTTCCATGCACATTCAGGGCAACAGGCGCCATCTGCTGGGCGTGCTGCCCACATGCTTCCTTGTCTGCAGTATGAGAGAGGCTTGGGCCTATAGGACAGGGAATGGGGGCCAAGTGAGGGGCAGTGAACTTGTGCCTTAGAGCTCCATCTGGCTTGAGGCCACCACAGGCATGAGCAGGTGATATGCACACAGCAGGAGCTAAGGACAGAGTCCAATTTGCTCAGTCCCCAGTGTGACACATGGAAGGGGGCAGCCAGAGACTGACTTCCCAGCCCAGGCCCAAATCCTGTTCCTCACTTGGTATTGTTTCCAGAGCTGTTCACTTCTGGGAGCTCATGAGCTCCCAGATCTAGACGTTCCCATTACTACCATCCCTGGGCCACAGCAGAGCAGAACCCATGCACCTGTGTTTCTGGGCACAGTTCTGGGAATCGCAGTGAATTCTATTGTTCTGGTTCACTAGGTTTCTATCTGCCCTAAATGAGCCTTTTCCTCTATACCAGAGATCTGTCCCTGCCAGTCAGGGCAGGGCAACTTCCCAGATGGCCTCCAGCTTCACCTTGCATTTATTTTCTCTCCACTGCCCTCCATAAAAAGTCAGGGTGCTCTAGGCTTCAGGTCTCTGGTAGCATCTCCACCAAGGACCCCAGCAGGAGGCCCCGGAGGGGACTGCGGCCCTCCCTGTCACCGTCCCGTCACAGTGCTAACCTGCTGCCACGTGGGTCATTTGCTGATTTGTACCCCACCAGGCACTTTTCTGGTTCCAATTCCATGGTGGGCTTGGGGATTGGAGCCAGATTAGGCCCTGGGCTCTGTGGTAACTCAGTGAGAGCCAGACCATGGGTTTGCCGTGAGGACCATCTTTGTGAGTTTAAGCCTCCAGCAGTTCTATAAGCTAGGGAGGGTATTGGGGTCAGGCAGGACAGCTAAAAGCTTCCAGCACAGAGGAGGAGAGACTGCTAATGAGGCCACTTTCTAGAAGGCCAAGCATTGAGAGGCTGCCAGCACTGAAGCAGACGCTAATGAGGACTGGCTGGGCTGCACGGTGCAGGTACCTAACCTGGTTAACAAGTGAGGACCCAGCAAGACTGGCTTAATGGCTCTGGTGGCATTTCATGGGCAAAGCTCTGCAGGGGCCATGACTAGGGGTTCAGGGACTGAGGGGAGGCAGGGCTGGGCAGTGCCCCTTCTCCTCTGGAGAAAAGAGGCCAGATATGCTGAGCAAAGTCTATAGCCCAACGGCTTCACAGCACTGGCTGCCTGGCCTCTCCAAGGAACAAAGGACAGGATGGACAATGGGCTGAATCTGTGCAGCACCAAGGAGTGTCTGCTCTGATGAGCACTCACCATCTCTTCTCACTGTCAACTGAGCTCCAAAGTGGCCTTATGGGCCAACCTATTTTCACATTTCTTCTATACAAGAACATGATGATGCTAATGGATGCAGTCATTACTGTGCTTTGAGGAGGCAGTGTGACTTTCCAAGGCATTCATAAGTATTGTATTGTGAGAAAGCCAAGGTGGCTTGAGAAAAGAAGTAGGGACCCAGCTGGGCCACATCACACCCTGGCACATCACCTCCCATTGAAAACTCTTCCAGGCCCTATCTTCACCTCACTCTCTCCCAGTATCTGATACACAGTGTTGGTGGTAAGATACGGGGCCTGGTCACCAAGGTTGCAATTCATTTCCTCAGACACATACCAAGAGGACCTCAGGGGCAGCTTCATGATTGTCTAGATGACAGATTGCTGTTCAGTTTGGAGTATGTAGCTCAGGACTGTAGAGAATTAAGGGTTTTTTTTGTTTTTTTTTTGCTACTACTACTCCTTTGAAGAGCCTCAGGGTGGGCAGTTTTAAAAAAAGAGAAAAAGAAAGCCAGGTGCCAATGGCTCACACCTGTAATCCTAGTTTCTCAGCCTGAGATCTGAGGTTCAAAGCCAGCCAGGGAAGGAAAGTCCATGAGACTTTATCTCTAATTAACAACCCAAAAAGTCAGAAGTGGGGGTTTGGCTCAAGTGGTAGAGCATCAGCCTTGAATGAAAAAGCTCAAGGACAGTGCCTAGGCTCTGAGTTAAAGCCCCAGGATTTGCACGTGCGCACACACGTGCGCGCACACACACACACACACACACACACACACATAAACATACAAAGGAAAGAAAAGATAGGAGCTGAGTGCTATTGGCTCATGCTCATAATCCCAAGATACTCAGGAAGCTGAGATCCGAGTACAGAAGTTCAACACCATCTTGGGCTGAAAAGCCTGAAAGATTCTTATCCCCAACTAACCAACAAAATACCAGACTAGAGATATTGTTCCAGTGGAAGAACACCATCTTATGAGTCAAAAAGCCAAGTAGAAGTGCAAGGCCCTGAGTTCAACCCCAAATACCAGTTCATGAATGCACGTGTAGATTACATCTGATGTACTTTAGACTGTAGTGATTTTATTTTAAAAATATAAAGTTACCAAATACCAGAAATCATTTTAAAGCTTACTACATACCAAATTAAAACAGTACAAGGTGAGTGGTGCAGTTTTCTGACTTTTATTTTTGTGGGAAGATCTCTAGCAAAATCCCCGTTTAAGGCCTGTGGCCTTGCCCACTAATTCCTGCAAGTGGCTCTGTGGGTTATTCTTATGGAGTCTTAGGTTCTTGTCTGCCTTCCCTCCACATGCCTGTTCTCCTTTGGGACAGAGCCTGGACTGGAGCTGGAGGCAGACATTACCTGAGGAAGGAAGGATGGCCCTGCAGGTGCTCTGACCATGAAGACTCCAGACCTCCCACTGGTAGGACAGGAAGGTACTTCGTGGTTAGTGTCAACGTCCCCACTTATGAGCTGGATGTGGACAGGGCTGTGTCCTGTGGCCCTAACCCTCAACTTTAGCCTCCCACTCCCAGCCCAGTCACTTGACCTGAGTGGAGTGGGGGATCTCCAAAGAGGCTTGGTGTACTTCATGGGGCAGAAACTATTCCTGAAGGGGAAGCTGAGGCCCAGTCAGAGGAGGGGCTGGGGAATTCATGCCAGTCACCGGAGACATCCCACTCCTTCTTCCTACTCCATGCTCCACTCCATTTTGTCCTGCACTTCCTATCCAGTTGGCCTGTGAGTGTCTATGCTGTCCCCTCCTGACCCACACCTTGTAAGTCTAGAAGAGTGCTGAGAGTGGAGGAGACAGCAGAGCAGAGCCAAATCATCATCCACTGCTGATACCAGGGGCAAGGTAACAGCTAACAGCTAGGTAGCTGGAACAGGCCCTTTTAACCACTTCAGGCCTCAGTTTCTTCACTGCAAACGGGAACATGGTGAGGATCTAGCAAGAGGCCAGGATAGCAAATGCCTGATGACATCCAATCAGCTCTTCCCAGGGGGGGCTCCTGTGTTGCCCCTTCTCTTATGTGGAGTCTTGAGGCTGCAGAAGCCGCTGGTCCCCTGAGGCCCTTTTTGTGGCTATCCCCCTTTTCCTGCCAGGCTGGAAGGCTGGCCTCTCTTCTTCCTTTCTGCGTCCTGTGCGCTTGTGCAGCAAGGAGGACATAGGGGAGAGGACAGAAGGATGGGGAAAGCTCCGGGGTGGTGGAGGTGGGGTGGGGGGGAGTGGATGGTGGGTGGTCACACAGCAGCTGTCTGTTTGATGCTGTGGAAGCTGAGCCTAGTGGGTGACGTGGGGATGGACATGGCCCGGGCCACAGGTGCTCGGAGGGAGTGATGGTCCTGCCAGCGATACCACCTCTTCCTCACAGCTGAGCGCACCTGAAGGAGGAGGACTTGGTCAGTAGGTGGCTGGGCCTCTCCCTTACTCCCCCTCTTCTCAGGACTGTTAGGGGATTTTGGTACTGACACAAACACACTGAAGGACTGGTCATTCCCCAAGGGGAGGCCTTCCCGGGGACCCACGACTTCCCCCTGCAGCCTTTAGGGTGCGGTGCGAGGGGGTGGGGATGTGAGGGCCCCCCCCTCTGTCCTCCTCTGGAGAGGCTGGCTGCGACTTCCTGTGCTGTACAGACTGACTTTCCCAGATTCCGGTGGATATGGCCATCTCAACCGCTTTGTAAGTCAGGCCTTCAACTTTCAGCACCCTGCTGGTGGTAATGGAGGTGTGGTGTCCCCTCCTTCAGAAGGCCTTGCCGTGCCTAGCTCTGTCATCACCGCTGCCCTGCCAGCCAGCTCAGATCTGCCATTTCCACACCCGGTCAGATCTGCTCTCAGATCTGTTGTAATAGAAGAATTCTGTAGAATGTATCATTTCCACTACCTTGCCTCACATGTGGTTTGAACAGAAAGGACTCTCCAGAACACTGGCTGTCTCTCGCTTCAGCGGCTCCATCTACTCTGTAGCCCACAGAGCAGTCTCCATAGCTGGCATGTGTGCCCAGGCCCAGTCTCAGTCACCAGAGACCTTGCTCTGCACAGGTGACCACTCTGGTGTTGAGCAGTGATGGGCTGAGTGGCCTGCAGAGGGCATCTGGATTTCTCCAAAGCAGGTGGCCTGTGCTCGTTGCCTCCCCACCCATGTATCTTCCACTGTTGGCTAGTGGGGTTCTTGGCCTCCTTAATGGACCAGACCTCACCCTAAAGCCTACCTAGGGCATTGGGCTTTTCTGTGGGGGTGGGAACATGCTGGCCTCTCCTCTGCTCTGAATCCATAAAGAACTGCTGTAAGGTTCAGGCCTCACCCCCTTCTACAAGCATCTTCCTGTTAACCTGCTCTGCTATAGCTTCTCTCTTCCAGGAGTTCCTAAAGCCTGGATTCCCCTGCCTGCCTGTCCAGCATGAGGGGCTGGCCTGTGTAGCTGGCCTAAATTGTTGCCAGTTCTTACAGGAGGTGCTCTGCTCCCCTAAGGCTGGAAGCTTCTCAGCCTCCTCCTGCTTCAGGCAGAGCTGAGCAGAGCCAGGGACTAGGCTGTCCCTAAAGGTAGGAAAGCTCAAATGGAATGGGTCAGAACCCCAAGAGCCCAGGTTCCCAAAGGGCCCTGCCTCATACCTCTCCATTGAAGAAGCAATAGAAGACAGATACAAAGAAACCCTAGAAAGCAAGAAGGGAATAGTCAGGGACCTGGGAGGAGACACAAAGCCACAGGGTAGGGCCGAGGCAGGATGGCTGGGGACCCACTGGCCAGGACCCCAAGGATAGAGCTGAGTGGCCAGAAGTCAGGGCCCTAGATCAGGGCAACTCTGGGTGAGGAATGATTTCAGCCTGGAGCTGGGACCCAGAATAAGCCAGTTCCAAGACTTCACATGGCAGCCTTCCCGAATCCTTGGAAGTGAGCCTTAGGTGGGGGTGTCAGGGCCAGGACTTGGCCCAGGACAGCCCGGGAAATGTGGGTTCTGCGAGGGGCTGGGCGGAGGAGTTCTACCTGGAATGACTGCAGAAAGGAATTGAAATAGATGAACACAATCTGGGACAGGTCATCCTCCCCGGGGTTAATGAAGAACAGCATGTAGGTGATGCCCAGCAGGGGCAGGAGCACCAGCGTGGCCTTCACTGCCTTCCTGGGGGGAGAGGGGCGACAAAGCTGAGCCATCTGGAGCCTGCACCGGCCCCCTGGGTGAAGACGTGGGGGCTTTGCCCGGAGGTCAGGGGACCACTCAGATGACCTCCTCGTCTGCCTGTCAGGTGACCATGTACCTGTACTGGATTGTCTCCGATGTGGTAGATGCTCGCAGTTTTGTCATTAGGATCCTGACGATGTTGAACAGAAATACAAAGTTGATCTGGAGGAAGGCAGAGAGGGGAAAAGGCCACAGTGCATGGGAGGAGCAGAGAGGAAGCCTGAGAGGTTCTCCTGAGAACCAGCAGACAGTACTGAGCACTTCCCAGCTACCCTATTCTGCTTCTCCCTAGTGAACAGAGATGGATGATGCCCCCTTGGCTCCAGGGCTGCTCAGCATCTCCATCCCAGGGAGCAAAGGCCACCCTGAAGGACACTAACCAGAGAAAAGGCCACTCTTGAGGACATTTTAGGAACTCCCACGCTTGTTCCACCCAGGAATCTCACAGAGGTATCCCCAGGGTTCTGAGTCCTCCGTGGCTCAGTCACAGGCTTCCACTTGTCGACTGAGGGAGGTCTCAGAGCCTCACACTATTAGGGCTTGAAGTTGGCACAAGGATGAGGAAAAGGCAAACAGCTCCCCTGCTGGCCCTCAGAAGGAGGCCAGCTTCACAGCCCTGCCCCAGGAGCTCTATCATGGAGGAAGATAAATGGGTAGCTGTGGTTCCAAGGTTCCTGAAAGCACTCATTCATCCTCATTCTCTCCACATCAGAGCCATAGGCCTGTGGGATCTACTCCTGTGTGTGTGTGTGTGTGTGTGTGTGTGTGTGTGTGTGTATAGGTGAGTGTGTATGTTTGAGTGTACCTGTTTGACTCCAAGCCAAAGAAGGCAGGATTGGAAGTGTGACAGACTTGACATGGGGATGCATGGGAGTTCATGTGTCAGTGCACGTACATATACATGTGAGAGTGCGCATGCGCGCGCGCGCGCGCGCGCGCGCGCGCACACACACACACACACACACACATCCTGTCATAAATCCATTGTTCTGTAGTCTAGTCTGTGCCCGTCCAACCATCCTAAATTCCAGATCCAAGTCTTGAATTAGGGGAAACAGCAGACATGAGGACTGTCCATCCTGCAGCTTCTGAGAGCCCCCTGAGGGGGGCTAGGAGAAGGAAGCTGAGACTCGTCCACACATCACATGGCATGTGGCCTGAGGAGCCAAGGGAAGGAATAGAACAAGAGGCTTCCACCAGCTTGCTTCTTTCCTTCCTTCCTTCCTTCCTCCCTCCCTCCCTCCCTCCCTCCCTTTCTTTTGTCAGCTGTGGGGCTTGAACTCAAGGCCTGGGCACTGTCCCTGAGCCTCTTTGTGCTCAAAGCTAGCATTCTACCACTTGAGCCACAGCACCACTTTGGTTCTTGAGTGGTTAATTGGAAATAAGAGTCTTATGGGGACTTTTATGCTGGGGCTGGCTTTGAACTGCATAAGACACTGAGGCCCGGCATCCACCTTTCTTTTAAGGGTGGCTTCACGATCCTGACTTCAGATATATAAGCCATGCCTGTGTAACCCAAAGTACTTGACCTTTACTTCTGTACTCTTCCTGACTTCCTGCCTGGAGCTTTGGGGGGTTCGGTCCCTACTCCCCTGTGCCAGGTTGGATGGGTTCATCACGCAGCAATGAATCGTGTACTCACACTGTGCCACAGGCTGTCTCAAACATGACAGGACTCTTAAGCAACTTCTGTAAACAGTCAGGACTACTAATTCCATCTGAGAGTTGTACTAGACTCTATAACTCTTGCTGGTGCCATGATGGGATTAAAACCATGGCACCTGGCTTCAGCCTTCCCCTAACTCTTACCACATGTGTGTGCAGTGCCTCAGGAAGAGGGGCCAGATGGAGCCCAGTTTCCTGGATGAAGCCATAGCGGGGCCTCATGGCTTCTTAGTTTACTGTGAAGACCACTAGTTTGTTGCTTCTTTCCTTGTTCCCCACTTTTTTGTGTGTGACTTCTGGGATTCACTGCATTCCATCTTTGGTACATCCTTAAGCCAGAGTTTTTCCACCACTGCTGAAATTTTCATGTTTTTGCTCCCAGATGCTCCATGCTCTTGAGATACCTCCTGGGTGCACTCTGGCTCACACTTCTCTGTCCTAGTTGGCACCTGTGAAGCCTCGGGCCATCTGCTAACATCTCGGAGCTTCTGTTTCTCCTCTATCCAATGGACAACTACATAGCTTGCTTTGAAGGTTGGGCGCAGGGCAGAGGGTGTGAGGCCCCTGCACTTGGCCTGATCTATGCTATGTCCCTCTCTCCTGATAACTTCCAGTGAGAAGTCAAGTTTCTTGTGAACTCTTCCTCCCAGCTCAAAACTAAGGGGTTCTTAGCAGCAGAACACAGCTGAGAGCAGCTGAAAGAGCAGAGATAGTGAGCTCCAAACACATCTCCCACCAAGGGACAGCAGGCAGGGGGCGATGGGCAGGAGGCTTGGGCCTCAGTTCTGCCAGTGGGGTGGACCTGGGGTCCTGGGTCTCAGCTCTGCCAGTAGGGCTGTGACCTGGGACAAGCTTGGTTTGCTCATTTACATCCTGGAGTCCATGCACCAATGAGGATTGGCAGTGATCTGGACAGAGCGGAGAGGGTCCAGCTTGGAATGGGTAGCCCCATTCTGCAGGGGAGGAGGGTGCAGAGCAGGGAGGAGGGTGCAGAGCAGGGAAAGGGTGCTGCGGGCACCACGCCTTCACACCTCATTTGCCCTCCCTGATCCTCCCCTTGTTACCTGACCAACAGACAGGTTGGAGCTCACTCCTCCATGCTTGGATCCCACCCTCAATGGCTTTCCCAGGCTGGGTGCCAGGCGCATCAAAAGCCCCAGCCCTCCACTATGAGCAGCTGGCTGGGAAGGAAGGGATCCTGGACTTTCACTCACACTGAAGTGAGTAGCTCATGACCTCTGGGAGACAAGTCCCTCCCTGCCGTCTGCTGCTAAAGACTGGCTCATCCTCTGAAGTGAGCAAAACCTTGACTGGAAGTTCAGGCAGTAGGCAAGAGACTTTCCTGGTTGTCATCAGGTTACATCCATCAATTATGGGGTCCAGTGACTCCCAAAAGTCTCAGCAAGGGGAGGGGCGAGGAAACACAAAAGAGCAGCAGCCCTCTCACTGATACATTTAGAAACCTATCTCTGCTGTATTTAGGGAGGAAACCCCCCTCCTCTGGGTGCAGCCCCCGCTGAATTTTCAGAGGGCTTCATAGCCCTTTAAGGAAGCTGGTACATACAAGAGCCCAAAATCACTAAGCCTGAAATAAGTCTTACATAAATGCCAATTTCTTAAGCGTTTTTTTTTCATAATTTTTTTTAAATGTATGCCATATAATAGGTTCTTTCTGCAGAATGCAGCCTCTATTTAAACTTTCTCTTAATTAAAGCTCAGTGTAGATTAAAGATGTAGTGACAATTATACCTTAAATGTGAATACATTTGGAGAAGGCTGGACAAGGAACAATCGCTCATTACACTGAATTCTGCAATCTAAATCTCCAGACTGGGGGCGGTGGGCAGAGCCTCAGAGGGGGTCGCTAGGGGCAGAATGAACAGAAGCCCACATAGCCCTCTCTTGCCTCCAGCTGCCTGTTCACCTGCCATCTCAGCAGCAAACCTGGCAAGTACACATTAGACGCTACAGACTCACCAGTCAGACCCCTTCCTTACCCAAAGCCCAGAGAGGTACTTGGAGCTGTACCAGGCATAGCCAGAGGAAGGAAGAGCAAATTGGTGCACAGGGCAGGGCAGAGGGGAAGCTGAGTAATGGGGATTGCTGCCCAGGCCACAGCCTTCCTGGAGTCTCCACCCTGGGGGAGCCCAGCTCGCTCGAGTCCCACTGAGGACTTACCAGGAGCACGAGGATGATGGGGCCTTGGTAGATGTAGTCCACCAGGTCACCAGGCTCCTTGCCAAACCAGCACCTGCAAGGATGGGGTGGCCATTGGTGGCTTGCTAAGCCAAACCTGGGGACCACTCCCAATGTCAAACACTGGTCCTCTGGTTTGGCCCTTCTGAGCCTGGATTTCCAGGGCTGCTCCATACGCAGCCAGGCAGCATGTTAGTGAGTCTGCCCCTCACAGCTGGACTGAGGCCAATTCTAGAATCAACATGGTCCCCCGACACACTGATGACTGTAGGCTCAAGGAGAATCACACAGGAGTCACAGGAATGAAGGGAAAGCTATGCCCCCGTTGGCTCAGGGCCGTGTGCTTTGTGACACCGGGCCATGGTGCTGGGTACCAGAGCACCGCATGCCAGGCACTAAAGGCACAAAGCAGCAAGTGTGAAAGTAGGGCCTCTGAAGCCTGGAGTCTAATTCTATCTTCAGTCTTTGAGCTGAGCCACGTGCATCTGGTGAAGGCATCTTGCAGTATGGTGGGCCTTGCTAGAAGGACCCAATGACTCCCTACTTCTGAATGTTGGGCCTCTGCCAGAATGCTCACTCTGTACCATGCAGCTCTCCTGTTCTTGGATAGAACCCACCTTTCCTAGCCTTTTCTAAGTTCCTGGAGCACTACCATTCTTTCCCCGCCTGTTCCATCCATGCTCTCTAGCTCATCAGAGCTGCTTTCATCAGGGCCATGGCTCTGGACATCTATCCCTGGTGTGGAGGACATCCAAGGCAGAGACCAGGATGCCAGAGAACAAATTCCTGGTGGGCTCCATTAAATGTTCATTGACCTGGATGTTCATTGGATAAAGGCCAGATGGAAAGCTTCTTCTACATCCAGCCCTGAGGAAGCCAGGCTTCCTCACCGAGTTCCACAAAGAATGGCCTTGTATACTCCTGAGTGGGGGCACAGGAAAGTGACCTGTGTTGTCACAGCTGCCATCTCTGCCCTATGTCTTAGCCCCCACCGAAGGCTTGTCTTCCTCCAGTTTCCCATTCTACTTACTGTTCGTTCTCATAGTAGAGTTTTCCGATGGCCCAGGCAATGATGATGGGGCAGGGGATGCCTGCAAGAAGGACAGACATGGACTGCAATGGACACATAGACAGGGACCCTGTTATAGGACCAAGGGTAGGGAACCAGAGTGACCTGGGATCATGCTTCTGGTCTTCCAACCACAGGCCATCTATGCCCTGCTCCTGAACCCTGCCCTCACTCAGAGCCTCTTCTTCAAACCAGGGAGGCTCTGACTTCTGGATTCTGAGATTCGAGAAATAGAGTCAGAAGTTTCTCCTGTGAGGACAGAGACTAAGGTCTTGGGGCTGGCACTTTGGGCAGGAAGAAAAGGACTCTTTCTGGAACATCTTTGGTAGGGATTCCTTGCTCCTTCCTTTCCGTATGGAGGAAAGGGCTGGAGGCAGGGCTACTGTCATTGTCTCCAAGATGAATGGGGAGACCCTATTAGCAGTGCCCACCCATTCCAGCCCTGCTGTCATGGGACCCTCACACCATCCGATGATGAGGAAGAGCCGCTTGCGCAGGCGCTCAGTGGAGTAGGTCATGACGATAGCCGTGTGCAGGTAGCAGCCCTCCACAAGCATCCAGAAGAAGTTAGTGACCACAAAGTAGTTGAAGGCAGCAGTGACACAGCGGCACCAGATCTGCATGGGGGAGGAGGTCAGAGAGTGCTGGGGGTCAGGAGGGAGATCAGAGGCTATTGGGGTCCAAAATGGTGCTTACTGAGAAGGTTCAGATGCCTTTTGACTTCATTCTATAGGATGAAGTTCTAGCTTTTTTTTTCTTGGTCGTAGGGCTTGAACTCTGTGCCTGGGTACTGTTCCTAAGCTATTCATCTCAAGGCTAGCGTTCTACGCTTGAGCCACAGTGCCACTTCTGGTTTTCTGGTGGTTAATTGGAGATAAGAGTCTCGGGCTTTCCTGTTGGGGCTGGCTTTGAACTGCGATCCTCAGATCTCAGCCTCCTGAGCAGTTAGGACTACAGGTGTGACCCACTGGTACCCAGCTGAAGTTCTAACTTCTTTCCAATCCTTCCCCAACTTTTTTTTTTTTGGGGTGCTGGTACTGGGGCTTGAACTCAGAGTTTCACACTGTTGCTGAGTTTTCCTCTCAAGGCTAGTGCTCTAACACATCCAGTTTTTAGCCATTTAATTGGAGATAAAAGTTGTGGATTCTTGCCTACGTTGGCGTCACTCTTCAGATCACAGTCTCCTTTCTCTCTCTGTCTCTCTGTCTGTCTCTGTCTCTCTGTCTGTCTCTGTCTCTCTCTCTGTCTCTGCCTCTCTGTCTCTGTCTCTCTGTCTCTGTCTCTGTCTCTGTCTCTCTCTCTTGTGAGTCATGGGGCTTGAACTTGGCCTGGGTGCTGTCCTTGAGCTCTTCAGCTCAAGGCTAACGCCCTACCCTTGAGCCAAGCTTCACTTTGTTTCCTTTTCTAGAGGTTAATTGGAGATAAGAGTCACAGGTCCTTTTGTGCTCGGGCTGGCTTTGAACCTTGATCCTCAGATCTCACTCAGCCACTTGAGTCACTAGGATTATTGGTGTGCTGGCTTCAACTTCTCTTTTTAATCAAGGAAGGGTGTATGTGGGGAGGGGAATAGGAGGGGAAAGTCCTTGAGATTTACACAAAAACTAAACATCATTATGTTCACCCTGAATGGAGTCACACTGACTCCAAGAGATGGAATGTGAACGTTCATTTGGAAAAAAATGAAAACGTGATTGATGAGAGCCAGCGAGGCTGGGGAATGGAGAGGCCTGTGCAGCCAAGTGGGGTTCACATGAGCTCCTGGGGAACTTGGGAAGTGGAAGGGTCACTGGCTTCAGTCAGACTACATTGACTCCCAAGCCTTTAGGAATTGACGGCCCCTCTAAGCTCTCTTTCGGTGTATGGGGTGATAATCCACCTGTATGAATGAATGACAGAGCTCACTCTCAGCCCCTTCTCCCTAAGGGACCTGAATTCAAGAGATTGGAAGGGGAGAAATGTGAGCTGCCTAGACTGGGCTGTGTGTGGCTCCCCTGACCCTAGCCTGGAGCTCTGGCTGGGGACACTGGCTGGGTGGAGGAGAGTTCGTGCCTGATTCTGCCACTAAGTATCTGGGAGAGAAGTGGACATCCCTGTGGCCAGGCCTGGGCCTGGGCTCCCCGGCAGTGACCTCATTGCTCTCGTGTACTTCATGGTCGATGAGCTGCAGCACGAACCACATGGTGTTCCTCAGGATGAAGGTGCTGATGAGGTTCCAGTGGATCACGTTCCGCAGGCAGCGAATGCTCCTGGAGGGAGGCAGAGGCACGGGTCAGCAGGGTCACAGTGCAGATGGAGCTGGGGCGATGGGTTTGTCAGGAGTGAAGGCCAGTTGGGAATGGACTGTGCATCAGGTCAGCTTGGGGTGAGGACAAGGCTCCCTAGCAAGGCCACCGTGGGTGGCTTAGCCCCCCCACATCACTGCAGGTGGTCAGTGCCCTGCATCCAGCCCAGCACCCCTCCGTACTGACACTGGATCCCCATGTGCAGGCTCTGCCTAGGAGAGGGAGACAGTGGAGGCAGGCAGGGAGGGAGGCCTACTCACCTCAGAGCCAGGAGGAGCAGGAAGGCAGCCACCAGAGTCACCATGGAAACACAGTGGCCCAGGTAGTTGACAACAAGGGCAATGCGGTAGTGAAGGTCGTACTTCCTGTGCTGGACAGACAGACACAGGAAGAGGGACACAGGATGGAGCTGGGCATGTCACCCTGGTGGTCCCCTAGTGCCCTGACTTGTGGCAGAAGAGTTCAAGTGTCAAGCCAAGACTAGCTCCTGGAGCTCAGACCTGTTGAAGTCTAGTCCTGTTGTCTTGGCCTTGTCAAGCTTCCAAGCATGCATTTTGTGGTAACTTTGGACACAGTCTCTTTTAAGATATTGCAGAAATGTAGCTAAATCTGAAAATCCCCCAAACCAAAAACCAAACCAAACCAAACCAAAAAACAGGACTCCCTAACTGGCTGAGCAGCTGAGGTGTATCTCTGGGCCTAAGTCGTCACAGATACACACTGGGCCAGCCTAGCCTCCCACCTGGGAAACTGGGACTCATGGAACGTCTGTGGATGGATTGGGATTGCTCAGCCAGGCTGGCACTGCAATGAGGGATACAGTGTAGAGGCCTTAGAAGTACTATTCAAATTGGTGTGTGTGTGTGTGTGTGTGTGTGTGTGTGTGTGTGTGTGTGTGTGTGTTTTAATGGGGAGATGTTGAGGCAGGATCCTATTCAAACTGAAAAAAAGCCCACTTAAAAAAATATTGTTGCCAGCCAGGAGCAGCGGCTCATGCCCATAATCCTAGCTACTCAGGAGACTGAGATCTGAGGATCATGGTTCAAAGCCAACCCAGGCATTAAAGACAAGAGACTCTCCAATTAACCACGAGGAAGCTGGAAGTGGATCTGTGGCTCAAGGGGTAGGGCGGTAGCCTTGAGCTGAAGAGTTCAAGCCCCACAACTGACAACGAAAAAAAAGTTATTGCCATGTGCTGACAATTCTAAACAATGCCAGTGATAAAAGATTCCTTCCTGATAAGGTAGCAGGTATCCTCTCCTCTGCTATGTTTATTACTAGAACTGGAGTAGCTGAAAGAATGTATGGTGAGGACAGAGGACTAGCAGAAAGGTCTTCCTCTCCAAACGCTGAGTCCCTTCCTATTGTTCCTGGAGCCTCAGTCTTCTGTTTGATAGCTTCCTTCCCTTCTCAAGGCAGGCACATGCTTTTTCCTTTGCACTGGACTTCGTTTGGAAAAGGCTCCAGCCTCACTGAGCACTGCCCTGGGCAACTGACCAGAGGGATGGAGCAGGGCTGCATTACTTTGGGTCAGAATGAAGACAAACTTGCTGGAGGTGCAGCTCAGCAGTAGAGCTTACCTAGGATTACACCTGAGGCAGGTTCCATTCCCAATACACCCAGGATGCACTTGGGGTTGGTCCCATTGCCAGGATGCATGGGGGGGTAGGTTCTGTTCCCAGCACCATCCCCCAAAAAGCTAGACCCAGGGCCATCTGGACTCTCAAGTCCAAGTTCCAGCTCTGATGGGCTGGGCCTGTTTCCTCAGGAATCAGAGGAGGAAGAGTGTGCCTGCTCACAGGGCACACAGTCATCCCCTTGGTTCCATTCCTCACCCTAGGGAGGTCTTGTGGGATTGGAAATCTGTGTCTCTTTCCTGACTCCCACTATGGTGTCATGCAGGACAGTGGCAGAAGCAGGGGGTTGGGCATCAGAAAGGAGGACTGGTGACACAAGGGTGGACTCTGCTACCTTTGGATTCTTGGGGCTCAACCTGCATCCCACTACCTACCTTGAGTCCCACTACCTATGCTGAACCCAGATACCTAGGCTGAGTCTCCCTACCTGTGCCGAACACCCCTATCTGTGCCATATCTAGCTACCTGTGCAGACCCCATACCTGTGCTGAGTCCCGCTACCTATGCTGAGTCTCATACTTGTGCTGAGTCCTGCTACCTGTCTTGATTGCCATACCTGTCTTGAGTCCTACCTGTGCTGAGTGCTGTATGTTCTGTGTACTGCCACGTGGATTAGGATGGGGTGGGCAGGTGAGGCCACTCACCTTGTCATCCAGAATGGGCTCGCATAGTGAGTAGTTGATCCTGGAGGCCCAAGTTCCATTCTCCAAGCATTCTCGGTAGGCATTTCCTACAGAAGTGCCAAGCAACAAGAGTCAGGTCAGCCCTCCCTGGTTTCCTGCTCCTCAGCTGTCCTGGGCCCCAACACATAACTCACGGCTGAAAGCTTATGTGAAGGACATTTATGTGAGAACAGCTTCCATGGCCCATCTTAGATTCGGCTCTTCGTACCCTTCCTTTTATTGTGTTCCTTTGCAACAACACTGAGCCCAACTGTGAACTTTGGGTTGTGACTGGAGATTTGCTTTTAGCACAATAATTAATTTGCATCCTTACTTCCCTTCTGCGCTCTATACTTCTTTTCCACCATTTGGATTTTTAGTAATGCCTGCCATTGTATAGTGCTTCGATGGGCCAGGTCCTCAGCTGCTCCCTGAACACAGTGCTCATGTCTGCACACAGGCCTCCTTCTAGAGTAGGCTCCACGACAGTCTTGCCCACTTTGTCTATGAGGACAATGAGGCATTGAGATAACTGTCAAGGAGAAGAATACAGAATGACAAGAGGATTCAGACAGAAAATTTGGCTTGGCTTTTTTCCCTAATCACGGGTTCCCCCTTCCATACATCTACAACCTCCTTCCAGAGGTACCCCTCTTGGCTGAGACTATCCAACCCTACTGCCTCTGCTCTACACACAGCATCAGCACCCCCCATTCCTGCCTAAGTGCCGTTCTGAACTACCATTGTTACAGGGTAATTGTACAAGGCGTTGCTCTCTGGCTAATGACAGTTGTTTGTGAGTTTTTCTTTGGGGTTTATGGTAGATATACAATATAAAGCTAATTAAAATAAATAGCTCACAGAGCCCAGAGTTACAGAGCCAGAAGAGAATTTGAGATTGTTTTTGGAAGCAGTGAGTTTTGAAATAATCAAGTTACTTAAAAACCCACTTCCGCTGAGCTGACAGTGAGTTAAAAGCAATGGAACCATGCTTGCTAAAGAGCAGAAACAACAGGGAAGGTTCTATTGGCTTAATCAATTCTGAGTTTGGTGCTCTGAGCTCACCTATTTTTTAAGCTAGTGATTGTGGATGAATTGGTCCTGCCTCTGCCCATGAGTGGTGTGGGCGTGGGGTGGGGGGAGACAGGATCAGGAAGGATCTGGTGGGCCAGTCCAGGCACACCCATATTGCCTCTGACCCTCAACACAAGAGAGCTGTCCCTTGCTCTGCCCTGGCACCTGACCCTGATTCCCCAGGGGCTTAGATGATCTGGCTCCTAGGATCACCTTCCTCTCCAGCAGTGCTCCTGGGTGGGTATGAGCCCTCAACACACCACCTCAGAGACATCAGGAATTAAGGTGGACCCATTTGAAAAATGCCTAGCCACTCCCTGATGGGGGCTTGAAGGCCCTTGAGCAGGCCTGTGCAAGGTCAGACAGACCCTAATCTTGGCTGTAGTTCAAAGGGCAGGAAAAAATAACACCTTCCTGTGTGCAGGTGTTGTCCAGTTTTTCTAAAGTCCAGAGCTAGCTAGGCCCTTCCTCTAGAAAAGCCCTCACTCGGACTGTTCTCTCTTCTGAGCACCCACAGTGCTGAACACATAAGCTCCAAACTGAGGAGTTGAGGTCCTGAGGAGATGAGTACAGAATCTGTGTCCTCTAGTAAGTCTCTACTAAGTCTCCTTCCCTTTTCCCAGCTCCTTCCTGCTATTGCCAGCCCTCTGTCTCTGGACCTTCCTCCTGGACTGGCACACTTGCCTCTCTGGTCCCCCCCCCCCTTTTTTTTGCCAATCCTGGGATTTGAATTCAGGGCCTGAGCACTGTCCTTGGGCTTTCTCAAGGCTCTACCACTTGAGCCACAACACCACTTCTGGCTTTTTCTATGTATGTGGTACTGAGGAATTGAACCTGGGTCTTTGTGCATGCTAGGCAAGCATTCTGCCACTAGACCAAACTCCCGGACCCTCTGGTTCTTTCTCTTGCTCCCTTGATCATGATGGTTTGTCTTTAAAGCTATCAGTGGCTCTTTGTTTCTCTCAAGAATAGAGCCCAACTGTCTTGGCAAGATATCAAAGCCCTCAGAATCTGACACCATCCCCTTCCCCTCCACAGGGGCTGATGCTTTCACAGGCAGGTCTGGCATAGGCCCAGCTCTATGCCTCCTCGACCCACCCTCCCCATGGCTCTCGGACAAACATCCTGCTATCTTCATATGCCTCCTCTGTGGGGCTGTTCCTGGCACCCAGAATTCCTTCTCTTCCAAGGGCCTCCTCTATATGTCTCATTTCTTGACAGATAAGCCTTTACTTTTATGGACCTTGACCTACAATAACACATTTATTTTTGCATCATAATCCAACACACACATTCACCTCAATTCAGTAACACAAAGCAAAATTTATCTCGACAAGAGCTAATATTTTCTTTCTGCTTGTTTGGATATATTCTATTCATTTCATATGTAAATGCTGGTAATAACCCAGTAAACAGATTCCATAGTCTCCTGTTGACCCATAGTCCACAGATTTAAAAACAAAAGTCGATTTTAGTGACTTCTTCTCCTTGCATCCCTTTCTTTGGTATGGCTTAAAGCTCCCTGGGGATAAACAAATAGGCAGAGACCACACTGGAGTCATTGTGTTCTCCCCAGAAGGTTGCCATTGATCCATGGGGGTGGAATCAAATGGACTTTCTATCCAAGCTTTGGAAGACAGGGTAAGATATATGGCATGTGGGCTCGGATGAGCTTCCCTCTGGGGTTATGGCTTCAAGCCTTGGGCACCAGAGGACTGGAAGACAGAAGAGCCTGCCCTTCAAGGGAGCTGTCTGTGAAGTTAATGAGGGCACAGAGCCCTCAGGCACAGCTTGGAAAAGAGAGAGCATCACCCTCACCAGAATCACAGAAGAATGGGCATGGAAGTTTCAGGGCTCATGGCCAGGCCAGACTGTGGGGCTGGATGCAGTGAGGTGGGTGCCTGTTGCCACAGCAACACAGGTGCCCCTGCTGAGGATCGATGCTGATGGTGTACAGAGTGGCCTGCCAGGGGCAGTAGGGGCTGAACAATGAAGGCCAGGCTCTCTCTCTTACTGGGTTCTGTGGCTTAGGAGCTCCCATTCCCCAAGTGGTGGCCATGGAAAGCCCCTAAAACAAAGGACTTTTTTTTAACACCTTTTGGATGACAATTTGCTAATTGTTCCTGGTTCAGGGACTTGCCTGAGGTGGTCAGAAGCCTGGGAGATGGGGGACTTGTCTAACTATAGCTTTGTCTCTGGGTGACTGTGGCTAAATTCTTCCTTTTTGGCTTCAGTTTCCTCTCAGGTCTGGACATTTACCCAGGTTGGGCACAGGAGTGAGATTGGCATGTGTATGGTATATGGTGTGTGTGTGTGTGTGTGTGTGTGTGTGTGTGTGTGTGTGTGTGTGTGTGTGTGGTATGTTAGGGTGTGAGGGAGAAGTAGCAATATGGTAAGTGAGTTCAGAGAGAAGACAACAGGTATAAAGATGATGTAATGAATCTCAGTGAAAGCTATTGATAAGCAGGGAACTGGGATCTGGGAGAGACAAAGCAACAAAAAGAGTTATTATAATGTATGCACATGTGAAATACTATGGTAAAACCCCTTGATTCAATTGATACATACTGAAAATGGAAAAAGAAAAGAAATGAATGACAGGAAAGTAAAAGGGGTTTTGTTGGGGAGTGGGATGACAACTGAGGAAGGTGAATAAGGATGAGTATGCTCAAAGTAGTTTATTTGCATGAATGAAAATAGAACAATGAATCCCGCTGCATTGTTTTAATAAGTGGATAGGGGGTAAGGAAGGGTGATTGAGGGGTGAGTTTGATCAGGATATATTGTTTTTACGTGTCTAGAAATGTCACAATGAAATCTATCTTGTACAACTAATGTATGCTAATAAAAAAGAAAAAGGAGAAAAAGAGAAAGATAAGAAGGGAAGTGAGACAAGACAGAAGGGAAAGGAAAGTGAGGGGAGTATGGAAGCAATGTTCCGTGAGGGAGTAAGAACATTCAGCACCAGGGACAGCAAGACTCTTACTCCCTCACCCCCTCCCTCTGCCCTTCCCTTTCTCTTCAGATGGCAGACCTTGGAGAGCTCCCACCTCAGCCCTTCCACTCTGGACTCACACTGGGGCTTGGGGCTCTAGGCAGAGGTGAGCTAATTAGTTCTCTATTCTCTTAAAGTTCAGGGCAGTCCCAGGAAGGTGGCTTCCTGGACTGACAGCCCCTCGGGGGATACTCTTTCCTCTGCCTGGCTCCTCCCAGACTAGGATTGTTCTCTTGCTGATCCCTCTGAAAGAAACAAAAAATTTAAGAGTCCTGCTTGCTTACCTAGCCAGGAGGCCCTGGCAGCAGAACTTCATCTTCTGCACAGCAAGACTGAGGTCCCTTAAAAGCAACCTAGCCCATCCTCATCTGCTGCACAGAGGTGAGCACATGGGGTCCACAGGACAGACCATGGCTGAGGCTGTTGCCTAGGTTACTGGGGAGCTCAAGGAAGGTGAGAGACTCAGGACAGGACAAAAAGACAGTCTACCACCTGGGTGCCCAGCCACCACCCAGCTAAGTGGGAAAGATAAGAAAACAATCATGACACTCACACATATACATGCAGGAGGGCTCTGAGTGACTCACACCAACCCTGCTGCCTGAACTGTATTATCACAGGGGAGACAGTCAGCCTCAAATAGCAAACTTGTGGGCAGCAGCCTAGACACTCCATACACATTCCAAGGACAGCATCTTGGAATTCTCCTTGGGAATTTGTGGGGACCTACTTCATCAGTAGGAAATTTAGGGAGACCTACTTCCTGACCTGAGAATTTGGGGAGACCTACACCCTCAGCTGGGAGTTTAGGGGCCTTCTTCCTCAGGTGTGCCCCAAATGGAGGGGATCTCTGCATCAGTTTTCCTGGAAGGGGAGGCTTTGAGTCCCCGTGGATGCTGTGGCTATATCACCTCTGCTGGGTCTTGGCTGTATCCAGATCTTTCTCACTCCTCCTCTTACTACCTTCAGTTGGGCTCTCCTTCCTGTGGAAGAAGATTTCCCCTCACTGGGAAATCTTTTTTTTTTGCCAGTTGTGGGGCTTGAACTCAGGGCCTGAGCACTATCCTTGGACTTTTCTCAAGGCTAGAGCTCTAGCACTTGAGCCACAGCTTTTTTTCTATGTATGTGGTACGGAGGAATTGAACCCGGGTCTTCGTGCATGCTAGGCAAGCACTCTACCACTAGGCCAAACTCCTGACCTCTCACTGGGAAATCTTTGACCTTGACTTTTCTTACCTTTTTCTGGAGAACATATCCTAGCCATGGTCTCCTAACCTGGGGTCTACTGCCTTGAACAGGCACCGTTGGCAGAGAGCATGACCAGCCATGCCTCATCCCCTGCTTGGAAACCACTGAGGAAGCTAGGGTTGGGCAGTCAGGCTACTGCCTAGCTCATTCCCCAAGCTCCACAAGCAAGGTATACCTCCTGAGTGCACACTCCTACACAGCCAAGCGGCTATGGGTCAGCCAGGACGGCTTGACTCTGCCTCACACATTTCTGTCCTGGTCTGATGACACAGGAGAAGATGGATGGTGGGAGCTCACCTTTGAGCTGGTGACATTCAGCTTGGAGCCAGCCTGGCTTGGAAGGGGTGCAGGATTGAGAGATTCAGAAACTGTCATTAGCAAACAGATTGAATGGGAAAGGTCTCTCTGGGGCCATCTGCCTATGGCATTTTAGGATCCTGAAACTTTTTGTGTGGCATTGTTGTGGGGTCTGGTCTATGCTGAACTTCCAGAAATGCCTAGCTTCTTGTCTGCACAGGACTGTTTTTCATTGAGTAGACTTGGTGCAATCGTATTTGCAGGAGACTGATTCACAGCAGTACTGAGCTGACTCCAGAGCCAGCAGATCTCTCCAAAGCCCAGCAGCTGGTTCTGCATAGAGGGCCTGGCTGCCAGCCACTCTTCATGGCTGGATGTCTCACCCCACCCCACCCCTCACTCCCATCTTTCCTTCACCTTCTATGATGGCCTAACTGTCCAGCTTCCCCTCACCATCTAGTAGGGGAATAGGTAGGGTTTCAAGGCCTTGGAAGATGGAATGCAGGCCAATACCAAATCTCCCTGGAGACTGAGAATGCAGCCTGGAGCTTCAGGCTCACAGCTTCTATTTCCTCAGCCCAGAAGGCTGAGCCCTCCCCAGGTGGCAGCCCTGCCCCAGGGTAGGTCCTCAACATATGAGATGCATGTAGCTCTGAGATCATCTGAGCCCACCCTAGCCACTCTCAGGCTGGATTCCTGCTCACCAAGCCCCTCTTCTCAATCTGGATTTGTGCTAACCAGGTCTTACAGCCCTGAGGCTCCTAAAGGCAGGGCTCAAAATCTCCTGCCACTTCTACCCTTCAGGGCTGGAAGAGGGGGTCCCCATCTGTGTTGGGGTATTTCCATTTTAACATATGGGTGTTTAGAAAATGGGGGCTCCTTCCATCCTTATGGGGTTAGGTTAGGTGAGCAACCCTGTCCCATAAATGCTGCAGAATGGATGGCCCCTATTCTCAGGAGGACATGGTGAATGCCTGGGGTCAAAGAAGTCAAGGCTGAGCCATGTTGCACTTCCTCTGCATGAGGAAGATGAACCAGGGTGTCTAGAGAGGAGGCAGCAGGCACCCCTGGGCAGCCACCAGGACCACAAATGAGAGAAGGTCTAGACCATGGCAGATAGAATGAGGGATGGAGGAGTCAGGGTAGGTGGACAGAGGGAGAGAGGTGCAAAGAGAAGATGAAGAGGGAGAGAAAATAGAGGAGAGAAGAGAGAATTAGAATGAAGAGATAGAACAGAAAAGACAAGAGATACAGGGTGCAGACCAGAAAACTCGGAATAGACAGAGAATGGGCAGGCCACACACACAGAGGGAAAGTGGAACAGAGATACACAGAGGACTCAGAGCGGTCTGTGCACAATGGAAATGGGTTGCTCTGTCCCCAACAACCAAGGCTGAGTTAACCTACTTCCTTCTACTCTGAAGAGGGAGAGACTGAGGCCCAAGTAGAGAGCACATGACCAAAGCCCATATCCTACACATCAGATGCACCGGCTCATGGAGGCCTCTCCAAGATGGCTGCAGGGAACCCAGGGAGCTGTGCAGAAGAAAGGGGGTCCACCAGTGCTGGCGGCACTGGAAGAGTTACTCAGAGAGATCAAGGGTCCCCTTGATGGGCTAGCTCTTCCCTGTGTTCCCAGCTGGGACCAAATGTGGTTCTTGTGATCCTATAGGGTCCCTGATGTCCTTTTTCTATGATTTCATAGTTGTCATTTAAAAATGAAACTTTTAGAAGTGACTCATCCCTTCCCAATGTCCTTTTAACAGAACTTTCTGTCTAACTCAGACCAGCAGCTTTCTGAGAGGCAGTGGGGCTAGCTTGGATCCTTGTTCTGTTACAGTTCTGTCACTTCATTTTTCCATGCCTCAGTTTCCCATGTGGTTGGAACATAACTGTCCATCACTGAGTCAGGTAAGGATTAGTACAGACATGCAGAAGGTCAGGGTAGGGGGAAGTGGTGAAGCCTAGAGGGGACATACAGTACTGATTTGGTTATGAGTGGCTTAGCATGTCCTTGGTCTCTAAACAGCATGTCCAGGGCACATCCTTGTCCTTCTCTTTCCAAATCTGGAAATGGCCTCTGGGTGAGACTAGTCCAGGTTCTGACTTGGCCTCCCAAGCTTGTCCCTCATGACCAGAGATGCCTATAGTCACCCCACCCAGCCAACTGATTCCTGACCATCCCATTTAGGCTTCCCTCCAATGCCTCAAAGCCAGTTTGCCCAGTCCCATCCCTGAATCCCTCCCTCTCTCTCCTCTTCCCACCTTTTTAGCTTCAGTTCCCAAAGGCCTGACTCAGAGCCATATGTCCTGCCTATATAGTGGCTGTTCTATTGGGCCACTGTGGTCACCCTCTTGCCATTCTTCTTCCTCCTGAGCAGAGCTTCTCTAATTACAAACTCACCCTTATATGTTCATAATGAGACATTCTACAATGCTGTGCATACTCAGCCTTTCATGCTTCTCTCTAGTCTCATCTCTGAGCCTCTACTTACTCTTCCCTTACCTGGAATGCTTCCTCTCTGCCTATTACATATTCTCCTTTTAAATCCAGTCTGTTCCAGAGCTCAGAGGTCTAAGTCTTGATTCTCTTGGCTGAAGACCTGAGTCTCTCTTCCCTCTTGTCACTTCTGGAGATGGTGTTGACATGAGGTTAAGAGCAAGAGCTCAGGGCTCCCAGTCTGCACTGGTGCACAGAGCTGGTTAGAATCCATGATGGTTCCTCTGCCCTTGAGCCCCCAGAAATGATTAGACCTCTGAGTGGTTTCTTCTATGCCTCTGAGCCCCAATGTTTTAGTCTGTGCACCCATGTCTTCTCAAGGATCATCACTTGGTAGTTTTTTTTTTTTGCCAGTTCTGGGCTTGAACTCAGGGCCTGAGCAGTGTTCTTGGGGTTTTTTTTTCTCAAGGCTAGAGCTCTACCACTTAAGCCACACCACTTCCAACTCTTTCTATGTATGTGATACTGAGGAATTGAACCCTGGTCTTCGTGCATGCTAGGCAAGCATTCTACCACGAGGCCAAACACTAGGCCACACTCCCAGCCCCATGACTTGGTAGTTTTGAGGCAAGCTTTCTGTGCTGAGCTCAGATGAAAGCTGGTTAGGGAGCTCTGCCTGAGCTGTGCCCTCTGTCTGTGTACCCTTCCTATTCACCCTTCAACAGGGAATCAGGACAAAGTCATAAATCATCTTGTCAGTCACAAGACTGACACATAGTAGGTGTGCAATAAATTCGGTTGTATAATACTGTGTGCAGCTCTTTCCTAAAGAGGAGGCCCTGGGGCAGGAGCTGGTGACTTGAAGGCTGGCTAGAACAGTGCTGAGCCCAGGCAAAGGTGGAAGTCAGGCAGAGCTCTCTTGGGCTAAGTGTTGAGAAATTTCATTGTGAGCAGGGTCCTGGAAGTTTTTGTCTCTGGGCTCAGGATGGATCAGGTCCTCTGGTGTCCACTGCCTGTCCCAAAGAGCTTACAGAATCCTAAAAAGCAGGACCAGGACAGAGCAAGGAGTTGTCTTGCACACTTGGAAGGGTGGGCCTTTCTCCCAGAGACATCTGTTTTGAGAGGGAGAGGGGGAGATTCTCACTTCTTTGCCATTCCCACCACCTCACCAGCAGCTTCCTAGGAGCACCTGGCCGTGACCTGGCCCTAATTCCTGCGAACCCCAAGCAGAAGCAGCCAGGGACTGCTGCCTGGTACCTGGTAGCCATGCATGTACAACTTGTTTGCCTCCAACCATCTCACACCAAGAAAGCACCAGCGGGAAAAGCTATACAGATACATGTGTACTTATGTGCACACATGCATGTATTGCATATATGTAATGCATGCATGTAGCCTCACACGTGCCTGTGTGTGAGAGTGCCTGTGTGTGAGCATACATGCTGATGGAGGGGCCAGGCCAACATTCATGTTGGAATGTGAAGAGGGATTGCTGTTTCCAGAATGTGGGCTTTTGATAAACAGCCTGCCTGCAGTGGCAGGTCAGCTCTGCTGGTGGGATAGGGCTCCACGGAGCAGGAATGGCCATTGCTGCATCCCAGGGAGGCCTGGAGAGTCAAAGGTCTGATCACCACATTTGCCCTAAGGTGCGGGATACTTGCATACACCACCCACTCCCTAGCAACATGTGAACAAAGGGATGACGCCCCAGTAGGGGAATTCAGGCATCCGGAGAGGTTCGCTTAAGGTGGAGGAACTATTTGCGGCTCCTTGAGCAGAACTGTAGGCAAATCGCATCCTTATCGAGGTTAGAAGCGCTGCTGAGGGCTGGAGCCGTAGGCGCTCCCCCAACTTAAATGTGGGGCTCTCGGAACGCCCATGGTATTCGGGCACCGCAGCCCCCTGAAGGATTCCAAAGCCTGTTGCCGAGCCCTCCCCACTTCCCGCTCCGCCCTCCTGGAAGGCCAGGCACTCACGGGTCGTGTTGTACTTGATGCCGTTGAAGTACTCCGGGCACGGCCTCTCCACCAGGGCTCCAGCCGCGCTCTGGGGCCAGCACGTCCCGATTTGGTCCAGGGTCGCGTTGCAGTAGGAACCGGGACCTGGCGGCCGCAGAGAACGGAGCGGGACTGAGAGGGGCAGCCCAAGGCACGGTGGGGGGGGGGGGGTGCCGGGCTCAGAGAGGCCGCCACAGGCGCGGGGCGCCGGGGCAAAGAAGGGCTGCCAAGGGCGCGAAATGTAGCCTAGGGCTCAGAGCGTTAGGGAGGGGAGGAGACGCCAAAGGCGCGGGGCACCAGGAGGAGAGGGGCCGCCAAAGGCGCTGGGCGCGCGGGGCGCACGGAGCGCACCGGGGAGGGGCCCCGCTTCTCCTGGGCTCGGCCGCCTCCCGCCTACCCTCCAGGTCCAGGGGCGGCTCCAAGCCGTCCGAGAACAGCTCTTCGGCCAGCGCCAGGCTGCAGTTGGCCTCCAGCAGGCCGTGGAGCAGAGCCTCGTCCATCGCGCCCGGAGCAGTGCAGTAGGAGTGGGAATGCTCCTCGGGAGTGGAGTCGGAGGAGCAGGTGCGAGGCTCCTGGCTGGCCCTGCCACCTCCTCCCAGGCCTTCCGTGCAACCCCGGGCAGCCGTGCACGAGCCCTGGGGCTACGAAGCTAGGACCTTCCTGGAAAGGAGCCGCGGAGCGCACGGTGCTGCGGAGCGCACTGAGCCGCGGAGCGCACGGAGCTGCGGGTCCACCCCGCTCTACCGCGGCCAATGGCGGCTCCAAGGGGCGGGGCCGTAGCTGTTCCCGGCAGGGTCGCCCTTCAACCCCCAGCCCCACGTCCAGAGTCCCGGCTCTCTTGGCCCTGGGAGGCGGGGCTCGGGAGCTTGCGCCCCGTTCGACGACCGCAGGATCCTGGGTTTCCGGGGCAGCAAAGCGCGCCTGCCAGAGGAACCCACTCAGGCTCCTTCGTCGGCGACGCCCGCCGGCCGGAGTTGGTTTCTTCTCCCCAAGCGGGGGAGAACAGATTTGCACCCTGGAGAAGACCTGTATTCCTAATCCCCGGTAAGAAAGTGGGTGGGAGGGTTTTAGATGGGAGCAAAGAGGCCACGGAAGAGAATCTAGACAGGTGGACTGGCAAAAACCTGTGCCACCCGAGGGAGCCAAAATGTGGACATTTCCTAGCAAGAACTCCACCTGATGAGGGACTGGTCAGCTGAGGTCAGGGACCACACTGGGTCCCTGGAAGGATAATGTTGCCATTTGAGGAGATGGAGGTGACTAGGGGAGAACTTGGTTGAAATCTGGAAGATTCCAGGCACCCCAGTTTCGATGCTCTGGGCACTAGAGAGAACATAGTGAGAGGTGGGAGTGTGTCTTGCTCTCTCCTGACTAGGGCATGGCCATCAAATAGGTTGCTGTGCCAGGAGAGGACACCAGGCTCCCAGCAGAAGTGCACAAGCCAACACTCACCTGGGACTCTCGCCCAGGTCTCCCAGGACTGTGGTCCACTCACCCTCAGTGCTCAGTGCCAACCTGCTGTTTGTGTGTGCTAGGTGTATTAGGGCTTAGAAAACGGGGCACTGGGTATGATATGTTCCAACGGAAGTGGCATTTTTCTCCTGACCTTGCTTCCCTCTCCCCCTGTATGTTACTTCAGGCAGTTTTGTTCATTGTCAGGACTTTCACCCTCAGTGATGTCTTCTCTGAGGGCTGCCCCTTCTTCCCCCTCCCAGCCCTGAGAGTTGTTCTGTGTCCTCCCATGCCAGAGAAGACAAAGTCTACCTGTGCCAACCCTATGTACCTGTGTCCACAGAGCAGACTGGCATGTCTCTGTGTTCCACCCCTGCCAGCCTCCATATTAATAATGCTGCTGCCACTGCTCAGCAGAGCAAATGAACCTGCAAGTGAACAGAATTCCAGGGCTGAGCCTGGCATCTCTGCAGGGTCTGCCATCTAACAGCAACTAGGTGCAGAGCAGTTATCTGGCCTGACTTTGGGCCCTGGATAGAGTTAGGGCTCCAGCTCAACCCTGCACAAGACCTCAGAAAGACCATATAGCCTCAATCAGATTAAGATAGCAGTGCAGTACAGGGAAGGGAGGTGGAGCCTCACATGGAGTCTGGACCTGTGGAGTCCACAGGGTCCTGTGCCCAGATCCCAGATGGAGCCCAGGGCCGAGGGCTGGGTCAGCCTGTCTTCAGTAGGCTGCATTCCCCACAGAGTCACAGACAGACCCTGCATCCCACACCACACAGTAGAAAGAAGGAGAGATCAAGCAAACTTTAAGTGGTTCTCATCACCAGGCCCTGGTTTCAGGACCACTTGTTCCTGGATAGTGGTGAGCTGCCAGTTCCCTGAGGCCAAAGACACCTGGATTTACAGATAGGTAGATTTCTGCAAAATAGAAGGCTGGGCTGGCCTGCTTCAACTACAACCAGAGAACATGGTTTATGGGCTCTGGGGAGCAGTCTCCTGAGAGATCTTGTAAATGGAGTCTGCAGGACCCAGTCATGGGCTTCCTGGGAATTACAGTGGATCATAAAGGCTCAGGCCTGCAGGTAGCCCTTTCTTGCCCCGTTGCCTGGAGGACTGTGTTGTAGGTCAAACTTCTCCCCACCTCCCTATCATACTGCATCTCAGGACAGAAGAGGGCTGTGGTATCTCTGTGCCAGCCTTGAGTGTAGGTTGTGGGAACAGGAGGGACTCTGTGTCATCCAGTCACATGTTTTCTATATACAGATGGGCAGTAGGTCACCCAGAGAAAGAATAAGAGCTTCTGATACCACTGCACTTGGCCATACCCATCCCTGCCCTGGCCCCTGGATTCTTTTGTATGGCAGGAGGAATGATCTTCCACAATTGTGATCATGTTCATCTTTCCCACCAGAGTGGCTGTTCATGGTTCTCAAGATGGTTCCCACTTCATTAGCAGCATAAAAATTCTTCCTGATTGCCTTTCCCCATTCTTGCCTTTCTGCTAAAATTTAAATGTCCTTCAGAACATCTGTCAATCGTTTATCTGGAGCTCTGCACTTTGCACACAAGCTGTCTGTTTAAACTGCCTTTCCAGCTGTGCATTCCAGAGTCCACTCACTCCTCAGCCCAAAGATCACAGCCCAAAGCTGTGTGATCTTGTCTCTTCTATCCTGAGTACAACTGGGGTGTGGCCTCCTCTACCTTCCTCACCTGCGGGAACTGGTTTATGTTGCTAGATTTTCATTCTCTTCGGCCAACTTATGATCTGAGAGCAGGGGCTTGGTCCTATTTCCTAGCTGGACTCAGTGCCCAGAATGAGCCCAGCATGGGCTCAGACATGACCAGGTCAGGCTTGCAGAGCTGGGGAAAACTCAGGTCCCTGTCTCCCTAACCAAGCCTCTTCCCCTTTGACCAGGGGCTGGGGCGGGGGTGGGGGGATGCACACCCACACTAGACTGAACTTATTTCAAGGGAAACTTTGATTCATTTGGACCCTTAAGTTGTCTATGAACAGAATAAATAATATGCCTCACAATAATGCCTTATTATTTTTCAAATATTTGTAAATACCCTTGTGATGAATAAAAGCGAACTAATCCATTAACAGCTTGCCTGAAGTCATAATTACTTTCCTGATCATGAGTATTTTATTTATTGGGACCTCAGGGACATCTGACTAGACTGGAAACAGTCTTTGATTCATGACCTTGGTCATCATTAGTGTACTCATGGCTTGATGGTATTTTATGGAATTTGTATGTAGACGAGATCGTAAATGAGCTGGTCACCCAATTCAAACCTCCTTGCCTCTGTGCTTCCAAAAGCAAGTATTCCCGAGAGGAGAAGTTGAGGATCATTTCCTGTCTGATAGCAGCTGGATACGTCTCCACTGTGCTTCACCTAATCTTCACTCTAACCTCTGTGGTAGATGTGGACCTTAGTTCCAATGGATGAAGTCATGGTAGAGGCTATCCATGGCAGACAGCATTATAGACCAGATAGCAGATGGTGTCTGTGGCAGATAGGGATATAGACTGCATGATGTTCTTTTACAGTCCATCTCCCAGTACCTGACAATGTGGGATCACTTATATGTAAGGATTTAGAAGAGTCATTTTAAGTGACATTATTAGGATTGAATGAATGGGCTCTAGCATCCTTATACGAAATGGGTAGAAACAGATACACAGAAGGGAGACCAGGTGAAAACCAAGGAGGATGGCCATGGAGAGCAGCCTCAGAAATATCCAGTCTGGCCCTCCGAATTGTGAAAGAATACATTTCTGTTGGTCAGGGTGACCCACCCACGGTGGCTGCCTCTCACCTTGTGAATCTGTTCCTGAAAAACTGGGAGGGTCTGGCATTCGAGGCCTGGCTGTGCTTCACAAGTCCTTGGCAGGGTGATACCTGTAGCCACGGCAACTGGGAGAGTTTTACACCTTCTGCTAGTCTGCGAAGCAGAGGGGCCACCTCCTCTGTGGGTGCCTGAATGCCAGCCAAGCCAGCTTCCCTCAGGATGGGAGGGGAGCACTCCCTCCTTTCAGGATCCAGGAAAGGATGCCCGGTCTAGTTCTTTGTCATCCACCAAGAAACCAGGCTGAGTGGGACAGGTCCCACTCAGAGACCCACAAAACAGAGACAAAGGCAGCACCAGGAGCCAGGGTTCCCTCTCTTTCTCTACACCCCAGCATTCCTGCTCCAGGCCCTCTTCTCTCATCTGCTGGGCAGGGGCATGCCTACCTGAGAAGTTTTTGAAGGTCACAGCTGCATGGAAACACTGCTCCAGAAGAGTCCCCAGGGGCTGGTTCCTGGGTACCTGGCTCAGCCTGGCCACCTAGGGGATGGGGTGAAGTCAGAGGTCAGGTCTGGCAGGCTACTCTATTGACAGCCTGTGTCCACCCCATCCTGTCCTGTCACTTGTCCCTCCTCTTCTGCTGCACTAAGGGAGAACTGAGGAGGGAGAATCCAGAAGCCAGGGAAGTGGACAGGGCAGGGCATTCTTGTGGTCAGAGGCTTCCCCCAGGCTGTCCACCTCCCCCTCCATTCCTCACCCCTACCACCATGCAGGAGAGGCCAAAGCAGCTCTCCCCCAGAAAATGTTTTCAGAACACCTACTAGATATTGAGCTCGAGCCAGGGACCCCACAGCTTAGAAGGAGCAGAGAGGGAGGAGAGGAGCTTGCGCCTTAATTTTTGTCACATAGGTAACCAGGAACTGGCAACACTGAGATGAAGGAGATACCTAGCCAGGTCTTGGGGAGACAGTGAGGCATCTGGTGGGAGGGCGGGCTCTAGGTACAACAGGAAGGGTGAGTGGGGACAGGGAAAGGGCCACAATGGCCCAGACACTCGCCAGGAGCAGAGGTGATTGTAGTGTAACAATTCATCCTGACAGCCCCCCATCTCCTCAAAAGCATCAGCATGAGTATTGTGCATGTTGCAGGGAGATAAAGTGGATGTAGTCATGTCAGCCTTCCAGTGACATCTCCTATTTAGCAGCTTCCTTCACTGAGGGGGATTAGGGTGAAACAGGACCTACTGACGTGGGTTGTAAAGTGTGAGTAGGAGTTTGCCCAGCTGATAAGGGCATCCTCAGTAAATAATACAACACTTGCAAGGTACAGGGGTTGGAAAATTCATAGTGCAAGGCTGAACAAAAGTAAAGCATCCTACAATTCTACCTTTTGTCCCCTACTCTTTTTTTTGTCAGTCATAGGGCTTGAACTCTGGGCCTGGACACTGTCTCTGAGCTCTTCACTTCAAGGCTACTGCCCTACTCCTTGAGCCACAGCACCATTTCCAGTTTTCTGGGGATTAATTGGAGATGAGTCTCATGGACTTTTGTGCCCAGGCTGGCTTTGAACCTCAATCCTCAGATCTCAGCCTCTTGAATAGCTAAGATTACAGGCATGAGCCACTGCACCTGGCTGTCCCCCACTCTTTTTTTTTCTCATTTTTTTATTGTAATTAGTAAAAGGGTTACATGATATTTGCCAGATAGAAGGTGCATTAATTCACATACATTGATACCCTTTCACATGTCTTAGTACCCATTTCCCTCCCCCCTGTCCCCCACTCTTAATACCATGGTGCCTGCAACAGTCAGTGGGCCATGCATGCACACACTTATATGTGTGTGCCAGACAGCCCTGACCATTCTGGAGGCACTGTTTCACCAGCAAGCTCTCCCTGGCAGCTGGATTCATGTTTGTCCCCATAGGCGGGAGCCCACCAACATCACGTTCCCCACATCAGGCTCAGTCCATTAGCTGCATGTGGGCTACAGGCCTCACCTGGCCAACCTGAAGCATCTGATTGATGACCTGATCAGAAGGAGGTGCTGCCCTGCTTGCTCCTGGGAGCAAGCCCCAGAGCAGATCAGACATGGAGTCCTGTCCTCACCAGCCCCAAGGCTGGCCCTATAAACAGTAGTCCCTTGGGTGGCACAGACCTGGTACCTGGATGCCAGCATCCTCTCTAAAAGCCCCTAGTGGCAATACTGTGACTCTACCATCCATGTGGTCTCTGGCTTCTTTGTGGGCGGCCTGATGCCTGTGCCAAGGCTCCAAGCATATCCTGGCCTCAAACACAGTGGCCTCAGGTGGTGCAGGACATCTTGCTTAGCACAGCACGCTGTAGATGTAGGCACGGGGCAATGTGCTGAAGGCAATGCTGGTCAGGCCTCAGGAACAGGGCAGTAGACAAATGGGGTCTGGAGCTCCCAGACCTTGGCTCCATTTCCTTTAACTCCTCCTCTACGCATCCAAAGGCAGGCTCAGCCAGAGATCCTCCTCTAAGGAGGCCTGATGGGCAGATTGGACTCAGTGAAACCCACAGCCCATGGTGCAGATGTCTGTTTGTGGGTAGTGGAGGTAAGTGGCAGGAAGAGGAGGAGGAAGGATGGGCTACAGATCCAGTCTGGTGGGCCAAGGCGGACAGGGCACGGCACAGGCTGTCCCACTGCCAGGCCTGTGAGCTGAGCTCCCAGAGGGGGCCAGAGAAGACTTCCCTGTGTTCAGGGACCTGGATGTGGCTTCTTAACAGTGTGGCCTTGGCAAACTATTTAACTACTCTGGGCCTTAGTCACCTCCTCTTTAAGCATACTCTTCTGGACACTGGACCCTCAAAATGATAATTACCTTCACCTCCCTCTTGAGCTTAGCCCTGGGCAGTGTGTGGTGAGGACACAGAGGGTTCCATACAAGGCTGGGGGCATTGGCAGGTTAGGTGTGATGGGAATCTGCTTTGGCCTCATAACTCAATGTTGCTCCCAAGGCTTGGTCCACTGACTACCCTCTCCCACCAGGGGACCTTCCTGACATTCTCCAGCCTAGAATCTTAATCCAAATGTGAAAGCCCATGCCCCATCTGCATCCCACAGGTTTCAGGCACCTGAGCTCCTTCACTTCACTTTGTGGCCATCACCACAAACTCTCAAGGCAAGACTCCAAAGTCCTTGCAATTAATTCTCCAGCTACCTTGCATTCTGACCCCCCTCCCTGGGTTCTACTCAAGCCCCTCTATTCCTGCCCCTATTGCACCTCTATGGGCCCCAACTTTCCTCAGGTTACCATGGCATCCTCCAACTTCCCATTAAAATCGATCTGGTCTGTTGAGTTCACTTTCTTCTCTTTCCTTATTCTAATATCCTTATAACTCAGTTTCCTAACAGGGAGGGCTCAGGACGGGAGAGAGCAGAAGGAGCCCAAAGAGTAGAGATTTTTGGGGATAGTGGTACCTGGTTTGGGGTGCTGTTAGAGGGAGGGGAGTGGGTAGAAAAGGGATGCTTTTGTGTGGATTCAGCATTTTGCATGCACTAAATGCTTTACATAAAACAGCTCATTGACTCCTAGTCACAGGCTCCTTCCTAAGGCCACACTGCAGCTAAGGGATGGGGCAGGGTGGGGTCCTGTGGGCAGCCCCCCTGAGGGCAGCCCCCTGGTGGGGGGGTGAGCAGGGGGAGCAACACCTGCATGCAGATTCTGCACAAAGGAAACGAGGACCGGACTTCTCTTTTTTTTTTTTTTTTGCCAGTCCTGGGCTTGAGCTCAGGGCCTGAGCACTGTCCTTGGACTTTCTCAGGGTTAGAGCTCTACCACTTGAACCTCAGCACCACTTCCGGCTTTTTTCTATGTATGTGGTACCGAGGAATCGAACCCGGGCCTTCGTGCATGCTAGGCAAGCACTTTAACCACTAGGCCAAACTCCTGGCCCCAGGACTGGGCTTCTTGATAGAAGGTAGAAGCCTGGAACATTCTGCCTCACCTGGGGAAGGAAGAGGTCCAGGGTCTGTGTTAGTAGGACTGGACTGAGAGTTGAGCAGGGGTGGGCAGTCAGAGGAGACCTAGACACACTTGTCTCCTCCCTGGCCTAGGCATCCCTTCAGCAGAATACTTTTTCCTCCGCATAAAAACACCAGCACAGGCTGGGAGTTTAGCCTATTGGTAGAGTGCTTGCCTAGCTTGCACAAAGGCCTGGATTTGATTCCTTGGTACCACATACATAGAAAAAAAGCCAGAAATGGCGCTGTGGCTCAAGTGGTAGAGTTCTAGCCTTGAGAAAGCCCAAGGACAGTGCTCAGGAGCTGAGTTTAAGGCCCAGGACTGGCAAAAAAACAAAACAAAACATGGGCACACATCAGTGGATCTTTTCTTCTTTCTTTCTTTCTTAATATTCTTTTTTTTTTTTTTGCCAGTCCTGGGACTTCAGCTCAGGTCCTGGGCAGTGTCCTTGGGCTTTCTCAAGGTTAGAGCTCTACCACTTGAGTCACAGCATCACTTCTAGCTTTTTTCTATGTATGTAGTACTGAGAAACGGAACCCGGATCTTCGAACATGCTAGATAAGCACTCTTACCACTAGGCCAAACTCCAGGCCCCTCAGTGCACTTTTTTTAAAAAGTTTTTTTTCTTTAATATATTTTTATTATAATTAATAGGAGGGTTACACTATATTTGTCAGATAGAAGGTGCATTACTTCTCATGTTTTTTGTCCCATATCCCTCCCTCCATCCCCTCCCCTCATCTTGTTTTCCCCCCATTCCTGCACTTTTTTTTTTGCCAGTCCTGGAGCTTGAACTCAGAGCCTGAGCACTATTCTTGGGCCTTGAGGCTAGAGCTCTTACCACTTGAGCCACAGCACCACTTCTGGCTTTTTCTATGGATATGTTACAGAGAAATTGAACTGGGGTCTTTGTGCACACTAGACAAGCACTCTACCACTAGACCAAACTCCCGGCCCCTTAGTGCTCTTTTTTGAGAGCTGATCTAGCCCAGTAATGATTGAATGACAGGTCTGGCAACCTCTGATATCTAGCTGTCCAGTCAGAAATGAGGGAGCCCATTGGACCTGAAATTGGCGCCTAGGTGGGAGTCCACTGGATCTAAATTCAGTGCCAGGCAGTATTGGGATGCCTCTGCATGGACAGAGGGACTGAGTTGTAGGGCTTGTGGTACACGCAGGGAACTAGAGACCATGCAATGTATTCATAACAGTACTTTCCATTGGCCAGCCTTCCCTTCATCCCAAGAGTTTCTAAAGTTCTGTACAGATTAGCTGGGAGCTGTTCCTCATCCCCACCTTGCCTCAGGAGGCACATGTGTGTCCACATTCCCAGTCTATGACCTGGCACACAGCACGTGTGTTTGCTGGGTGATTGGCAGAGTGCATGAGCTCACAGCCCTCAGCCAGGCAGACATTCTTCAGTCCCAGTGCTGGGCTATCAGCCCTGGGCTCTTCTTGCTGACAAGATTTTACTTCCCTCTGAATTTTTCTTTGAGTTGGGTTTGCTGTGAAGGCCCAGGTTCTGCTCCTGGTTGTATGTGCTGGGAAGGAGGCCATGGCTGGAGAGGAGGCAGCAGGGTAGAGTCGCCATTCCAGCTGTTCTTCCATGTGGGCCCTTGTCCAGATAGTGCCTGTGCCCAAGAGGCCAGGGAGGCCCACAGGTGCCAGCTCACAGGAGCCAGGGGGTCTGGCCAGACTAGTGTCCCTCCTGGGCCTAGCAAACAAGCGTCAACCTATATTTAGTCCCTGATCTAGGTGTGGAGATTTATGGGAGCTGAGGTCCTGGCCCAGCCTGGACTGAGGACAAATCTCTCTGGCTCCTTCCTCTACCACCCAAGGTCAGGGAAAGGCTGTTTTCAATCATCCAAGAGCAGAGTGAAAAGGGGACTATGAATGAAGGAGTGAAAGGAGGATAGAGGAGAGGAAGAGGAGTGGGAAGGAAAAGTATGAAGGTGAGGAGAAGGGGAAGATGCTAAGGCAGAGGAGAGGGACAGGGGAGAGGGTTAGTGAGAAGAGGAGAAGAGAGAGCTGGATAGAAAACAAAGGGAGGACAGAAGACAGGGAGAAGAAAGAGAGGGACAGGAAGTAGAAGAGGAAAGGAAAGAGGGAGGAGGGGGATTAGAGGAAGGAGGAGGGGGAGAAGAGAGAGGAGGGGATAGGGAGAGGGAAAAGAAGGAGAAGAGAGGAGGGAGGGGGAGGGAAGAGGGGAGGAGAGAATGGGGAAGAAGGAAGAGAAGAGAGAGGAGGGGGAGGAGTGGATGGGAGGAGGAAGGACAGGAAGGGAGGAAAGAGGAAGGGGATTCAGAAGAAGGAAGGGAAGAGGGAGGAGGGGAGGAAGGTGGAAGGGGAAGAGGAGGAGAGGGCAGGGAGGAGGAAGTAGAGGGAGGACGAAGGAGGGGGAACGTTGTCTGGTTCCCCACACAGAACAATCAGGGGCTGAACCTCGCTGCAAAGAAGGTACGGATAGGTGCCAAGGGAAGAAAGAGTGCAGTTACTTGAATCTAGGCACTGGGTCAGCTTCTTGCACAGGGACAGTTCTCACTTATAGGTTAGGGACCTTGAGTGAGAATCCAAGGCTTGGGCTGCCTCCTGTGGTCTTTCTGCCCAGTGCCTTTGTCCAGCAGGGGCCTCTTCTACGAGGCCCCCTTCCTCCAATCCTAGGAACTCCTCTCTCACCCAGGACCACCAGGGCCTGTTCTTCTCTCTGAAAACCCCTCACTTACTATCCACTGCCTACCCCTCACATGGCCTGGCACACAGAAGTCCACGGAGCAGCAGGAAGGAGAAGAGGACAGAGGGAGGGAGTTCTTGGGCCCAGAACTGAGGGGAGAGCTGACCAGACCTAGAACAGGTCATTTGTTCTAAAATATCTTAATTATCTACTCATTAACCGTCTTTTTTGCCTAACAGCCACCTTTCTGATTTGTTCTGGTAATTGTTTGGCTATCCTAAAAATAGCCTGATGTTATAATCAAGGATTTTGTTTAAGAAAGAGACCTGAGAGCCTGGTTGGACTCCTGGATCCTCACAGTGGCCCAGGACTTCACCCCAGCTTCTCCCTGGCCCACAATGGGAAGAATGGCGTCATCTAGAGTTGTTGAGAAGTTCTAAACCAGAGAAGCATGGTGAGTAGTGCCAGGCCTTTCAGGCCACTGGCAGAATAATCTTTCCTCCCTTACCTTGGTAAAAATAAAACGACATCTTAAAAAAGTTAGAATTCTCATGGATCAAAGATCTCAATATCAGACCTGAAACCTTGAAACTGTTACACGATAGAGTTGGAGAGACACTGAAAGTCATAGGCATAGGCAAAAACTTCCTGAACAGAGTCCCAGGGTTACAACAGATTGGAGAGAGACTCAACAAATGGGACACCTAAAAATAAAAAGTTTCTGCACAGACAAAGACATAGCTACAAAGTAGAAAGACAGCCAACCAACTGGAAAAAGATATTTACCAATTATATGTCAGACAAATGCTTATAATCCAGTATTTACAGGGAACTAAAAAAACTAATCCCCCCCCAAACCCAACAAACCAATCACTGAATGGGCAAGAGAACTAAAGAGAGACTTAACAAAAGAAGAGGTAAAAATGGCAGAAAAGCCTATGAGAAAATGCTCATCATCCATGGTCATAAAGGAAATGCAAATAAAAACATCCCTAAGATACCACCTTACCCCAACAAGAATGGCCAAGATTTTGAACTCAGACAATGACAGATGCTGGTGGGGTTGTGGAAGAAAAGGAACCCTACTGCACTGCTGGCGGGAATGTAAGCTAGCTCAGCCACTCTGGAAGGCAGTTTGGAGGTTTCTTAAAGAACCGAAAATAGGGGCCAGGAGTTTGGCCTAGTAGTAGAGTGCTTGCTTAGCATGCAAGAAGACCCAGGTTCAATTCCTCGGTACCACATACATAGAAAAAAAAAAAGCTAAAAAAAAGCTGGAAGTGGTGCTGAGGCTCAAGTGGTAGAGCTCTAGCCTTGAGAAAGTCCAAGGACAGTGCTCAGGCCTTGAGCTCAAGCCCAGGACTGGCAAAAAAAAAATGAATGGATACAAAAATTGTGGTTACATATATACAATGGAATTCTAGACAAAATAAAGTAATGGCATTTGTTGGGAAGTGGACGAAACTAGAGTGAATAATGTTGAGTGAGATAAGTCAAGACAAAGGAACAAAAGGTGCACGATATCCTTAATATGTGGCTATTAGATCCAAATAGTACAAGAGCGATGGCTCAATATTTGGGTACCCAAGGTTATGGACATGGTATTGGAGATGTAAACATAACTAGATAGACATAAACATCTATGATGGGCTATATACTCCACAGACATGATGTTTTATTACATAGATTAATATGTATCTATGACATCAAACCCTCAGCTTAATTTTAATTATGTTCTAAAATCTATGTGTCAGTGATTGTATATAGAGATTCCTTCTTGAATACTTGTTTGTTAAACATGACATTTGAAATATGATGTAAAAATCAATGTTAATAAAAAAGTTAGAATTTTCAGCAAAGTGATTTTAGACAAATTGGCTGAAGAGTCCTTAAAATGTTTACAATTAGATACAGTAGAAAAATGATAGCAGAGAGGATACAGATTCATTTGCCCTTTGTAAAGCTCTGCAAACCCAAGCCTTGCAAGGAAGACAGAATGAGGCAGGCTATACCCTCAGACAAATGCTACAAACAAAACAAAACAAAACCTTACACACTGACAAAATGGCAAAACCAGACCAAATTAGCTGATTAGGTTAGAAAACACTCAGGAAAGAGCTGAATTGGGAAAAGTCATTAGATGAATTAGCTTCTGACAAATGTGCTGGAGGGCCCTGTGTCTGCCTGAGTGTGTTGGGGAAGGAGTGGGCCTTTTTATGTGGGGGTGAGGTCTTCAGGGGAGAGCCAGGCTGGCTGGGGAGAACTCACAATCCTGAGGCCTGTGCATCCTCTTTGTGGAGCCTGTCTTGAACAGATGACCCCATCAGAAGTCAGGATTTTGAGCTGTCTGTCTGAGCTGAGGATAGGGTAGGGGCAGACAAATGGCATGAAAAGGCTGGTTGTGGACTGGCTGAGTAGCCTTTCTCTGAAATGCTTGGGAGCAAAACTTTCCTGAATCTTCCTGACTTGGGATATTTGCCTAGACTTTCCTGGATGAACATCTCTATCTAAAAGGTGGATTAAACCAAACAAGTTTTGCTGGAAAGTTTTGAATTTTGAACATTTCTCCCTCCATGATCACCTTCTACCCTTTCTTTCCAGAGGTGAGCCAGATGATTAGTACCAGGCCCAGGTTCCAGGCTTTCCTCCTGGCTTATGTAGTGTGTCTGATCCCAGGCTCCCTCCCTTCCCCTGCAGGTCAGACTAGGCCTTAGGTGTCCCTCACCTTTGGAAGGCATTTCAGATCTCATCTAGCTTCAGCCCTGCTGTTTGCAGTTGGGGCCTCAGGCTGCCCCCCCACCCCGCCCCTGCTAGTCCCCCTCAGTTCCAATCTCTACCCTGCAGACTTGTCTGCCAGGTCCCACTCAACTCCTGTCAGGCCATATCACACCTTTGCACTCTTCTTCTTAGGTTCAATTTACAGTCTATAAATACACATAACTCCTTGCCATTCTTCCTGCCAAGGGTCTGTTTGAACCAGAACTGCAGGAGGGCAGAAGGCACTGTGTTCTGCCCACCCTGCATGGCGTGGATTGGAGAAGAGATAGAGCCAGGTCCTCCTGGCTTACTGCCCCTCCCCCACTCCATGGCTCAACTCTCTGGTTCTCCTTTCCCAGGGTGCAGAAATCTTAGAATAGTTGGCCAAGGACCCAGGAATAAATCCTATTACCTTGAAGGCCGAGGGAGGGCAAGGTCAGAAAGACCAGGGTGTGTTTGCTCCCAGCTGGTCTGGACGAGGATTTAGCTTTTCTGTCTCAGGAAAATGAGGGCAGAGCTTCCATTGTCCCTCAAAAGAGCTGAGAGCCAGAGTCACTGATGAGGTCACTAGGTCTCAGAACCCAGCTCATCTCTTCTGTGCCTCTGCCTGGCTGAGCCCTAGAGCAGTAGTGTGCTCAAAGCACCTCGAAAGGCTGGCAGCATGGCCCCCAGGGGGATGGCCTGAGGGGACTCCTTACCTCAACCCCAGAACCTTGTGAAAGGAACCAGTCCTGAAAATGAGCTCCAAGCGCACCTGTCTGGAGGTGGGCAGTGAACCCACCACCCCCTCCACCCACCCTAGATTCTGTTCTCAGGGGCACAAAGGACCTGGCATCTGGGGCCCCCTTCACATTAGGGTCCTCAGGGACACTGGGAGGACCTGGCAGCCCAAGGCCCACTTCCCACCGGGGCCCTCACCACCTGGGACAGTGCCCACCTCCAGGCCTTGGCCCGAGTACAGGGTAGAGGCCTGTTTTCATGGCTGATGCACTGTGGTTGATGTTTCCCCCAGGACTGACATCATATGAGCATAGTGCCAAGGGCTTTCCCCATTTTTGCTTCCACTACTCCTCGTGACCACCTCTCCAGGAAGCATCATCTCAGCCTCCATTTACAGTGTGGAAACTGAGACTGTGTTGCCTGAGCTTGTCACACATGAGGTGGCAAGGCCACTTTGCTCACAGGTGGGTGTTCCCTGTGTGTCTGTGGGACAAATGCTGAGAATAGTCCTTTCCACAGGGAGAACACTGAGGCATAGGACTGTCCCCGGGGCTTGCCTGTGACATCAGCACAGAGCAGGCTTCCTGACATCCATCCTGGCTCTGGCTGGCATGATGGAACCTCCCAGCTCCACTTGGTCCTTGGGACTGTCTTCCTGGCACAGTTCTTTATGGAAAAGATGTCTTAAGATAGAGCAGCTCCCTGCACTTTGAGCCTCAGTTTCCCTTAGAGATAGAATCTTCCCACACTTGTTTCTGGGGCTACTCCTGACCTCACGTACATTTCTTTAGCAATTTCTTTTACTTTTTCCTTTGCTTTTACCTCAACTCTATAGCAGATTCTGATTCTAGGGAGGAAACTCAGAATCTTTTTTGCTTTATTGTCATTAAGTATTTGTGCGAAGGAGTTGCCACTTAACAAACCGGTTCATGAATACAACTTATCTACCCAGAATCTCTGTGTTATGGCTCCTCTAGCACTGGGGTCTTCCTGGCACAGTAGCGAGTGGCAGTAGGTGAAAAAAGCGCTCTGGTGGTCTGCTGGGGAGGTGCAGGGGGCCATGGGGGAGGGGAAAGAGAATAGATATTGTGGGAGAATTTTTAGCTTTGCAGAACTAAAGTGTTACCTGCACCTCTCTGCTAGTCTCCATTTTTCCCCTGTCCTGTCCTTGCTGTCCACTACTCCTCACCCAGGCAAGTGACCCCCATCTGGACATAGGATGCACCTGGTTACTGACCCTGTGTCAGGAGAGTTCCAGGCTCTGCTGCCCCCACCCCTCAACTCCCTTCCCACACTTACTTGGAGCAGAGAGAGCAAACAGAGGAGGAGCTGAGGGACATGGTGCAAGCCCGGAAGCCCCATGGACACATCAAGCTGTGGCTAGGGGCCGGGGACCAGAACTGCTGCCCAGCAAAGCCGAGCCTGCCCAGCCTCACCGGCTCAGAGCTGAGGTGAAGCCCTGGGTGCCCCGGGATGAGGGACATTCTCTGCCTTCCTTAGCCAACAGAGACACGCCCTCTGTCCGCCCTCTGGGCTATTTATAACTGGTGCAGGGCAGTAGCTGCTCAGCCAAGGGACAATTCCCCTCTACCCACAAAACAGGGGTTTGAACCTTCCTCCTCCTACCAACAATGCCTATTGGGGGGTTTCTGACCCTCAGAGTGAGGCAGAGAAAAGGAGGGGTCTTTGGCTGTGGTCCTGGCCAAAAGCAGAGTGAATCTGCCCCTCCCCGTCCCCCAGCACCTCCCGGAAGATCACATAGGCCCAGGCCACGCCAGGCAGGGGACGATGGAAGATTGTGCATAGAAGTGATACTATGTAATGTGTGTCGTGTGATGTGGTGTGATATCCTGTGCTTTGGTAAACTGGTTGATGTCATGTGATATGGTATGTGATGCAGTGTGCTGTAGCATGATGCAGCATGATGTAGAAATACATCATTGATGAATCTGGATAAAGTCTATAGCTAGGACTTGGATCGTTTCTTACCTTTTCTCTACACTTGAAATTATCTAAAAATAAAATGCTAAGAAGAAATAAAAAACAACAAGCAAATAAAACCAAACCCAAAAGCAGTAACAGCAAATGCAGCCATGTGGGGATCATGCAGATTCTCAGGAGGAAATAGAGGCTGCCTGGGGAGTCTCAGTGTGATGCCCTGCCTATGCACTGCTCTCCTGTGTGATGGGGTGGGTGTCCCCCTTCCCTGTCCTCCTGTGGGGGAGGGAAGTGCATGCTCCTTCCCTGAGCCATGGAGCAGACTCTGAGCTGCTCCTGACCCAGAGCCAGGCTGGGGTTAAATGCTTAGTGGCCTCCCTTGGTCCTGTATCTGGGGAAAGTATTCAGGGAATGTGGTTAAATAGCCTGGGCTCTGTCCTGGGGGAAGGGAGGAGAAGGCAGTGTGTGGGGGTGAGGGTCAGTGCTCTGGAGCTTTTAGGCTGGATACTCTCCCTGCTGGTTACTCAGGACAGTAACCAGGTCTTGAACTCAGGACTTGAGTGCTATCACTGGGCTTTCTCAAGGCTTGAGCTCTACTGTGTGAGCCACAGCACCATTTCCGGCTTTTTCTATGCATGTGGTACCAAGGAATTGAACCTGGATCTTTGTGCATGCTAGGCAAGCACTCTGCCACCAGGCCAAACTCCCAGCTCAAACAGAATATTTTCTTGTCCTTCAGGGTCTCTCCTGTACCCCCTTCCTCCAGGAGGCCTCTGATCCACTGAACTGCTCTCCTTCCTTCTTTCCTAAAATCTCACAGGCCATCCCACACCTCATCTCTCAATGTTCTCTAATCATGTCTTGTGTGATGTGTCTGCCTCCCATCACCCAGTGGTCCAAGTAGATAAGGGAAGGGTCATGTCCATGAAGAGGGGTCAGGGGTCCTGTCCATGAAAAGGGTCAGGTAGACTCCTCCTCTTTGTTCTGAAGTTGCCTCCTTCCTCATCATGTTTTGCTACACAGACACTGTAGCAACTGTCTGTTGAATACTTGATTCTTTGTGTGCCAGAGCCAATGTAATAGCTAAGATGGTTCCACCTCCTGAGATGCCATCCCACATGCTTTCCTGCAGCTATGAGAATTACTGGCAAAGTATACACTGGCCCAGTGCAGATGAATGAATGAGGGTCCAGACCATGTACCACTGAATGCTGTTGTTCTTCTCTCACAGAGATCTAGAGATGGAAGCTGTGTGTGAGCTGCACAGGGTGAGCAGTGAGCCTTCACACAAGGGGGCAGAGAAGAGAGGCCCAGGAAGTAGGAACCAGGGACAGTGGTCTGGGTGGGCTTTCATCAGCTTGAAAGCTAGCCCTGCTTTCCCTCCAGGGTGGGTTTCCAGCATGCTCCCCTCTCCCCCAGGTTAGTTCAGGGTACATTTCTGACACTTGTTACCTAAAGGATCAAGAAGTGAGCAGGTGCAGAACTCAGAGTAGAAGTTGTGCAGGGAATGGTTAGATAATCCATCCCTATATCTAGGAAGCTACAGTGCTGGGGAGAGTCCAGACTTCTGTACGTTAACTTGGGCTATTTTATGTATCATGTCCTTGAGCAGAGACGGTCCAGGGGAGGGTCAACAAGAATTGGAACCCCAGCCCTGCCCCAGCTTGGCCAGCCCTGGCTCAAGCCTGCCCTACATGGCTGCTGCACTGACATCTGCTCTCCTGTGCTGCATCAGGTGAGGTCCAGAGTCAAGGAGAGACAGCACCCTTACCCTGCCTTACCTATGGCCATGTGTTCACAGGTGTGCGATGCTATGGTCTTAGCTGAGGCCTCACCAAGCTAGCTGACTGCTAACTGCTGTCTGCTTTATTTCATTTTCTTTTCTGGTATCGGGGCTTGACCTCAGTGTGTCATGGTCTCACTTGGCTTTTTTGCTCAAGGCTGGTGTTCTACCACTTGAGCTACACACACTTCCAGCTTTATGATGGTTAATCAGAGGTAAGAATTCCTTAGACTTTTCTGCCTGGGCTGACTTTGAACCTTAGTTCTCAGAACTCAGCCCCTAAGTAGCTAGGATTTTAGGTAAGAGCCACTTCTGCCCATCTGTAGTCTGCTTTTGTTGAGAAATTTTGGAACATGATTCTGTAGTTTTGTGGAAAGGATAGGAATTGACCTTGCTTCCTGTTGATTTCTTCTCCTGGTTTCCCTCCTTCCCTCCCTCCTTCCCTCTGAAAACCTGGTTCAGGGAAGGCAGAGCCAGGCATGAGTTCTATGGGATTCTGTTGGCATTCATCTCTGCAGAAAAACAAGTCATTTCCCAGATAACAGAGGCTGAGTCAGTTCTGGCAGAGCTGTACCTACTCACAAAGAAGCCTTGAACTTTATGCCAAGAACAGCTGCGGGGCTTGTGTTTCCAGCGTGGTTAAGGCTCATGTGCCGCTTGGCTGGGTTCAGGTTCTGGTGCTGAGTGGCACTGGGCCTGGCTTCAGCTGTGGCTTCCCAGCTATCCCAGCCCTGCCCCTGTCGCCCTAAGCCTCCCCACCCCCACCCCTGCTGAAGCCTGGAGTGGATTCCTAGGGTAAAGCAGGACAGACTGCTGCTAGGCTCTGGAGGCATGGCCTGTACTGAGCCTCTGGTACTCCTCTGGGGACCCTTGTGAGGCTCCTGCTGTGGGCCCACCCCTGCCCTGCTCCAGTGCTCCCTGCACTTCCCCTTTTCTTCCTCCCTGCAAATATAGGGAGAACAATTTCTGTGGAGTGAGGATCGAGGTAGTGCCCGTGTGACAACCCAGAGGGACATTGTTATTTTATCATGTGAGTCATGGGGCCCATTGCTAGATGACTTCATCCTCCGTGGACCTTCTCAGAGCTGTGGCGTTGATGGGTGATTCAGCCTTCAGTCACTTGTTGTCAACTGAAACATCATCCTGCACGGACTGGCTTTGAACTGTGGTCCTCAGATTTCAACCTCTGGAATAGCTAGGATTACAGGCCTCTGGCACCAGGTTCAGGATGCATTTTCAGGATGAACCCTTTTATACATTTCCCCTTGCATCATCATCATCATCATCATCATTATCATCATCATCATCATCATCATAATCATTGTCATCACCATGACACACTATGATGAGACATCCTATACTTTTAGTGGCTCTCCTGGTGACCAACAAGACCATCAGAAAATGAGGAGTGAGGCTGAAAGCCTGGGAGGTTTGTCTTCTGCCTGATTCCCTTGGCCTAGGCCTGTACAGGGAAGGGAGGACTCCACCCTTGCTGCATGACTTATCAGCCAGGAACCTCTGGAAAACTGGGTTTTAGCCTCAGCCTCAAACTTCTCATCTGTCAAATGGGCTAAGTGTTGCTGCCATGGATGGGGCTAAGAAGCTGAGTTTCCAGAGTTTTCCTTTCCTGGTTCCTGCTTAGCCTTGTTCTAGTCAAAGGCTGATGTCTCTCAGGGATATGCTCTGGTCATCCATGGTCCAACCTGCTTTGTCCCCTTGACCCTGCCTGTGACAAGAGGTAGAACTTCTTTCCTTTCACTGGAGTCTACTCTTAAGCCTGGATCTTGGCACTCTAGAACATGAGAAGGCCCTAAAAAGTATAAATGAGGCCGGGCACTGGTGGCTCACACGTGTACTCCTAGCTACTCAGGAGGCTAAGATCTGAGGACTGCAGTTTAAAGCTAACCTGAGAAGGAAAGTCTGTAAGATTCTTGTCTCCAGTGAACCACCAAACCAAGCCAGAAGTAGAGCTGTTGCTCAAGCGGTAGACAGTCAGCCTTCAGCAAAAGAAGATCTGGACCAAGTCTGTGCTCTCTGGTACCCTGCCATGGTGCTCATCTGTGGGACTGGCTGCCTGCATTTGCAGGTCTGTGGCCCTTCCAGGCCTCCAGTTCTCACTGGATTCCGGAGCTCACTAAGGCACCAACCTATTGCCCTCAGGCTGCTCTTACCCTATCCTTGTTTGTGAAGGGAGAATTAGGATTTCACCCCAAAGCCTTTCCTGTCTTTTCTGTCTAAATTCAGGTGAGGGGTTGACAGCCATGATGCAGTGAGGCTTGGACTGCAGATCTCACAATGGTGTGAAAGGCCTCCACCATGCCAGGAACTACAGGAAGCTCAGAAATTACAGGGAGTTCTAGACTTTTTCTTCCCTTAAGAATGTCAGTGCAAGGCTCAGCTGTAGCTCAGTGACAAAGCACTTGACCTAGGAAGTGCAACAACATGGGTTCAATTCCCAGTACCAAAAAAAGAAAAGACAAAAAAAGAATGTCAGCGTTACAGCCATTAATGGAGCCATAATAGGAGGGATTTGCTTGTGGAATTGCAGCTCCTGTACAATCGGCTAATGCTTTCTTCCCAGGTATAAAGACTATTGACAAAGGAGAGTCAAATTACCCTGCATTCCCCAGCTCCTTAGGAAGAAGGGAAAATTGACTTTTGAATATAGCATAAATATCACCACACACATCTCCACGTACAGACTCTGCAGTGTCTATGTGTGTGACCTTGACTGAGTGACCACAGTTCTCAGGAGTGGGGGGTGGGGGGCAGCCACCTGTGTAGCCAGTAAATAGGACCTGCCACTGTCAGATGCTTCTTCATTTACAGTGGTGTTATGGCCTGAGAAGTCCATGGCAAGAGAAAATATCCTAAGTAAAAAAACCCGTGCATAGCGAGGCACAGAGGCTCCAGTCTGTGATCCCAGCTACTTGGGAGGCAGAGATTAGGTAAGATAAGAGGTAAAAAGAGGCCAAAAGAAGCTTTTGAGACTCCATCTCAAACAACAGCTGGACACCTTGATGTATGACTGCTACCCCAGCTATAGGGGAAGCACAAAGGCTGGACACTGTGGCTGTGGCTGTCATCCCCAGGCACTCAGGGAAGCACAAATGAGATAATCACTGGTCAGCCAGACTGAGCATAAAGCAAGACCTAGCCTGTGCAAAAAGGAGCTGTCAGCATGGCTGGAGTGGTAGCTGCTTGCAAGCCTGAAGCACACGAGTTTAATCTCCAGTGCTGCCAAAATACAAAGGCAGGAACACATCACAGCTTAGCAACGCAGTGCATTGTCACAGCTTCTGTTTTCTTCTCTTCTGACCACGCGCCCACCAGGACTGGGCTTGGATAGCTACCCAGCATTGCAAGGGAACTCAAAAATCTTGTAAATGGCTAGTCTGGGACAAGAGCCAAACTCAGATCTGATGGATGGCTTCCATTGAATTCTCGCTACTTCCTCACCATTGTAGACTCGTAATGTTCCAGGCTGAGGCATCTTAAATTGGGAGCCATGAGTACCTCACTTGCTGGCTGACTTTGAGGAGTTCATGTGTTAATCTAAACCCAGCAGTTGAATCAGAGCCTGGCCAGTGCATGCCCACCAAACCTGGAAGCTGCTGTAACCAAGTGGATGGAAGAGGCTCAGATGGGAGGTCTTCCTGACCTCCAGCCCCAGGCCTGTCCCCAGCCCCAAGGGCTTGGCCCAGAAGTGATACTGGCTTTTACAGATGTTTATAAAAATCTAGCAATAGTTGGCAAACTAATACACAAGAGGGAACTTTGAAAAGGACTATAGAGAGTTCAGTTTCCTTCATTTTACGAACGAAAACTGAGGTATGGAGAAGGGAAGGGCTTACTCAGAAAGAGTGCCTTTTAGAGCTGGGCTATCCCTCTGGGCAGGAGGCTCTCTGAATTCAACCCTTGATATCATACACACCCACCCCTACACATAAACACCACACACCACACACATACACACATGTACACACATACATACACATACACACACAAAAAACGTAAGCTGTGTATGATTAGCCATACTAATTCCAGAGAATTAAAATTCTTGCAGTGTTTTCTGTTCTGAAGATGGATATCTGAGCCCACAGGCAGGCACAATTCCAGATCATCAGAACCTCAGAGACATTGCAGGATTGAAAGAGCCTTTCTGAGGGTTCCCAGGGAGGGAAATAGTCAGCTCTTCACTGAATAGAGTTAGATGTAGAGTCAGAAGCAATCCTTAGCCTTCCAACCAGGCATGCAAGGGCCGGAAGAACACCCTTCCCCAGCCTTCCCTGCCTTGCCTATTGACTGCCCCGTAGGGGACGGAGAAGAGTGGGCATCCATCCTCTTTGGCCCTGTACCCCCTATTCTGCCATAGTCTGAGGGGAAGCTGGGCCCTGCTCTGAGGTAAGCTGCCTGGCTTCTATCCCTTCTCTTGGAGTCTAGGCAGACCCCAGCTGTGGCTCCAGGGTCTCTTGCAGACTTTGCCAGCCTTTCCCATGAAGTGAAGGTGTCCTGTTACAGAGGAACAGACCCCCCCCACCCCCAGCTCTTCTCCAGAAGGGAGAACCTAAGGGACCCACACTCCTCCCTTCCCTGACACCTTAGGCTTCCATGAGAACTGTCTCCATTTGCTCCGTCTGGACTCTATCTTCTGACTTCCATCCCTGGGTTGTGGAACATGGGCCAGAAGGCCAGGCTAGAATGCAGAAAGCATCACTAACTCATCCACACCTGCTGCTGGGACTTGCCCTGTGCCAGGACCTGCCCTGCGCTGAGCCCTCTAGTCGGGAACAGGAAAGATGGGATCACTGTCCTGGCAGCCTCAGGGCTGGCAGGGAGGCAGGTAGTAAACGAGATGATTGAGTCAGATGCTCATGAGTCATGCAGGCAGAGGTGCTATGGGTGAAAGGAAGCAGGGTGGGTGATTTGAGCAGGAAGCCCCCTTGGGGAGTGTCCTTGACCTAAGAACTTGAAAGGGAAACTACCATTTAGTGATGGGTGGAGCCTCGTTCTTCCTGCACTTCCTTTGTCTTGTCTGCAGAGACAGTGCTCAGGAACAGTGCTCCAGACACAGTGTAAGCACAGCACAGAGCACCACCACCCAATGCACCCACTGAGTGGGGTAGGGGCCTGGAGGGCACGGAGGGCAGGAGTGACGGGACACTGTCCCTCATCAAGGCCCACTGACAGGGTTGAGTGACAAGCAGCTTCCCTAGGAACCCTGCTCCTTGAAGGGCATCTGGCTGCAGCTTCTGCCTCCATGCCCCTGTCTCCACATGCCAGCCTTCACCCTCCTGCTCCACCTTGGCATAGTGCGAAATTAGCTTGATTTTGGTGGTTTGGACTTTGGGCCTATGTCGACCCCTGCATGCTCTCCAGCTATTTTAGCTAGGCTTTCTGTCACTGGTAATGTAAGGGGCCGTGATCAAAGGAAGGAGTCTGACACAAAAGCGGAAGTTAAACAAAGCTTTATTCCTGGCCTCGCATAGAGAATCACACTGACCAATCAGGGCCGTCTCTAAGATGTGTGAGAGTGGTCTTGCCTAATCTCAAAGGCTACTTTTATAGATCACCACACACAGGTGGTTGGGCTTGGCCACACACAGGTGGCCAATAGCATCTCAACATACATGTGTGACCACTGATGCCTTAGTTATTTCATGGTTGCTGTTTGAACTGACCTGTCATCTTGGTTGATTTTAGCATCACCGCTGCCCTGACAAAGGAAGGGGCAAGGAGCTCTCTCTACTCTGGCAGACAAAGGGAGAAGGGAGGAGCTGTCATTCTTGGGTGCTTTTTACTGATTGGATGTCTCTTCCTGCTCTGGCTGCCCCTGTAATCTGAGCTCTGTTATCAGGGAATTGCATTCCAGACTTTATGGCTTTCTGTGGTAGCCTCTTTATGGACTGGGTTAGTTACTAAAAATGGGGGTCCTCTGGCTATGTGGGTCCTTACATTGGAATTACCGGCATATATCACCACATCAGGCTCCCCTCCATGGGGACAGTGTCTTGTAGATTTATCTGCTTAGGCTAGCTTAGAATTGTCATCCTCCTAACTTCGGATTCGTGTATACTTTGGAAGAAAGACACACATCACATCCCCTTCAGCAGTAGTTTGACAACAGGTCTTTCGAATTTTCCTGCCCTGACTGGCCTCAAATCACAAACTCTTATCCTCAGCCACCCAGGTAGCTAGGACTACAAGCATGAGCCTCGGGCACCTGACTTCTGCAGGGATGTTCATGCTTTGTTGGCTGGGCTGGGCCTGGGCTCTGGAAGAGCAGTAGAGAGTCAGAACCCACCTTAGTTCTAGCCTCAGCTCAGAAGGCTTTGGAAATAAGGCCTCTAATAATTAAAAAGAATCACGGCCCCCCTCCTCCTGCCTCTGGGGAGGGACACTCATCTGCAAATAAATTAAAACCAAATCTAGCAATTTGCATGACTTGCTTTGCCGGTGCAGGGCTGTGGAAGCTTCCAGAATCTGGAAGGGGAGGTGGCATGATTAATGCTCCTTCACTCGACTCATGTATTCTGCGCGGCACCTCTGGACATGGATTCTGTGCAATGTTTACACTGTGCCCGGAGCACTGTCCTTCAGCACTGGCTCTGAGCACTGTCCTGGAATATTGTCCTGAAGCACTGACCCTGAGCATTGTCCCTGAGGACTGACCCTGAGCACTATCCCTGAGCACTGACCTTGAGCACTGACCTGAGCCCTGCCCTGCAGACCAGACTAAGGAAGTACGGAAAGGTGGCTCCATCCATCACTAAATGGCTGTTTGGCTGGGGAGCTGTCTCCAGGGACCATGCAATGACTTTCTGGTTCTTTAGTGGCCTCAGGTCAACCCTTTATCGCTTGATGCCTCAGTTTACCACCAGGAAATAGAAAGAAACCTTTAGTCACTGCAAACAGTGACCCCCCAGGGCTCGTTACCATCCTGGACCCTCACATTCCTCCCTCACCTCCTCTACTGTGACTCTCACATTCCTCCCTGACCTCCTCCACTCCACTCACCTTCCCTCTGCTCCAGCCCTGCCTTCATGCCATTCCTGAACCTGCCAGCCCCTTTCCAGCCTTGAGACCTTTTTTCTGACTGCTGACCCTGCACTAAGTTTTGGCTCCAGATTCGATCCAGGCCCTTTGCCTCCTCTTCTTCAAATGTCACCTCTCCTTGCCACCTCTAGTTTGGACATTAAACTTGTGGATGGACAGCTGCCCTGTGGGGGCTCCTGAGTTGGTGAGTTTTCTGCAGGCTGGAAGACCTCAGAAGTCTGAAGCTGGCTATGTGGATCCTGGAGCCCCTTGAGGAGGGGCCTTGTAGACAGTAGTCTTTGAGCTTCTGCTCCTTGCCTGGTACTGCCCTCTAGTGGCCATAGAGAGCCACTGCTACTCAATGACCAGCACTGCCCTCTGCTGCCTTGCAGTGCCTCTACAGCACCTAAGGCCAACCCGGGGCTGAAACTCAGTCTTTTGCTGGCAGTGGAAGGAGAATTCGCTTATTATAGTCCTCAGTGCAAGGCCCAGAGCCCCCAGGAATATAAGGAAACCAGGTTGGAAAACACTGGTGGACTGCCAGGGTGACAATTGAGAGCTGCTCTTTCTCTGAAACAAGGATGTAATAGAAGTCAAATCCCAGGACCCACCAGTAGGACGGTGGTGAGGGAGTGGAATCAGCCTTTGGGGGACCCAAACCTATATGTGGCTTAGGGAGTGACATTGGGCAGTTAAGGGGGGGGTGTCCACCAGATCTGGCAGCCCTTAGGATGATGAGAGGAGCTGCAGAGTGAGCCTCTCCTTCCAGCATGGCTTGGATTGATTTTCCAGTTGGAGCTGGTTTATTTCCAAGAGTCATGACTCTAAAGTTAAATGATAGGGAAAGTGTCATAGAGACAGAGCCTCAGGAGAATCTCATTTGGCTTCAAGTTGGGCTGGACAGGTAGGCAGGGGTGTGTCCATACAAGAGAACACAAAAGTCACTCCGGATACCCATCCTTAAACCCTGTATCCTCTTTCCATTCTCCCTTAATAACCAGTAGTGACAAATCCAAAGCCAGAAAGCCTCAGATTTTTCAGGAAGCTTATGCTTGAAGGGGTCCTTGATAATCCTTTCCTGGCCCTGGGTGCTTCAACTAGGCTTTTGAGTGAACAAATAACCCCAGGGCCATGCAATCACACTCTGCCCAACTGCACGGAGGCCTTGTTTCAATTCATCTTGGTGTTGCTACTGCTGGATGTCTGACCTTGGATGCTAACCTTCTCCCTCCCTCCTTGTTGAATCTCAGTCTCCCTTCGGGTACATCTGAGGCATCCCCTGTATTTGGCTCTTCCTGTTGGCTGCAGACTTGTCCCCTTCTCAGATGGACTATAGCCTCTCAGTCAGATGGTCCAGAGGACGTCTTCCAGGTTTAACTTTAATGTTTTGCTTTCAGTCATGGTGCCTGAGCAGCAGGCACAGTAGGTGGGCAGGTAGAGTCTTTGGGGTTGGGGCTCCTTCTAATCCTCTTCATTCTGCCCTGCATCTTATCTAGGCCCTACCATGCCTGCTACACATCCTTCTAGGGCCACATCTACCCCTTTCCCTCTAGCCTCTTGTTAATCTTAGCTGGGTTCAGGTCTCTACAGCCAAAGCCAGAGCCCTACTTGGTGTTGGATTTCTGGCTGGAGCAGTTTTTCTTGGCAAACTGTCATGAACATAGGGATGCAGCAAAGTCCCCTGTGCAGGCTGGCCTGTGGGTTCCTGGAAGGTAACATTTATGGTGTAGATGCTGCTGGCACCGGGAAGGGAGAGAATTACAGAGGGACAGAGATGCATGGAGAAACAAAGCGAGAGCAGAGACCAAGGACTGCCTCACTCTTGTTGTTGGCTAGAAACAGGAACGGAAGCCCCTAGGGGAGGAAACTAGACCAGGAGATGGTAAGATTTCATGACTAGGGTCAGCAAGCTTGCCCTTGGAAATAGTTGTCCTTAGCTGGGTTCAGCTTGCTCTGCCATAGTCCTGTTTATTAGTTCTCTTGTTCAGTCTTCCCTTTTTGTATAGGAGTGAACTTAGGCAGAGCCTCTGGAAATCATGGCACACATGTACCATAACACCTCAAACCACACACACACACACACACACACACACACACACACACACACACACACACACACACAACCGGAAAAACCAGATTGCATAGATACCCCAGGGTCCTGAGTATGATCTGGTATTTTCACTGGATTTGGGTGATTGAATCTGGGGCCAGAAACTTCTTGTCTTGTTGGAGAAAGAATTCCAGGATAGACAGAGGACACGTTAGCAGAGACAAGTTATTAATGCACGAGCAAAGCGAAGACCAATTGAAAGGGCGCTCACCACACAGGAGAGCAGACAAGTTCAAGAAGAAAACCATGCAGGGGGCCCAAGACCTCAGGTTTTATTAGGGTCTGCATACATAGGGGTGGTTACTTTTGGAAAATGGGGTTAATGTGTCATCTACCCCCACATGTGCCATGTGGGGAGTTCTTGGCCTTGGATAGCCTGCCATTTTCACAGATTGGGAGAGCCGTGGGTAAGTGAACATGACAGTCTCATTAATGTCTTCAGTGCAGGATGATCTTTATTCATATCAGGCCATAATTTTCAGCCATTGGGCTGCCTACCTCCTGATCTGCACCACTGCTCTGAGAGATGTTGCCACTGAGCACTCTGGGTGAAGGTCATTCCTACAGCTAAATCTACTATGATGTCAAGTGAGGTTTTATATTTGAAAAGTGTCATAAGCTGGGCACTGGTGGCTCACAACTGTAATCCTAGCTATTCAGGAGGATGAGATGCGAGGTTGTAAGCCATGCAGGGTAGGAAAGTTCATGAGACTTTTATCTCTAATTAGCCACCCGCCCCCACATACACACACAAAACAAACCAACAAAACCAAGCCCAAAGTGGCTCAAGTGGTAGGGTGGTAACCTTGGGCAAAAGAAGAAAAGGAACAGTGCCTAGGCCCTGAGTTCAAGTAGAACAAAAAAAAATGTGTCCTCATACTCACCTCACAGCATAGACAGGGTTCCCACACTCACTGTATGCCCAGTGTGAGACAGGGTCTCCTGTGGTTTGACCATGTTCTCAGCATGGGTGCTTATGTGCTTAGGAGTGCTGGGCACATTCAGGCCTTGCCCATGGTGGCATGGGCAGCATCCATGGGAGCAAGTTCATATTCAAGGACTTAGAACCAAAGCTGATGCATTGGCCTCTCCATGTTTCCACAGTGCACAGGCCCTGGTGTCACACGGGGAGGGAAGAGTCCTCCCTCAGAGACAAAGACACCCAGAGTTTACTCATAGGTTTAGTTTCTGGGAAAATGACTCTACAGGATATAAACTTTCATATGTCTTTCATCATCATTCTTATCCTTTTATTTTATTAAATATCAATTTCCCTCTTTTCCGGATTTCTTAGAGCCTGGATTCTGGGGTATTTCCTGTTCAGTGAGAAAAGGGCCAGTTCTGTGCTAAATGGTGCTGCATAAAAGCTCATTCAGTAACAGACCATAAGATGAAGCAGCTACTGAGTTTGATAAAGACAAATGGATGCTGGAATCTAGTTAGCACAAATCCAATCACTGGAAAGCCTGAAGAGAACAGAGGACAGAGCTTCACCAGCAGAGGGAATTCTGCAGTGTACACCTTCTGCTGTGCAGCCACCAATGTCTCTTATCTGGGCCTCGAGGAGCCTGGGGGGTGGTCAGTCCGCTCTAGAGCTGTCCAGAGGAACCACACTGGATCTACACAATTGTAATAAGGCTTCTGAAAGAAATGTCCTAATCCAGAACTAGTAATTACCTATAGCTATCCTCTTGCCACCTGTTCTCCCGAATCTGGCCAGCTTCCTTTCCTTGCTTTATTTTTTAAACTTTTTATTATTTGTTTTACTAAAGTTCTACATACTTTCTTACAATTTTTAGTTTCTTGCTTTAAGTTCCTTTTAACTTTGCACAAAGACAAAACACTCTATATTTTCATATAGACCTCTTGCTAAGATTCAGCATAAGGAAGTTCCCCTGAATTTCTGAGATGGTGGCCAGTGGGATTGGCTAAATCTGGTTTGGGGTTATTGTGTGCCACCAAGTTGTATCTTGTAGACATTGTGAAACATACCGTATGGAATTCTTCTGAAATTAATGGGGCCAGGAGTTTGGCCTAGTGGTAGAGTGCTTGCTTAGCATGCACGAAGATCTGGGTTGAATTCCTCAGTACCACATACACAGGGAAAAAAAAGCTGGAAGTAGTTCTGTGACTCAAGTGGTAGAGCTCTAGCCTTGAGAAAGCTCAAGGACAGTGCTCAGGCCCTGAGTTCAAGCCAGGACTGGCAAAAAAAGACTTTTTATTATCTTTAAGTAGTTATACAATGGTGTTTCAGTTCCATCTGTCAGTTTATGAGTACAAGCCTTCTTGATCAGTGCCTCCCCTTCATATCCACCTCTCTGAGCATTAGAGATTTTAGTAAACATTCAGTAAATCTTTGATTTCTTGTGGGTATCACTGCTTGGGAATTCTTTTCTTTGAAAAGTTATTTACTAATGTGCATATCACTTTGAAGAAAACAATATACAAGTAACAGTTTGGGTTATCTGGGCTGATTTGGGGCCTTCAGATACACATGTTCAAGCCTGTCTCTCATATGTCAGATTCTGACTATACTTGAAGACAGTGGTCATTTTTGTTGAAGTAACTAGGGCAAGAATCTATGATGTGTGTGTGTCTGCTCATACTGGGGCTTGAACTCAGGTCCTTGGGCACTGTTCTTTAGGTCCTTTTGCTCAAGACTGGTATTCTATCACTTAAGCCACAGCCCCACTTTTGGCTTTCTGGTGGTTAATTGAAGATAAGAGACTCAGGGACATTCTTGTTCTGACTGGCAGAAAGAATACATTAAAAAAAAAAGAAGTTTGACAACTGGGAGCTGGTGACTCACGCCTTTAAGTCTGTGAGACTCTTATCTCCAACTAACCACCAGAAAACTGGAAGTGGAGCTGTGGCTCAAATGGTAGAGTGCTACCTTTGAGCAAAAACACTCAGAAACGGCATCCAGGCTCTGCCCGAGTTCAAGACCCACAACTGACAAAAAAAAAAAAAAAAGAAAGAAAAAAGAAGAAGAGACTGAGCTACAGTCAAGGGTCCAAGAAATAATTCCTCAGACACTTTACTCTTGGATTTTTAGGCTCTAGGTCTGAGAGACAATAACTTGGTTGGTTGGCAGGTGGTGGAGTGCAGGGATGGCAGATGGGCAAGTGTGGGGAAGACACTGCTGGATGGGAGTGGTCTTCTCCCGCTCCTAGCTGTCTGCTGCAGAATCGGCCTCCTCACTGCAGCACCTTGCTTGCTGCAGAACCTGCCAGGAGTGGCAAGGATAAGTTGAGGCGATGTGTACAGCTCTTGGAGCTCAAGGCGCCAAGGAGCGGAGGATCTTGGCCTTTTGTCTTCAGCTCTTGAGAAAAGGGATGCGCGCACCCGGGACAAGGGGGTCAAGGCGTCCGAAGGCTGCTGTGCTGCTGAGTGTGCTGCATGGACGGCCTGTGTGGCGCTTCAGGCGCTCAGATCCAGAACGGGCTGACGGGTGGCGCCTTCCCTCATTGCCCCGCCCCTTTGGGGGCGGAGCCAGAGCCCATGCAGAGGCCCCTCCCTTCCTGGAAAGGGGCGGTGCCAGCCAGCTCTCCAGCGAGCGGCCCCTTCCGTTCTGTACTAGCGGGAGGCCCCTCCCTCTAGCCCCGTCCCTGGAAAGGGGCAAAGCCAGCCTGCTCCCCTTATCGGAGGTCCCTTCCCTTCCCATCCCTGGAAAGAGGAGGGACCAGCCTGCCTGCCTGCGGGAGGCCTCTCCCTCCAGCTCCGCTTAGGCTATGGAAGAGGGCGGAGCCAGTGCACCTACCTGCAATAGACCCTGCCCTGGCCTGGGAAAGGGGCGGAGTCAGCGCGCCCTCAGGTGGAAGGCCCCTCCCTCCAGCCCCGCCTAAGCCCGGGATATGGGCGGGGCTAGCTCGGGCGCCGCTGCCATCGTCGCCACGGCAACGCGGCCATTTTGGGCGCAACCGACTCAGAGGCCGGGGTCCGCATCCAGAGTGGCTCTCAGTCCGGCAGTGCGGCATGGACGGCCTCTTCGTGGAGGAGGTGGCCGCCTCGCTGGTGAGGGAGTTCCTTAGCAGGAAGGTAAGGGCCGCCTGGACCGGTCTGGGACTCTGTGGAGGAGCAGTCCTTGCCGCCATCTGAGGCCGCAGCGCCCGGTCCCGGGGGGAACTGCATCTTCCGGGGGCCATGTTTCCGATGGAACTCATTTCCCGGATTCACTTCCGCCACGCCGGCACTCCCGACAGCCTGTCGGGTTCAACCTCTCGGGTCTTTGCTCCAGGCGAGGGGCGGTGTCGGCGGGCTGGGACCCCAAGGGGCGAGTCAGCACTGGCGGCCCCGGGTGGTCTCCGCGGGATCCGCGCGTGCTCCGCGGGCGAGGGGCAGGGCCGGGGGCTCCGGGCGCACTCTGTGGGGCGAGGGGCCGCGCAAGCCGGCGAGATCCGCAGCTGGCCCAGCTCCGCGCGCCGCAGGCTGCCAGCCGGTCATCCCTGGCCGAGTCACCGGAGAGCTCACTGGGTGCCCAGAAGTTCTCCACCGACAAAGCGTTCCGGCATAGTCGGCTCAGGGGATTCTCGCCAACGTACGGATCCTTGATGGAGAATTTTGCACGTTCTGCTGTTTTGTCCTAGGGACTTTTGGAAGTGTTTGCAAATGGAGGACCCGATCCCTCACCTCTGAGAGGGGAGCGGACACTGGGGTCACCAGCATGGAGTTTGGGGCTTTGCACCAACTGACCAGGAGCTATGGATTTTGGCCTGCTCCGGGTTTCCATGTGATACGCCCATTCAGCCAGGCCAGGGCACGTTGATCAACACTCACACGGGCACAAACACGCACATGTGCACGCATACTGCGCACACACGCAACCGCTTTGAATGGAACAAAGAGGAAGGGCTTTGAAGCTATATGGTGAGGGCTAGTTTTCAGTGAGCTTGCACACATCACTCAAGATTCTGATACAGACGTGACGTGCACATAGGTATGCTATTTAGTTTTATATCTGCTTCATCATCAGAAGCCTGTTTTGGAAGTTTTGTGTGCTTTTCACAAGTTATTTCATTTTAAGTTTGGATACCAAGAAAACTTCCACTGAGGGCTTCCTTCTGCTTTTCTGGAGCACAGATGAAATTCAGAGACCACTGACATCCACTGGTGCCCTGCTGCTTCCCACTCTCATTCTGGCCTCTTTCCTATGTTTTGCCCTGTTCCACCCTGGTTGGTCAAAGTTTTTCCAGACTTCTTTGCAGATGATTTCAGTAGTCTGTCTACCAGTCATCTTGCTGATTGGTACTTAGGTTGTTGATAGCAGATGAACCTGTTTCAGGACTTAAGAACTGACCTCTGAATTAGAGGTCATCTGTCCTTGGAGGAGGTTGTGTAGCCATCTTACCTCCTGTGCCTCTGTGTTTTTTTTTTTTTTTTTTTGATTTTTTTTTTTTTTTTTACACATCAAAGCCCTGAAGGCTTGCTTGTCCCCCACTCAAAGTCACAAGCAAGAGCTGTGACTGCTATTCTCATTAGGCTTTGCACATGATTGCACAGTCACAGCCACAAGAATTCCCACTGTAGGTCCCTGTTCACTTCTCCAATTCTTTCTAACAGTCCTGAAAGAGCTATAGTACACCTCTCCCTGTTATGAGACTAGCAGGCTAAGAAATTTGGCCAGCCCATGCCATCCCTTTTGTACAAAACCCTCCAATGGCTGGTTGTAGTGGTGTCTGCCTGAAATCTCAGTACTCTGGCGGCTAAGGCTGGAGGATCATGAGCCTGGGCTACATAGATCTGGTTACAAACATACAAACAACATAGCTCTCTTTTCCTTTCACCATTATTAGACTATGCATAGGGCTCTTTGTGAGCCACCTGTCTGTTGGAACTCATCTTCCCATTGGTTCCCATTGCCTCCACTCTCTGATTACTATAGCTCCTTGAACTCAGGAGGACATCCATGATGGCCTTCTGGTGATGAGGATCTGTGGAAGTAACTTGTCTGGGGCCTCAGTTTCCTGGTGTATGTGGTTTCACTGTCACTAACTTGTCCTCTATTTGATGTCTGCCTTTCTTGTAGTCATACCTTGGACTTGTCACCAGTACTGTCTTTCCATCAGACCAGTTCCAGTTACCCCATGGTCCTTATTTCTAGCTCATTCCCCTCTTTGCCCCCAAACAAACTTTTCTTCAACTTCTTAAGTTCTGTGTTGCAGCCAACTTTATGTAGCCATCCTCCCCTTGCCCTCCTCCTACATCTTATCCATTATTAGAATGTGTACGCTATAGGAGCTCCATTGTCCTGCCCTCTGTCCAGCCTAGTCCTCTGATCTACCTGTACCTGCTCAGTTGAATGAGATCCATGTCGATGCATAGCTTTACATCCGTGGCCACTCCTCCTGTAGTGTACCAGAAAAGCCATCGACCTGGTTACACCTCTCCGGTGCTGGATTAATATTCCGAACCTTTTCTCTCAAACCCCAGAGCTCACGCTTCTTCTAATTTCATGGAGAAAACAAGCAGCATTGTCTCTCATGCTCCTGGGGATGGAGCCTTGGGCACCAAAAGTCCCCTGTGGGTGCCTTCCCCATGGTACAGGTCCAGAGGCATGACCCACTGCCATCCTCAAGGCAGCTGGACACATTTATCTTTCTTGTCTGGTATTCTAATCAGCATATATCACATTCCTACAGTTAGAACATGTGCTAACATTATCCCAGACCCTAACAACCACTAGTCTTTTCCCTTTTGTAAGAAACTTCATGGACTAGCTGTGTGTACTGTCATTCTAATGCAGTTCCCATTCTCTCAGACTTGTTTCAATCAAACATTTTCCCTTTGCCCACAGAAACTGCTTTTGTCAAGGCCATCACTGACCTCTCATTTTTACTCTTGGTTCTTCTGATGTAACAGTTGCATTTGTCACAGTTAATTTCTCTTGTCTCCTCAGAGCTTTCTTTCCTCCTCTCAGGTGGTCCCTTCTCAGAGTCCCTCCTTGTTGCCTCTGCATTCCCTAACTGGTGCATGTGGCAGGGCTCAAAGGCCCAGCCTGTTTCCCTCTTCTTCTCTTGAGATTTCTCAAGGTTATCATTCTACTGCTTGAGCCACAGAACCACTTCCAGCTCTTTCTGTGTATGTGGTATTGAGTGTCGGGGTTTTTAGTCCTTGCCTTCTGACCCTCAAGAGGGACAAGGAGAACACTCCCTGACTAAGGTGAGACTGAGAAAGGTTAGGGCCGACTGGTGGCCCACATCCAGCCCTCCCTCACCGGAGGGAAGACACTCAGGACACACCAGGGAGATCCGTCATGGCAGAAACTCGTTTATTGGGAAAATACAATGGGTAGGTATAGGATGCAGAAGCCTATTAGCATAGAGGTGGGCATGGTAGGGGGAGGTAGGTGCTGTCCGAGAGGGCGGCGGGGCCAATCCCAGAGTTAGAGGTAGCCTTACTTTACATCACAAACCACAGCCAAGCCTCCCAACCAGGTGACAGGCAGGTTGGATCTCAAGACCAGGAAATGAGCCCATTTTCCTGATGTGACGTGCCCCACATTGAGGAATCAAATCCAGGGTTTCATGTACGCTAGGCAAACACTCTACCACTAGGCCACACTCCCACCCCTCCCTAGGTTTTTTGCAGTTGTTCCTTGGATGGAACACTGTTCTTCTAGATTACCTGTATGGCTGCTCCTTTTCTCTCCATATTTTTCCTTCATTATCACTATACCTTCTGTAAAATAGAAACCCTTCCCTATACCCTCTCCTGCCCTCTAATCTCTCTTCATCCTAACATTTGCAGATGTTTTCATAGCATATTAGACTGCTGCCTTTCCCTCTATAATGTATGCTGTATGAAGGTTGATTTCAACCTGTTCCTTGCTGTTAGTTCCCTAAGATTCAAAGTCAGAAACTAGAAGACAAAATTGACAACAGAATGTTGTTCCATGATAGTTGCCTATGGCGACCCATGCCTGTCATCTCCCCGTGCAGACCTCTGCTCTTCATCTCCCTGTGGAGATCCATGTCCTTCATCTCCCTGGGGAGACCTGTGCCCCTCATCTCCCAGTCCTCCCTGTTTTGTTTCCATACTTAAGACTTACCATCTCTTCCCCACGAGTACCGGCTCTCATTCCTGCTGCATTCACACACAATAGAGCTGGCACATAGTTGGTTCAGGGACAGTGGTTGAGTAGATGGAGATTAAGGGAGCTGTGTGGAACGAAGGCCTGGCTGTCATGGGGGTCCTGCACTTTACTACTTGTCCAAAATGAGATGACAGCCTTGGCTGACCTCACCAGGCCACTATAAGATCTGAATAATAGTTGCAAAAATGACATTGAGTGTAAAGGTTATTTGAAAATGAAAAAAATCTGTGTTTGATCCTTGCAATAACCTTGTAAGGAAGGCCAGAAGAAGCCGATTGTAATGAACACCAGCAGACTTTGGTTTTTACTGCGTCAGAGAGTGGAAGGTTTTGATTTAAAATGGCAAACTGACTCAGATCTCTTCCCGCAGGGCTTAAAGAAGACATGTGTGACCATGGACCAGGAACACCCACGCTCTGATCTCAGCATAAACAGCAGACAGGACCTCCGTAAGGTTTTGCATCTGGAATTTCTATACAGAGAGAATAAGGTGTGTGCTTTAAGATGTGCACCACATCTGATCCTGCCAAAGCACTCAGGGCCCTGCCAGCTATGGCACAGGCCAGCCCTGCCTGCAGGGGAAGAAGCAGACTGTGGTGTATGCTGTGTTGGTGCTTACTTTGAGCCTGTGCCTGAGGCTGAGCTCAGCCTCTGACAGTTATCCCCTATGCTTCTCCCCACAGTAAGGGTATTTTTTAGCAAAAATATTGCATCCCCTTCCTTAGTCAGAGTGATGCCTTGGTCTTAAGGGTACTGTGACATAATTCAGCAGAAGTAGAAGGTGAGAAAGCAGACGGGCTGCACTTCCTCTGCTGGGGAGCCTCCCTGACCTGCCCCATTGTAACTGCTTTTGAGTGCCTGTAGCACTCTTGTTTGTCCCAAGAGTCAGAGTATTCGCATGGTTGCTCATGTCTGTCTTAGACTTAGCAGAAAGCCAGAGATTCTCTTCTGTTTACTCTTGTGCTCTCATATTTAACATACTGGTGATATAATGAGAAGCTAATAAATGTTTGTAGAATCAATGATTGGCAAGTGAATGAGCATATGAATGAAGCTACAATTCTGACTTGATTGTCCTTTCTAATTGGAAGATAAAATCCTCATTAAAGAATAGGTTCTCCAGCAAAGCCTGCCATGGGTTGTGTATATTGTCAGAGCCAGGAAGAAACTGGCAATTGATCATGTAGTTCTACATCTACTGTAAGTTTCAAGCAAGGAACTGCAATGTTATCCCAAGTTGAAATCCAGTATGCAAAGTAGGACATTGTGCTGTTAGAAGTGTTGGCTTTCTGGGCTGGACTCTCAAGGCTTGGTGGAACAGCTTTGAATATACCGTATGGGGTTACCTGTACTGTGGGAGGACAGAGAAAAGTGGCTATCCTAGCTCTTATAGCCAGTACAGACCAGGAGTTCTGACCCCAGTTCTATCACTGGTATAGCCCTCACAGTACAGACGAGAGGTTCTGATCCTAGTTCTATTACTGTCCAAGTCCTCACAGTACAGAGTAGGGGTTCTGATCCTAGTTTTCTCACTCTCCCAGCCCTCCCAGCCAGTACAGACTATGGGTTCTGATCCCACTTCTGTCACTGTACTGACGGTAAGGCTTATTATTGTTATTTTTAAAAATTGTAATCTTTTCAAACAAAGTCTTGACAGATTAGATTGGTATGGGGTGAGGTCTGGGCTGGTTTTTAGGTTTTTTTTGGTTATTATAGAGGTGATACACAGCGGGGTTATAGTTATATAAGTCAGGTAAAGAGTACATTTCTTTTTGGACAATGTCATCTCTTCCATTGCTCTCTCTCAGTTTTCCTTTCCCATCTCTACCCACAAATTGTGTAGTTAATTTTCAGCACAGCGTGTAGTGTATCATTGTTGCATTTGTTCACCCTCGTCCCATCATTTCTGTTATGCTCTTACCCACCCAAAGACAGACAAATGATCAAATAAGACAAAAAGAATGGAAAACAAAAACAGCAAGGAGGAAAAAACCTCTTGCTTCCATTTCTTGAAGTTCATTTCAGTAGATACTGTTTTATTGGATCAGATAAAATGCATAGGCATTGCGCCAAGACTCTTACACATGCAGAGTCACTTGCAAATCACTAAGTGTGTATCAGGGGACTGGGCAGACCTAAGGCCAGGTTTTTCACCATGAGTAAATAATGTGGGGTTTCAAATAGCTGTGTACATCTTAGAAGTTCTTGTTCCTCCCTCTGAAGAGATGAAGGCTGTGATAGGGTAAGTTGTGCCAGAGGGTTTGTGGAGCCATCACATTGGAGAATCTATCTTCCTCTCATGTTGGGCTAATAGTAGCTCCTCATCCCATGCATGCATTGTATGCTGTACTTGTGGAAGAAGACTGCAGATTTAGCAGCGGATATTCTGACTCCTCTAGGGCTCAGTTCTGAGGCAGGAGAGGGGAGAACTGCTCATTTTAGGAATGTAGGGAATGAGACTATTTGGGTACATTAGAATTTTATGTGCAATATACCTCTGCCTAATTTTCAGACATTTCTCTGCCATTTATGTTATTTTTATTCCCTCCCCTATTGTGGTTTCCCTTAGTAGCCATTCTCTTGAGAAACACAAGATACTTCCATTAGATTGAATAATGCTCTGAAAAATGCTCTGATTACTTGATGGAACTTGCAGTAATTAGCTCAGATATAACGAATTGGGGCCTATATTTTACAGAAAAATGTGGTTATTAGTCTTATCTATTGCATGATAATTTTGATATCGATTTAGCCCAAAGCTATTATGATTTTAGGAAAATCTTGTAATTTAATGTTAATGTTTCTAGTAACTTGTTTTTCCTTATAGGTATATAGTAGATTAAAATACCTAGATACTTTCCTTATAGGTATACAATAGGTTAAAATGTCTAACTAAAAATTGAGGTTTTTAGTTTGGGAGTTTGGTCTAGTGGTAGAGTGCTTGCCTAGCATGCCTGAAGACCTGGGTTTGATTCCTCAGTACCACATAGATAGAAGAAGCCAGAAGTGGTATTGTGGCTCAAGTGGTAGAGCTCTAGCCTTGAGAAAGCCCAAGGACATTGCTTAGGACCTGAATTCAAACCCTAGGACTGTCTCTCCCCCAACCCCCAAAAAATTGAGGTTTTGGAAAGTGCTGTCTAGATTCCTTTGAAAGCTATGCATTTCTTTATGTTAAATGACATGAAATCCTAAGTTATAATCCTGACAATCCCAATTCTGTCTTATTGGGAGAAAAATTAAGAAGGAAGAAAGAAATGATATCTTTCTCTTAACTCTCTTCCCTTAACTAAGCTTTGTTTAGACTTAGACAAAAATTTTTCTTGGTCTTATACTAAACAACAATAATGAAGAATAAATAAGTAAACACCTCCTGATTTTAACAGTCTGACCCAGTTGTTGAATTTGGTTCTCCTCCATTACCTTTTGGGTCTTGGTCAGAGTTCTGCAGCCCAGAGTTGAGGAATAACAAGAGCAGGTGTGGCAAAGGCCAGGTCTGCACTAAATTCTTGTCAGACACTGTGGTTCTTCTTGCAGCATCACCACATGGCACATGTCTGGCTGCAGTTCATCAGGGCCTCAGTGTTTCCAAGCAAGTGGGATGAGAATTGACATGTGGTCAGGAGACTAAAGCCAGCCTGTAGATCGTCACTTGCACAGCTGTGTCTGTTAAAATTGTTTGGGATTTTAGGAGAAATCTAGGCTTGATTCCGGCTGAGTCCATGTCCATTGGGAGTTTTAAAAACTTCTGAGAAGAATAGCACAGGAAAAGTTAGAGAATGTGGGTAACATTTAGTCCTGCTACTGAACAATTAGCATGGGAATGTAAATTGAGGTAGGCGTAACCACCTGTCCATGCTTTTCAAATTAACCTGATCAGGTTGTTTCTTTTTTTTTCTTTTTTGGCCAGTCCTGGGCTTGAGCTCAGGGCCTGAGCACTGTCCTTGGATTTTCTAGAGCTCTAGTACTTGAGCCACTTCCGGCTTTTTTTTTTTTCTTTCTATATACCGAGGAATTGAACCTGGGTCTTCTTGCATGCTAAGCAAGCACTCTACCACTAAGCCAAACTCCCAGCTCCTGATCCAGTTGTTTCTAATCACTAGTGTTTAAAGCTAAAGTTAAATGTAGAGCTCACTGTCTTAAGAAAATATGCAAGTCCCAAAAGATTATGAATCTATAGTTAATGGTTCTCTACATACATTTTTTAAATGAAAGGGTATATATTTTATTTTATTTTTATTTTATTTTATTTTTTGCCAGTCCTGGGTTTGAGCTCAGGGCCTGAGCACTGTCCTTGGACTTTCTCAAGGCTAGAGCTCTACCACTTGAGCCTCAGCACCACTTCCAGCTTTTTTCAATGTATGTGGTACAGAGGAATCGAACCCAGGTCTTCATGCATGCTAGGCAAGCACTTTAACCACTAGGCCAAACTCCCGGCCCCCAAGGGTATTATATATTTTATAAAGTTATTCTTTTTTTTTGTCAATCATGGGGCTTGAACCCAGGACTTAGGTGCTGTCCCTGAGCTCTTTTGCTCAAGGCTAGCCCTGTACTACTTTGAGCCATAGTTTCACTTCCATTTTTGGGGTGTTTAATTGGAGATAAGAGTATCACAGACTTTCCTGCCTGGCCTGGCCTCAAATCCTGATCTTCAGATCTTAGCCTCCTGAGTAGCTAGGATTATAGGCACAATCACCAGTTCCTAGCTTATAAAGTTATTCTTAAGGGGGAAAAGGGAGATGAGATTTGCTTGGACATTCCTCTGTTCTTCTCATAGTTTATTGTAATTGTTTGAGTTGTATGACAGTACATTGGGTGGTAGATTGTCTAGGGGTAGGGATTTTGTTTTTATCTCTACCTCACACAATGCCTGGCATATACACAAAACACTATGTGTTTGCTGAAAACATAGAAACATGAAAACATGAGTGAGAAGTTGGGCCGTTTATGTCAAAAAACTTCACTCTCCACTTGACTCAAACAATTAATGATTTTTTTTCCTTTTTCCTTAGGCAAGGGAAAATCCTCTAAAAACAAGCCTTGAACTCATAACCAGATACTTTCTGGATCGCTCAGATAGCAATTCAACTCAAGAAACTCTAATTCCGGCACTTCAAGTTCCAAAGAAGAACCACAGATTGCCACAGAGATGCTCAGAGAGCACACTTGTAAACATATATGACCTGGATGATGAAGACACAGGATGGAGAACATCACTGTCAGAAGCAAGCAAAGCCAGGTGTCAGCTCTCTCCATTTACCCTGGGGTCAGCTTCTGGTTGCTGCTATGGCAAAGCACTGTATGCCTTGTGGACCTGTCAGGAAGCATGCTCAAGAGAAGTACAACGAGCAGCCCCTACAGAGGTTTCCTGACTTGGGTGACATCTTAACAAACCCATCAGCTATTTTTCCCTAAAGGCACTATACAACTTCTCTCACCTCTTCCCAATCCTGCCTTGATGACAAGGGCCTTGATTTACCCCATTGTCCCCTCTGTGTCACTTCTGTGGGTGCTGGCGTGGTCTCTAGTTGACTTGATCTTAGAGTATGAGCTTGGTTCAACACAAATCAGGTTAGGCTGGCCCTTGCTGAAAGGATAGCAGACAGTCCCTGCTGCTTTTAGGAGAAAACATGAATTCCTGAGAATAAATTGCAAAATCCTGTCCATTACAAGCTCCCATTTTGTACTTCAGCACATTTAGAGTACTGTGCCGACTTAGTTTCTTGATTCAAGGAAGCTAGAGATCGTTCAGGATGTTGCTAGGCTGGCCTGAGCAGTTTCTTTATACAGTGTGCCCTAATCATAGTAAGTGAGTCCACTGCTCTCCTGTGTCCCTTGGGGCTTGGGCATTGTGGCCTAGAGGTGTCAGTATTCAGGTATGCTAGAGACCAGGGGTAGAACACAGCTGACTTCTGAGCCATCTCCAGTGAGGTTCTTTTCTATGAAGTTCTCTTGCTTTGTCTTCTAGGCTTTTTTTTTTTTTTTAACCTGTCTATCTTTAATGTTCTTTCTCACATGTTCTCTTTCCCTTTCTCATGTTCTCTCACTCTCTTTTTCTCTCTCGCTCTCTCTTTCTTCCCCCACCCCTTTCTTCTCTCCTCTCTTTCTCTGACATGAAAAGCTGGGGAATAACAAGCTTGCCATTAAGTTCTTTCCACTGTTCTTAGTCATGTGTTTTCCATGGTCACACAGTTCTGGGAGACCAAGGATGCTTTTATATCCCAAGGCAATGAAAGATGACCTTTGTCTTATCTTATTTGCTGGTCTTATTTCATAGGCTGGATTTACTTTGAAACCAAAGTATTTTCTATTTTTAACTTTTGTATAGCACTAACTAATTAGGAACCATTGTTTAGTTATAAATGGGCCTGTTGTGAATGACAGTTAAATGTAGAGTTTACTTTCACTGCTACTGACTGAGTCAGTGGACTGATATTCTCTAATGGAAATATTCCTTTGCAGACATGACAATCTTGATGGGGATGTGCTTGGTAAACCTGTATCACCCAAAAGGCCCATACACAGAGGTAATCACATGTCCACGGGCTCAGGTGGAAGCCCCTCCTTGACTTCTATGTGGGAGAAGATGGACCATCTTCCTTCACCAGAGCCTGCCATGGATGGGAAGAGGCCAGGGGAGAAGACCAGGCCCAAGGCTGGCCTAATAGTCCGAGGCATGATGGCTGGGCCCATGGCCAGCTCCCCACAGGTGAGATGCTGCTTCTGTTGTCCTTAGACTGGGCTTGGGGAACCACCTGCATTTGTAGGGACCTCATAGCCCCTGGTTGGGCAATCTGGATGGAGGTGGGGAGAACTCTTGCTTCTATTTCTCTGAACCTGCCAGCAGTGACTTACAGGTCCTTGGGCAGACCTGCCCTTAGTTTACCCATCTTGTCAGTAAAGTGTGTGCTATGATTTTGACTTAAGCCTTTTGAAGTCTTTATTCTGGCATGATTTCCTAATTTGTTGTCTTAGTTATTTGGATGATGTTGGTTACTGAGTTGTGTGGATCTTCCAGATATGGACACATATTTTTATCGTTATTAGTGTCACCACTCAGTATCTCAGAAAAGTTTTTAAGTATTGAAAACCAACATTGGCAGATAGGTTTTTCCAGGATTCTGATTTTTACCCAGCAGCTTGTGTTTCATCACTGACAAGACACCATGTGTTTCTCTTGGTGTGACAAGCACAATGTATTTTCATGAAATGCTTGTTCCATACCCGTGTCAATCTTGGTGGTTTGTTTCTGAGTAGTTCAATGAGTATGATGGCAGTTTCACTTATTGTGCCGACAGTTGCAGAAGCTCTTGACTATAGTCATTTATACTAATTAGATGACTAGAGAAGAGGTGGTTAGAGCTCTGACTGAATGAGATCCATAGCATTCATGCTTAAGCATGGACTTTCTCAAGTGAAATGAGCATTTTGTTTATTCCCTTTCATTGCCAGTGCATGGAGGTGATGATTACCTCAAATCCATATGACGTTTGGTGGTGCTACCCTGATTTGTTATGTAGGCCAACATGTTCCCACTGGTGTGTGTGTGTGTAGACAACACCATGGAGACAAAGAAGTCCTGTTATTACTGTCTCAGTCAGTTTTCTGTTGCCATAACCAAATACCTGATTCTGGATAACATGTAAAGGAAAGGGGCCTCTCTGTCTGCCTGCCTGCCTCCTTCCTTCCTTCCTTCCCTCCCACTCCCCTCTTTTTTTTAATTTTTATTTTTTTTTGGTCAGTCATGGGGTTTGAACTCTTGATCCTGGGTGCTGTCCCTGAGCTCTACCCTTGAGCCACAGCCCCACTTCCCCCTCTCCCCTCTCTTTTCCTTGCTTCCTTCCCTCCCTCCCTCCCTCCCTCCTTCCCTCCTTCCTCTCTCCTTCCCTCTCCCCTCTTTTTTCCTTGTTTGCTTCCTTGCTTCCTTCCCTCCTTCCTTCCCTCCCTTCCTCCCTTCTTCCCTTCTTCCCCTTTCCTTCAGTTCTCCCTCCCTACCTCCCTCTTTTCCTTCTTTCTTTTGTTCATTCATTCATTTGTTCATTCACATTTGAAAGGTTGAGAGGCCAAGTTTCAGTGGCCTTATCTGCTTGGCCTCTGAGGGGGGCTTCTGGCTTGCCTTTTTGCCTGCTGGATGGAGATGGCAACACCATGTGAGGAGGGCATGTATGTGGTCAGGAATTCAAGTTTCCTTACAGAAAAATTCTTTCTTGCAAGAACAAATCTAGATGCTGCCTGTGGACTGGTCCTCCTTGCTCTGGGCTTTCTTTGCCTCAGCACCTGTATACTGGGAACCAAGCTCTAGGGAATGCATTAGAATCATATCCACAAAAATAGCAGTGACTACAAAAATAGTTTTGAATTGCCTCAAATGGTGTGGTGAACCTCAGGGGTGAGTGAGCCACACCTTGAGAACTAGTGGGCCCGTGAAAACCAGGTCTTGTCTGTTGTGACATTTAATTCTTCAGTATGTATAGATGAGTTCCTGTGTTGGTATGAGTGACCTGGACCCATTATACTGCTGAGAGTGTGGTTGCTAACTTCTGCTTTTGTAACTGTTTTGGGAGGGAAAGTTTACCAGGAAATCTGAATTCTATGAAGGAGATTGAAAGATGGGTGGCTGGATTTTCCCTAGATTTTTCTGGAAGCTCTTTTGTGCTTTGACCACAATTGTTGGTTGCTCAGGAGAAAAGAGGCAAGGCTGGCTAGGCATGTCATCATTTCCACTACTAGGCCAGCTCTGGGCTTGAGGCGGAGGAGTCAGGGCTCCTTGGGGATGGTGACTAATGCCTTCCTCACTCTGCAGAAATGCCCTGGCAGCTTCAGGAGCAGTTTACAGTGTCTAGTAGATTCCGTTACACCAGATCCTACATAATTAGCTCACTTCATTCCCATCCAACTGGTCATTTGGCCCTGAGTTATTTCTGATTTCTGGAAATGCTGAGAGGTCTTGAAAAAACCTAAACCAAGAAAAAGCCCAGAAGATTTATTTTTGTCCTTTTATTCCCATTACTGCCTCATCCCTAGATAATAGGAAGAGGATCCTGATTCATTCAGTTAGTCCCAGACAGGAGGAAGGAGACTTCCTTTGAGTCCTTTATTTCAAAAATTAATGAAATCTTGAGTGCTTAGGAGGTATAGTGACCCCTGGGTGGTGTTTTCCTTTGCTGGTCCACCACCTAGAGGGCCTGAGACTGAGTGTGACTGACAGCTGCTGTGATGCCTGTTCCAACAGAGACCTGCATTCCACCTACCTCCAACCTTTGGGAGGTGATGGCTGCCACCTCATCCATCTTCAACCCACCTCCAACCTTTGGGAGGTGACGACTGCCACCCCATCTACCTCTAACCCACAGGAGGTGACTACTGACAGCCCATCTACCTCTGACCCATAGGAGGTGATGACTGCCACCCTGTCCACCTCCAGCTGGCCTCTGAAGTGCTTTGTAGTAATGGTATAAGGAAGGCTATAGGCTCTGGAGTCTATGTTCTCCATGGACTGGCAGGATGTCGAAGAAGGACTTAGAGAGGAAAAAGGCCCCCCTGGGGAAGGGAGATAGGGGAAATGGATGTGTTTATTCCTCACTGTCTCTGTGGTTGCCCCTCAGGACTCTTTCCGCAAACGCTCTCTGAGGCGGTTTCCAACTTCAGGAAGCAAGACCCAGCCCGCAGAGGAGGAAAGGCTGTTGGTACCCAAGCTTTCTGCCTTTGCCCCCACCTCTGAAGGCCCTCAGGGGGTCTTGGCTTCCAGCAGCACTTCTGTCTCCAGGAGCCCTCAAGGCCAACAGAGCAAACCTATCATGGAGAAGCTGGAAACCACCCCCAGCAGACAAGGGCAGCCCCTACAGGACAGATCTAGGCCAAGGGGTCCTTCAGAGGACGGCTCAGCAGAAGATGGTCCTGTAGAGGCACCCTGGAAGTTGCACCTACCTGATGGGAATTCTAGGACCACCCAGGAACTACTGGAAAGAACATGCAGGCAGCAGGACAGCCAGGCCCCTCCTCTCAGGTGAGATTGCTGAACAAAGTTGGTAGCTTTCCCCGAGAGCTCATGCTGCTCTCTCATTGGAAGCCTGTAAAGTGGGCAGGGTGGGTGATGGTGATCAGCTAGAGCAGAGTGGAGTCAGAGGATACCTCCAGGGGCTGCAAGGCTCTTCCACTTCCTCTAGGTGAAGGCTTTGATAGACAGCCAGCCCCAGAGGAGTTGCTGCAATCAGCCAGGCTGGAGCCACTCAGCCACTCTACATAGGAGATATTTCCTTGTTTCTAGGTACAGTGAGGAATTGATTCACACCAGCCTCCTTGATGGCATTATTCTATTTTTTTTTGCCCTGTTTCCACCTTTATTCTCTCACAGTAGGACTGTATAATTCCTGCATGGATTGATTTTGATATTGTTCTATTAATTGTGCATGCCTGGAATAACGACAGTTGACTAAGGTATCTTTTTACATGTTGATTATGTAGGATTTGATGAGTACGTTCATGAAAGAACGTACTGTCTGAGAGATTTTCCCCTCTTGAAACCTCCTAAAGATAAGGGGAGTGGCCTTTTTGTTTTCATTCTCTTGAAGAGTTAGTGTAAGATCGTTGTACTCCCCTTCTCTCCCCTCCTTTCATCTCCCCTCCTTTCCCCTCCTATTTCCTTTCTTCTGGACTGTTGCGCTTGAACTTAGGTCCTGGGCACTGTCCCTGAGCTTATGTGTCCAAGGCTGATGCTCTACCACTGGTGCAACACCTCCACTTCCAGCTTTTTGCTGGTTAGTTGGAGATAATAGTCATGTGGACTTTTCTGCTCTGACTGGCTTTGAACTTTGATCCTCACATCTCATCTTCTTGAGTCACTAGAATTGTAAATGTGAGCCACTGGTATCTGGCTTATGTTGGTTGTTTAGTAATACAGGGTAGCTTTTCTTTATGCCTAGGCCAGGCCAGCCTGGACTTTGATACTCTTATTTGTGCTGCCTCACATTGCTAGGATGACAAATACATGCCAGTATACCTAGTTGTTCTACTTCCCTGGTACTTAGGATAAGAGGCGTGTACCACCATAACAGCCATTGGTTAAGATACATTTCCAAACTTTTTGCCCAAGCTGGTCTTTTACGCCCTGAACTCTGCCTCCTAAGTAGGTAGGATTACAGACTTGAGCCACTGTACTTAGTCTAGCTTGTTTGTTGAGATGGGGTCTCATTAACTTTTTGCCTGGACTGGCCTCAAACTGTGCTTATCCTGACCTTTGCCTCCCAAGAAGGTGAGAATACAGATAGATATGAGCCACTATGCTTTATTAGTATCTATTTTTCTTTTGAGTTTTGATCATTTTTGCATTTCTGGATTTTAATTAAACCTCAGACATTACATATAAATTATTATACTGGCTTTGGTTAATGTTAGCTCCCTTAAAGAGGATTTAATTTCTTTTCAGTAGATATTAATCTCTTATTACCTTTAGACTTAAAATATTACTTCTTATTCAATTACTTGTCTAATAACTTTATCCATCATGTCCTTTGTTGAATAGGCATCCTTAATTCTTGTTTGGCACATGATTTACACTTTAAAGTCTCCTTTATTAAATTCCTTCTTGATTTTAGATTTTAGTAAGCTTCTCCTACATTTTTTTTCTATTCACATTGTAGTATTGAGCTTTTCTGTTATATATTTCAGTTTCTGTATTTATTGGGATGAAAACATACTTTTATTTTTTTCTCTTTATAGTAAGGTAAATTTTCTAGCACTATATTCTCCATGCAGCCTATTCTTTTTCCATTGATTTGTGAAGCCACCTTTACTTTTCACTTTACTTTTTACAGACTGGCTTTGTCTCTGAGCTTTTAATGTTTTTGTGGGTCTTTTCCCTGCCTCCCTCCCTCCCTCCCTCCCTTCCTCCCTCCCTCCCTCCCTCCCTCCCTTCCTTCCTTTTTTCTTTCCTCTCTTCTTCCCTCCCTTCCTTCTGGTTACTGCAGTCTTGTAGTTGTTACTTTAGTGTAGCCAGTTCTCCTCCTCCTGCCTTTTGAGGTTGTTTAGTTGTTTTAGCTGTTGTTTACGTCTTCTTTCGACTGGCTTTTCTGGTTTTGTCATCCAACATGGCTGCATGTTCCTGGAGAATGTCCTGACCCCTTGTAGTGAATGTCCTGCTCCTGCTGCATCGTGACGGGATCATGATGTGACAGCCTTATCAGAATCCAAGAGTACTTTTCTTTGACTCTACTACCATACTCTCTCTTTCATCCTATTTTATTATTTCTGTGGCACCTTTCATCTTCAAAGATTCTTCCATTCATTTACTTGTCTATTGTGATATCTACAATAGATTACAAACTTTATGAAGGCTGAGGGTTTTTGTTTGGTTGGTCATGGGGCTTGGACTCTGGGCCTGGACGCTGATCCTGAGCTCTTCAGCTCAAGGCAGCGCCATTTCCGGTTTTCTGGTGGTTAATTGGAGATAAGAGTCTCACAGTCTTTAATGCCCAGGCTGGCTTTTTGCCTCAATCCTCAGATCTCAGCCTCATGAGTAACTAGGATTATAGGTGTGAGCCACTGCGCCCGGCTGAGATTTTTATTATACAGTGCACCCAGTGAATACTTGGTTAGTAGTAATACTACTACTGTTAACAACAATGGTTACTCCAAAGGTGACTGAACTTTGGACACTGGCCTGTTTTGCAAACACCAGTTTAAGCTATACAAATTTATTATTTTAATTTACATAAAAGTTTAATGAGGGAAATACAGTCATAATCCCCAACTAACAAATAAAGAATCTCTTGGGAGTACCTCATCTATCTAGACTATACATCTGGTGGGAGTCAGAGTAGGTGTTTAAGCCTCACAACAGCATGTGCTGGGTACATGATGAATGATGTCTGTGCAGATCCCTCCAGGCTTGGTCAGTGACCATCAGCCTGAGCCTGCTGTGGCTGGAGCTCACTGCTTCTACAGCACCTTTGTGTGATTCTGGTTAAGGTCTGCTGATCTGTAGTTGACTCAGAGAGCCTTTCCTTGTCATCCAGAATGGGTTGTACTGGGAATGGGAAGAATAGCAAACCCAGTGTTGGTAAGCACATTCTTGCTGCAAACAGGGGTACAGGAGAGTGGCCCATATACATAGAAAGGGATGGCTCAGGGCCAGGAGGCATATCTTCTCCATTACTCATTTGATCTTCATTCTGTCCTCCTCATTCACTGGTTGGCCCTGGGTTCATCATTTTCTCTCTGGGCCTCAATGTCCCAGACTGTAAAACCTGACCACTGAACAGATGATCTCCAAGCATTCTCCCATCTCAACATATCTTGTTGGCTTAAATTTATTACTTCCAGAGATCTTTCCTTGCCCTTTGCTGAATCATCTGATTTTGAGTAAGTATCTGTTGTATATAGGGCACTTACCTGTATGATGCATGGGCTTTGAGCCTGACAATCTGGCGTGGCATATGTGCTCTGTTCTTTATAGCCACTGTAGCCTTGGACCCATTATTAAACCTCTAGGGTGGCATGAGCCTTGAAAGAGTGGGAGGTAGAAATACTTCCACAGCCCACCCCCTCAGCCATGATCGGGTGAGGGATAACCAGCCGTGTTTAACTTTTACGTTAGTCAAATAATATGCATCATTATTGTTTCCACTCCTCTTCTAACTCCTCTTTCTCTTACCACTTATCCTGTACTTTCTGGGCACCATACTAAAGTATTATATTTTTTATTTGTATTTTTTAATCTATGAAGGTAGTTATTGCCGGCTTTTTGTTTGTTTGTTTAGGGGAGTAGTTTCCATTAAATAGCAGTTTTTCCCTAACTATTGAGTTTTAAACAAATTAACAAAATAAATGGTGTCAGGCAGACTGTGGCTAGATATAGCATCTTTGTGGTAATTAAAGGTGAATATAGGGGACAGAGCAAGTCAAGAAGGCTAGTGGGCTCACGAGTAGACAGCCTTCCCAGTGTTGTGCAGTCCTGAGTAGTTTCTCCCAGGAATGGAGAGCTCCCCTGAGAAAGCAGATGTCTGAGGAAAAGGGAGGGGCTACATGTCTGCTTAACCAAAGTTACCCATCTGATAAGTTAAGACTTCTCTTAAGGTAGAGTGCATGAGGAGAGAGGGGAGCAAAGGTACTCTCTCCCAGAGGAGAAATGGGCCTCTCTAGGTTGCTGAAACTGTCCGCTTGGAGCAAGGGCTGGATGGTGGAGAGTGTGGGCAGATACTGAATGTATTCGCTTCCTGTTACTTGTGCAATGGGGACCACAAACTCAGCATTTGTGTTGTGTAGTGGTTCTCACTGGGTTAAAATCAGTGTCAGTTGGGCTGCCTTTCTCTGTGAGGCTGCTGGTGAAGATCTATCATCTTGCCTTTTCCAGATTCAAGGGGCTGGCCATATTTTTTGCTGGTAGCTCCTTTTGTCTTCAAAATCAGCCATACTGGCTGAACCGCTCTTAGGCTGCCATATCTCAGAGTCTCCACCTCCCTTCTCCTTCCACTTGAGAGGACCTGTGGGATGACATTAGACTCTGGATTCCCAAGGCTGATCTCTCATCCAGGGCAGATGATTTGCACTTTGGTTTCATCTACAATCTTACTCCCCCTTGCCAGGCCACTAGCCAGTTCAGAGGTTGGGATTAGGGTGGGGTCGTTTTATTTCTATGATTGAGAACAGAAGTTTTTTTAAAAATAATTTTAAAAAATTTCAATGTAGGGCCTGGAGTTTGGCCTAATGGTAGAGTGCTTGCCTAGCATGTATGAAGACCCGGGGTCGATTCCTCGGTACCCCACATACATAGCAAAAAGCCAGAAGTGGTGCTGAGGCTCAAGTGGTAGAATCTAGCCTTGAGAAAGTCCAAGGACAGTGCTCAGGTCCTGAGCTCAAGCCTAGGACTGGCAAAAAAAAAAAAAAATTCAATGTATAGAAGGTTACAGTTACTTTATTCGCCAGATAGAAGGTGCATTACTTCTCACACATAGATATCCCTTCTTAATTTTGTTCCCCATTTCCCTCCCCCTACCTCCTCCCCTCATTTTTTCCCTCCTATTTCAAATAAACAAGTAAACATCTACATAATATACCAGGTAACAAAGTGGGATACTGTAACAATATGAGATGAACCAAAAGGCAGCACAAGAGAAGAGAGAAAAACATAATACATAAAGAATAAGTCACTTATAATTAAGCTCTTGTTTCCATGTCCTGGAGGTCCATTAATTTGACCTCATCCTATGTGGCCTTATGTATCTAGGGTTTGAACTATTGTATAAAGAATAACATTCCTTTTGGCCAGTACTGGGGTTTTAACTCAGGGTCTGGGCACTGTCCCTGGGTCACTGGGTTTTCTCAAAGTTAGCACTCGAGACACGGCACCATTTCCGGCTTTTTCTATGTAAGTGGTACCGAGAAATTGAACTGGGGTCTTCATGCATGCTAGGCAAGCACTCTATTCTTGGCCTTAGAATAACATTATTTTTCAGTCTCAATGTAGTTTTTTTCTAACTCAGTTTCCCTTCCTACCACGATTGGTTAGTTTATGTCATTTTTCATTTTTGCTGGGGGTGGTGGTGCTATTGCTGCTGCTGCTGCTCCTCCTCCTCCCCCCCCCCCTTCTCTTCCTTCCTTCTTCCTTCTTCATGGTTCTAGGGTTTGGACACAGTGTTTCATGTTTGCTAGGTGGGTACTTTATCTCTGTGTCCTGCCTCCAGCCCCCCCCCCTTTTTTTTGCACTAGTTGAAAATGAGATCAGATCTTGCTTTTTGCACAGCAGTACATGTAGCTTTCTTGTTAGGTGGTGTCTTTAGGTAGGCTGGCCTGGAACCTCAGCCTCCTATGTAGCTGGGATGGCAAGCACATACCACAGTACCTGGCTACATAGTTCCTTTTCATCTGGGTCCAGTGTGGACAAAGTTGCATAAAAATTTACAGCCACAGATCAGAGGGATTTTTAGGCCTGCTCAGTAAGAGGGTGTTGGCTATGGTGAGTCTAGAGAGCTCAGGGTGAGTATTAATTCCAGGAGTACTGGAATTTCACCTTGGGGAAATTGGATATATTCTTAGAATTCAAATTGGAAGTTAAGAGTCAATGGAACAGAAGTCTGGTTAGAATTTTAAATGGAGTGTTTTAAATAGCTGAGTGGAATAGGTGCTCCTTTATGACACATTTCATTTCTCAGCTTGGTAGACTGTCAGACTAGAAAGGGCCTCATTTGGTGGAGGGGAAATAATCCCAGAGAGCAGAGGGTCTTGGTTAGGAACTCTGTATGTAGAGTACAGTCCTTCTGTGAGTTGTTTCCACTTTGCACAGGCCTTTCTGAACTCATTACACCTCCATTGCAGCTGCCGCCAGCCCTCCAGTGATGTCCCTGTGGTCATGTACTTACTCCCTGCCTTAGTTTTGGATAATTCCCCCCCCACCCTGCCCCCTCCAAACCAAACCAGGGAGCAGTAATAGGAAGCTCTGAGTACAGGGCTCTGTGTTATAAAGGAGGAGTTAGAGAAACCTCCCAGTGAGAACACCTGGGAGGAAAGCCAGAGAGAAGGGGGGGGGGCTGCCAGTTACTTTTGAGAACTGGCCAGAGACAAACCCAGAGGGAGAGTGGGCCTCTGCATCAGCCTCTGCTTACTAAGAGTGGCCTGGGTGGGGAAGGAAAAGAGGCAGTGAGAGGACTCCCTGGCTTGGTGGGACTTGGAGAGCTCTGGAGCTCAGGTGTTTCCTTCTAGATACAGGAAAAGCCCCTAGGGTCTGGGTAGAGATCTGCTGTGGCCTTAGTCATGTTTTGATGAGATTCCTGTAGCTGGCAAGTTGAGAATGGACTCAGGAAGCCAGCATGGAAGGAGGGGACTGATTAGAAGTATTTGAGAAGAAATTAGCTAGTGGTAGTTGGGTCTAGGCAGTGGCAGAATAGGTGATAAGATAGGTCTACCTTGTATGATAGTTGGTGAGACAGGGGGTGGTGAGATAGGGTTATATCATATAGACATAGAGATTGGTTTGTGACACAGATGCTTCTGTTTGAGAGAAAGAACAAAGGCCCCAAAGCCTCAGCACCCTAGTCTTTGTACAAAACAGAAGTCAGATACAGAGAGATTGGTTTCCTTTGGCATTGCACTGCCATGAAGTGTTTTGCAGAAGAATGGACAACAGGTGGCAGTAGATCATTGTGCATCTTTATAACATCCACTCAGGTCTGCTTGCCTCACTGAATTTCATTCACCGGCACTCACCAAACAAGGTTCATACGCCCAAGGGAAGGAGAATATATCCCAAATCTTCTTGGGCCTCTGATCCTTTTAGGCACCTATATCATGAGTACAAGCCATAGACTGGCTAAGGTTGGTCACAGCATAGATAAATACTTTGAGGACTAGACCATTTCCCCAGCTGTATATCCCTAGAACAATAACAAGAGAACAGACTCAGAAAGGAGAATGGAAGGGACAATTTTGCTGATTTCCATAAGATCAACATTATAAAACTTAAAACGGATGATGTTTTGTAGAATTGAAGCAGTTTGAATATTTCATCTTTTAAGTTTTCTTATTGAGATTAATTTATTCATTTTATTTTTTACCAGTACTGGGCTTAAACTCAGGACCTCAGCACTGTCCTTGGGCTTTCTCAAGGCTAGAGCTCTACCACTTGAGCCACAGCATCACTTCCGGCTTTTTCTACATATGAGGAATCGAATCTGGGTCCTTGTGCATGTTAGGCAAGCACTCTACCAGTAGGCCAGATTCCTGGCCCCTACTCATGTTTTGTTTATACATTTCATTTAACCAATGAAGCACTCAACTATCTAGCCAACCCATCCTTTTCATTTAATCAACCAATAAGCTCAAACTAACAAATCAACCAGCCAGCCAACCAACTCAACCCAGCCAACAGAACTAGCCCCACTACGGCTATCCAGCCAGCCAAACCTTCCCACCTGTTTGCCTGCATAGGCTATCTGAAATCTTGCCTTCCTCAGGATAGCTTCTTTCTCATTTCTTCCTTGTTCCTAGATTACCACTCAGAGCACATGCCACACTGGAGAAAGTTGAGTGAGCTGATTTGCTCCTTCTGCTTGGCTGGTACCAGCCCTGCTTCTTCTAGTGTTATTAAAAAAATTGTTCCAGTAAATAACAGTGGAGATGAGCTATTTATTGGCTTTGCTGAATTGAGTGAGAAATGAAATGGTGAAGTATTTCCCTCCACCTAGAAATGACAGGCAATATCTTCCTTGGGCCAGAAATGCCTTTGAAGCTTACAGGAGACAATTGCCTGGGTGAGGCAGTGCTGAGCAGAGCCTTGAAGGCTGAGTGGGACTTGATTAGCTTAGCTGAGGATGAGTAAAAGGTTTATTTATTCTCTTTCCTTCAAACCTAGGATGTTTCTGAGGAAGAACTGGCTGGTGTCCCTGGGTCTCATTCCTAAGGACCAAAGTGGCTCTTTGGTTCTTTCTTGGCCCTTCCTCCCCCCTGGGTGTGCCTGTTCAGACATTTCTGGATGGAGGGTTGTGGGGAAAAGTAAGAGCCTGCGTCCTGAGCTCCTCTAAGGGATTGGAAGGGCACCAAGAACTAGGGATAGACTGACTTCCCCTGTTTCTCCTGGGACTAAGGGGCTGGGGCCTGTCCCATCCCATTCCATCTTAGTAGAGAGGACACTGATTCCAGTGCTGGTTTTCCTAAATGCTAGCTCGGGAACAATTCTATGCTTTACTCTCAGGGAAAGTGGAAAAGACTGCTTTGAATCAGTTGAACCATTTGGGGCAGTTTCTCAGATCACAAATATGACCTGCCAGGATTGTTTTCTGTATGGCCAGATTCTCCATGTGTGCCTCATTCCAGAAAATTCTATTTTGTTTTTTCTGCTCATTCCGCAAGAAGTTACTAAAGTCATGGGGTTTCTTTCATTTCCTATTCTGGCCAGACTGTGGCCACGGACCTCTCAGAAGTGGAACCTTTTCCCAATAGAGTAAACAAATTTTGATCTCAGTCTAGATGCACTGTATTTAATTTTGTTCAGTTCTGTGAAACTGAAAGGAGATAGTCAGAGAGCCGGAATTGCATTAGAGATACTATTGAGTACTCAGTATTTGACTGAGTGAGCACTGTTGTAAGGTATTTGTGTATTACCTCATTTAACTGTGGTAGCATCACTGCCACTATACAGATGGGAAAACCATGGCACAGGATGGTCAGTTGGTGTGAGTCTATGTGAGAAGTGTGGCTGCAGACCATCTGCAGGAGACAGGAGATTGGCAGCTTTGGGACGTAAGAGGGGTGAAGGGGATATGCTATGTAGGATGAGTGTGGTAGGGAAGAGGTTCTGTCAGTACACCATTTGTACTCTGCCACGTTCCATATCAACACTTGATGTAGTGATAATCCCTTCAGGCCCACAAGTTCCTACAGTGCCTTTTTTTTTTTCTTTTGCCAGTCCTAGGCTTGAACTCAGGGCATGACCACTGTTCCTTGGGCTTTCTTGAGGCTCTACCATTTGAGCCTCAGCACAGCTTCCGGCCTTTTCTATGTATGTGGTATTGAGGAATCGAACCCCGGTCTTCGTGCATGCTATGCAAGCACCCTACCACTAGGCCAAACTCCTGGCCCCTCCTACAGTGCCTTTCAAGTTCCCAGTGAAAGAACTGATTCTGTTCTTCAGTTTCTGAGTTATTAGAAATGTATTTCTTAATCAAGCAGAGTTTTGTCAGGTAATGGAAGACTGCTAGTTTGGGAACACTGCATTGTACTGTATTTTGAGACTTTGAAATTTAGCTTGCTGTTGAACATAACTCTTAGCATGATGAAGTTGAAAAGGCCTGGATTTAGAACTAAATGGATTTAGAACTGCCAGCTCGGTCACATACTATTCTATATACAATCCCATGTGACCTGGAGTTTTGTTTCCTTATCTAAAAATGGGGTGATAAAACTTACCTTTGTAGAATTATGAGGAACAAATTAAACAAGACATATAAAATATTTGGCTCATGCTGGGAGTTTGGCTTATGACTTATTATCCCCTCCCCAATTTGGTCAGTCTTTTTAGAGATGAACATGTTCCTGAGTAGGTGGGATTTATGAGGGAATGAGACATAAGGAGGGTGCTATTAGTTTTGGAAAGACTGTGTTGGCTAGAGGGAAGTGTTCAGATTCTCAGTGTAGGCTGTGGGCAAGGGAGATGAGAGCCTGAGTTCCCATCTCTGTGAGTCACAGCAAGTTTCTTCTAGTGGCCAGGCACTCAGTAAGCTCCTGGAATGCTTTGTGCTTGAATGGATTTGCCTTCCAGGGTCATCTCCCCTTTATGTGCCCTCTTTTCCTACAGTTCTCCCAGGGCCCTGTTTGCTTTGTGGGTTGGTACCCTGGCAGCCTCTGGAGCTCATATAGCTGTGGTCCTCCATTTTACTTCTCTGCTCTGCCTTGAGCAGAGGCATCATTAGCTTCAATGAAAGACTGGGCTGATGAAGAATCTTTGGGATTCTTCTGTATTCCTCTGAGTGATAACGTGCCTCCCAGTGGTCCCCATTTTGTTCATTTTATTTCCCTGTAAATAAAAATTCCTTTGATGTTTCCTCTGGAAACATCACTAGTGGAAGCCAATCCCCAAACTCTGCTTCAGCTGAGGCTGTTTGTGATACTCATTATGTTACACCCCCCTTCTGAAGAGCAGTGGACACTGAGTGTCCGCTTCCATATAAGGTGATTTTGACAGGTGTCCAGGAGCCAGCCCTGGAGCTGCCAAGCACTTACCACACAGACTCCTCAGCTCAGAGCCTGCCCTGACCACACACCAAGTTTCCCAACAAATCTCAGTTTACTTTGCAACCTAGACTTAAATATAGATCCTTAAGAACCAATACTTTCCAGGAGAGATTAGAGGAAAGAGAAGTTGAAAGTATCCATTTCAGATCATAAACAAAAGAGGATATAGCCCACTTAATATTTAATTAAGGCATTAGAACCAATTCCTTTTGAAGACAAAAAGGGCATGTGTCGCTGAAACACAGGGGTATGGGTATATTTACACAAGGTCTTAGATTTAAAAACTTGTTGTCATACAAATAAGCCCACATAGCTTGTGTAGGAGAGGCAGACTGAAGCATTTAGAAGTGGTATGTCAGGATGTTGCAACTTACTTTCAAATGTTTAAGCAAAAAAAAAAAGTGTGCATGTCTGCAGAGAGAGGAAAAATAAGGCCAATGCCCACTGTTTTTTGAGTGAAAGGTGTGCTGGTGTGCATTGCATTATTCTTTCAGTTTTTCTTGTGGCCTAATGGGTTTCAAAATAAAAGAAAGTAGAAAACATGGGACAGACAGGGAGAGAGGGGTAGCTAATGCAATCTACCACTATCTCTTGGTGAAGATCAGAAAAGTAGCATAGGAGAGTCGTAGTGAGTCCAACATCTGGGTGAAGTGATGGCATAAAACCAGCTGGTCCAAGAAACCTGAGGGGAGGCCCTAGCCCTGCTGGTGCTGGGCCTCCTAGGCACTGGCAGCACTAGAGGCTTCAGTGATACTCCAGAGGGCAGCCCCCTCCCTTCTATCCTAGTAGGACTGCAACTTTTCCCTACCCTCTGGGGAGATATTTCCCCAAACCCTCATACTTTGCTTATATCCACATCATGAGGCTCATTGTGACATTTAAACAGCGGACTGCCCGATGTGGTTCTAACTGTTTCAGATGGGTTTGTTTGTTCTGGAAGTCGTTCCAGATACCTTTGGTCACAGCTCTTCCTGTTGGCTGCTTGCTGGGGTTGTTGCTTGTCCACCTAGTAGATCCAGAAGGGCCTGTGGTCTGTCTGTCTGTGTGCCCCCACCTGGGTGGAGGGAGGTGGTGGCAGGAGGGTACAGCTAGACTTGGGGAATGGAGGATCTGGGTGCTCAGCCACCCACCACAGTGTTATATTCACATCCTCTGGAATCTGGGGGACCAGAGCCTTGCAAAAAGACTTTATTCTGCTTTTACATTAGTTTCGCTGTTAGCTGAGAAAATAGATCATGTTACTTAGATTTTTTTTCCTCCCCTACTTAGAAACTCATGTGAATATTGTTACCTGGGAGGGTAACAATTTGGGAGGGAAACTTGCCTGTGCTAACACTTTTAAGTCCCTGCTTGCTGACCTCTTGTCACAGGCTTTGTGCTCCCCTGCTGTCAAGCTTATGGAAAGTTTCAGCAGTCTCCCTAACCCCATGACTGTATTCTTTGCCATTCTCCAGCTTCTCAGTGCATCACCACCTGCTGCACGACTCCCTACCCAGGAGCTACTACCTGGGAACCTCCTGACAGGCAGGAGCCTGCAGCTCTGAAGGAGCAGACTCCTTCTGGTGCCCAAGGACGCTCACATTCCATTTCACATGAGAACAGCTGCCAGGAGAGGCCCAGGAGGCAGCCCGCTGACTCAGGGACACCGTTGATTTTAGCCCAGGGCGTGCTGGTCCCAGGTTGGGGCTGGCTTGTTCATGGAAATTCCACAGTGGTGTAGCACTCCAAGTTTGCAAAGCTGACTTGGGCTTAGAGCAATGTATTTCTCCTTCTGAGAAAGGTCCAGAGAACAGCCAGTCCTCTGTGCTTAGAGAGTAGGTACAGATTTCCTAGAGATTCTTTTTTTTTTTCTTGATGACAGCATGAGTGGAAAGAAGAGCAGGAGCTGTCTTGGCTTGGCCTTTCTGTCAAGGGCCAAGCAGAAAGTTCCAGCATCTCTGCATCCACCAGGGCTATTCTTCTAATGCAGAGGGCCTTGGATTTTGAGGATTTATGCATCAGGGAAGAAAATGAATGGGAAAATAACTGGAGGACCTATGTCAGTTTCAGAGACCAATTCAGATTATGTAGGCCTGAAATTTATATAGGCAGTCTTTTAAGAGAAGGAGTATACAAGTATCTCATTTTTGAAAATTTCCAGAATTACAATTCATGGGAATACATTTCTAGCATCTTTTGGAAGATGCCCCTAAAACTTAAGTCCTATTAACAAAATGGTAAAAACAGATGTTGTCCAGGTTATTATTATAGTTCTAGCAAAGAAAGGACATTAAAACAATTTTATGAAATCTCAGCCATAGACAGTAAGTTGAAGTTAAAGATCGATCTTCAAAGTGAGGTGATCAGGCTTTCTCAGTGTCCTCATGTCACTGTGGACCTGGGGTTCATGAGCTGTGTGTGGTGGGAAGTTGACTGCATTCATGTGTAATGTCACTGTGCCACTAACCATGCAGGACTTCTGTGAGAGTTAAATTTAAAAATGTGCTTTGCAAGTATGTGGGAAAGTAGGGGAACTTTCGTGTTTCCTTGTAGTGACCGATGCAAGGGCACAACTGTGGGATTGTAGAGTCTAGAGTCCTAGGGAGGAAGCATTAGCTCGGGAAAGTAGCACTTATGTCCAAGACTGCATGAAGAAATCATGAGCTCCAAGAACAAGTATGATTTAAGCCCAAGTCCTGCCTTCCTCAAAGGAAAACAGACCTACCTTTGTTTTTCCAAATGGAGTCAGCCTTGAGAGACAGTGCTGTTTCAAACTCTGCTTTTGGCTCTTTAATGAAGGCTCACAGCAGGGAATGTTATGTGAGTTCAGAATGAAAATGCTTTATCCTAAGTTGTTTTTTTGCTACTCTTTGGCATGTTTAACCAAACAGAAGTGGAGAGGATTAAATGTTTGATGGGACCTCGTTGGCATACATTACTTCCCTGGATATGTTTATTTGGTCCTCCTCAGGACCGTAAAGGGCAGGACTGGTGCCTTATCATGGCTTTTCCTCACAGCTAAACATCTCTACACAGATTTCCAGTCCCCTTTGGAGACTGGCTTTCCTGGCAGCTTGTCAGACTTTGCCTTTTATAACTCTGAGGATGATTTTAGACTTTTTGGGACAGGATCAAGGTTGTAGAGGAATCCTTTCTATCCTGAGCCCTCAACCAGCTATGCGGAGACAGGCTTAGAACTCTTGCCCTGTTAGAGCTGTCTTGTAGGGTGCTTGCTCCACTCTGGAGAAGGCCAGCCTGTTCCAGTTGGAAGGATTATCGATGGTCCTGCAGCTGCTCTGAAGGCTTGGCCCTCCTTAGAGCTGGGGCCTCTGGGGCATGAGTAAGGACCCCCAGCACATCTCCAGCATCAGCCTTCCCCTTGGGCTTATCCAGTCCCTTGCAGTGGGCATACTTTGTGGAGTCTTAACAGCTAATCATGCAGTACCAGGTCATGGTGAAGAAAGCTCATGGCTAGAACTATTATACTTGGTGTGTCAGAACAATGGCTGCTCAGTGAAGTTGACCATGTTTCAGGGATGAATTCTGTAGAGATTTTCCCTCAAGAAAGCATTTTATCCTGGTGCATCATCCCCTTTTTGTTGCCTGTGGAGCAAGTCCTGTCTGCTGTACCAACCGACTGACGAAGCTGATCTTAATCACATTCAGGAGACTTCAGCCCCAGACAAGGTCAGAAAGACCTGATGATGACAAAATCTTGCAGGATTTTCTCCATCTGCCAAGGAAGAGCATCTTGTCCTCATGCATCCTGGGTCCTAAGCATGGGATGTATGAAACTGGCTTTGCCTGCCACCCAGGGGATCTTAGGAGAAGTTCTCACTCCTCCTTCATTGTTTTCAGGTTGCCAGGCTGGGTTAGGTTTGTATTTGCTTCACAGCCTTTGTACTGGATCTCTGTGCCCTGGTGGATTCTGAGCTCTCAGCTTCCAGAGGAATAGCCACTAAATTACCAGTTACATGCTGAGGCCTTGAGTCACCAGAAATTGGGAGAACAACATGAAAGAAGGTCATTTCTAGTACAGTTTTGTTTTGCAAATTCTTTGAAGGAAGGATACTAGGATTTTTGTTTCTTTGTTCCTGGAATGTTCCAGAATCCAACCTGAGTCATGGAATAGATATACAGGAAGGAGAATGTTGGACTTGATTTTGAGTCCTGCTTAGGCTCTGCATACTTCTTGTTGAGGGTGCGTGCCAAAGCCTGTCAGGAGGGACACATACGGAAAGAGAGTTAAGCTGAGAAGTCATCACTCTGAAGAACAATGGTTCAGGAGGCCTGAGTACAGCATGTGTTCTCTCCGGCCAAACAGCCTGGCCCGATAGCTTTTCCAGGAGGATGCAGGGCCATCAGGACCCCTACCCCCAATCTGTCCTCACCGGGAGATGCCTATCTTTGTCCAACCTTTGTCATCATGGACCCGGATGAGGAAGATGTGGGTATGCAACCCAATTCCCAATTAGGGATTTTTCACTCGTTTCAGGAAGATCATTTATTTGGATTGAATTGTTAAGGCAGATTGTTTTCACAGTGTTTCAACCAGGGAGCTTTCTTACAGGAAATATCAGACCAGGCAATTATAGTCAGGTTTTCCACATCCTTAAGAGGAAAGGAGGGAGAGAGGGAGAGCATAGTATCCTCTCTATATGTCTTAAGTCTACATTGGAACACTGGCCAGTGCAGGCATTTATAGAGACCCTTGAGTTCACCATATGTTGTGAGCGTAAGGACACTCCATGACTTCTGGATAACCCAGTCCCTCCTGAGACTGCATGTTCCCTATGACTTAATTTTAAAAACGCCTGCTGATCTGGTGGCAGAGGGAGGTGGAGGAAGCCCTCACAGGCCTGGACACCACCCATCCGTCCAACTGGCCCTTGGTGGTGGAGGCTTGGGGGTACGCCTTTCCTCTGTCAGAACCCATAGTTGACCCCAAAGGTTAGGCCAGGTGACCTCACAGTGCGGCCCATCCAGCTGGGGCTCTGGACCTAATCTTTCCCTATGGTAGCACTTGGTTGGGGCTCCAGAGGGAGCCAAAGAGAAATGGGAAGTGGGAAAGTTCCTAGGAGAAGAATTGAGATTTTTTTTAAAAACCTTTTTTTTTTTTTTGTATCAGCTTGTTTTCAAGTGTGTGGCTCACAAGCCCTTCAGTATTCAGTCTTCTGTGCATACCATCTGAGAACAAGGATGCAGGATAGAGGGCTTGCCTGACCCATTCCTCTGTGGAAAGCCTGGTTTGCACACTCCCCTCCTCCTCCTTGTGTATCTCAGGAGTAAGTCTTAGAGAAGCTAGCATGTTCATTTTGCCACAGTGCTAGTAGGCATGCTTTCAAATGTATCAGTGTTAGAACATTGGGCAGATTTCAGGAGTCAGAGAAGGCCATCTTTTCTCCAGCATGTTCAGTTGTTGTTTTTAGAAACATGTATTTCTTTAGTATATTGAGGAAGAGTCTCAGATGGAGCCTACCCAGACCTCAAACTATCTTCCTGCCTATGCCTCCCAAGTTCTGGTATTACAGGAATGTTCAACGACTCCCAGACAGGTATTTATTCTACATCCGTTGAGATTATTTTGCTTTTTGGGGGGTGGGGGTTTGAAGAATACTGGAATTTGGCTCAGGGCCTTGTGTTTATAGGCAGGCACCCTATCACCTGAGCCACTATCATTCCATTCTACCAGCCTCTTTTATTTTCTGTATTGTTATTTCTTTTCTTTTCTTTTTTATTGTTGGGTTAATGTATAGAGGGGTTACAGTTACATTTGTCAGGTAGTGGGTGTATTACTTCTCACACATTGATACCCCTTCTCATGTTTTTGTCCTCATTTCCCTCCCTCTACCCCCTCCCAATCATCTTGTTTCTCCCTCTTCCCTTTCCTATTTCAAAATAACAAACGTATATACAAAATATACCAGGTAACAAAGTCAAATACAGTAACAATATGATGATTAACCATAGGTCTGCCAGTCTCTTTTGTGTTTATTATTTTTGATACAAGGTCTTGTTTGATGCTTGGGCCAGCCTGGCCTGTGATCTCCTATTTGTGCTTCCCTGCATACCTTGTATGATAGGGTTTGTACATTATATCCTGCTGTTGGTTCAGTTGGAGTCTTGTAAAACTTTCGTCCCAGCTGGCCTCAAACTGTGACACTGCAGATCTCTAGTTCCAAGTAGCCAGGACTGTGGATTTGAGCTGCGATCCCTGGCTAGAGATTATTTCATATTAAAAAAAAAACTACCCTGTTTATGTGACTTACATAATTAGATTTTCCACTGTTAAAATACTTTTTTTGTTTTTAGTCATGGGGCTTGAACACAGGGCCTGGGTGCTTTCCCTAAAACTTTTTTACTAAAAGCCACAGCTCCACTTCTGGCTTTTGCAGATACATCTCGTGGACTTTCCTGCCCAGGCTGGCTTTGAACTAACATCCTCAGATTTCAGCCTCCCGAGTAGCTATGATTATAGGTATGAGCCACCAGTGCCTGGCTTGTTAAAATATTCTTGCATTGCCATATGGTCATACTTTCTTCACTGTCATGGCTAGTGCTCTTGTTTGGTTTTGTGTCAAAGCTTGTACTTGTATGTGAACTCATTGTCATCTCAACCAACATGGCACACTTGCTGTGTGCCAGGCATGGTTCACAGAGTGTATATGGTGTTAACTCACTGAGTTCTCACAGCTATCTTCCAGTGGAAGACTTATTACCAACTCCATTTTACAGCCAAAAGCCTGCCTCCCCTGCACATAGGCTTAGTGGCACCTGGAGCTCACCTCCCTTGCACCACAGGTTCAGTGTCACCTGGAGTCCACCTCCCTTTCACACAGGTTCAGTGGGACCTGGAGCAGACCTCCCTGGCACACATCTTCAGTGGCACCTGGAGCCCGCCTCTCCTGCACACATGTTCAGTGACACCTGGATCCCATTTCTCCTGCACACAGGTTCAGTGGCACTCTGGTGACCCCAGACTTGTGACAGAGTTGGAAGACACTATATTTGCAAAGGGAACTGGAAAGACTTTTCTTTGGCAGAATATATCAATAAAAGTACTTGTATGTTGGGGAGGAAAATGGAGATGAATCCTAAATAAATGACTTTAAAAAGTAGATGTTTATTTCTTTTGAGATGCAGTATCCTTATGTTTGCTCAAGCAGATCTTGAACTCCTGACCTTGTAATTCTCCACCTTCAGCCTCCTGAGTCACTAGGACTAAAGGCCTATGTATCTGGCAATGGATTTTCAAAAGCAATTATAGTTTCAGATCTTCTGTTTGTTTTTGAGACATCTTTGTGATTTTTCTAGAAAATGGTCAGAGTGTCAACATTCAAATGTGTTGGTTTAACTTTATACCTACTTTTTTCTTCTTCTTAAAGGTTTTCTATTTAAAATGCTTAGTTTTAGCTTTCCCTTTCACTCTTAATAATAATTATTCTCTTTATCTCTTATTTCTTCAAGGAAGCAGTTTAGCAGTCTTTGCATCCATTATTATTTTATTAACTTTAAAACATTGCATTTTGTTTTCCTACTCTGTTTTCTTTTGGTTTCTCCCATTGCAGTATGCTCTGGTGTCCTTTTATATTATATTAATATCATTTTCCCCTTCTCTTTTCTCACTCCATGTCCTCAAGAGTTGCATAGTTAGCTTTACTCTTCTCTCTTCTGCCTACCACAAGGTAGGTAATTTATGTTCTATGTTTTCCTGCATTTGCCACTTAACTGCTTCCTCTGAGAATTTCAAGGTTTGTACTACCATGTCTTATTAATATAGAGAACTTATTAATATATAGATTCATTGTTGGGAGATTGTGGAGGAGCTCTCTCGTTACTAATGCTTTTACAATTTCCTTAAAATATATAACAGCTTAGAATGTTTTTGTGATATGATTGTGATCATATGCCTTGTATACTTGTCAAGAATGTATGTGACTTAATGGTAGCATGTTATTTTGATGTTCAAGTATTTTACATTCCTTTTTCATAATTTTTTTGCTTCATCTTATTATTTTCTGAGAAAGGTATACTAAAGTATCATGCTATGAATTGAGCAGCTTCTTTTTTTTTTTTTTTTTTTAATTTGGAAGGCTTGGCCTTGTATTTAGAGGTTGCTCTTAGGTGCATAGAGATTCAAGTGGTTAAATTTTCTTGTTGAATTTTTTTGTTTCATTATTCTGTAGTTAGTAGATTAATTGCTATTTGTCACTTTAATTTAAATGTTTTTAGACTTCTTTTCTCACCATTGCTCTATCTTTTCTATTTACTCTTCCTCTATTTCTCCTACCTTCTGACTCAAGCTGATAAGCTCTTTAGAAGATTACTCAGTGAAGCTCTTTGAGAGTAAATTTTATTCTTTTCTCCAGTATATATGTCTTTCCTTTGTCTTTAACCTCAGTGATTTTTTTAAGCTCAAGCTGTCCACCTTGTCAGATGCATTTCTCATCACTCTGAAGATGTTGTTTTATTGTTGAACCACCTTACTTAAAAAAATTGTTATTATAAAGGTGATGTCCAGAGGGATTATAGTTACATAAGTCAGGTAATGAGTACATTTCTTTTTGGACAGTGTCACTCCTTCCCTCACTCTCTCCCCATTTTTCCCTTCCATCTCATCTACCAGTTGTCATTTTCATTATATCATTGCTGCATTTGTTTACCCTTTGTCCCTCCATTTCTGTTTCCCATTATATTCCCCAAGACAAATAATGAACATACCAAATAAAAAGGGAAAAAAAGCAAAAACAGCAAAAAAGAAAACATCTTGTTTTCATTTCCTAGAGTTCATTTCAATAAATATTATATTGTATGATCAGATGCACATAGACATTGACCCTTTCTTATGGCCTTCCCTTTGAGAAGTCACTACTTCAAATTCTCTCTTGTATCTTGTAGTTTTAGTGTGACTTGTTTAAGTTTGTATTTAGTTTTATATGTCTCATTGAGGCTTGGTATATCTGTGAGAACTGGTATCTGGAAAGTTCTTAGCAATGATCTTTTCAGTGTTTTCCTTTCCCACATCCCATTTTCCTTCTATAAATGTACATTGGACTTAAACATTTTTCTGCATTTCTTATTTACTCTTTCAATATTTTTCTTTATTTTGATTGAATTGACAGGCAATGTTCTTGTCAATTATCTCTTCATTGTGTACAGTCCAGAATTTAAGCTTACCAAAAGTCTTTTCTTAACTTGAAAAAAGTTGAAATCTATAGAAAAGTTGAAAGAATTGTGTAATAAACACTTACGTACCTTTCACCTAAATCCAGCAGCGGCTTAATATTTAGTCATATTAGTTTTTTGCTTTCACCTTTCCTCCTCTATAATATATACTGTGTGTTTATATATACACGGATTTGCATGAAACTGAGTAACTCAGTTTCCTGGCATTTCATTCGTAATACTTCAGCTTATATCTCATAAGGACATGCACATTCTACCACATAGCCACAGTGCCATTATCACACACGAGAAATTGCACATTGCATACTTACATCATGTAATATGGAGCCCTGAGAAAATTTGTCTTAGATGTCTCCCAAATGATCTTTGAAGCTTTACTTTTTCAACTCGAGGTGCATTCCGAGTTTACTCACTTTATTGATTGATATGGCTCTCTGGTCTCAAATTTTTAGTTTTCAAGTTCTGTAAGATTGTAGGCTTGGGAAGGGGCTGGGAGTTTGGCCTAGTCAGAGAGTGTTTGCCTAGCATGAATGAAGATCTGGGTTTGATTCCTTAGTATCACATACAGAAAAAAAAAAAGCTGGCTTAAGTGGTAGAGCTCTAGCCTTGAGAAAATCCAAGGACAGTGCTCAGGCTCTCAGCTAAGCCCAGGACTGGCCAAAAAAAAAAAAAAAAAAAAAAAAAAAAATGTAGGCTTGGGGGCTGGGAGTTTGGCCTAGTGGTAGAGTGCTTGCCTAGAACACACGAAGCCCTGGATTCGATTCCTTGGTACATAGAAAAAGCCAGAAGTATTGCTGAAGCTCAAGTAGTAGAGCACTGGCCTTGAGAAAGCCCAAGGACAGTGTTCAGGGCCTGAGTTCAAGCCCAGGACTGGCAAGCAAAAAAAGAGAGATGGGGGGGGGAAGGGAGAAGGGGAATGTAGGCTTGTTGTCTTCTATAAATGCCCATATTCTAAATTTGTAGGTTTGTTTTATTTGACAAAGGCAATGTGTAATGTATACACTTCCCATTATATCCCACCAGGAACCTGTGATGTCAGTTTGTTTTATTTTTGGTAATGCTAAAGTGAATCATTCTGTGAAGATGATTTGTGTTACTCCATTACTGTAAAGATAAGTTTCCCTTTTGTAATTAATTAATAATCTGTAATTTTGAACCATGTGAATGTCCTGTTCCTAAATTCTTTAATTCAGTGGTATTAGCATTCCATTGATGATCTTGTCCTATATAAATGATTACAATAGTATTAAGTGGTGATTTTTAATGTCATTTTTCTTAAGCATTAATTAGTTGGCTGTGTTCTATAGGGAAACATTTTCCTATTCTTTCTCTCCCTCTTGCCTTTTCACATCCTCCCTCCCCACTTTCTCCATTAGGAGCAGACTTGTGGACCCCTTCCAGTAGGTTGTCTTATCATCTGTCACCATGTGATGTGTGCACATTTAATTACTGTAGTTACTGAATTTACTCTTCAAAGCTGCTGTTGCTCTCTCATAGTTGTTTCTTTTCTTATAATTTGCATGCCTTTAAAAACATTAACCTGATTGCTTCAATTTACAGTATGTCTTAGATTGTTGCTCTGTTATCTCAAGTTCTTGAGTGTCTTATTTTCTGTGTCTGCTAGCTTTGACTCAGGGTATATCAGTCACTTCCTCCTGTGTTTAAGAGCTTGTTACTTTAAGCATACATTCAATAGGACTTAAAACACTTTACTTCTGTTAGGTATGCTGTTTGTTAATTTCTGATATTCTAGATTTGTAGGCTGTATGATTGATGGTCAGGCTAAGCTCCATTGATGCCAGCATCTGGTATTTCATCAAGGATGATGGTTGGTCACTACCTTCATTTTCACAGGACACCTTTCCTCTGGAACCCATAAATAATCTAGCCAGTGTCCAGTGCAGATAGAGGATGGAGCTGTTGGCTCCTGTGTGTTGTGTTAAGGGTTAGTGAATGACTACTCAGGGTCATTTATTGCAAGAGCAGTATGTACCTTCCTTATGATCATTCCTGGAACACATCACTCCTTTAGGGCTTTGCACCTGGCCTGGCGTGGGTGAAAGAACTGCTGCTTCCAGAAGACAAGTGGCTTACCCAGGGCTAAACAGGAGGAGTAGGAGGAATAAGAACCCAGGGCTCTTGATGAATCTGCCAAGCCAGGATTTAGTCAGGCATTGATTTAAGTCCAGGCCTTGTGTACCTTGAACCCAAGGCCCAGCCTTAGCCTCTCTTCGTGGGGCAGGAAAGGAAGTGGAGTATGAGGTGGACGCCTCGGGCAGAGCAGGAAGGCTGGTGTCTGCCGCCAGCCCCCTTGGATTTATTAGATATGCACATTGTCACATGTCCCTGGGTTATCAACACAATGGCACTTTGAGAATGCATTTTGAAGCCCTCGATTTATCTTTCTGTCATTGTTCATAGTAGTTTTCACTCAAAGGCAAGAACATGCTTTTGAACTGACCTTTTAAACTTTGCATTTCGTTGGCCACAAAGGGGCACATGAAAGGAACAATCGCACATTCTCCATGTGTGAGCACACTGAGGTCTCCTTTGGTGAGAGATCTAGGGGAAACAGGCACCAAGTTTCTAAGCTGCTTCTGCAGCTGATGGCTGGCCCTCTGGGGGGAAGTCCTGTGATCAGGGAGAGGTCCTGCTCTTCCCCTACTGCAGGCACCATCCCCCCCTCACCATACCTGAGGCCATTTGCCTGCCTTGGAAGCTAGTGACACTTCAGGGACTGGTCTTTATCCCATGTTTTCCAGGAAGTCTCTGGGTTCACACCTCATTATGTGTCTGTTTACACATCTGGAGGTCTTCCAGGCAGGAAAGTGGGCCTGCCAGAGGGCTTCACTGCTGGGTGATGGAGGAATGAATGAAGGCCTGAATGAAGGTGTGTTTTCAGTTGGGCTTTGGGGGATTAGACTGTTCCAGGTAGAGTGAGCAGCCTGTGAAAAGATGCAGTCCTACCTGTCCACTGTGAGGGTTCATAGCAGATGAGGCTGTGAGGGCCAAGCTGTGGAGAACCTGCAAGGCAGCCGACTGGGCTGGATTTCATTCCATAAGGCTATTGCCATTATATTTGGAGTCATTGCTTGAGTTTCATTCCTGTGCTACCACTTAGTTGTTGTGTAATGCTGGAGAAATTATTAAACCTCTCTGACTTGGTATAATAACTGCTTTGGAAGGCTGTTTGGAGAAGCAGATGATGTTTGAGTTTTGCAAGGCACCTAGTACAATGCCTGGTTAGTCTAAGAAGCCAGAAGGAATTTGTTCTTGTTACTGTTATAAATGTGGTATTGTTGATGGTGACCAAAACAAATTACAGCCAGGCAACAGTCATGCCAGACTTGCTTTGCAGAGCAATGATGTGTGAAGGTGGGAGAGGGCCAGGGGACCATGCTGGAGGTCAGGAAATCCTTAGGACATCATTAAGACACTCAAGGTGAAAGGAGAGAGGCAGAGAAGAAGTGCTCATTTGTGACACCAGCAGACTTGGATATCCTGAGATGTTTGGCTTCTGCTGTCCTCTACTGAAATGGCACAGCAGTGGGAAGGAGCCTAACATAGGACAGTGACAGAGACAGAGGGAGGTCCTCAGCTGTGCTATGGAGCGGGTGGGCTGGGAAAATCCTGGCACAATGAGGCTACTGTGAAAGTGCAGCTCAGTTCTTCCTCCTAGTGTGTTGGGTTTTTAGAGTGATGACCCTTCCCTACTTTTCCCTGTGTATCTTAGCCTACTTTCTAGTGCATCCCTGTACCCTGCTCCCCCCACAAACACCCACAGGATCCTAGTGATATCAGACTAGGGATTTGGGCTTTGAATGGAGGTTAGCAGCCTGAGGAGGGAGAAGATGAGTAGGAAAAGGAGGAGCAGGCCTAGGAAGGGGTTGGATGATAAGGAGCACTGTGTTGGAGGAGGAGGAAGAGGAGGGTGAAGAAGAGAAGGAAAAGGAAGACGAAAAGGAGAAGGAGAACGAGGAGGTAGAGGGATAGGAGGGGATGGAGGGGGAGGGAGTATTGTTTTGTAGAGTCCGAATCTGTGTGCACTCTTGGTTGAGTACTGCACGTCCTCCATGATCTTCCATTCACGGCTATCACACATCCTCAAGAGGAAGCCAGCTCAGTAGGGTGCGCCCTGCAAGACTACGATTGTTACTTCAGTCATATTTCATCCCGCAAGGATGTTGGAGGAAAATATATTTCAATGCCACCTTCAAAAGAGCTGTCATTTTGAACATAGTAAATGGGTGTTTAGAGAGTGATATAATGTTGTTACTTTGAATGTATTCTTTTTTAAAAAATTTGATCTGTTTTTTATTTATTTTTAAGTTTTTATTGTTGGGGTAATGTATAGAAGGCTTACAGTTACATTCCCAGGTAGTAGGTGCATTATTTCTCACACATTGATACCCCTTCTTTTGGTTTTTGTCCCCATTTCTCTCCCCCCACCTCCTCCCATTGAATACATTCATTTAAAAAATGATTTTCCTTTAGTTTGGATTGATTCATGCTGGAGGCAAACTAAGGGGAGCTTCCACACAAGTGCAAGACACTCTGCATGTATGCACCTTCATTTACAAATCAGAATCACAGAAACTGTTTCTTATGTAACAAAAAGTTATAGGCCAGGTTTCCTTAAACATGTTATAGTTTAGAAATCTCTATTTATAAATGGCCACTGGTGACTTCACAAGAAGCTCAGAGAAATAGAGAACTCATAGAAATGAGATGGAAGTGTTCTGTGTAATGATTCTGAGGATTATCTCTCTAAGACATAGGCATCAATGAAATGTGTTGACATTTGGTGCTTAAAAAGTGTAAACCCCAAGGTCTTCTGTTCTCAATTAGCATGTATATATGTGAGAATAGAGCCCCAGCAGACACTTCCAAGGCTGTTTGGTGTCACCCATGTAGAGGAGCCTGTGGCTGAGAGGGGTGAGCTGCTGAGTTACACACTATGGCAAGACTGGCACTGGGAAGAACTCAACTCCTGACCCTCTCTCAGCTCCCCTCACCCTCCTAGGCTATTCAGGTTTCTCTGCCATTCTCCCCTGGTACACTGACATTTTATTTTATTTTCCAGGAATGATCGATTGGTGTCTGGCAAGATGGATGATGAACTGGGTGCACTTCAGCTTGGTAGGTGTGAGCTCTTGGGGAGTGGCAGGGTTCCTTCTTGGCTGGGAAGGATGCTTTTCTTCCATCTGACCTCAGAAATCAGGGGCAGGCCCCTGTCCTATTGATGTCTTCTCTAAGCCTGCCTTGCTGTCTTGGACAGATCCTTGGAGAAGGATTGATAATTTCTGGTCTCCTCCCTGGCAGTCCTTTCTCCATTTGGAGTTGCTCTTAGGGCCATTTAGAGCCAATGAAGGTTTACAGAGACAGTTGTAGACCACAGTATTAGCATAGCTGTGCTTGGGGAGTCCTGTCCTTTAAAGAGTGTCTGGTTGAAGTATAAGGTACACAGTAAAGCTGGGTGCTGTGGCTCACCCCTGTAATCCTAGCTACTCAGGAGGCTGAGATCTGAGGATCAAGGTTCAAAGCCAGCCCGGGCACAAAAGGACCTGAGACTTTTATTTCCAGTTAACCTCCAGAAAACGGGAAGTGGGGCTTGGCTCAAGAGTAGGGTGGTAGCCTTGAGCTGAAGAGCTCAGGGACTGTGTCCAGGCTGAGTTCAAGCCCCATGACCCACAAAACAACAACAACAAAATAAACAGTGAAATGTGCAGGTGAATTTACCCTGAAAGCCATTTTGTAAGTGCTCTCTTGGAACAAGGCATAGAACTTGCTTTTCTGCTCTGGTTTTGGAGCAGTTTTTCTCCATATAGTTCTCTGTTTCTGGAGAAACAAAAAAGTCAGAACCAAGAGTGGACCAAGGGTTGTGGCCAAAGGCTAGATGTGTGAGTGTATGAGGGGAGACTTGAGGGCTCTGAGCATTTGTTCCTCTAGAAGCCAGCCACCACCTGTTGGACCTTCCCAGCATGAAGGAGCATTCTCATCCTTTCTTCCTGCCTTAAGCATTCCTTTCAAGTAGCAAGAAGAAAGTGTGGTCCCCTCAAGTGAGCATGTAGCTTCTGTGAATGAGATGATCTGGGCTGCTTTGATCGGTATGAAAGCCAGCAGCCCTGCACAGGGAGGCAAGACTTATTTATAATGCTCAACTAACTTCAGAGGCCTAAGAGCCTCAGTCCAAATCCCCAGGAATGACGGTGGGGGCTATCAGCCTTCCCCAGGAAGGGTAGGTTTCTGTACATGGCTATACCGAGTGAAGGATGGAGCCAGGAAGCCCTGGCATCCAAGATCTTCTGGGAGGCACTGCGCTTGAAGATTTTCCAATGAAAATGGAAAGTGCCAATGAAAGGTGCTTGCGTTTGGACATGAAGCAAAGCAGTTCCTGGCCTTCAGAACAGGAGCGCTTCTCTTGGAAGGAAGGCTTTTAGTGATTCTCAGAAGCCAGCTATTTGAAGTGCATGTGCACATTTTCTGGAAGAAAGCAGACCCCTTTCCGCTAGCACAGCTAATGTTTTATGAAAGGATAGGGAGATGGAGGATAAGAGACTTTGGGACCCACTCACTGTAGCAGTCAACGGGAGAGAAAAAAGAGAAGTCTGTGGGGAGAGACACAATGGCAGCTCAGAAATAAGATACAAACTTAGGTGACACAATATCATTTCTTGCTTTCTCTGACCACACTTGAAGTGAAGTGCAATCACTGCAATTTTTTCCTCCAAAGGCTACATAAAATTCTCTGTGTGACACAAATTCCTTGCCTCTTTCCAACCAGACATTCATGTGAGGACCTTAAAAATAGCATTCTGAACCACTGGCATTGTAGACAGTTTTGTCTGCTTGGCTAACATTATTCTGGAGCAATGTGTTTTTCCTTGGCATGCCAGCCTCACCACATCTGGACCCAAGACCTGTTCTTTGGTCTAGAACTAGCTCCTTGCATATAGCCAGGTCCTCCTTGCAGAAATCATCCTCCCTTGGCTGCTTGCTTCATGGAGCCCCTCATGTCTGTGTGTCACAGACTTCAGTCTCCCTCCCTGACTTACTTCATGGGCTGAACAGAGCAAGTCACAGACCCTGCTTAGCCTGACAACAGTGGAATAAGCCGAGGACTCAAATAGACTGAAACACTGTCTCTCCTATGCTTCTGAGATAGTCTGACCCAAGCAGCATAAGTTGTTCCTCAGGTCTGCTGGCATCACTCAGGGAGCTCAGGGAGTTTTGCCCCATTATCTGGGGGCCTTAGATATATTCTTTTCTTCCCTGCCAAAACTCTCAGTATGGACCTTTGCAAACCTACTTATCAGCCGTCTTCATTTTCTTTTTTCTTTAGCTTCCTCCAGCTCTCATCTAAGAGCTATATCTGTGTGTGTGTGTGTTCCTACACAGAGTGTAGTATTGTTTAATGCACATGCATTTTTACTCAGTATTTTATTAAAATACCTCAAATGATATCCTGTTCTTTCTGCCTGTGCCATGTTTTCAAAATCCATTCATGTCACTAGGTGGACATCTAAACTACTATTTCAGGTTTTGTTTTTGTTTTTGTTTTTTTGGTAAAGCCATGGTCACAGAGCAGTATTTTTTGACATGTTTAAGAAATGCTCTCATTTAAGTTCAACTTCTTATTTATAGTCCAGACTTTCTCAACACCCCCTCTTTTTTTTAAAAACAGCCCAAAGGCAGAATCTGCTCCTCATTCAGTGAACTGGGCCTTAGGAATTTGCCTTATGCTGAGGCTGACTCCCCCAGAGAGAAAGGGAAGTAGTAGAGTAAGATATAAGCTGTGTTCTGGGGGTGTTGGCTCCACCCCTTTGCCATGCTCTGGTTCTGGGATCTGCTGCTGTTGGCTTTATTAGCACAATGGGAGGATGTTGTTTTCCGCCCAGTTCTTTACCCGTGTGCTTTGGGAGATTCAGTGGCAGAAGGTAGAAGGGTAAGCAGGGATCTGGGCCAGTTGAAAAGTTGAAGGTGTTGTTTCAGAGGACTCTATAGGACTGCAAGAGGACCCATCCAGTCTATGGTCTTGCATTCTTTCTAGCTGGAGGTGGGCAGAGTGGCTGGGTGACTTGCAGTCAGCCCTGGGTTGTATCGTGACTGTGTCACCTCTCCTTCACCCTGACAGTTACTTCACTTGTCCTCAGCTACAGATGGTGTGAGGGTAATTATGTTGCTGTGGAGGTTGGTGACAAAATCCAAAGCATCAGTAAATATCAGTCACAGTACTAAGAAACGAGACTTGGGGGTTGGAAATGTGGTTCACTTGGTAGAAGATTAGCCAGTAAGTGAAATTGACAGGTATTGAAATTGACAGGTACTGAGTTCTAGTCCCAGTCTGAAACCTAAAAAAATAAAAGAAAAATGAGCCTGCTGTCAGGGTGACAGACTTGTGTATTTTGTCTGTCCACCTTCTGTGAAGAAATGCTTCATGGCTTACAAGGGGGTGTGATTCACTCCACATGTGACATTTTCTAGAGGACCAGCCATGAACATTCCTGAGGCACCATGAATGAGGGTCTGTTAGGGAGCAGGGTTCCTTTTGACCTGCAAATTTCTTCCCTCTGTTAGAGCCTTGGCTGCTGCAGAGTGGGGTCTAGGGTAATATGGAAGTACCTGCCTCTCACCCAAACTTTTCCCAACTTCTTGGTGTCTATTGTGTTAATAACTTTCCTGGTCTATTCTCTGCAAGTCATCCAATAATCATCTTGTTCTTGTTTTTCAGAGGACATAGAGGATGAATTGGTGAGGGAAGAAGTCATTCTGTCCCCTGGCCCATCATTGCTAAGATTGCGAATAGCATCAGAGCCAATTGACCTTACATTGGCAAAGGTAGGTACAGCTCAGAAGTATAAGGAAAATGATGCATCAAATACATTCCAATGTGGATGAGGTCACTGTGATATTTTGGTCCAGTCTTTCTCATTGTAATCTCTTAGTCATGGTTGAAATTGAAATCTGGGTGTGATTTAGAAAAAAAATCCTGAACTGAGGGTCAGGAAACCATTTGTGTTCTAGCTTCTCCCTTTCCCTCCATGGGATAGGGGTGAACTGAGGAGGCTGTTCCCCCCGCTTACCCAGATATTGCAGAGCTACCTCAGCATAGCTCTAATTGGCACTGCCAGCCAGCAGTAGGAGTGAGATAGTTATCACTGAGGCCTGGTCTGCTCTGCTCTGGGCTTCCAGACTAGCTTCCGCTCACCACAGCAAGGGAATGATAGGAAGATTGGCATTTTTTTCACTCACACCCGTTTGTTCCTGTGGCTTTCTGGATGGGCCATGGCCATAGGACACAGGGACCAGGTTCTCATTCATGAAAGATTCCATAGCAGAGGGTCCTGGGATACCAGTGGGATGTGGGAGACAGGGGCAGGGTGAGGGGGCGCAGCTACTCAGGTGTCAGGCTGATTGCTCTCTTCCCTTGGTTGGAAGATCCTTCAACATGGAGTGCCATTCCTGAAGTCTTCTAGCAGTCTTTCTACTAGGACCAGGAGGAGAGATGGAAGCTCTGGAGACATTTCCCTTGACACACATCAAGAAGGACAAGATTTTTCTAGAATGTTCCTGTTTTTCACCCACTTCTTCCTCTAATTTGCTTCCCTGTTTCAAGCCACAGAGGTTTACGCACATTTGAGAGACCCCAAAGTGAGGATTGTATGCTCTGCCTATCTGGTGTCATAGGTTGTAGCTCTTTGTAGAGAGCACTCCTTTTTGGAGATTGGCTCTTGGAGGTCTCAGTGACCACTAGCAAGAGTGGTGGGAGAAAGCAAGGACCATGGAGAGGAGAGCAGAAGATAGGAGAGGAGAGGGCTCAGAGCATCTGAGGATTCAGAGCCAGTTTTCTAGGCTCTTGTCTACACTGTGCCAATTCCAGAGCTGTCAGCCTGTGACTAGAAGATAGAGATGGAATTCATCAAGAAAACCTAAATCTATGTGGTTTCTCAGCTCTTGGGAAATCTATTTCAAACACCTGCATGATTATGTTAAGAGGGAAACAGCCCTAACGGATGGCTTGGCTATGTTCCATCAGTCACCTTTCTTTTTTGGCCAATTCTGAGGCTTGAACTCAGGCCTGGACATTGATCCTTAGCTCATTTAGTTAAGGCTAATACTCTCCCACTTGAGTCACATGTCCACTACTGGATTTTTGGTGATTAATTGGAGGTGAGTGTCATAGACTTTGCTGCTTAGGCTGGCATCCTGAGTAGCATTACAGATACGAGCCACCTGGGCCTGGAAAGCCTACTTTTTTTTTTTTTTTTTTTGCCAGTCCTGGGCCTTTAACTCAGGGCCTGGGCACTATCCTTGGGCTTTCTCAAGGCTAGAACTCTGCCATTTGAGCCACAGCACCATTTCTGGCTTTTTTCTACTATGTATGTGGTACTGAGGAATTGAACCCAGATTTTCATGCCTGATTGGCAAGCACTCTACCACTAGGCTAACCTCCCGGCCCCTGGAAAGCCTACTTTTTAATGACATGGGACGGATGCTTCTGTTACAGACATTTCTTCATATTAAAGGAAAAGAAAGAGAAGAATCTATTCGAGTGTAAAATAGAAGAGTAGGCCTGGTCTGTTTAAAAGGCTCAAGATAAACAGGTCCAGGGTGGAAGCTGTCAAGTCCACCTGGTGGTCCTGAGGCTCACTTGGAGCTTCTGTGTATAACCAGGGCCAGGCATGCAGCCTACCATGAATGTGCTGATGGAGAGCTGCCTGCTGGTCTGAGGCCCTATGGGGAGGTTGGCATTCATGAGGCTTTGGGGGGTGGGCGGTGAACAGTCAGCTCAACATCACCTAGAAATCTAGGAAGAAAGGAGACACTGTTGTGGGAGACTCTCTCTCCCAGTAGTAGTGTTCAGGCAGGGTTCATGGGGTCACTTTGAGTGTTCATTTTGAGTTCATGGGTCACTCATAGGTTATTTTGGAGAAGGGATTTTTCTCTGTGAAGAGCTAGAACACATACTTTGAACTTTGCTTTATGGTGTCTATTGCAACTATTCACCTCTGCTGGGATGTAAAAAGCACCCATAAACAAAATGTAAACAAATGGACATTGTTATATGCTAATAAAATTTTATTTACACAAATAGGTTGAGGTTAGGATGCCATCTCATACCAGAGTACTGGTGGTTTTCTTTTCTTGTCTTTTTTTTTTTTAGGTTAGTCATGGGACTTGAACTCTGGGTCTGGGCGTTGTCCCTTAGCTCTTCAACTCAAGGCTACCACCCTACTCTTTGAGCCACAGTGCCACTTCCAGTTTTCTGGTGGTTAATTGGAGATAAGAGTTTCATGGACTTAGTGCCTGGGCAAGCTTTGAACTGCAATCCTCAGATCTCAGCTTCCTGAGTAGCTGGACTATAGACGTGAGATACCATGCCTGGCTCAGAGTACTGATTCTTAAGCCTGACTATAAAGTGAACCACTACTGATAGTGGTGCTAGGAATTCTACTTAGTGACTGAGCCATTGCCTAGCATGTACAGGGCCCTTAGTTTGACATGTGCAGTGCTAAGGAGCATTGCAGAAAAACAACAGAATAAAACAATACAAAAACAACAACCCGGGTCTCTGATACCCAGGTCTCGCCCTCAGGAATTTGGATTTATTGGCCTGGCCTATGGCCCAAGCATCAGGATTATTTTTAAGAGCTTTCAAAGATGTTGGCCCATCTCAGTTCAGGCTGGTCTTGTCTGCAGGAGTTTCAGACCCTCAAGGTCAGATTTCTGTGCTCTCAAATATGAAAAGAATGGCCTTGCAAAATAGAGAAAAGATACCCTGCCAGAAAGGGCATGGTCTTGTTAGAACTTAAAACAACTCCAGCAGGTTGTGCCCATGAGAAAACAGTAAGACTCTTTCTTTCTGCAGGAAGTGAAGACCCTTCTGTTTGGCTCTGCTTTTTGCTGTTTCAATGAAGAGTGGAAGCTTCAAAGTTTTTCCTTTAATGACACTGCCTCACTAAAATACGGCATTGTGCAGAACAAGGCAAGTGTCTCTTGGAGCCTCTGGAGGACTTGCTCCAGGCTGTTGTGCATCACACTGGGGCAGGTTCCTTTGTTATAAACACATCAAGCATCCATGGAGCTGTCTAGGGCTGTCCCATGTCTTCTGAGTTGTCATTCTGCTCAGGCTCTTCATGTGGGGTCGGGGTGGAGATGGTGTATTAGAGTCTTCGTGTGTGGATGGTGGGGTGAGGGGTGGAGATGGTGTATTAGGTCTTCATGTAGAGTAAGGGGTGAAGATGGTGTTATCAGGATTGTCATGTGTGTGTCGAGGGGAGGGAGGAATGGAGATGGTGTATTCAAATCCCCCTGCAGGATGGTGGGCTCTTGGTGATGGGATGAAGGTGGCTCTTGAGTGTCCATGTGACATTGAAGCATCTGGTAAATAGCCTGGGATTTCACTGGTGTGGCTGGAACAGGCTCTAGTCAAATGTGGCGTGAGTGAGGGCAACTTTTGGAAGTTGAGAGGTTGCAAGGAGAGTTTGAAGTATCGAGGGTATAAAGCAGAAGCTGGAGGTGGTGGCTATGTTTGCAGCCTCCTGCTTCTTAAAATAGGCTCACTGATGGCCTTGAGGCCTGCCAGGTGTGGATAAAGGGGCAGCTGACAGAGCAGGGCAACACTATCAGATTCAGTTCTCAAGCTCCGGGCCTCCTCTGCCTTGTGGCCCAAGGGTGGGCTGAGGATCGCTAATCTGTCCTGGGAACCCAGTGCAGCCACTCCTTGTTCACTGACCACTGCCCCCTGGGGAACCCAGAGTAGCTTCTCCTTGTGACTAACTAACCACTGCCCCTGGGGCGTCCAGTGCCCCTTCTCGTACACTACCTCTTGAGCCCCTCTGGCTTTCCCTGGTCCTGGGGCCAGCCCTGTGCTAAGTCCCATGAGACCTACAGAGAGGAACCCTTTAGTCCTCCTTCCTGTTACTGGGTAGGAGGGGACACAAGCATCTGGTAGAGTCCTGATGTGGCCCACAAGCTGGGCCAGATCAAGAGGGAAGGCATTCTCTAGCTCCAGAAAAATCCCCATGCCTGTACACACATTATCAGAAGCTATAAGAGAGTGGGAGAGCTCTTTCTAGAGGAGGAGGCTTTCAGAGTCAGATAATTACCACCCTTAGGCTGTATACTCTGAAATATTTCCCTCGGGTGATGGGAAACTTGATACCTCCGGCTTCACTCTGCTTCCACAAAGAATTGCAAACTGACCTTGATACCTCTTTAGGGTTCAGGGTTAGTGTGGGACAGAGTCCCATGGTCCACAGAGAACCTTTTGGGCAAGGGAGAAGAGCAGTGAAGCTCAGTCCTGTATTCTGGGCCTGGAGGTGAAGCAGACTGTGTGCATTCCTGGTGACATGTGTTGTCCTCTGTAGGGTGGCCCCTGTGGGGTGCTGGCTGCTGTCCAAAGCTGTGTGCTACAAAAACTCCTGTTTGAAGGAGAGAGTGGAGCCACTCGTCCTCGGTAAGTCTTCCTTTCCAAGGGTTGTCCAGAGTGTCCAGAACAAACAAGCAAGGAAGTGTATACATTCCTTTTACTTCCTGTCTCCTGAGGTCAAAAAAGGAAAGGGTCATGGTGCAGGCCTGTTAGATGGAAGATGAGGCAGGTGTGTGTCTGGGGCTAGGAGAGCTAGTAAGTGCTGCTCCAGCTTGAACACAGTTTCTGCACACCACCACCATGGAAGCCTCTGCTGCTGCTTCAGAAAGCACCAGGCTGACTGTCCCTTCCACACCCATGTCTACCTGTTGCTCTCTGACAATCTCCAGAGCCTCCTGTCTTCCTGTTATCTCTCCTCTGCTAGCAGTGAGAACCATACATTCCAGCTGGTCCAATAACACATAGCTTCCTCCTGAAACCATGTATTTTCCATCTCATACTTCGTAAGTGTTTGCATCTGGGTACCTGTGCGTATTCACATGCATTCAGCCTACATTCCTGGAACTCCTCTGCACGGGCACAGGATTGTGGGGGAACTCAGGCCATTCTTTCCTCCCCAGGGGCACTCAGTGAGGTTTAGGGACTATAGAAACACTTATCTGCACATTATAGTTGGTACCAAGACAAAAGGGGTTAGGGACACTGGTGGGGCCTCCCAAGAGAGCAGCCTGCTTGCCTTGTTGCTCAAGGGCTCAGTGATAGCCTGGCTCATATTGTCTTCAGACCTACACAAATCTGGCACTTGTACTTTTTTTAGCTGAAAAAATCACTAATAAACCATCACCCAGGCCAAGGAAAAGCATTAGCAGGACCCCAGAAGAGCTGGCCATGGCCAGTAAGTGAAGATGATAGAATATTGCTGGGTTATATGATATGTGAGAGTTGTATCTTGGGATTTTATTGTTTGTGGGATTTTTTTTACTGTGGAGGTTACTGTATGTGGGGATTGTATTGTGTGGGGGTCAGTTGCATGTGTGAATTATTGTGTGGGGTGGGGTGATTTTTTCTTTTTTTTATTGTAATTAATAAAAGGGTTACATGATATTTGCCAGATAGAAGGTGCATTAATTCACATACATTGTTATCTTTTCACATGTCTTGGTACCCATTACCATTCCCCCCCCACTTTCTTTTCTGTGTGGGGTGATTTTATAAAAGTTTTGTTGTGTAGAGATTGTTTTGTGTGGGGGCTATGTGGATATTGAGTTGTGAGGATTTTTTTGTGTTGTGGGGAATTGTTTTATGGGGTTGCATAGTAAGTGGGTTGTGCCATGTTTGAGTTATTGCATGTAGGGAATGCTCTATTGGGGTTGTGTTGTATGAGGGTGTGTTATGTTGTCTTTATGAGTTGTATTACATGTATGTATTATATGTATGTTGGATTGTGTGGAGGGAGTGTAAAGAAGTTGTGTTTTATGAAGAGATTGTGTTACGTAAAGGAGTAGTGTGTGGAGTTGTATTGTGGAGGTTGATGTATATGGAACGAATTTTGTTGTGTATGGGGTTTTGTTGTATTAGGATATATTGTGTGGAATTGTGTGGAGTTGTGTTGTATGGGGGAAGTATATGTAGAGGATGTAGTTGTATTGTGGGAATTGCATATAGGGTTGGAGGTGGGTTATATTTGTGTTGTGTGGTTATGGAGTGTGTGTGTGTGTGTGTGTGTGTGTGTGTGTGTGTGTGATGTGGTGTATGGTTGGGTTGGTTGTATGGTAGGAAGGAACTGGCTTGGTGGGCCATTGCCTGGCTTTATTGGATCAAGTGCTCTTCTGAGGCCTGGACAGACACAAGAATGGGGGACAGGGCTTGGATGGACAACAGATGTGGAGATGGTCTTCCCTCCACTGGGGGCCTTGTGCTCTGAGTGCTGCTCTAGCCCTCCTACTTCACACCCTTGCTGTCCCAAGGCCTCTCACATGATGTTCAACCACACAGCAAGGGCCTGAGAGGATAATATTGTATCTAGGAAGAGGGTACAGTGCCCCTAAAAAGCAAAGGCTTGTGCCAGTGAGCAGGACCATTGAACTCATCTGCTGTGGGATAGAGGGTGAAGCTGAGGCTCAGAGATGGAGAGGTGCTAGTTCAGAGTTAGACCAGAACCATGGTAGAGCTGAGATTGGTGGGTGGTACTCTCATGGCACAGCATATGGGAGCCAGCAGTGGGGGCCAGAGTAGGCAGGAGGGCTGAGAGCTGAGTTTGGAACAGCTGATTGTGGACTTCTTCTAGGCTCTGTTTGTGAAGCACAGATACTAAGCCTCTCACTTTGTTGAGTGATGTCATTTGCTGATACTGGGCCAGTAGGCACAGACCTCAGTGTCAGTTTCCATTGACCACAGTTACTACCTTTATTTTACAGTGGTTGATGGGTCACGGTGTTCCTGCCCAGGCCGTGTATGCCAGGCTATCTTGAGGCTTTATCTTCCCTTTTGACTAAAATTCCAGCATATCAGAAATAGTCCAGCTTTAGAGAAAGGAGGGTAGGCAGGCAGGCCTCTTTATTGTTTCTGGAAATATCAGGATGCTCTGCCAGACAGAGAAGGTACAAATGGTATGCACCTGAGACTGGTGAGCTCTGGAGCCCTGTCCTTTGTCTCCTGCTTGGTTCTGCAGATTGGTGAGGGGTATGGTTGTGAGAGGATTGTGGAGGGGGATGGCACCCTTGGGGGAAACTATGCAGAAATAAATACTATTTGGCAGTGTTGGTGTTTTTTCTTAGTGACTGGCCTCATTAAATCTCAGCCCATCAGGCCACTCAGCCTGCTACACAAAATCAGGCAGCAGGACTGGTGTTTTTCCACTAGAGCTAGAGACATTTGACTCACTCCCAAGAGAGCCTAGGCCAAGGTGGGAGGGTGCTTGAAGAGCCAATGTGAATTGGAGATTCAGAGGTGCCACCCTCAGAGCCCACCTCCCTTCTAAAATGCTGGAGATCAAGACCATGAGGAGTAGGGGCACTTAGCCTCCATCCCTCTGGATTTTGGGGTCAAACAAGGCTTAGAGCCCAGGCCATGAAGCCCCAGGCCACAAAGCCCCAGGCCCCATCTTCCTGCTCCTCCTTCCAGTGACTCCATCTGGTCAGCAAGCAAACAGAATGGAGAGGATCATAGCCTCTTCATATCTACAAGCTTTCACAGAACTTTTATAGACTCTTGGGCATGTCCAAGTTGATGCCAGGCAGTGTTGAGGCTCTTGGGGTAGAAATATCTCTGTTTTTAAATATTTGGGCAAGTATAGGATGAATAATTTCCCCATCCAACTCTCTAGACAAATGCCTTCACCCTGCACTTCTGAGAGGAACTGGACTCTTGAAGACACTTCTGGTGAAAGAGCCTGGCCAGCTGCCAGATTCCCAGTGGGAGTATGGTAGTCATGTGTCTGCATTGCTGAGATTGCATGAAGGTTGCCTCTGAGTAAAGATCGAGTCCAGGTGATACAGGCAGACATAAGTGACTCCTTCCTGTGTTGTCCCTGCAAGACTAGCACTTGGGCACATACATTCAGCTGAACAACTCCAAGCAGGCTAAACACTAGAGTTTGAGGGTAAACTTTGTCAAGGGAATGAAGGCCAGGTAGGAGCTGGAACTGTGAACGCCTGTGAACGAGGAGTTAATTCTAGGGCTCTTGACTGCCTAGATTCTGCACTTTCCCATTCCCACTGTGTTGTCTGGAAAACCATGTCTTAAAATGCCATGTCTCAGATGGAGAAGGCCGGAGGGCAGCAGGGAAGTTTGGAGAAGGTACTAAACAGGTAGACAGAATAGGGATTGACTGTGTAGACGTAGTAGGTTTAGAGGATCATAGACAGAGTCTGTAGAGTTGAAAATGGCTTGCACCAGGAGCAAGATGTCTTGCTTGTATTTGCATGGTGCGAGCAAGGCAAGTCCAAGGTCAAAGGGACATTGGCTCTCAAAACCAAGTGCCTAGACCTATATCTAGTGTATACAGGCCTTGGGTTTGATCCTCAGCATAGCATGAAACAAAATCAAGATCCTGGGACACTGGATGTGCTATGTGGTGGGAGGCAACCTGTCCTGAACCCACATGGTGAGCCAGTGCCCTGGAGATGAGGACCAGACTCAGGAAGATGAGTATGAGCCTCAGGATGTGCAATCAACAGGATGCAACATCCCTCGAAGGAGAGTAGGGAATGGCACCAGAGTGATGCAGGCAACAGAGTCCATGCTTCGGGTCCTAAATCCAGAGATAAAGGTTCAGGCCTCTCTTCTCTGTCTAACAAGCTCTGCTGTTCAGGCTTGTCCTTGGTGCGGCCTCTCCTGAAACCCAGAACAGTATTTTGTCAGTGTTATTTTTTTAGGTAGTGGTGATCTGGACCAGTGCTCTGACAACTTGGGCTCTCTTGTTTGGTGATGCTGAGGTCACCATTTCCTGCAAGGAGCACCATGGGTTTCCTAAGGCTAGAACAGCAGTAGATGGTGGCTGCATTGTATTCCTATGCACTGAATGTATGCTGCCTTCCTATGCCCTGAGTGTTTGCTGCTTGGTTATGTTCCTGTGTGTAGAATGCTTATTGTTAGGCTGTCTCTCTGCACACTGAGAACTTACTGCTGTACTGTTCCCCCGAATGCTGAGTGTGGTGAGTACTGGCTGCTGGGACATGTTTCTACACACTGCATGATGCTTGGTTTTGTTCCTGGGCACTGAGTACCTGCTGCTGCTGGGCTATGTTTCTGGTACTGTCTGCTACAAGGTTATGTTCCCATGTGCTGAGTGCTGATGCTGAGTTATATTCCTGTGCTGAGTACCTGCTGCTAGGTTGTGTTCCTGGTACTGAGTATTGACTGCTGGGTTATATTCCGGTGTAATGAATGCTTGCTGCTGGGTTATGTCCCTGTGTGATGGGTGCTTGCTGCTGGGTTATTCTCCCAAATGTTAGCTTTTGGATTTTGTCCCTGCTGGGCTCACTGCAGCTACAGGGCTAGTAGCAACCCCCGGCTCTGTGGCTCAGCCCTCATGTGGGGAAGGGTGGAGCTGAGGTTGTCATAGACAATAATATTGGGAACAAGCACTAAGCCCCTGGCAGGTGCTACTCATGATAAGGTGCCCGTGCTATGAACATTGTCATGTCTGGGCCAAGCATAAGCACCAGGCCCCTGGCAGATACTATCTGTGTAAGGTGCCAGTGTTATGAGCTATGGCATGTCAGGGCAGTTTTTGCATAGGAAGAATGAGGGGCTGCTGTTTGCTGTCACCCTCATTTTAAAGTGAAGGCTCACGACATCCAGGTCGCAGGTCCCTGGCCCTGCATCCTGGCACTGGGCAGTTTTTGCCTAACATGGTAGCTTTATCCTGGTCTCTTGGTTTTCCTCTGCCCCAGGGCTGAGAGACAAATCTTGGTATTCTCTGCCATCTGTACCTTAGTGTGAAGCTCAGGCATATTGGTTGCTGAGAACTGGGAATTGTCTGTTTGCATGTGCTGCTCAGTGGGGTTCCCACTAGGCCCTTTTCTGGTTAGGAAGCCATCCATTGAAGTGGCTTCTATAGGAACTTTAGAGCCCAGGACAAGGCATGAAGCTCAGCTCCAAGAGCCTGGAGATACCAAATGGAAAGAAATGGCTGTATTTGGCTGTTGCTCTTTCTCCCTCATTCTCCACACACCAGGAACCTCTTTGTCACATTTTTTATTGCATGAGGTTCGGTCCCTTTGATGTTACTGTCTGTCCATCCTACCTGAACCTCTTTCCTGGGCTGTGCCCATTGCTCTTTATTGGTCTTTTCTGACCCTTTCTCCCTACCATCCCAGAGGCCTATGGATTCCCTGATCCTCCTTACCTTCTCTGGGAAATCTGTCCACCCTCCACCCCTCTCCTGCCATTTCACCCCTCCTTTCCCGGGAATCTGAGGGTCTCAAGCTTAGTGAGTCAGAGGCTAGCTATCCCATAGCCTCATTCTCCAAATTTCTTACCTGTGAGGGGTGTCCTCCCCTCATCCCAACCTCTTGTCTAAGAATCTGGTCTGTCAGACTTGGCACCATGGCCTTATCTCTTGTTGTTTGTCTCTAGGGCCACGGTGTCTGGGGATAGCCAAAGCTGGGACAGGGAAGAACTTCACATCTGCCTGAGGTGGCAGCTGCTCCATAGCAAGCCTAGTGTCTCTCCTGGTCTCTGTCAGCACACGGCCCTTTCTGATCATACTTTTGGCCTTGCCAACCACTGAGGCCCCTTGATTCCAGTGGGCTGTTTTCTGAGCCTTCATCTCCTTCAGTCTCTTTAACCCCAGTCCTTCTGAAGTCTGTTTCTTGGCCTAGGTCTGCAGAGGGTCTTCATCACCAGGCCATGCTCCTCTTGGATCCCCTGTGCTACAAGTGACTTCTGTGAATCAGGAGAGAGGGGAGCCCTTAGAAGCACAGGGCTGCATGGCTGGGCTCTTTCCCAGGAGAACAGCACATTTTTAAAATTCTCTTCAGGTTGCTACAGCCTTCAGATGCCCAGAGGACACGCTGCCTTGCCCTGGCCATCGCAGACATCCTGTGGCGGGCTGGGGGCCACCAGCGAGCCGTGGTCACATTGTGAGTGGATTCAAGGGCTGCCCAGCCTGTTCTGGTACAGCTGTGTGGATACCCCAGCTTCAGTGGGAGGATTCAAGCATTCTGCCTTGAGTAAAGGGCTGGGGGAGCCCCCAGGGCTCCTCTCTGAGGAAGCCAGTGACCCCCACAGTGGTTGCCCTGTGTATGTCCCCAATCCTGAGGCCCTGCAAAACAGTCCCTAAACCTGGCCCTGTGTGTACTACCATTCCCATTCCCTGGTGAGGGATACCCTGGAGCCCCCTGTTTCTTGGAGGAAGAGTCAGATGTGGAGCCCAGGCCTGGACTCTCTGACCCTGATCTTGTCCTGACCCTGTCCTGCCCTCTGCAGTCCACAGGAATGAGTTCTCTGTCCTTCAGCCTGGCCTCAGAGTACATAATCACTGTGTCCCAGCTGGGAAGCTAAGTTTTCATATAGGAGGTGTCTTGGGATCCATAGAACAGGTACTTGGTTAGGGAATGTAGCATAGCACTTAAGAGAAGGGACTCCCAGAGGCAGACTCACAGAGCTGTTGTTGACTGACTCTGTAACCTTGGGCACTTTGCCATGACCTACCTGTGTGCCTCATCTGTTTACTTGTTAGAAGGGAATGATAGACATGAATATATTATTGGGGTAATTATGAGAACTAAGTAAATCAGTATAAGTAAATGATATATAATATGTATAATGTTATTAGTTTGAGATATTTATCAGTATAGATAGATGATAAATAATAAATATGGAGTTCCTAGGACAGTACGTTATCACTGTCACTGCTACAATCTTTCTTGTTACTGCTACCTGTCTTCACAGTCTTCTATTGTTACTACCTGTTTGCATAGTCACTCCTATTGTAACTGCTTACTTGTTTGCACAGTCCCTCTCTCCTGTTGTTCCTACTACCTGTCTGCACAGTCTTTCCTGTTGTTGCTATGACCTGTCTACACAGTTGCCCAGTTGTTACTGCATGGCTCCTGTCTGCATAGTCATTCCTATTGTTACTGTTCATCTGTCTCTGGTACTCAGGCCCAGGTAGCTTGTGAACCTTGACCTTTAGGAGGGATGTGATATCACTCTCCCCTTGTGGAGATTAAGAAACAGAAGCACAGAGAAGGGAAGTTTACAGATCCCTGGCCTCACAGCTGCTGCTGGCATAGTGGCTTGTACTGGAATCCTGTGCTGAGTTGGTGCTGCATGGGGCTGGTTACTCAGTGTGGTTGCTTGACAGTCCCAGTGGAGAGGCATCAGAGAGGCCAGGGCAGAATTTCCTGCCCAGGGGCAGCAGTGGGCCAGCCGCCACCGCCCTTGTATTCCTGTCGTGGGTGCCAGGCAGACTTTTTCCTGTCAGGCGTGGGCTTGTTACTTCAAGCTCACGCTCTGTCTCTTTTTCCACTCATTTTTTTTTCTTTTCCAGCTGGTAATGTCTCTGGGCCAGGCTATTGGGTGAGTTCAAAGCAGGGAAAAGGAGAAGTCTGGCCAGTTCTGTCCATAGGAGACACCTTCTCATTTGTCCTTGCATAATGACACAGCCAGACACAGTCACAGTGGCTTCCCAGGCTGGAGGCCTGTCAGGTGGGAGCCTTGTAGGTGGGAGGCCTGTGTCCCTCTTAACCACGACTTACATACCTTCTTTTCCTTTTTAGGACTTCAGGAGCACAGCAGTTCAGTCCAATGGGGAAATACAAAGCAGATGGAGTCTTAGAAACAGTATGACTTTCTGGAAATTATCTCTCAACCTTGGCTTTGTGTGGGGAATGTCTTCTTTCCTGTCTAGCAGAGGCTGGGATGCCTCCATACAGTGCAGCCCAGGCTCACACACCTATGAGGGATTGGGATGGACAGGGGTGGTGGCTGTGAGGACAGATTCCAGCTGTGTCCCCATGGCCTCAGTGGCCCCCTGGGTGCACCTCTCTCATCCTGCACCTGCACATAGTACATTGGTTGGGTCTGGCTTTCTTGCCCTCTTCTTTTGGGTTCTTTTAGGATGGTGGAGTGGATGGCTCTGGGAAGGAATGAAGTTAGCAGTGGGGAAGGGCAGGGAGTGAGGCGCTCCAGCCACAAGGCTAGATCCAAGTTGGAGCAAGGTGAGGCGAGAACAAGCTCACCTTTCTGTTTTGTAAATATCAGCTCAGTGAATAAATCTTAAAACTTGGCACTTCTTCACTGAGAATTTTTACTTCAACTAGTTGGTTTCATTTGACCTCACTGGGACATAGGTAACCGTGGGCACTCATGCAGGGCTTTACTCTGGTGGATATTTTCTTTACCTGACATGCTAGAGGCGGCCACGGGGAGGCCTACAACTGCTGCTTCTCTTGGATTCAGGACCAGCCCAGGCTCTTTTAGCTCTGTTTCCCCTTCTCAGGAAGGTCATTGGGTCCTAGTCTCAAGATGTGGGAGTCCTGGGACTTGAGGGGAAGTCAGGGCAGCTTGGGGCTAACTGGCCTGGAGCCACAGCTGCTTAGGTGTGGTGGTACCAGCTCTATAGGAAGCCAGTCTTCCCAGTGACAGTACTTGAGAGCTTTGTATTTTTAAGTCTGGGACTTGGGGATGGACTCTGGATAAGGCTAACAGTTTATCCTGTGTGTCTTTTTTCAGCTTATGCTCTATAGTTTGACCTGCTATGAAGATCTGGTGACTTTTCTTCAACACAGCGTTCAGCAGGTATGAGCAACTGTATTTTCATGATGTCCTTAAGCCTCTGACTCCCTTGTGGAAGAGGAACTTGTGACCTGATCTTCTAGGACCAGGCTGGGCCCTGATGCTTGGGCCAAAAACAGTGGTGCTGTGTTGGCTAGAGAAATGTGGACAGGTTTACAGCACCTAGCCTGTGCAGCAGGCTTGCCAGGAGCAGCCCCAAGTAGAGGCTATGAGAGCCTGCCTAGAAAGGGAACAGGGCCTGAGAAGGGGAGTGAGGCCTGGGAAGGGAGTCAGACTTGGGAAGGAAGCAAGACCTAGGAAGAGAACAGGGCCTGGGAAGGGAAAGAGCATAAGACAAGGCCACAGGGCTTCTTGTCTGTCTGAGAACAGGTTCAACTCCATATCAGGTAAAGAAGTTCCTGGGTAGGGTAGAGGACACGTGGTTGTCTATGGGATCCTGTGTGGCACAACAGCTTGCCGTGTCCTGGGGAAGGCAGGCTGGCCCAAGCAGGGACCCTGTAGGAGCTCAGTTTACCCAAGGAGTACACATAGCCACCACTGGCTGAGATACCGGCACTAGATGAGCTCAGGGTAGAATCTTCTGTGGAGCCTGTTGTCCTGTATTGTATCCAGGTTATACCACTGACTAACTCTACACCCTCGGGTAGCATCCTGAGCCCCTCTGTACCTCAGTCTCCTCATCTGTCAGACATGGGTGGTAACAGCTGGGCCTGCTATGGGATAGCATCCAAGGGCCAGAGCACCTCATTAGTGTAGTGTCCTTGTTACTGTCCACATCTGTTGATGCTATGATGGTCCCAGTCCCAGGGCTGGTTGTAGATATGTGAAAACAAGTCACTGTGGAGAGCGAACAGGCCAAGGCCAGAAGACTCCATTCTCCAAGACCACCCCAATTACAGTCCAGGAAAATGAAATCCCAACCTCCAAGACCCCTAACTGTAGTCCAGGGACAGTAGACCTTGATCTCAGATACCCTGACTACAATCCATGACAGGAGACCCTGATCTCTGAGACCCCTCAACTAAATTCTAGGGACAAGAGACTCCCAACTACAGTCCAGGGACAGAAGACCTAATCTCAGATACCTCTGACTTTTGTCCAGGGAAAGGAGACCCTGACCTCTGAGAACCCCAACTATAGTCTAGGGAAAAAGATCCTGACCTCTGAGACCCCAAGTTATAATCAGGGACTAGAGACCCTCATATACCCCTCAGATACCCTTGACTACAGTTCAGGGACAGAAGATTGTGACCTCAGAAATGGCCAACTACAGTCTAGGGACAGGAGACCCTGACCTCTGACATCCCTGACTGTAGTCCAGGAACAGGGACAATGACCTCTGCCTGGTTTTAGATACTCCTAACTACAGTCCAGGGACAGGAGACCCTGATCTCCAAGACCCTTGACTGCAGTCCATGGACAGGAGATTCCGATTTCTAAGACCCCCCAACTACAAGCCTCATAGTCCTGATATCTACTATGTAGACCATCTCCAGCCTCCTTCTGCCTCCACTCAGTTCTCTGGCTGTGAGATCTGATCTGTGTGTGTGTGTGTGTGTGTGTGTGTGTGTGTGTGTGTGTGTGTGTGTGTGTGTGTGTGTGAGAGAGAGAGAGAGAGAGAGAGAGAGAGAGAGAGAGAGAGGGAGGGAGGGGGGGGGAGGAAAGGAGAGAGAGGGAGAGCGAGAGACAACAGGGACACCTGACTGAGCTGGGAGACTTTGCTGATGGCTCTCTTCAGCACCTCAGAGGTCTGGGCCCAGCTTGGAATATAGCTGGTCTGCTAGCACCAGATTTCCTTAGCAGGAAGAGGGCTTCCCTTGCAGCAGGGATCCAGATATGGGGTCTACATGAAGTCATTTGACCCTACTGCCAAGACCTCCCATAAGAACCTAAATGCTGCAGGTGATCACAGCTCTCAGAGGTGCTGGGAACCTGTTAAACCAGTGTTACAAGGCTGTGTCAGCATCCCCAGGACTGTCCCCAGCCTGACCACTCAGCATTTGAGTAGCCTCGATGGAGGGTGGGATGTGCATGGAGCCATCCAGCCAGAAGAGAAGTGACAGATGAGCTTAATGTGATAGAAGGGACCCTGGATGAGTACTCAGTAAGCAGGCCCTGGCTCTGTAGACTGGTCACTGCCAGTCCTTAGCACAGGCCTCCAGGTAGGGTTTTACCTGTGTATCTGGCCCAGAAAGGAGTTAAGAGGTTAGGTGCTAGAGGCAGGCCTCTCCTTCATGAGGCTGCTGCACCGGGCACGCTTCTCCCTGGCCAGGCCTTTGGTGCACTGGGCCAGCTAGTCCCTGGCCCTCGTCCCTCTGGATAGCCATGCTCCCTGCAGCTTAGTTTATGTTTTTGCTGGACACAGCTGAGCTGTCTCAGCACTGGGCTCACCAAGTCCATTTTTATGGGTTGGCCTAGGAGGGACTCCCCTTGCCAGGCCTGTCTCTGCCCAAAACAAATAGGCTCCTTGCTTGCATTTCATTACCATCCACCCCCAGAGAGATGTCTGATGACCCCACAGGGTAGTTTGGGTGCTCCACCTTGCCTCCCATTGGAGCCCCACAGTGGGCCCAGGCCTCTCTAGGGCCATAGTGCTGTGTACAGAGAAAGGCCCCTTCTTTCCAAGTGGCACCAGAAATTGTTCTGACCCCAGCCGTGGTTTCTGGCTCCGCCTTTTGCCAGGTTTGCCTCTTAAGCCAGCCTGTTACCCTGTGGCCTCCCACATCTTGGCAGCTTGATTTTGATGAGATAGTATTAATAGATGTTTTTAGAAGCAAGATGAAATACTGGTACCAGTCAGTTGTGTTCTGGTGGGAAGGAGGCCAGACAGGCCAGAGTGCTGACTCCCATTGGGATGGTCCAAGGACTGGGGTGACAGTACCAGCCCCACAGCCCCTACTTATACAGGCTCCTCGGCCTACTGTGTCATTGCCACCCTCGGGTCTGGCTGTTACATAGCCAGAGTCTTAGGGAAGATCTTCTTGGCATTGAATTTTTCACTCGGTAGGTCTTGTTATTTTATGACTGATTAACTGACTCATATTACTGGATGAAATAGTGATTATATTTCAAGAAAGATAATTTGTCAAAAGCTTGAGCTACAACAATTGCCAAACTGGAATAAAATATTTGGTTCTGAGTTACCTGGCAGCTAATGCAAAAATGGAAATATGATAATCTGTATAATTTTGATTGACTGTTGTAAGAGAAAAGGACCTTTTCCCTACTTCAGTATTTTAAATATATTTCATACTGACATACAGCTATAGGACAGGTATTGTAAGAGGTGACAAGAAGTGACTTTCCAGGGAATATCGTTTGTCATATGTGATTGTGACTTCTGGACTTGCTGAACAGTTGGGTAATGCAGGGCTAGTATCGTACTAATGACAGGATTGGGCCATGCCTGAATCACCCTCCCTCCCTCCCTTCTTCCTCTGCCTATAATCTGAGCTTCTCAGGAGCCAGAGATCTGAGAATTAAAGGTTAAAGCCAGCCTGACAGGAAAGACTCTTTTATCTCCAAGTAATCAGCCAAAAAAAAAAAAAAAAAAAAAAAAAAGCCAGAATTGTAACTGCAGCTCAAGTGGTAGAGTACTAGCCTCAAGCAAACTCAGCAAAAACCCCAAAACAAACCTCAGGGATAGCACTCAGGCCTTGGCACACATATACACAAAACCCCACAAACACAAACAAAACAAAACAAAAATCAATGATGAGCAAAATATCAAAACTTGGATGTTTTAAAAGCATAAAAGTTTATCCCCAAAGCCACATTCTGATGGCTTACCTCCCTCCCCTCTCTGCCTCTCTCCCTGCTGCTCTGAGAACAATGCCATGCCACACGAGGAGCTGGCATTGGGGTGGCCCCAGCCTCCTGTGCAGTAACCTCAGACAGGTCACCTTGTCTCTGGGCCTCAGTGTCTAACTTACAAGAGGGTAGTGAACAGTGCTTACCCCAGGCTTGGGGGAGTGAATGTGGCTGTGGCCACAAGACTCTTGCCCCCTAATGGAGCCCTTCATTATTCTTCTGGGCTTCAGGGTCTCGAGGTCATGGGTGGCCTTTATGGTTGGCTGTGTGTCACTCGTGCCCTGTCCCCATTGAGCATGGGGTAAGCACGGTCATTTATAGAGGCTGGGCTATCACTGACTTTTAGAGGGGCTGGCTGACGAGATCCACATGACTTGTCTGTCCATACCACCAGCAGGGTTAGGCTGGAAGTCATAGGCCTGGAGCAGCTTTATGGCTGGTGTAACTGCGAGGGGCCAGGTGGAGAAGTGTGCCTGTGTCCTTATCCTCTCTCTCCCACAGTTTGAAGCAGGCCCGTATGGCTGCATCTTGCTCACCCTGTCTGCCATCCTGTCCAGGTCCCCGAAGCTGTGAGTATCTCTCCATCCTCTGTGGGGTGGGGTGGGGACACTGGGGCTGGGTTTTCCCTGCTGCTCCAGTCAGGCCGGTGCCCATCACATAGTGAGCTTAGTGTCTGTGGGGCCGACACGTTGTTGTACACACCTGCCAGGTCACCTCCTTGCCTCCCTCGCAGAGTTTGCATGGGACTTGAGCACTCACACTTGGGGCTGCTAAATGTGTAGGGGATGGGCAGTGGAGGCTGAGCACCAAGGGGTGATTAAGAGACCCGACCCTAAGGAATAGGAAAGGGGTTCTCGCTATGTGTTAGCCATGGCAAGCTCCAACTGATGCCAAGGATCAGTGTCTGAGAAGGTAAGTACGTGAGTACCAGGGGCTTGGTCATCAGGGAGGGGTGCTGGCTGGGTCCCACCTGGGCAGTCCCTGTAGGTTATCAGGAGTTGAGCTCCATGCAGCATGCTGTACGGGAGCAGTCCATTGCTCTTGTTACCTTGGCACTCTGTTACCAGGGACATAGAGACAAGTGGCACTCTGTTACCAGGGACATAGAGACAAGTGGACAGTATTGCAAGGAGAAGCATTGATGATGGTCCTGCTCCAAGCAGAGGTGAACCCAAGGGCCAGAAGGCCTGGGAGAGTGATCTGACCTTTTTTTTTTTTTTTTCACTAGTCCTGGGCCTTGAATTCAGGGCCTGAGCACTCTCCTTGGGCTTTCTCAAGGCTAGTGCTCTACCACTAGAGCCACAGCACCACTGCCAGCTTTTTTCTATGTTTGTGGTGCTAGGCAAGCACTCTGCCACTAGGCTAAACTCCTGGCCCCTGATCTGACCTTGAGGGTCTGACAGGGAGGGCTTAGAAGCAGCTCTCAGCTGGATTCAGAGGAGGACATCTTGCATGACTCTGAGGTATGTAGGCAGGGAAGCTTGTTAGAGGAGATGCTTGCTTCTTCTGTGGCCAGTACTGTTCTCCTGGGCCTCTGTTGCAGGCAGGAGGGGACCACATGCTCTGCTCCTGTGTCGGCGTGCCTGCCTACCACTTGCTGACCCTGACCTTATCTAAAGGCTGTGTGATCGTGTTTCATCATGGCAGGACTAGGATATGGTTTGTTCTTGGCGTGGGCCTTTGTAGGCCTTCTCCAGGCTTGGCTTATTAGTCCCTGCATGGAGGGCTGGTAGGGGCCTCCAGCCTCATGGAGGGAAATTATGGTCTCTGGCCAGGCCTCAGCTTCCGTCCTCCCCATTCTATACAACTAGGCTGGATAGTGGCCAGTTCCTTCTCAGGCTTTGGCACCTGTGGGCAGTTGGTATGCAGAAGGCAGATAGACCTGCACAGCTTCTGCTAATGAACTTGGGGTCTTAGTTCTGCCAACACACATGTACACACATATAGATACAGACGATACAGAGACACAGTCAAGATACATGCACATATACAGATGTGGACATACAGGCACATATATGTACACATAGAGATATGAGAACACAGCCACACATGTATACACATGTATATACAGGCATGAGCACACAGGCAGACAAGGCACATATATACCCATGGACATAGACACACAGGTAAACACAGAGGCACACGTGTATACACATGGACACACAGGCAGAAACAGAGGCACACATGCACATAGGTATGGACACACAGGCAGACACAGAGGTACACATATACCCATGCAGATGTGGGTACACAGACAAAGGCATACATATACACATATAGATGTGAGCATACAGGCAGACCCATAAAGGCATATGTGTATATACATACCAATGTGGGCACATAGGCAGACACATATGTGCACATATGTATGCACAGATGTGGGCATACAGGCACACATGTACATAACTTACAGAAATGGGCACATAGGCAGACACAGAGGCATATGTATATACATACAGATGTGTACCCTTGAACCCCTTGCATGTACATCACTACTCACTTACCTGAGGACTCTGTACTGTCCACGAAGAGGACAGGCCTGGGGAGAAGGGAAGTACTTACTCTTCTGGAAGGTTCCATGCTAGACTAGCCTCAGGTATAAGTGGACTGCTTCCCTCTGCCTCTTCATGCCTTCTGGGATCCAGCTTCTGAAGTTACTCTGCAGGATTTTTTCACTCCTACTATCCTTAATAATGTGTGTAGGGATATTTGCTCTGTACTTGTAGAGTCTAGAGCTTGGGTCTGGCACCACCAGAACCAGACAGATGTGACATCTATTTCTGAAAGTCTGCTGTCTGGAGGGTGGAGACAGGTGCATGAGGATGGATTGGTGCAAACCTTCAGGGGAGGAGGGGGTACCTTCGTGGAAGAGGGGATGTTTAGCAGGGCCTTGAGGGAAGGGCAGAAGGGTTTGGACAAGAACAACATGGAGCAGACTACTACAGGGCTTAGTGCTTAGCCACCTGGAGTCTGGTCAGGGATGAAGGTATAGGTGGGAGGTAGCCTGGCTTTGAAGCTAGTTCCCTCTTCTCCACCCTGACAAGCTCCCTCTGCATCTCTGGCTCCCTGCCTGCCCTCTTTCTCCTGCCTGGAGACAGGGAACACTGCAGTATACAGCAGGGTCTCGTCCCTGTGGCTGCCCACATCAGGTCACAGCACAAGTGGCAGGGTGTACCTCCCTCCCAGCCTTCCTTTAGTACCCACTCTGCCCAAGTCCTTTTCAGGAACTCACATCTCCATTTCTTAAATCATGGAGGTCATGATTTATCCCAAGCTTTTGCTGTGACAGAAGTGGTTGAAATTGCAGGAATTGTGGCCTCTCCATCCTTATTTTCTTGTTTTTATTATTGTTATCATTGGTAAAAGGAAATGACATTCACTGAATGCTAGACACTTTGTATAGTTTGTCCCACTCTGTTCTCACAGTTACCTATAATAGATGGGGGCACCGATGTATCCATTTTGTCAGTGGAGCAGTCCATAAGTGACAGAACTTGGGTTTGAGCTTAGCACTCCCTGACTTAAGAGCCCAGGTTCTCAGCTGTATCACAGCTTCCCTGTCCACCATTGAGTGTCCCAAACAATCATCAGTGCCCACCTGTTATAGGGGTACATTAGAATAGAGGGCATGGGTCAGATGCAAGCTTAGACTGGACACAGGCAGAGCTGGCGTCCCTGTGGTCAGTGCATGAGGTGGCTGATTGGGTCCTCTTGGGCTCTCTTGCCTATGTGAGGCTTGATGTTTTAAAGATCAGAGTTTGCCAAGCAGTCTCGTTCCTATCTCAGGAGGGCCCCTCAGTTTCCTCTCCTTCAACCTCTCATTTTGTAAATGAAGACTCAGGCCAAGAGAGACACAGGGACTTCTAGCTCAGGAGCCCCCTGTGGCCTCAGCCTCTGTTCTCAGGAAGTTATATATCTGGAGCCCAGGGGTTCCCTGAAGGGCTACAGGGGCAGGGAAAGATGGGCAAAGTCACCACTGTCTGCATAATGGAAGCTCTGCCCCTGAGCTTTCTTCTAAAAGAGGATTTAGCCTACAATATTGGTACACAGAGCCTTTTCACAGCTCTAGAGGCTAGAAGTCCAAGATCCAAGTGCTGGCAAGGTTGGCTCCTTCCAGGTTCTCTGTCTGTCTTGGGCCTGCATTGGACGACACTGTCTAGAGAGTCTCATGTTGTCTTCCTTTGCTCACCCTCCCCTATTCTAGTGAGTCAAAATATTACACCAGCCAGACTGGATTAGGGCCCACCCTCACTTTCATTCAAATACCCTGTTAAAGGACATTGTGAAGCCCCGAGTGTTAAGACTTCTATATGTGAATTTGGGGAGGGCATGCTTCAGCCTGGTGTACCTCTCATCCTAAGACCCTTTTATTGTGGAATAGAGACCACACAGCAACTGCATAGCAGCCTGGACTTGGTCTGGAGCTGAGGGCCGACTAATGGTGAGGCAGAGTAGAGGCTGTGCTGCTCTGCCGAAGGACTCCTTGCACTCAGTCCCTCAAGAGCTCCCTAGGGAGGTCTGGGCATCTTGATTTGCCAAAGTTGTAAATCTCTTAAGTTATATGCCGCTCCTTGGCGTCTCCCAATTGCCTTGATGTGAAATACAGATGTTCCTTCTTTTTAAGATCCAAGCACACTTTAGAATTTCCCATCGTGTTTGCACCTAAGTATGCAATTACCATTTCCCCCCATTGTCCTTTCTGCCTGTCCCTCTGCTCCCAGCTGACGCAGGCTCCCGGGCCCACTGGGCGAACACGAGGCTGTGAACTCGTGAAGATCGGATGGCTTCTGAAAGCTTCAGATGGCTCTTGGCCAGCGATGCTTATCGGTCCCCCTAGGGCTCCTTTGAGGTTATTTTCTTCTCATCAGAAGATGCTTGTATATGCCCCGGAGAACGTTTCCATCAATTCTTCTGCCTCAGCTAGCGCCAGTCGAGCACTGCGCTCAGCCATGAGTCACCTCCGCTGGCTCCCTCCCAGGCCCACCAGGGCTGTCTCTGGTGGCCCAGCCCTACAGCGCCTGCCAGAGGACCCAAGCCTCTGTGGTTCTCGGCAGGCTGGGATGGTACTGTAGCCCATCTCATGATGGGCTACTAAACATTCCCCATTTGGCCTTGTCTATCAAAACCACAAGAAAGCATTTTCCCTCCATGCATTACAGAGCTCATGTTTCTAAAGCTGCCTGGGAAGAATACAGGTCAGGATGTGTGTTTTAGGTCTGTGACCCTACAGTGGACCTTAGATTTAAAGCACTAATTGGGACTAGCTTCCTTTATCATCCACCAAAAGGATCGTAAACTACTGCTGAACCCTTGTAACCTCTGGCCTGGTCATTGCCCAGTAGGCTATGGATATAGGAGGTGAACCTTGCCCCAGTGTCCATGATGTATGTATGTGGCCCTGCTCCAGCCAGGCCTGGAAACCAGGCTCCCTGGCCTCACCCATCCCAGTGCAAGATCTACTGTTGCATCTGTAAAGTCCAGGTCATAGTTCCTGGTGGATTGGAAATCTGGAGGTTGCCACTCCACTGGCCATAGCCTGCAGCTCCTCACTGTCTGCTGGCTAGCCAACTGTGGTGGTCAGCGTGAAGGGAGCTCAGCTAAGGGGAGCTGCATCCCAGTGGTAGACTTCTAAGCAGGGGGAGAGCCAGCACAAGGTTTTGAGACCCAGGAAGGGCTTCTTGCTCTTCTCATGCCTAGCTCTCCTAGATGACATGGGCCTGCCAATTAGTCCCCTGTGCCACTCAGCCCTAAAACCTTTTTCTTTGAGCTATGAGCCTCCAGAAAAGGGGCATTTCACCTTGTGCCACTTGAAGACTCATTCCAAGGATGAGTCTCAGTTGGGGCAGACACGGAACTAGTATCATTCACCTGGGAACTGAGGCCCCTTAGCAAATGAGCCCCTTCACTGAGCCTGGCTTTCTCTCAGGACCTGAGGGAATGATACCCGTTGGTATTGGGCAAAAGCCATACCCTATATTGTGTATACGTTTATTTGTTTATTTGAAACAGGAAAGGGAAAGGGAAAAACAAGATGATTGGGAGGGGTGGGGGGAAGGAGATGGAGACAAAAACATGAGAAGGGGTAGCAGTGAGTGAGAAGTAATGCACCTACTATCTGGCGAATATAACTGTAACCCCTCTATACATTGTAATTTTAAAAAAGCCATGCCATGGATGCAGCAACTGTTGCTCTAGACCTCAGGGAAGGTATGTGAGTCTGTTTTCTGTTACCAGTAATACCACCCCATGGAGTAGGTAAGCTTTAATGAAAAGAGGTTTATTTTGGTTCTGAAGGTCCAAGGTCAAGGGCCAAACCTGGTGAGGGCTTTCTTCCTGGCAGGGTTCTGATGGCCACAGGGCATTGTACAGGAGTGTGTGTTCCCCCCACCTTCCTTCTCCCACTATGCTTCCCTTCCACCCCTCCCTTTCTCTTTCATTATGCTACTAGGATTTAATGATGGGACTCCACCCTGACACCCTTACCTAATCTTGGCCATTTCTTCAGTGTCACTCCTCTAAACCCTGTCCAATTGCTCCCTCACCATAAGGATTAAATTTTATGCATGAATCCTGGGAAACCATTTAGATAATGTATAAACTACAATAGCAGCATTACTGTTTGTTCCTCCCATGTCACTGTCTTCATTCCTCCCCTGTCACTGGTATCCATTCTTCCCATGTCACTGTGTGGCATGTCATTGTGGTATTCATTTCTCCTATGTCACTATGTCTATTCCTCCCCTTTCGTTGGCTAGCAGACTGAGTCCAGAAGAGGGAGGAAGGAGTAGTAGTAGTTAGGATGTGAATTCAGGATGTAGGGATCCCCTCCTGAGATCCTCTGCTATGTCTTGCTTAGCTTCCCATCCTCTGGTGATCCAGCAGCTGGGGTGGTCAGAATGAAGGCTTTTGTCCAGGGAAGATAGATTTTGGTAGAGCAGGCCTGTTCTTTTGCCTAGAACACAGATGGCTTATGTTCCCACCAAATGTGGAATCCTCAGCCTGGAGCCTGGGAGGAGTGCCGGATCACTCAAAGAAGCTTTTCTAAGTGGTGTTGGTCTGAAAGATTGCTAAAACCATTCCTTCTTATGTTTTTTAGTGTCCGTCAAGACTTCGATGTCCCCACTAGCCACTTGATTGGAGCACATGGTTACTGCACACAGGTCAGGGGGCCTGCATATGGGACTTGCGAAGGGAAGGTGGATGGTTCTTCCCCTTTCTCTCCCTATCCTTTCTTCCCATCTCTGCTTGCTCCTCCTGATTGCCTGCACATGCCCACCTCTGCTGGGCTTCACTGCTCTAGAGACTGAATAAGAGAGCTCAGTTTAGCCTTTTCTTTTCTGGAGTACTTGTAGTGTATTTGGAGTACTTGTAGTATACTTGGAGACCAATGTGCTTGGAGCACAGGGGATGCAGAAGCAGCAGAATGCAGGCCCTATGCTGCACCATGTAGGCCCCAGCTGCAGGGTACAGGAGCCTAGATCCTTACATTCACCCAGGACAGTCTTTACCACCACCCTCTGAGTCTTTACAAATGGGGCCTGATGAGGCCTTGCTAGAGGCAGCATCTCTCCGAGTATAGAGTGTCTGCCATCTTTCTACGTGTCACTCAGATGATGCCAGGAAAGGAACCTGTTCATGATTTTAGTGAGCATCAATCTCAGAAACAAAATCCCAGCTGGGTTCCATCGACACCTTCCTCTGTTCACTAAGGCCTCTAGAGTGTAATGTAGGCCACAGAAACAGCTGGCACTGGGTGTACAAGCGGCTCCCAAAGTCATTCTTTTGCCTTGTTGAGAACTCACCTGTGCCTAGCTTTGGAAATCGACGGGGGTCCCCTGCAGAGATGAGCAGGACATCATAGCAAGGTGAAGCTGGCTACTACCCACCTTTCTTGGAGAAGGTCCTCATAGTATCTGTTCTTCTGATGGCGCAAGGCATCTAGCTCACACTCAGGGTTCCAGCTCCTCCACAGGCCTCCATTTATGGGGTGGAAAGCAGGGCTGCTCAAGCCCCCATTGTGAAATAGAGAGCTGTGCTGCCCTAGGTTCCCTACTGGAACCCACTTGTGGGATAGAGGGTAGGACTGCCTGGAGCCCCCCTTTGTGGGGTAGAGAGGAGGGCTGCTCTGAGTTCTCCTTTGTGTGGTAGACAGTGGAGGCCTCCCAGGGTGGAGGGACGTCCACTGAGGGGCAGGGTTAGCCCTGTTCTTGTGGCACTTCACCTTGGGCTTCACATTCCTCTTTTGTAGATGGGACATTTGAACTGGAGCAAGGCTGCATACAGATTCTTTTTTTTTTTCATACATTTTTTTATTGTAATTAGTAGAAGGGTTACATTATATTCACCAGATTGCATACAGATTCTTAATGGATGCATTTAAGAGCAGTCTCAAATCGAGGCATCTAAAAGACTCCTAAGGAGGGTGCTGCCATTGGCCCAGGGACACACATTGACTAGCAAAGTGCTAAGTACCAGCTACGCTTTGCCATATATGGTTTTTGTACCTATAGGTGGCAGGATGTGCATAGTGCCCCTTCTCATGTATAAACTACAGTAGTTAACATTACTGTCCATTCCTCCCATGTCACCTTCTTCCAGAAGGCTTGCTACTGGGAGGCGGGTTCTGAACACATCCCCATGGAGGAGCAGGGCCCATTTCCTGTTGCAAACCAGATGAAGACTTCCCGCTGAGCACACTGTCCCCAAGGTGCAGTATCTCAGAGCAGATATTTCCTCCAACTTTTTCTCTGGTTTCCTTTAGGAGGACACAATGGGGCACCTCAATGTCTACCCCAATGGGGGGCCCTTCTACAGCCATCAGCAGAGGCCTCTTTTACTGTCTCTGGGGCAGGGGTGCTGCTGTTAACAGGGATTTATTAACCCCGGATGTTGTTTTCACAATTTCAAGGAAAACATTCCACGAACTTTGCCCTGGAGGGTGTGGGCTGTGTGAGGGCAGCTGTGGCTCTTCCTGATGGCCAGGAAAACCTCTGTCTGCACCTCACCAGTGGTTCCAGTTCTGCTGGGCAGGCATCACAGAGGGAGCTGCCAGCCTGAGTCCTTCCAGAGACAGGGGTACAGTGGTCCTGGCTAGAAGATGGAGTGGAGGTTCAACTGTGGCATTCATAAAGAGGCCAGACTCTGTTCCTCCAAGACCATCACAGGAGCAGCAGGGCCCTTGCAGCCTTAATGGTCCACCCGGTATGGACAATGCAGGCTATGCAGGGTGCTAGCTCCCAGTGCAGGGTTCATGATTGTTGTCTTATCTGTGTGTGGCATGGGCCACAGGGCTATGGAATGCCTTAATACCCAATCTTCTGTCCTCCCTTTCTGTCTTCCTCTGCTCTGCCTCTTCCACAATGCCCTGCTGTTGAGGTGAGGCCCTAGTATGGCGTGGAATGCAGCCCTTGGTGCTGGGGGGTAGGGGCTTCCGGCTGTTAGGGTGTTACCCTTGTGGGGTAGGTGAAGGGTACATAGGAATTCTGAACTATTTTTATAACATTGAGTCTAAAGTTATTAAAAAATCTAAAAGTATATTTTAAGAATTCCCTCCTGTACAACACAGACGTCATTCCTCCACAAAGTAACTCTCACTCGGACACATGGCCTTGGCTGTCTGAGCCCTGGTGCCCTTGGTGTACACAATTTTATAGGCTTATCATGTCGTGCATTGGGCACAGACCACATAGCACAAATCGGACCTCTAGCCTGTATCCCACCTTGAAGTTATACAAGCTCCTTCACCCCCCAGAATAGGGCCTAGAGTTGATCCTCTCTGGATACGTGTGGAATAATGACTGAGTGCTTGGAGTTGCTTTGATGAGAAGCTGGCAGCTTTCCCCTCAGGGCCTGTGGAAAGTTTAGTCCCCACTGCCTCTGATTTCTGTCTCTTTCCTTCTCCACCCTTTTTCCCTGTTGCCAATGTCTCCCCTCCCCAGCTGTTCCAGGGACTTGACTCGGCTTCCCTTTCCCCTATCAACAGGAACTTGTCAATCTGCTCCTGACGGGGAGGGCTGTGTCCAATGTTTTCAACGATGTGGTGGAGCTGGACTCGGGGGACGGTCGCATCACACTGCTCCGTGGCATTGCAGCACGGAGTGACGTTGGCTTCTTGTCTCTCTTTGAGCACTACAACGTGTGCCAGGTACCTATCTACTCACCCTCTCCCAAACCTCAGGAGCCTAGCTCCCAGGGCCCATGAGATGGGGAGACACAGGGCAGGAATCTGGACTCCAGTTCCAGAGCCAGCCAGAGTACAGGTCCAGCCTGAATACAGAGGGGCAGAGGAAGTGTGGTGGTAGACAGACACCTAATCAGACCCAAAGCGAACTGATACTCCCTCCTGTGAAGGCTGGTCAGAGAAGGTTTTGGGGTAATGGAGCTCAATGTGACCAGGGTCAGAGAACGCTGTCTGGTTTGAGTATGTGAGTGGAGGAGAGGGTATTAGGGACCAAGATCTAGCCTAGGCAGAGGACCTCGTCATCTTAGGCCTTGATTAGTTTCTTAGGGTAGCTTGAACAGAACTGTAGAATGAGAACTTACAGAGGCATACTGTGTCATAATTCTGAATACCAAAAGTCTGAGTTCAAGTACTAGCAGTGCCTTGCCTCCTTAGAAGCCAACAAGGAGAACCTGTTGGTGCTATTTCTCAGCATGCTTGATGTTTCTTAGCTTATAGATGTTTACATTCCCAGCCCCCATCTCCTCTGTCACATGGCTGAACCCTCACTATGTGTCTCCTTTTCTTGCAAGAACCACCTTTGGATTAAGGATGCGGCCTCCTGCCGGATGACCTCGTCTTAACACATACAAAGACCTTTTCCATTCTGAGGCACTGAATACTTACGTAGTTGAGCCCACAGAACCTCACTTGATCCATTGACTGGGTTGTGGTGCCTTGCCTCTTAGGTTACTGCAGCCAGGGTCTCAAGAAAGGCTGGGACTTCAGGTAAAGCTGCCCAAACATAGATGATCATGTATTTAGGGAGCATAGCAGGGCTGAGGTGGGCTGGCTGGAGTACATGGATCCTGGCCCAGCTAGTATGGGTCTTCATGGAGCCTTGTACCGTGGAAGCTTCTATAAGAAACATTGTTCTGGGGATGGCTATCACTGCTGGGTCTCATAGAGGCCTGGAAGAGGCCTTCTTTCCGTCTTTCATCATGTTTCCATAGTCAGGGCACAGAGATCCCCACCCCAATTGAGGACCCCCAAGAGTGCTTGGTGAATGGCTCTTCAGGGCTGGAGGGGCCTTCCTGTGTGATGCTATGGCTGTGCATGCAGTCCCCTGTGAACAGACCACCTGCGGTCTAGTCTGAATGGCACTACTCTCAGTGTAGAGTTCCAAAGACTTGGAATTCAAGGAGACTGGTGTCTTCTGGGTTCTGGTGATAGTGTCAGGAGGAACCTAGGACTGTGGCTACATGGCTGAGGAGAGCCAGGTGCCAAGAGTGTAAGATCCTGGGTGGCTCTGAAATCTTTAACCCAAAATTCTATGGGTAGGGCTTGTGGATTCCCCAGGCTCGTCATTCCTGTATCCAGGGCGTTGGTCAAATAATGAACTGCTTTTCTTTGCTTAGTAGAGGGCAACCAGTGTGAAATCAGTTGGAGTAAAAGGATTTGAAATTCAGACCTGCAGTGTTTTGCTCACAGGCACCAGAGGATTAACTCCCTGGCTTTACAGGCCACTCACCAGGGAAGGACCTGCTGCAGCCTCATCTTGCCATGGAGGCTCAGTCTGCCTCCTGCCACTGCCTGTCAGCTCTCACTGCCGCCGCTTGTTGGTAGATGGAGTTCTGGACCCTCTGAGGATGTGGGATAGAAGGCTACTAAGGCTGCAGATGAATGTCTCAGATGATCCACACTCAGTGTGTGCTCAAGGGGAAACAGGAAGTTCTAGACCAGCCTGGCTGTGTACAACCCCACCTGCCTTCCACTTTGCTCCTTGCATCCTAGAACTGCCCCAGATCTGAGCTGCTTTGTAGAAGGACAGACCTGGCCAGGGCAGGGGCCATCTTTGTTATTTGTATGTAGCAGGTACCCTGTATGCCTCCATCGGATACTTGGGCTGCTGGGTATAGGCACCAGGCTGGTGTGGGCACCTTAGGCTGGTTGTGACAGTGGCTCCTTCTGCAGGCTCCCTGTGGCACTGGCACCAGCCCGGAGTGGGCCATCTCAGGCTGCTCATGAGTGGCTTTTCCTGCAGGCTCCTGTGGCAGGTGGTGCTCCTCCAGAAAAGTCCCTTTGAGTATGGACTGGAAGCCACATTGGCATTGGAGCGTTGGCATGTCCGGCATGTCTTCCAGTCAGCTAAAGCCCTACAGGAGCCAGCCCTGTAGTTACACTTGTGTGTTGCACAGGGCTGGGCTGGAGGCTCTGCAGCAGGTGGAAGGGGCACAAGCACAGTAGGACAGCAGAGAGCACATGGTCAATATTGTTTTCTTACCCTCTGGGAAACCCCTGCCACAGGCAAGTCTGAGCATAGCCCCTCTGACTACTTCAGCTCAGTCCCCCCATCACTCCTGTGAGTGGCCTGGAGGAGTATGCCCTTTTCCCCACTGCAAAAATAATTCCCATTCTTTCCTTAATCCACAGGTGGTGGCTGTAAATACCTGAGAATGCAAACATCTCCCTGAGGCTGGTGGGGATTAGGCCAGCCCCTGCCTGGCCTAATGCACGTAGGCCAAATAACCAGGCCCCCAGCCAGGAGAAGGCACTGGCCCCAGGGACTCTCAGGGAACAGGGAAAGAGCCTGCTGGTAGCCAGGACATTCAAGGGCCCAAGGCCAGACCTTTCCCTTTGCAGGCAGATAATGGCTTTGTGCTGAGTCCTCTGCTGACATACACCTGAGGGTCCTCCCCTAACCTCCTGCCTGAGCCCCTGGACATCTGTTTTCTACTAATCTCCTCCTGCCTGAGCCTCCCTGGTTGCAGACTCCTCATCAGGAGGAAATCCTGCTTTTTCCCTGGCACTGCCTAACCTCTCCTGTGCACTCTTAACTGAGAAGGGCCTATGTGCTCTCAGTTTCTCAGCCAGTTCTTCCTGTATCACCATGGACTGCTCACCCAGGGCTTTCTTGACAGCTCCACGAACCCCCCTCCTCTTATCCTAAAGACATGGTTCTAGTTCCTACTCCACTTAATTCCCCACAACCTTAATTTGCCAGCTCTACCTTGGTGGAGCTTTAGTGTGGGCTTGAGGAGCAGTTGCTGAGTGATGAGCCCTTGAATGCAGGAAAGAGAAAGTGATTCTACTTAGTCTGGGTGACAGGAGATGTAACTCCCCAAGGGGAAGATAGCTTAAGAGGTAGACATCCCACGGCCTGATGAGCTGGGCAAGAGCAGGTTAAGAGGCTTGGGCCCCCATTCAGAAGAGGGTCATGAGTAGGGCTGGAGTGAGAAACAGTTCAGGAACTACAGGGTGCAGGTTGCCACCCCCCAGGAGCCCTAGGCTGGCAATGCTTGGGTTCAATTCTGCGCAAGGAAGGCTCTGAGCCACTGCGACAGGGCAGGCCAGTGCTGGAAAGTGGGCCTATGTACTAGAAGTACCACACAGCCTTGGAGGTCAGATCTTGCTGTTAGGTTAGATAGTAGACACCTCAGCCCTTGCCCCTGGGCAGCTTGACTCATCCGAACTCTCCTTCTTCCAGGTTGGCTGCTTCCTGAAAACCCCAAGGTTCCCCATCTGGGTGGTGTGCAGCGAAAGCCACTTCAGTGTCCTTTTCAGCCTGCAGTTAGATCTCCTGTCTGACTGGAGGGCTGAGCGGCTTTTTGACCTGTACTATTATGATGGCCTTGCCAACCAGCAGGAGCAGATTCGACTAACTGTAGGTAAGATATCCTGAGCAGAAGATACCTCACAGAAGGCCTCCACACTCCAGGTGTCAAAAGAGTAGTGTGGTGCACAGAGTAGGTGTCTGTGGGGCTGTGAGGAAGGCCTTGAGCACATGATGGCGTTAAGGAAGGAAGATGACGTCAGAACCACGTGCGAAGCACTCTGAATTACGTACTGAGAGGTTTGGGTTTATTCTTCGGGCGGTCATGAGCCATGGAGGATTTTAAGGCAGAAGAGTGGTAAAGTCTTCCTGTATTTCAGGAAGAGAATGGAGTTAGAGGAGTGATGGATCAGATAGTTTGGAAAGGACATAGTGATGCCTGGATTAGGGCACAAGGTGGTAGAAGCTGGAGGCGAGTTGTCCAGGGACAGGATGATGGAAGCTGGTGAGTCATGCAGATGCAGATCTATGGCCAGGAACGAAGCGGTTCTGTTCAAGATGGACGTGCAGGCACAGATACTAGAAAGATCAAGCCAGGACCCCCAGTGGGTGTGGAATCCTAGGATGATGCATGTGCCTCTCTTCCTCCCCAGATACCACTCGGGCCACCCCTGAGGACAGCCACAAAGACCTCATCCCTCCCCTGGAGCTCTGTATCAGAACTAAGTGAGTCAGGCCTGTCTCTCTCTCAGGTTCTCCTACTGTGCCCTCAGAGGGGGTGTGTGCTTTTGGGGGGTGGTCCTGATCCAGAGGTGTTCTGGTAAGAGTCCTGCGGTTAGAGCCTGTGCATAGTAGATTCCTCATTATTGCAGCCCTGCTGCTTCTAAGCATAACTGCATAGCTGGGTGGCTGCTGGGCCTCCCCGTGGGAGCACTCCAATTGCACAGAGCTCTGTTAGGCCTCATGGGGCAGCTATGACTTGCTGGGACTTGGGGGAGTCTGTAGACTGGAACAGGACTGGAAGGTAGGGTGGGCTGGGCAGCTAGGGCATGGTGGGAGGTGACTGCTTGTAGTAGAAGCTTCCTGTTCCTGCCACCCTAGACTTGGAGGAGGCTCAGTAGTTGGGAGTTAGGGGATGCCAGGCTGGAGGGAGCATCACACACCTGGGGAAGTGGGCTCACTTCCCTGAGTTCTGGATAGGCTCCAGGCCTAGAGCCATGCTCTGGAAGGCTGGGTTGCCACTGGCTGGGGCATGACAGGGAGGTCTCCATGTGTGGTCAGGTAGTACCTGGAGGAGGAATCCTGCAGGGAGCAGTAAAAGTTAGGAGTCTGGAGCAGGGTGCCTGGATCTCAGCCTTGTTCTGCTGCCTGCTGTTGGTGTTACCTTGCCACCTACTCAGTCGTCTGCGAAGTGGGGTGATAGCAGCACTGCATGGTTCTTGAGAAGGTGCTGAATCTTACCTCTCTTAACACTACTCTCGTCATTATCATCTTAGCCACTTGTGCACTTCATGGCCTGTGCCCCCACAGTTTCTGGGCTTCTGGTTGACTGAGATCCAGGTGGCTTACCCAGCATCCAGGGTCATTGCCTACCCAAAGTCCTTGGGTGGGGCCAAGGAAGAGTGGGGACACCGTGTGACCATGGAAACAGCTGGAAGGGGAAAAGGAAAGTCCAGGGCCAGGCACATGCAGCATTTCTGCCAGTGACATAGGACTGGGCAGACATAGCATTCTTGCTGGCTGTGTGCTGGGATCGAGTGGCATTCTTGCTGGCTGTGTGCTGGGATCCAGTGGATGCAGCATTCCTACTGGCAATATGCTGAGGTTTGAGGGCACAGGCAGGTTCCTGTCCTTCGATGTACAGTAGTCCACTCATTCTGGGTGATGAATGAAGGGCCACCACTTAGGGGAAATGAGGTGGTGCTGACCTTGGCACCTTGTATGAGCCAGTGCAATGGGCCACAGAACATCAGTCCTGCCAGGGAAGGGCTTGGTACATTCTTTGCTACTTCTGGACTCCTAGACCCTAACTAGAGCCTCCATCTCACTCTATTTGTGCGCCCTCCCACGGGGCAGACCCCCAGTCTCTTACTCTTTCTGGGTAGGTAAATGACAGAGGTGAGTGGCCCACACTGGACTTCCTGGGCTCATCCCTAATTGGCAATTGTTGAAGAATGACTCAGGGTACTGGTTGGTCACAAGGGAGCCCTCCTTAGCAGTGGCATGGCGCAGAGCTCAAGCCTAACTCAGAAATGGCATCTGAGAATGGGCATCTGAGCGGAACTCAGACCTAACTTGGAAAGGGTACCTGGGTACCTTCGCAGCAGCTTTGAGGCACTCAGGAGAGCTAGAGGTTGCTTACGTCAGAGAGAAAGCCCAGGGCCTGGGGCAGAGTCCCTCACCTCTGCTTACTACCTGGGCTAGGATAAGGTCTCACCCAGCCTATTCTTCACAGTGCTCCCCAGGGGGAGAGTAACTCTGCTTGTACAGCCTCAGGATCAAGGATACCAGACCAGGGGCCTTGTTTTCAGTGCTAGTTTTCTTCTGCCTTTTGTATGTCCCTGTCATGCTCCACTGCTCCTAATGCTATGCAACTTTGCATCACCATACTCAGAGATGCTGCGCAGCTGAATGAGGACAGAATCATTGGGTACTGACCCATCAGATAACATACCATCGTAATGGGAAACAGCAGGCCAGGCCCCAGAACCCCGTTCCAAGGGTAGGATTACAAAGGCTGTGTGCTTTGCTTTCATCCCAGACTCTAAAATGGCTCAAAGGAGAGACTTGGGAAAGTGGCCTCGAGGTCATGGTGAGGACTCACTGGAACTGCTCCTGACCCTTCACATGGTGTGGGACCCAGGAATTAGTTCTTGCTCTCAGAGCTCTCAGCTGAGAGGGAGTCTAGTTCAGAATGAACCCTGTGCCACTTCAGAGAGGATGTACCTCCCACCCTCACACTCAGGTCCATGCTCCAGGAAGCTGGCAGTGGGCAAACCACACCCCTGCCATCCTGAAATCCGTGTGGATCCATACCAATCTGGCCCTGCCTTTCACAGATAAGGAGACAGGGACTCCAGAAGTGAGGTCCAAATGTGCCCATCCACACCCCAGTTACGAGCAGCTTAGGTCCTCATGGGTCATCCTGGAGGTCACTGAGAGGGCAGTGTGATTTTCTGCCATCTGGCTTTGTTGCTATGGAGACATTGCACAAGCCTACCTTGGATTTTGCCTCTGACAAGACAACCCTAATTGGAACCAGTGTCCCCACTGTCACTGCTGTCCACTGTGACACAGCCCCATACAGTTTTCTGTGCTGGTTCAGGAAAGTGAGATTTGTGCCCTGTTCTTCCTCTGCTATCTACCCTCCCCACCTCCCCACCCCCGTGTCAGGAGAGCAGAGTCTGCACTCCACTCCTCCCCTGCCACTCACCCTCATCAGGAGAATGGGGCCTACACCACGTTCCTCCCCTGCTGTTTTCAACCATATCAGCAAAAACTGTTAGCGTAATTTCCAAACAAGGCTCACATGAGCTCTGCATGCTTCCAGACTCACTGTAGTGAGAGAAAATGAAGTAGCTGTCACCAGTCCAGAGAGAAGAGGAAAGAACTCATGACCAGGCCTGAGGCTAGGGCCCAGAGGTTGCTGTTCAATCTCTCATCTGAGAGATTGAAAATGTAATTCCAGCTGGATCAGTGCCTTCAAGGGCCTGGGGCAAAGCACCATTTCCTCCTCCTTCCTGTTAAACGCCTTGACTGGGCTCTGCATCACAGTGCTCACCCAGCCCTAGCCTGGGCTCTGTTCTCACAGTGCCCTCGCCCATGGAGGGAGCCATTTGGGACGTCCACTGTCTCACTGGCTACACCATGCATGCTCTTTTGATATACTTCTTCCCATACACACCTGCCTGTCCCTTATGGGGTCTCTCCTGACCTCAGTGTCCCCACCTATCATGACCTCTTCCCTGAGCTGTGGGGAGTGGAGAATCAGCTGGCAGCACCTAGGTAAGGCTCTGCTCTGTGATCACTGTGTCAAAGGCAAGGAGAGCCAGGTTTCCCTGATGGGCTAGGGAAGAGCATTCTTCTGCTGTGGAATCTCTGGTCTGGGTGATGAGGGTCCCAGGTAGTCTTATCAGCCAGAGGTCACTTCAGTGGGTATTTGAGAGTGGGCAAATGGAAGGTTGGAGAACCTCCTGGATTCCAGGTGTCAGGAATATAGGGACAAGCCTTACATGTGCCTTTCCGTCTGGAAATTCAAAGTGTGCAAGAAGAGGCCGTGAGTGCCTCCCTACCAGGTCCTCCTTCTCCGAGCTTCCATGCTGTATCTTAGATCTTGCACTTCATGAACTGTGCTAGACTCGTTGGTGTTCTGAGTCTGTGGAGGCAGGGAACCACTGTCCATTTTGATAACCTCCCTGGGCAGGGAAAGGCCCTGTGTGCAACCATGGTATGGCCTTTCCATGATGGAATGCATTTTGAGCATTTTGCTCCATGCTAGTGTCTAACAGGGTGAGGGAGGAGGGGAGTGTCATGTGTACCTGCTGGATTAATTTGGTAGTAGGGGGGGCATGTACTTGCTGGGTTATTTGGCAGTAGGGAGGTCACATACCTGCCAGATTATTTGGCAGTCATAGGACATCCTTAGTTGTCACAGCAGGGAAAAAGTCCTGAGCATCCTGTAGTGTACTGGACAAGTTCCAGATGCCAAGAATGCCCCATTGACAGCATGCACTCTGACAGTCGCCTCCTGAGTCAGGCAGGATGATGATGATCCTGGGCTGGTGACAGGAGTGAGGCTGCCTTTCTATCACATCCCTTTCCTCCTTCTGACATTCCTAATTTTTATTGGTTGCATATGCAGAACTCTTATTCATCTTGTAATTGACTCAGACATTCAGAGCAACATCTGTTGTGTCTCAGCCCTTTTGATTGGTGAGTTGCTTAAGTTTTCAACTGTTGTTACAAACGACTCCACGGTACCTTCCCAGCTTTGTACTTACTGACTGGAACCAAGAGAAAGCTCTCTCTAAGTGGAATAAAGGGTTGGAGGTATGGCTCAAGTAGTTGAGCATCTATCTAGCAAGCCCTAAGCCTTGTGTTTAAAACTTTAGAACTGCCAAAGATAAATAGAAAGTAAGTCAAATATTAGGTTACCTACAATAATTTTTATATTAGAACTGAATTCTATCATAGCTCATCTTGAACTGCTATTTAATTCTACCCAGTGCCTCCTAAGGCATCAGAAAGCAAATTCTGTATGGTACACACAGCCCCTGACTGGCTGCTGGCAGCCTGAGAGGAAAGCCCAGAATCCTTACAGGACCTACCTGCTCTCAGCCTCTCCTGCCTCTCTCCCCATCATTCTGGGCTTCTCCTGCACTGTGAAGACCTCAGGATGTCTTCTTACCTAGTCTGCCCAGGTGTCTCACAAGAACCCTCAGGAGGCACCTCTGGGATGCAGTTGGTCCATAGGTCTGAAGGACACTCTGTCAGTAGAGCCCAGAGTGCAGCACAAAGTTGCCTGAGGTGCAGATGAAAAAACCACCATCCATCTATCTTCTCCGTTGCTTCTCGGGGCCTGATGTGTTTGCGTGTCATAAGATATTTAGAGTGGCTGTGAGTGCAGAGGAGCACGACAGGCCTTGGCATAGAACCTTCTGGTAAGTAAGGGTCCCTCCAGGCCCCTGTAACTCTTAACTCTTCCTCTTCCCCCGCCCTCAGGTGGAAGGGGGCTTCTGTGAACTGGAATGGCTCAGACCCCATCCTGTGACTCTTGGATGCACCTCAGTTCTACAGCTGCATTGTTCATCACCAACAACCCTTACACCTCAAGCCTCAGACAAGTCTTTGAAAGCCATCAGCCCTGAGGCCAGCATTTCCACGGATGTGTCCAGGGTCCCCCTACCCTCTCTTTAAAGGGCCTTCCCAGGCCTGGGGGCCCAGCGCACCATGGAGGTTCCCTTCTGCTGAGCAGCCACTGCCAAAGACAGGAGGAGGCCTCCAGGACTGGCATCTTCATCTGCACTCCTCCTTGCCCTGGCCAGGTTGTCCTTTGAAGGCTTAGATATGGATGGCCACATATTCTATAAAACAAGAGTCAAATCTGCTGAGGACTCCTTTTTCCACCCTTGGCAAGGTCTAGGCAGGTAGGAGGTGGTGGAAGCACAGGGCCAAGACTGCAATGGCTGCCTCCCATGTAGCCAGCACTGATCTAAGACATAATGTTACAGGGACTGGAAGCAGCTCATAGGGAGAGTTGGATCCCCAGAGGCCTGGTTGGATGAGGGACCTGGCCAAGTGGGTGCCAGCAGAGAGGGGGCTTCTTGGACAGGAAGTGGGTTGGGGACAAGTGGAGGGACAGGAAAATGAACTGAAGTGTGGATGGGCAAAGGCTCTGAGCTCGCACATGGCAGTGAGGGGAAGCAGGATGTTCAAATCATGCTTAAGCACTGTTTGTGTGCTATGGGTTTCACAAAGAAATTCTAGTAGAGATACTAGTAGAAACTTTGGTAAAAAGGAAGGGTAAGGCATGAGTTGTGCCAAAACCGGAAGCCAGAGGAGGATGGCGTGCATGCCCATGTGAGGAGCTAAGAGCAGGTTAATGGTGAAGTCTAGAGTGAGTACTGCCAATGCCAGAGCAGGTAATAGCAAAGTCCATAACAGGCAACGGCAGTGCCACCCTTGCCTGACCCTGTCTGTGACCAGTGAGTACCTGGGCTATGACCTAGGACTGTGCAGAGGGAGGTGTTTGTGCTGATGTTAGAGGCAGAGGCCCAGGTGGGGCACAACTGCATCTGGGCCTCAAGCCTCTTGAGTGCCCTCCTGGGGCTTAGGACATAAGTCCTGCTAGGGCTAAGTCCCTATACAGTATGGTGTGGAGGGAATCTAGTTGGCTTCGTGTCCCTCTGAGGTGCAGGTGTGGAGGAGTCTAGCTGGCATTCAGTGATATCACCTACAGAGCATGCCTTATATGCCTTGTAGATGGAGCATGTCTGTGGAGAAGCCAGAAGGTACCAGCAAGGCCCAAGGGAAATGGGGACAAGGACTGCTCTACACTGTGTCCAAGGCCTGGTGGAGTTGATTATATAAACTGCAGTGGCCACTCACCGCAAGATTCCTGCAGAACTGCTTCCTATATCCCCTGCAATGTTTATGGGTTTGTTTTCCTTGGCCAGAGACAGGCACTGGGGACAGAGCTGGGCAAGGAAGTCAGCTGACCTGCGGAGCCCTTGTTTATCTACCTAAGGAGGAAAAGTGTCTTTCAATGAAAATCACTTAGCCTCTCAGCTGGGGGCCCTTTGGCTGGACTGGAAAAAAGCCATCCTCAGGCTTGCTCTAGAAGGTGATGTCTAACAAGCACAAAGGCAAAAGTATAGAGTTCCGTAAGAGCCTAGAGTGAAAGACCTGAACTGCAATATCTCCTAGGCTCCGACTGCTCTAACTGCTATGGGCCCTGGCTTCACTACTCAGCATGGCAGGCCTTAGATCTGAACATGAGCCCCACATGTCAGCCCTGCCCAAGGGCTTCAGGCATCAGAGCCTTGGGTGCTGCCCTAGGTCACTAAACCAGATTTTTGCATTTTCTCCAAATCAGAGCTCTTGCTGAAAAAGCTCTGGCCCCAGGCTAGTGATTTCCACAAATTCCTGGGGAGGTGTGGAAGAGTCACTGAGGCAGGCAGTCAAGGATGCTGCCTTGAGTCAAATGGTCGAAGTCAGCCTGGTGCCTTGCTGCCTAGTCCAAGTGGCTGTCAGCACGTGACTGGAGCTCTGGGCCTTAGTGGCTCCTCTGTAAGATTGAATCCCAGAAGGTGTAATGGGTGTGAAATGAGCTAATACATCGTGAGACATGCAACATGTGGCGCAAGCAGTGTTTGCTTTCAGCACTTCCAATGGGAGTAGAAGCTACTTGGTAAACCCATGAAGGAAAAGTGCAGAAAGAGGTAATAGCATTCCGATCTGACAGTCAGGCCTGTCCATCCTGTGTGGGTAGGGCAGGCCTGACAGTTGGGTCTTTCTTATCCTGTGTGTCTGGAGAGGGGAGGTAGAGAGCAGAGGTGGATTGGGAGGCAGAGAGCTGGAGGTGAGAGAGCAAGTGAGGATCTAGATGGTGACGAGCAGAAGCTTTCCCAGGGGCTCAGACCTATCCTACAGGGGAGGGCTGTGCAGGGCAGAGGTAGGGAGTGGGTTGAAGGGCTGTGTATATTCCCGGGACAGCAGTGTAGGGTTGTGTGAGGAGGGGGTACAGGGAAAGGTGTCTGATAACTTTTTCATATGCCTGTGGGTGATCCTTGCATGGCTACCAGCCCTTAGGGGATCCCCAAAGTTGCAGGAGGTGAGCAAGGCTGCAACATTTCTGCCAGCATTGCACTCTAGCACTACTCCACTTCTCCCTAATCATGCCCCATCCCCTTAGGCCTGTGGAAGGTGAAATTACAGGGCAAAAATGCCAGGCATTTGTGATAGTGGAGATTGTGTAATACAAAAGCCAGGATGTGGTGGGCTGGCTGCTGATAGTGGGGCAGAGCCCAACCATGGCCTTCATGCAGGGTGGGGATGTGTATTTCCAGAGCTCTGAGGAGCACAGGAATTGGAATACCTCCCTCCTCTGAGAGGCACAAGAGAAGCGGGACAGCTCCCTCTCCTAAGGGTCATGGGAATCAGGACACCTTGCTGCTCTGGAGGCACAGGGGAATCAACAGCCCCAGGTGATGCGAGTTCTGTGGTGACAGGAGCCTGCAGGTGGCCTTCCCTGGACATTCCTGTCTACCTTCCCACAAATGTACCTCCTGCGACTTGCTCTTACAGCCAAGCCATCCAAGACTTTTTCTAAGTCTACAGATGGGGAAGCCGAGGCCTAAGCAGGAAGCCTTACTTTAGAGGCCTCTTGGCACATTTCTTTCCTGGGCTGGGTTGAAAAGATCTGCTGGGGTGAACCCAGCCTGCCTCATCCTTGCCTCCATAGCCCAGCCTAAATCACAGCAGTGGCTTTGAGGCATGTGGTCCCTGCCTTCTGTGCTTGACATGTGTCAAGTCTACTTTTCCCACAGAATGGACATTTCTTTGGAAAGCCTTTAAGTCCCTTGGACTATCCACTAGAACTCAGCGATTGGTCTCTGGTGTTACCCAGCAGGCATGTTACCCACACACATGCACTTATACACCTCTTCATGGCTTCCTCCCTAAGCCCAAGGCTGAATCCCCTCCCTCCCTCTTCCTTCTCTCAACACCTGTCCCAGCCCAACACTCCCATGAAGTGCAGAGGGAGCCCCACCCTGTACCCACTGCTGCCCTGCCTCCAGCTGACAGCCTGGGTCACTGAGTGCTAGGCGGGAGAAGTTGTCTGAGGTGCCTAAACCGTTGGTTCTGGGTGTGGTTCTGAGATTAAACCTGGCCCCTTTCCTGTGGCACTTGATAAGGGTGATCCCGGGTGTTTATCTGGTGTTTTCTGGTTTAGAGCCTTTTGACGTCTGTGAGACTTGGCCAAGTTCCTCCTCTAGGAGTCTCAGAGTCCTCCATGATAAGCACAGAGTCTAGCCACCTCCCCATAGCTTGCTTGATGCAGCCATCTCCTCATGGCTGTGGCCTGTTTGCTCCCCGCCACTTGAGACACGTGCTGCCAGCATTATCCTGAGCCCTGCCCCTTCCTGGCCTGGCTCTGGACAGAACCTGGAGTGCTATTAATAATTACATTAGGGATGATTGTGTAAATGGCCACCGTGGAGTGTGGGAACCTTGTCTGAGGACACTTGCACCAGCTTTGGGGTTGGGTTCCATCTAGGCACAGAACTCAGAAGAGGAGCCCCTGCATGACTGAGGTTCAAGGTAGAGGAGGGGAATAAGACTCCAGGAGGGGGCAGGAGTATCTGGGGGTGCTGGGAGGGACTATGTCCTGCTGGGCCTTGAATACTAGGCAGTTGGCTTCCTCCTGTGAGTGTGTGTGGGAGGGCTTTAGAGCAGGGCTGCATTCCAAACCTGGTGTGACAATACAGATTGGGGGGGGGGGTATCCCAGGGAAGATGCCAATTCTGAACAAGCAGAAGATGGCTGTCATTGGGAGATCTGGTCCAGGAGCAAGGGGTGCAGGCAGGCCTTTTACTCCAGTCCCCTCTGCTGCCTCCGCTTGTAGGCAGGCAGGGCTAAACCTCATCCAGGTCCTCTGGCAGCTGCAGCTCTGCAGAGCAGCCTGCAGAACATGCCTGCCTCCCAATGAAGGCAAATTATGAAGAAGGGGCCTCAGTGTGAGGAAGTTCCAGGTCTTTGTTCCAGCTGTGGCTGGACCCACTGCCCATTGTTCTCCCAGCTGTGTGACCTTGGGCAGCTGCATTGGACTGCCTGGCTCCACTGGGTCCAGCCACCCAAGTGTACTATGGAAGACAGCCAGGCTAGCAGAGGGCTCCCAGTCCCATGAGCAAGGCCTCTTCCTGTGGGGTACTGTGTCCCCTCCTGTATTCTCAGGGCCTTTTCCTGCAGGGCAGTGTGTCCCCTCCTGGCTCTCAGGAGCACCTGTCCAGTTACCAGAGGCCCAACTGCCTACATCAGCCTCTTTGGGGTGGGGTGTGTACAGGAAGAACTCACCTCCTGAGGACCAGGAATCTCTTAACAGGTGGAAGAGAGCAAGCTTCTGGCCTCAGGCTCAAGTCTGTAGCATTCCTTTTCTGGCCTGGCCCATCTGGACCTGTGCATCTATTTGCCTACTATGGTTACTCTGGGATGGGAGATCCTTGTACTGGGGACAGCAGGATGACCTCAAATCCTGTCCTCTATGGTGTGTCATATTAAGTTACAAAATAAAACCACAAAATAACACTTGTGTCTCAGTTTCTCCAACCATAAGTCAGCAGCTATGACACCACATACCTGGGGCCCATCCCCCATGCTGTGCTTTGGTTCCCCCATTTTACCTGAGGGCAGGTGTGAGGCCCAGGCCCATGTGAGGCCTTGGTCCCTGTTTTGCAATGAAGTAATAAGGCAAGGTGATTGGACTTTGCAAACTGACAGCTCTGGAGACAGACTAACCAGTAGTAAGTGGCAACTACCACCTGCCTCTAACAGACCTGGCACTTCAGTCCTCTTGGTGACAGAGAAGAAAGGAGTCTCAATCCAAGTACTTGTCAAGACCAAGGCGAACAGGTGGCTGATGGCCAGGCCTTCCTTCTGACCCCCACCTCCCAGAGGACCTGCTTGGGTTCTGGAAGCCCCAACCCAGGGATGACAGAACAGGGGAAGGTGGTCAGCAGCCTTCCTCTCCTGGCTCCCCTCATTTCCCGAGACCTGGGGACTCTGGAAGATCTTGGAGTATCCTGATTCTATTCCCACAGACTTGTGTGGGAGCCCAACCTTTCCTTCAATTCAGTCCTCTCCCTGAGAGTACGCAGAGCAGAGAGAGCCCTAGGTCAGAAGCCAGGCAGCCCAGAAGGAAGCCCGTTGTCCCAGGCAGGCAGCCGACCTGACCATCACCCCCTGCAAACCCCACTTCCTTGGCAGAAATACCCAGTGCTTTTCCCTTCTTCCTGGCCGTAGCAGGCACATCTTGGGTTTATTTGTATAATGGTTTTCCATTTCCTTTTCTGGAAAACCATCAGGGCTGTGCCCCGCTCCTCATTAGAGGGGAAACTGGAGCAAGAAGGGTGTGTACTTTGAGAAGGCTGAAAACTGAGGCCTGTAAGGTCCACTTGTGCTCACTTTGACACCTTGTGGTGCTTAGGCTGGCTCCTCTTTAGAACATTCCAGTTTATGGAGGGCAATGACTTCCTCAAGTTTTTGCCTCTTCAACCTGCCTGGCTGTGTCCAGTTACCAGAGGCCCAACTGCCCAGAGCCCTCTTTGGCCTCCAGCTCCCAATTACACTGTCCTGGTAGGAAGGGGCTCCTTGAGGGCAGAGCCTAGTGTCTTCCTCTGCACACCCAGGCCTCTACATCTCCATATCCAAGGAGGGGGACAGAGAGCCAACAGCCATGAAGAGAAGTCAGGGTCACACAGGGACATCCTGGAGGAACATGAGGTAGGGGGCTGGCCTGCCAACAACTCCCCCTATTCCCACTGTGTGCCAGACTAGCCCTGGATGAGGGGCTCTGCAGGCTCAGAGCCCACCTGCACCCCCTATCTGCTTGGACCTTTCTCTTCCCAAACCACCTCCCTTCCTTCACATAAACAGATCTTCTGACTGTATCCCCTCCTCCAGGAAGACTTTTCTAGTTACCAGGAAGAGGTGGGGCTCTTCCGCTGCAGAGGCCTGGGTCCCAGCTGCCCTTCTGTAAATGTCTGTGTGGCAGAACATCACAGGAACAGCTTCTTTCCAGTGGCCTTTGCGCCTGAGCCAGTGGGTACCAGAGATGGGGCATAGTGCAACATAGTCTTGTTTGTATGGAAGCTCAGGCTGGGCACCAGGGCTCTGTGCCATCTGATCAAGAACTCATCCATCTGCTCTAGTGAGGTACCTGGCGCAAGGCCTTTCTCTAGAAAGCATTGCCGTTTTGCTAAGCATGGATGGCTTTTCTGCGCTGAAAGAGCGACTACCCACAATCAGGGAAAGACTTCCTGTCCATCTCCTGTCTTGGAGCCCTAGTTAGTAAACAGTTCTTTCCATTCTCGCCATGGCTTTCAGGAAACTCAGTTGGTGACTAACGTTTGGTGACAATCTCTTTCTGGACGCTGAGCAGTTCCCTTTTATTTCATTTTCACTCAACTAAGATTTAGGACTTTTCCTGACAATTTGGTCCCTTACTGCTCGAAGTGTGTTTCTGGGACCACACTTGGTATTGTGGACTCTTAGATCCTACCTAGACCTGATGAATCAGAACTGTATTTCAACAAGCCCACTGGTGGTTCACATTCCTTAGAGTCTAGGACATCTTTCCTCTCCCCTCTTCCTCATCCCTTCTCTCTCCTTTCTCCTCTCTGTTGTCCCTCCCTCTTCTCCCTTGCCCTGACTGAGGTCTCCAGCACCCTGCCCGGGCCTCTCAAAACCAGCTCTGGCTCTAACCAGAGCCCCTAAACCCTGTCCTCTGGCACGTCAGCTCTCTGAGGGTATCAGGCTCCATACTCGGCCACTCTCTGTAAGTGCAGCTAATGGTGAGTATGGGGCACCTTCAGAAGCTGTCCTCAGACTTGTAGTGAGGGGTGGAAAGTGATGCTGGGTAGCAGGCCTTTCTCTCCTGACTGGCTCTGAGTCTAATCACTCACAGGGCTCTGGCCATGGGTACTGAGGACATGCAGCTTACCCTTTCCAGCTCTGGGCACTGAGGGCGGATGGCCCTTCCTATACCCTAGTAAGATGAGTGCCTGGCTAGTTGCTGCTCTGCTGGAGGGTAGGGATACTGGTTCACTGTGTACAGCATTAGAAAGCCACTTCTGCTGGTGGCCTCAGTTTACCTTGGTACAGTGGGGTTTTATCCACCTAGAGGCCCTATGGCCTTATGTTCTAAGATCCTAGGGGTTCAGAGGCACCGAACACAGGTGACAGGAGGGCCCCAGTGGCAGGCCTCTCAAGGTGACTTCCCAGGACTTACAGGCCCAGCTGGAGGGTAATGTCACAAAGAGGGATGAGTGTGTGCTTGCAGCCAGACCCAGGGCCATAGTGGGGGTCCATGTCATCATTTTCTCATTAGGCAAGACAGTAATATGCCTGGGTGTTAATCTTATTGGCCCCTGTGGGCCGCAGGAATGTTGGTTTCACACCAATAGGATCCTCGGGCAGACATGGAGGGAGAGGCCTCAGTACACGGGACTGGGAGCCCTGCTCATTCTACACCCTCCCGCCAGCATGCACCCCCCACCAGTACTGCCCACCGCTCTATGAAAGAAGAAATGGCCCTGTGTGGTGTCTGCTCTGGGGGGGCCCAGCACCCCCTCCCACAATGGCTTGCTGGGCAGGCAAACTGCTGGTTCCACTTAGCTTGAATATCTTTCTCATGCTTTCCGGAAGCTGAGCAGAGCTAGAGGGCTGTAAGCAGAGAGAGCTGGGTTGAGCCCAGTACTGGCATTACCCAGGCTTTGGGGTAGGGATGTCTGGAGAGAAAGAGAGACTAGCACGCATGGAGCATCTAGAGTCCCACAAAGCAATGAGGCCCAGCCATGACTAGTGATGATCCCTTCTTGGCCCTGCTCTTCAGCTCACATTTCAGGTCAGCCCATAGCAGAGGCAAGGGGAGGGAGACCCTGGATAATGAGTTGCCTAGGTGGTGAGGGCAATAAGCGGAAGTCTAGGGATCAGGGCTTCAGGTAGCCGAGGCACCGTGTGCACAGCAAAGGGCTTCTGAGGTGGCAGGGTCGGTGAACATGTTGCTGCATGTCATGTGTGTGCATGTGTGCATGCATATGGCTAGTTGCTGCTCTGCTGGAAGGTAGGGATACATGAAGGGTAGGAAGGCACACATGGTCATTTCACATGTGTTACATGCTATACATGAACACACAGCATTTATATTCACAGGTGTCCATGTGTGTGGACACATGTCATGTGTGCACATGTGTGTAGTCATACGGAGTGGGGAGGAGGAAGGGACATCAAGAGCCAGTGTGGTGACTTGGGTGTGGAGCCAGGAGGCCCCATCTGTCCTGAAGGACAATTGCTCCATAGGAGATGAGTGAGGTCCACAGAGCCCATCCAGAGCAGGTAGTTCTCCAGAATGCTCAGGGCATGCCTGGAACTTGGCAGTGATGCCAGTCAGGGCTGCTTGGCCCTTTTGTGGGCCTCAGGGCCTTTGGATTCCATGGGCTCTTCCTCATGGAGATACTATGAACGAGACTTATGACAGCCTTGGCCTGAAGATAAATTAACTCTGGTGAGGTGCAAGAGCAGCTGTAGGTACAGCAGTGCAGGGGGTGTTGAGGGCCCCCAGGCTGTGGTGCCCACTGTGTAGTGTCAACCTGGGGGCAGGGATGAATGGGCATGAGGCTCTTGCAACAGGGTGTCTCTCCATTCGCTGGAGCCTACTGGGCCTGCACATCTGAAAAGCCAAAGAACAACAGAGTCTCTGGCCCTAGGGAGCTGCTGGCTAGCTGTAGTGGCCTTCCAGAGCCCCAGGAGAAATATCCAGCTGCTGTGTGCATCACAGAAGGAGGCAGAGCAGAGGAAGAGAGAGCGGGAAGTGACAGAGCATCTAGATACTATAAGAGGCTGCAACCTGAAACCCTACCAGACAGAAGGGCCTGGGGCATCCAGGTAAGAGTCACAGTAGGAAAGGGGGAGATTGTCCGAGGCTGGGGTCCCTACCTTCTTTGAGCACCTGAAGGGCCCTTGTTGGGACAGCAGGAAGTAGCAGGCTCTGTTCAAAGACAGGCATGTGGGGTCCTGGGGCCGTAGGGAGAAGGTAGACTTTCTGAGGATCCTAATAGTCCCCAGCCAGAAAGGGTGCTTTTCTGAGTCCTTGCTTGGAGGTGAGGAGGAGGCAATCTCTAGTCATGCAGAGCAGGGGTAGGAGGCTGAGGGTGGCTAGCAGACCCAAGCCAGGCAGCAGAAGCCCTGGTTCTAGACCTGGCTCTGCCTTCTGCTCAAGCCCCTGGGGCTCCGTGACTCCGCTATCTGATCTTGTTTCTCCACAAACAAACGGAAGTCATCAGAGTCAAGTCCATCTGGCCCCTTTCTCTCCAGCTTGCTACTTTGTGGTGTAACAAGGCAAAGATTGATGAATCTGAAAGAGAACAGGACAGAGAGTGAAGGGAGGCTGCGGCTGGGCCAGGCCCAGGGCAGAGGAGGAACGCAGAGAGGAAGTGTTCCAAGCCACTTCCACACAAGGAGATTCCTTCCAGAGCTGCTCTCAGCAGAGCCCTGCCCTGGCCTGGCCTTGCCAAGGGTGTGGTTGGTCTGCTGGGTATAAATGCCACCAGCAGCGTTTTCTGTGGGGGGAGGTAGGGTGCCTTCCAGGCCAGCGGGGACTCCCCCTCACAGGGCAGGGCTGGGGAAAATGTGACTTCAGTCCTTGCTAAAGACGGGGTGGGGTGGAGGCAGAGCAGCCCCATTTCCTTAAGCGCCCTCATTGGGGCTTAGCCTGGCTCTCAACCTTGGTCTTTGTCTCTGGATGTGGTACATGGGCCCCGTGTAGACATCATATTGAAGTTTCCTGTCCTGTCTCTAGCTTATCACCTATGGGGCTACTATAAGAGTTCCTGGTAAACATCAGAATAGAAAGCCCCACTTTGTGGGGATAGGTATAACATGGTCCTTTGTGCCAAGGGGACAATACGCCTGCTCAGGGAAGATAGCAGGTGGGGCAGGGGCAGGTGGGGAGATGGGAATGGAAGGCCATAGCCTAGAAAATTATGAAATTGTTCCATCTCTGGTGAGTCACCGGGGCCCTGCTAAATCCGTTTTTGATTTAAAAGGGATCGTGTGACTCCTGATTCCAGGCACTATCTGTGGACGGGGAGGCACTCCCAGGTTCGCAGAGGTGGGCGCTGGGTGTTTCTTGGGTACAGAAGAACCAGGGCCAGATGGCTCTTGGTCACAGACCAGGCCCAGCCCTGAGTCAATCCCCCTGGAGGTGCCATGGGCAGAGTCAAGGCTAACCTTACCCCATAGGAAAACCTGGGACAGCTCAAGAGGGCTGAGAGCCTGGCCTCGGGATTCTGGGGTGCTGGCTGAGGCAGTAGAGAATCAGGCTAGAGGCAAGGAGGATGGCAAGCTCTTGCTCCAGGCACAGTGAGCTGAGGCACAGAAGCCCATCCCCAGTGTGAGGCCAGGAGCTTGGGAGCAGGGGGAGATGAGCTGGGAATGGGGGGTGTGGGGGATGAGCTGGGAGCAGGGGAAAATGAGCTGGGAACAGCTGAGGAGACAAACTCAGAGACTCCTTTTCAGTTCCAGGCTTGGAGAGGCTGTCCGGTCTCACAAGAGGATGGTGCTATACCCATGCTGTGTCCACGGCTCCTTAGGGAATGGGTCCATCAGGGTAGCTAGAGCCAGGGCAGGTAGTTGGGGATGAAGGGTGAGGAGGGCTGTTAGCCCTCTGGGAGGTTTGCAGGCAGGGTTGGGTGACCTGATAAGTGGGTGGATTTTCTGTGTGTGTGTGTGTGTGTGTGTGTGTGTGTGTGTGTGTGTGTGTGTGTGTGTGTTTTCCTGGTTCTGAACACAATCTGTCTGGGCCCTTCAGGAACTGTGACCCATCTTCTCACATCTCTTACAACTCTGTTCTGACTCAGGAAAATGCCTCTACACTGTCAGTGAGCTAACCTCACTCATGCCAGTTGTATTCAAGTCCTTCTTCCCTCAGATCCCACAGAGAACAAAGGCTCTGTGCTCTCCAACCAGCCTGTGGGCCCAAGGAGGGTTCCCCTCAGCCCTCAGTCTTGCACTTACAGAATCAAGGCTGTGACAAAAAGTCTAACCAGGGGTCTTGTCTTCAAGCTCCCTACTAGGGCAGTGTCTGAGGCTTTTCCCAGCCTCCTCTGCTCCTCAGGCCAGAGATCAGTGTTCTCTCTCTGGGTCCCATGGAGGCCAGCCCTGACTGTTCTGGGAACAGCAGCTCTGCCGGGCACATCTGGAAAAGTTATTACCCAGATGAGACCACTGTTGCCAGCAGGGTCTGCGTAGACGCCAGCCTGCCTGGGGCTCAGATCTGAAGACAGAGAGCCTATCTTGTTTATCCTGGCAGGAACTGAGGGTCAAGACTATGGGAGCCTGTGATGGCGAGGGGACACATGGGAAGAGCAGACAGGAGAACCCCCTGCTCACAACCTGAGCTGGCTGCACCCAGTCCCACGAGCTCCACCCTCAGTGCTATGCTGCCTTCCAGGGTTTGGTGAACCTTAGCGAGGCGCTGTCTTTTCTTCTTGCCTTCTCTGCCTGGCCTGGACTGTAACTGACAAGAGAGGAGGTGGAAGGTCTGGGGCTCCCTAAGTCCAGAGTTTCCTCCTTTCCTATCTAAATGGTAAACTGACTTCTCAGGGGTCCCTTGGCATCCTAAAGAGAGTGGAAGAGACTGAGGTCCCCTTAGTAGTTCTGACCATGCCTGTGTTCTGAGGGTGCCTCCTGGTGCTGGTGATGCCTTACCCACAGAGATAGAACTATTGTGCTGGCAGGAGGGCAGAAGCCCTGGGGAGGGTGAGGACACAGTTCTGCCCTGTGGGTCCTGAGACTGGTGGGGACATTGGTGGGTGACATCAAAACATCCTGTTTTGCCTAACGTGTTACCTCCACTGCCTGCTCTGCCCTGGTGCAAGGTGATTACTGGGCACTCTCTCCTCTCTCCCTCTCCCTCTCCCTAATCCTCTCTCTTCCCCTATTGCCATGGCCTCACATGGCTGGGTATACTTATGAGGGTGCTATGGCACAGTCCATGGCTGTTTCACCACAGATGCATGCCATCTGTGCTAAGGTGGCACCTGGCCCCAGGGACTCGCAAACATGTGCAGGACCCCTGCCTGTGAACAGTGTCACACAGGCTAGAGCAGGCTCGTACTCCTGACTCTGGTCTTTCTTGACCATCCTGGCCTCTGAGGCAGAGCCAGCAAGTCCTCTTGCCTGGGTCCCTGTTGGCATCAGATCTTAGTCCTGTATCAGGCAGAGAAGTTCAGAGAAAACTATGGGTCCTGCCAGGGACCAGGGAGCTCAAGGGAGACAGAGGATGGTGTCTTTACTTGGCAGGTATTGTGTGAAGGAAATACTTCAGAAGGGAAACGGCTCTATTACAATCAGGCCAGGACTAGGAGGGCCACAACCCTGCTGCAGGAGTCTGCTTGAAGAGGGAGCAGAGTGGATCTGGAAACCTCTGGGCAAGAGAAGTGCCCCTTTTGGGGAGTTCTGGTCAGAGGCCCTTGAAAATGACCAGAGAGTTTCCCTTGGAGGCTCCACTGTTACCAGGGCCCTGGTCTAGGACCAAGAGAGCATGAAATGGAGAGCCAGGGCTGGCCAGAGTGGAGGATGAGGCCCGGGAGCCAGCCTCTTAGAGGGTTACATCCAGCTGCCCAGGCTGTCTGAGTAGATGACCCTGTATCTTTTAGCCTCTGACATCCTGTCTTGAAGCTTTTTCCTTCGGGCCTTCCTGGCACTCAAGGGCGCATGGTGAGCCCTGCTGCCAGCCAGCCACTTACCAACTAGCCAGTTACCAGCTAGCCACCATACAAACACCATGCTGGTCCCTAGCATCTCATCTGAGTGTCAGGGACAGCACTCAGGCAGAAGGTAACCAGTGATGGCCATGGTCATTCTCTAAGGAGACCCTGAACAGTGGTACACAACACATGTTCATTCTGCCCCATGCCTGACAACACAGACCTCATACCTCACTAAGCTTCAGTTTCCTTCTTATAATGGTGGGACCAACCATTCTGGTAAGGAATGTGGTAGGCAGGCAGGAGAAGGAGCAGAGGGGCTCTGATGGCCCTGAGTCCCTCCCAATGGGCACAGGGGCCCCTCCCCCTGCCTCTCCCACAGCAGACAAGTGAGCTCCTAAGGTCCAGATTTGCTTGGTTGGTTGCCACTGGGCCTCAGGGTTAGGGTTCCCAGGCTGGACTAAGGAGGGCTGAGGAATGCTGTGTGCCTCCTTCTGCTGGCTCCCCACCCCCTTTTTTTGTCTAGTCCTGGGGCTTGACTTTGGGGTCTTGCTTGGATTTTCTGCTCAAGGCTGGTATAGTACCACTTGTACCATACCTCCAGCTGTTTTGTTTTGTTGATTAATTGGAGATAAGAGTCGCAGCGATTTTTTTTTTCTGCCCAAGCTAGCTTAAAACTGTGGTCCTTAGATCTCAGCCCCTTGAGTAGGTAGAATTATTGGTATAAGCCATCAGAGCCTGGTTCTGACTCCCTCTCCCTCTCTCTTCCTCCTCCTCCTCCTCCTCCTCCTCCTCCTCCTCCTCCTCCTTCTTCTTCTGTTGTCCCCTTTCCCTCTGTTCTATAGTCTGTCACAGCCCTTCTTTCTCTTAATTCTAGTCTTCCTCGGTTTCTATTCCTTCCACCTTGTCCCTATCTGTCTGTATCTCCTGTTCCCTCTACCTATGCCTCCCTCTCCCTTTCTCTTCTGTCTTTTGTCTATCTCCCCACTGCCAGGAAACTCCATTGCCTTTGAGGGGAAAAACCTAAAACCATCTTCATCTCTCTTAGCCTGCCCTCAGGTCACTGGTTTGAATTGTTCCCAAGACTGAGGGTTCCCAGAGTGAGGGCTCTCCACAACCTTGCTTGCCGCCCTGACCACTGCATGTGAGGACAGACATGTGCATGTCCTGATGCCCCTCTGGTCCCAAGAACTGAGGCCTGGCTGGTAGGGGAGGGTCTTAAAGGGGCAAGTAGCTTTGGACCATGTAGGCAGAGGTCCAGGCTGCCTCCTGCACCCCCAGAATTTCCTCACGGCGCTTAATATGTCGCTTTAGGGTGGGCTGGAGATTCCAGGCAGGCAGATTGTAGTGCCTGATTCCAGGGAGGGCAACGTCCACCCAGAGTCCAGCCCGTCCGCCCCGCCCCCTTCACAATCAGCTCTGCTTGCTGGCACCCTGAGCCAGCATACTGCGCTGGGACACCTGGATTTCTCTACCCCCTGAGTGGGGCCAGCTTGGAGGAATTTCCCAAAGCCTATTAGAGCAATGCTGCCTGTTGCCTGCCTCTGTGAGCTGGGCAGGGCTGAGGGCTGAGGGCTGAGGGCTGAGGGCTGAGGGCGGGGAGAGAGAGAGGGAGGGAGGGGGAGAAGAGGAAGGAAAAAGTTGGCAGCTACGGTGCAGCGGGCGTCTGCATCCATCTAGAGGAGGCTCGTGCAGTGTGGGGCGGGCCAGGAGCAAGGAGAGGCCTTCCTCCCTTTGTGCTCCCCCCACCCCCCCAGCCCTATAAATAGGCCCAGCCCAGGCTGTGGTTCAGTCTTGGAGGGAGTTGAGCACCAAGCAGTGAACAGTCTCCACCAGAGCCCCTGCCAGCATGGCCAGCAGTGAGTTCAAGAAGAAGATCTTCTGGAGGGCCGTGGTGGCCGAGTTCCTGGCTATGACCCTCTTCGTCTTCATCAGCATCGGTTCTGCCCTGGGCTTCAATTACCCACTTGGTGTGAACCAGACGGCAGTCCAGGACAACGTGAAGGTGTCGCTGGCCTTTGGGCTGAGCATCGCCACGCTGGCTCAGAGTGTGGGCCACATCAGTGGCGCCCACCTCAACCCAGCGGTCACCCTGGGGCTGCTGCTCAGCTGTCAGATCAGCATTCTGCGTGCACTCATGTACATCGTGGCCCAGTGTGTGGGGGCCATCGTTGCCACCGCCATCCTCTCGGGCATCACCTCTTCCCTGCCCGAGAACTCGCTTGGCCGCAATGACGTGAGTAGAGGCCCAGGTTTGGGGGCTGTTCTAGAAGGCAGATGGGAAGGCCCCGGCCTAATCCTCTACCCACTGTGCAGATGAGGACACTGAGGAACAGGAGGGTGAGGGAGTGCTGGAGGGGGTCCTGTAGAGAGTCAGGGCTAGAACTCAGCTGGGCTGTAGCCACAGCATGTTTTCTGCCAGGCACGGTGGGAATGGGAGAATAATGGTTCTGCAAACATCTCTGGCAGAGCATCTCCCACAGCAGCCTTCCACTCCTCATTGGGGTTTCTTAGTCCTGTGCCATCCTGGGGTGGTCCCTTCTGAGCCCTGCTGCCAGCCATGCCACCCCAAGAACCCAGTACTGCGCCAGTGCTGCAAGAGTCTCAGCAGGTCTCCCTGTACAGAGTCCCTATACAACTCCCAGGCCACACAGAGTCAGGGAGAGGACTTCCTCCTCTGCCCTTAGGCATATGGGACTGAATCCCTTTGGGGGCTGTGATAACACTGGAAGGCAGGTCCCCAGGATCCTGAGCATGGAGGGGTGTGGCCTGGGTGTTTGTGGAGGTGTGCAGGTGGAGGTGTGCACGTGTCTGCTGGCACAGGTCCGTTGGGCTTGTGGGAAATGCATAGCGTCTATGTTGCAGAACTGGGGCAAGTGTGTAGCTGCCTATGTTCACTACTTGGGGCTTGAATGACACGCACACAGATGTTGGTGACAATCAGCTGTTGGAAGTAATTACCCTTGTCCTGTTGTACACAGCTCAGTGGCTGTTGGTGGCGGTAGCCACACAGGCTTTCCAGCGCAGACCAGGCTTTCCAGCTCCTCAGCCAAGTGCACTTGAGCCCAAGGGGTGGAGGGAGAACAGTCTGGCACAAGGGGCTGAGTGAGGGGTGAGTCTCAGAGGCAAGCAAGGTGGGGATGTCCTCACTGGAAGTAGAGAGGAGGGTCTACACCTACCACATGAGGTTGGCAAGGTGCTAGCAAGGCAGGAGGGGGTGGGGACAGGGAGATAGCTGGTCGGAGCTCCTGGAGGACAGCACTGGGTGATCAAGTCCTCTCATTTCCAAAGTTCATGTTCCAGAGAAGGCCACCAGGAAGGCAAGGTGAAAGTCTGGTGTGGGGGCAGAGACAGATGAGCACTTCTGGCTCATCGTGACTCCTCTCCAGCCCATCCCTAATCTTCTGCTCAGCCCAAGATTGAAGATTAGCTTTGGATCTGGAGTTTAGACTTTAGCCGGGAGAGACGTGGCCGTGACAGGTGTAAGGAAGAGAGCCAGGGCAGCTGTGTCTCCTGGACGAAGTCTTGCCAGTGGGAACAGAGCTAAGTGGCCTAAGGTGGCTGGACAGTGAGGCCAGGCTCATCCACAGTGAGCCAGGCATGGGCTGGGCCTGAATATTGGCACACAAGGACTTTGTTGCCTCTAGTGTGGCCATTGGCAGTGACGGCAGGAGGCCTCTTTGGTGCCATCTGGGTTTGGCCTCACCCTGCTTTAGCTCCCATCCCTTCTTTAGCTGCTGTTTTTTAGAGTCACCCCAGAGTCTGAGCTGGGGCAGAGTACAGATGGAGGAGGGAGAGGGGCAGTCCAGAATGGAGCAGTGTTGGACTGGGAGGTGGGTACCTAGGTTCAAATCCCATTATTGCTAAATGGTTGAGCTTCCTGGCTGAAAATTTGAAGGTGCAAGAGAGAACCTGGGCCGGGTAATGTCTCTGTTGTGCCCAAGCTGCTCACTCTTGTTGTTGGCTCATGCTTATCACCAGTGCCAGGAGGGCTTGGCTAGGAGGGGCCCATGGGGCACTGCATGGTGTTGGCTCAGCGCTGACTCTCCATGGCACAGATCTCTGGGTGCCCCTCAGATGTTGGTGCTGGGGTCTGTAGAGGCCTGGGTGTGGAAAGAGCAGGGGACATTCTCTTTCCTCCTGTTCCTCTGCTCCCTGCCCCACGCTGCCCAAAACCTGGGTGGGGCAAATTGTTGGCATGGAGATTTCCAAAGAAAAGAGGGGAAAAAGTGGCAGGAAGTGGTTGGGATGAGTCAGGGGGTGTCCCCCAGGGACACGATGGGGACAACTTTCTCCAGACTGAGTCAGGACTCAGGGTACACCCTAGAGAGACCACTGCACAGAGGGGCTAGGCGGAGTCTAAGCCTCCAATCTTGACCAGGCGATGGCACTGAGGCTGGGATGAGGACCCTGGCCTGTCTTTACTTGGCTTAGGGCTACCACCTTGGGTGACTCTACTCCATGGCTGGGCTAGAATTCATCTAGAAGAGGACAGAGGGTGGGGCTGGCTCTGGGAGGCAGAAGATGCCAGGGCTTTGGAGTTAGGTTAGCATTTGCTGGCTACCGTCATTCTTCTCTTCTCTGGCTGGGCTCCTGTGGACATAGCTGGGCTCTTGGGTGCTGAGTCCAGGCTGGGATGGACCTGGCTGGACATCTGAGCTCTCTGCTCCAGAAAGCTCACAGACTTGGGGTTAGATAAGTTCCATGCACAGCTGCCTGCGATATGGGACAGGAGGCAGGTGTGATAATGAGGTGTCAGGCAGGCCTGGGGACTTTTGAACTAGAAGGATGAGGAGGCCAGGAGGGCTTCAGGGAGGAAGTATCACGTGACCAAAATGTGGAGACCCCCAGACAGAGGAGGGGAGAGAATCTGTATAAGCTTAGGCAGAGGGGCTGGCCCTAAAGCCTGGGGGTTATCAGTGTGGCTGGGCTGGGGCCCAGGGTAGACTGGGCTCCGGAAGAGGGTGGGGGTTAGAGGTTTGGCCAAATCCGACTAATCTGGGGGACTGTGTCTCCAGAGCTTGTGAGCTTAGCCTTTTTGGGAACTTTGGTAGAGGGCGGCTTTCTTTGGGGTCTCCTGTATCTGCTGATTCAGGGCCTAAGTACTTGAAGTACTTGAAGTACTCCCACCTGCTGTTGACCATGTCCCTAAAAATTCCCTCTTTCCATTTCCTAAGCTTCAGCTTCCACAGCCAATTAGTGCCCGGGCTCTGGGGCTAACCCTTCCTCCAGTGTTGAGGTTCCTGCCCCCTATTCCAGGGCTTGGGGTAGGCTAGGAAAAGGGAGGTCAGAACTGACTAGCCTAGCCTGACCTGACCAGGGAGCGGGCTGGGTGGTGATGGCTGAGACGTGTAATTATTGTTTCCAGTCAGAGCCCGAGGATAGGGAAAGCATGAAGACTTCCCTTACCATGGAAAATTCCCCCATAAGCCCTTGAGCAGCCCACTTGGCATTAACCGCCCCCCCCCCAGCCTGCTGCCCCCTACAGTCTGCTGTCCTCCCCCTGCCTGCTACAACCCAGCCTGATCTCCTTTAGGTCTGCTGTCACTAGACCTCAATTGTTTTTGCCTCTTCAGTGAGGCCACACACACACACACACACACACACACACACACACACACACACGTGTGTGCATGCTTACAAATATAGCATACACATGGCACGCAGCACGTTAAGACCAGCTATCTGCACTTAGACCCTGGGCTCCAGTGGGTCCTCACTGGAATCTCTTCCTCTCCCTGCCTGAGTAACGGAAAGAAGTTAGGAAAAAAGACGCCATTGCTTCCTTCCTTCCTCTTGTTGGAAGGACTTCTGGGAGCAAATAAAAGGCCTCTGAGACCCACTTCTCACTCAAGGAGGCTCCCTCTCCCCACTGCCCTGCCTTGTCCAGTGAGTTATGGCACCTGTGTGGCTGTGACACACTCACCATGGTCCACAGGCATGGTCCACAGTATGGCCACAACACAGCCATCAGGACCTCCTGTCAGCAGAGACCCCCTCCTCCGGCCCCCCAACTACTCACGGAGTATACTGGGAGATAGTCAACTCGGCCATGTTTCTGGTGGACACCTGACTGGGCTCTAAAAGTCCTTCATGGGTTTAAAAAGTGGGTACATTTTAAGTTGGTGGCACAGTGTTTCTCCTATTTTTCTTAAACCAAATGTTTTCATTTCAGGGTTCAGTTCTTCTCTGTTGGTACTGTTGCCTTTTTAAAAAAAAATCAGATTGAGGGGAAGGGTTAACATTTTTTACTCTGGACATAGACTAATACGATTATCTTGGTAATTATCTGTTTTTACATTATGAAATTTAGGTTAGAGTGTTTAGTACATACAGGATGAGGATTTTTATAATTCTTTGAAGGATGTTTTTTACTTAATTGTTCTGTAATAAACCTCTTAAAGTCTAACTGAGAGAGAGAGAGAGAGAGAGAGAGAGAGAGAGAGAGAGAGAGAGAGAGAGAGAGAGAGAGAGAGCGCGCGTGCGCGCAGTACCCCTGGACACATGTGATCACCATGGAAACAGGAGATACTGGTCTACAAAGCCACAGGGAAACCCAGAGCCATGGGTACCCTGTATGCACACATTAAATAGAGGGTTGACCAGTGGGCCCCCCACCACCCATGCCAAGTGCTGGAGACATTAGGGGTGAAGGCAAATCCTCCGTGTCTCACATTCCGGGCTCCTCAAGAGGAGATGCTCAGAGTCAGCCAGGGCCAGGTGTTTGCTGACACAGGTTGCCGAGGCCACGTTGAGGGCGCTGGAGCAATCCTGTTAGCCTGGCTGTGGGTGTCAGACACAGTTCACATCTCACGGCATGGAGCAATCAGTTTTATACTGTCCTGGAACTATGACATGGCTGCAGTCACCAAAACACCTTCTGCCAGCTCCCCAGTCTGAGCTGAGAACAACCAGGTTTCTTGGTAACAAGCATGGTGGCCTGGAGTGTGTGGTGTGGGCCAGGAGTATGTGGTGTTGGCCAATCCTGGCTGTGCTGCCTCCTCTCTGGGCCTCCGCCTCCCATTGGCCTCTTACTGTATCTCTGCGGACCAAAAGGCTAATGTTTGAACTATCTAGCTAGGGGTGATGTGTCCTGAGAGCTTCTCCAGGGATAGGTTGCTTTGAGAGAGGGGTGGAGGTTCTAGAAAATTAGCATTTGCTTCCACTCTGTATTGTAGAGAGCCTCGGGCAGGATCTGGGATAGTTCCCAGACCAGAGGGTGCCCAGAGTGATGATCCCTGAAAGTCTAGATCTGAACAAGGTCTGGAACAATGAGCTTACCTGGTCAGGGGACAGACAGAGAGCTTGTGGCTTGCTGGTGCTTTAGAAGAACCTTGTGGGCTCTTCTGCTGCTTATACTTACTTTTATTGTTAATTATTTTCACTCTGATCAATGAAACTTAGGACCTGAGCCAAACAAGACTACGTGAGAATGTGTAAAGAATTATTTTTTCCAACAAATGACCACACCTGGGATTGGCCCTATTAAAGCTCTTGTTTTAGATTTCATGGGCTGCACACAGCCACATAAGGCTCGATGTTTTACTTGCTGTTTTCTGGGCGTCCACTTTTAGCAGGCCTTGAACTTTCATTTAGAGTTCTGAGTTGTCAAGTTTCCTGGCTGGAAGTAATGTAGATCCCTCAGGTAGAGGTCCAGGAAGGCAGTGGTAAAAGAGGCATCAGAGTAGGGAGGCTGCAGTCTGTGACCCCTGGCTCTCAGGAAAGGGCACCTTCTGGGATCCCCAGGTCAGAGGGGACTCCACGTTCCTCCCACTGGACTTGGAACCATGAAAAGTAAAGCCTTGGGGAGTGACTGGGACTCAGCCATAGTTACAAAGCAGAGTAGAAGATGAGCTGACCCTGGCTCCACCTGGCAAGGCAGGTGGGGAGAGAGAGAGAGGGGGGGGGGAGACAGAGACAGAGACAGAGAGAGTATGTGTGTGTAGGGCTAGTGTCTATTAATTATCAAGGACTCCTGCCAGTTAGCAATTAGGTCAAGCCTAGAGAGCAGAGGATTGCTCCATGTCCCTCAGACTAGTGTACCATCACAGTTTCCCTTCTACCTGCTGTGCCAGCTCTAGGCCTCTGTCAGCAGTGCAGCTGCACCAACTCCCATCTCCACATCTTTGAGCCCTCATCCTGCCTATCCCCAAACCCAATGGAGGCAACAGACCAGAATAAGAGTTATGGTCATCACCCCACTCTCCCAATTCCCAGCATGGCTCCACATCCTTTGAACCTCTCAGCTGCTCTAGGGGAACCATCAGGCTCACTTTGAAGATGGAGAAACTGAGGCTCAGAGAAGAACAGGCCACATCCAAAGTACCTACATGTAGAAGAGTCAGGATTTGCACATAGGGCTTTTGCCTCCACTGCCCAACCTTGAGGTGGAAAGAAAACTGGGCCTTGTCTGGAGGGTGGGGCTGGCCAGAGGGGAGCAGCACTGGGGTCGCCAGGAAAGGGCCTGAGCTGGGCTGTAAGGCAGGAGAGGGGATGTGAGTCACTCCCTGTGAACCAGGACTATAGACAAAGGCGGGAAGAGGGGAAGAGGATTGTTCTCCTGAGGTGCCAAGCAGGGGTGGGAAAACTGTAGGGCAGCAGAAGATTGCCCCCTACCTAGGATTGTTCAGAAGAGGCTCCCCAATATCTTCAGGATGGAGGTGGGGTTCGGGATCCAGTCAGTCTGCCTGGCTGATGTGGTCCACTACTCTGTGGGGTGCCTCTAGTCAGGTCCCCCACGGAGCAGGGCCTTCTGGAGAGGGGTCTTCCTGGGGCCACTGCAGGGGGAGGGTGTGACAACCTCCTGGCAGCTCCCAATCCCTTCTTTTCCCATGAGTCATGTTTCTAAAAGTGGCCCACCGGTGGTGGCCGCCAGATTGCAGCAGGGGGCCCATGTGCAGAGGGACAGGGCAAGGCCTGCCGGGAGGGAGGAGGGACAGGGAGGACAAGGCCAGGGGAAATGGGAGGGAGACACCAGACCACAGAAAGAGAGAAGATCACAGGAGAGATGGAGGGCAGGGACAGGGGAGAGCACAAAGGAGCAGCCAACAATGGAAAGCATGGGAGACTCAGGTGCAATAGGGCATGGATGGAACAAAGCAACATCTCCATCTGCCTTGCTTCTCCTCTCCTATGGGAGACAACCCTCCAGGCCTGGGGCTTACCCTCACCTTTGGCCTTGGACACCCGCAGGCCTAGATCTAGCTGAAGTGGAGGCCCTGCTTCTTGACCAGCTGAAGCAGGGTGGAGGCAGGTACTGGAGGCTGAGCGAAAGCATCACCAGCAGGTGTGGGAGGGAGAGAGGCTTGGTTGAGACCACCCAGGGTGTGGGTCTGGATAGGACAGCTCTCCAGGCTCCGTGACGGGCTGTGAGGGCAAGGGTGTGACCTGGGTGCCAGGGGGTCTTGAGACTCAGCTGCGGTCTGTCCTGCTCTAAGGCCTTGTCCTTTCCCTCCCCTGCAGCTGGCCCCCGGGGTGAACTCGGGTCAGGGCCTGGGCATCGAGATCATCGGCACCCTGCAGCTGGTGCTTTGTGTGCTGGCCACCACTGACCGCAGGCGCCGTGACCTTGGGGGCTCTGCTCCCCTGGCCATTGGTTTCTCCGTGGCACTGGGCCACCTGCTGGCGGTGAGTGGGGCTTTCCCAGGAGGGACAGTGGGGAGGACAGGGCTGGGCGTGGGCTGGGGAGGAGGTGACAGCTCCAAGGCCCAGGAGGGAGATACAATAAGCTAACCATCTTTCTGGATCTTGTCCCCCTCCTTCTGGGGCTGATGGGCCCTTTCTTGCTCCAATTCCTTGTTTCACCCCCCCCCCTTCCTCGCCACTTTTTCTTCCCCTGTTCCCTCCCCATACAACAGATCGACTACACTGGCTGTGGCATCAACCCCGCCCGATCCTTCGGCTCTGCGGTGCTCACCCACAACTTCAGCAACCACTGGGTAAGACTATAGCACCCATGGAGGTGGGCAGGGCTTGGCAGAACGTGGAGAGTTCTTTCCACCCTGTGGTGTCCTTGCCTCTGGAAGACACTGTGGGGAGACAAAAGTAGAAACAAAGGCCTGCGGCGACAGGGCGGTGGGCAGTGTGAAGAAGAGTAGATTTACGTCCAATCTCTGCCCTTGCAGCTCAGACCTGCTGACCTCACCCTGCTGCCTGGCCCCCAAGGCATCCTTCCTGTCTGGTGGAGAGCTTGGTTCAAATCCCAGCTCTGTCACCTTCTGATTCAATGACCTTGAACAGGCTCTTGTTGCTTCAGTTTCCCTGAGTGGGAAGTAGGACTCAGGTAGCTTCCCTTGAGAGTGGCCAGGCAGGGCAAGAACTCTCAGTCTATAAGTAGAGCTCATGACAGTGGATTTTGTTCTAATGATTGTTGGCATGTGTGCTTCATAGCAACTAAACCATCCCCAGGGCGCTGGGAAAGCCGAGGCAGGGAGGGGCCGCCCTTAGTAAGGCCAGTGACTCCTCATGTGGCCAGGAGATGCTGAGGTAGCCAGGAATCATGAAGTCAGGGTTTAGCCCTTCCTGTCTCTGTCCCAGGCTCAGGTGAGGGAGAACAGTCCAGGGGTAGCAACGGAGGGGCACCCAGAGGGGTTCCCAGGGTCGGAAGGTACACTCAAGGCACACCAACTCTCTCCTAGATCTTCTGGGTGGGGCCGTTCATCGGCAGCGCCCTGGCGGTGCTCATCTACGACTTCATTCTGGCTCCGCGCAGCAGCGACCTCACGGACCGCATGAAGGTGTGGAGCAGCGGCCAGGTGGAGGAGTACGACCTCGACGGCGACGATATCAACTCCCGGGTGGAGATGAAGCCCAAATAGAGACAGCCTGGCCTGGGCATCTGTGGGGGTGGGCCAGGATGGGCAGAGGGAGGGAGGGAGGGAGGGCTGAAATCATATTATTATAGACACTCTGACAAGTGAGCTGATGTCACCCCAGAGGGCTATCAGACCTGTGTGGTCCAGGTCCAACCTCATCTGGGGCAGTTCTCTCTCTCTCTCTCTCTCTCTCTCTCTCTCTCTCTCTCTCTCTCTCTCTCTCTCTCTCTCTCTCTCTCTCTCTCTTCTTCCTCCCTCCCTACCTCCCTTCTTCTCTCCCCCCTCCCTCTCTCTTTCCCGATCTCAGAGCTTCAGCAACTCACTCCCTTGGCCACATTGGAAGAGGTAGAAATTAATGACCACAGCTAGCTGTCCCCTCAGAGTGTGATGGCAAGAGTGTCACAAAGTCCTGCTCATCCCAAAGTTGCTCACCAACTCCCCTGCCACAGGTGCCTAAGGTGCTGCCATTATTGCTTTGTGCCTTTGACCACACCCCTTCTCCTCACGTGGACCCTGACCCATCCTCCTGCTAGGGTGCTTTGAGCAGGGAGGGGTCCCAGGAAGCACAGTGGGAACAAGCAAGTTGTGGGTGAACTTTGCCTTTCTGGTGTGACTTCCATCTCCTGCTTGGACTTGGTACATGACCTTGTAACTGTCCCCATCTCAGTGCTGCAGAGACTCCATCTGAAAAGTGGCAGAGGAGAGGTATTCTGTAGGTGAGAACACATCGCAGTTTTAGAAGGTTCCATCCAGACCAGCACAGATTCATTCATTTCCCAAGTACAGAGATGGGCCTGCCCATGTGTGTGCCCATGTGTGTGCAGGCTGAGCTTCTGAGCAGAAAGGTGGTCCGGGCATTCTGTGTCACAGCAGGAAGGACATTCATGTCACAGGGAGAGAATCAGACTCCACTTGGTCAGTCTTTCCATTTATCACTACATGGCCTTACTTGTTACTCAACTCTCTACTTCCCCTTGCCAGTGTGGACCAGGATGCCATTGTGTGGTATGTGTTTATTAAAGAGCAGGTTAGATTACCTGGGCCCCCAAGCCTGAGGACCAAAGGTTCCAGATGGGTAGCAGATGCCCTCTAGGGGAGTCAGGGTTTCTGAGCTGGGAGGAGCAGTTCTGGCTCCCCTGATGAACTCTTAGTTGGAGGATTTGGAGTAGTCATGTGACCTGCACAGGCTCCCTGGGGGACCCTAGGTCTCCTCATTGACCTGGAGGAGAGACATGACCCTTGACATGATGACATAGCTCCTGCTGCCCTCAAGGAGAGTTGAGAGCACAGAGTTCGCTTGGGCACTGCCATCTCCTGCTGGATTCTCCACCTAGGTCCCTCAGCCCTGGTGTCAGCACACATGGAGACATAATTATGCAAGCTGGAAGAGCAGCAGTGTGGCCGCGGTGCTTAAGTTGTCATTAGCACATCTTATCTGCACACTATCCTCCATTCGCTAACAGAACCTGCAACTCCTTTACCAGATAGGGGAAATAGAGGTTCGAGTCCCACTGCTAGGCAATGATCTAGCCACTCTAACAGCCATAGCACCACAGCCATGTTTAACCACTCCCTGGACTACCAGGCAGATGCCTCTCATTCCTAGTTTTGCAGTTTCTGTCTGGGCAATGGCCAGGATCAGGAGGTGAGGGGCTGGGGATGGGGCGGGCACACCCACCCTTGCCTGGTCGGCCATCTGTCTACTCTGCTTATATGTCTCTTTGGAGTTGGAATTTTATGATATGTTAAGAAAATAAAAATGACTTGTTAGGTCCTTCTGGCCTCTTGTAGTCTTTATTCTCTAGACACATACATCTCCAGGGTCTGAGATAGGTCCCACTTCCAGGGACCCAGTCTTGGGGTGTCTCGCCTCAAGAGATGGCCTCAGGACCTCTTCTGGGGAGGAGGAGGGGGACACAAAGTAGATGTGGAAGCCTGGAGAAAAAGAGCTTTTGGACAACTTATGGAGTTGTGGGAACCATACCAGATGCTGGAGCATGCCGAACTAAAGTCAAGACAACACTGTTAGAGATTCACGTACTATCCTCTGAGAAGGGCCAGGATTCACCAGCCAGCCAACCTCCCACCGTCCTCTCTCTAGATTCCTGTATCTGGGATGGTATCTGGGGCCCACAGGGGCTAGAGTTTGGCGGGGGAGGGGGGGACGTGTGACCATTGGTGTCAAGTGAACCATAAATATTTCAATGGGTTCTGAAAACTACCTGCCACGTTGGGGATAAGTGTCTGGGAATGGGGTCAGGTCACCGTCAGGCTTGGGTCTGGAATTTGGGAAATCTTCCCAGCAGATGTCTACCAAGGGCATGCACTGAACACAGAAGTGTGAAGGAAGAGCTGGCATCCCCCACACTGCTCCCTGAAGCACACCCAGTGTCCACTCCAAAACTGCCCTTGAGAGATACCTGGGGTCCACCCCAAAGCCACTTCTGAGAAATATCTGATGGCTTTGCTATTGCTGTGGAGGGGTTGGCAGCCAGTGACACAAGGGAGGAGGGGGTTCAAGTGGGTGAGGGTCACCAGGAAAGGATTCATGGGGTGAGTGGGAAGCTTAGTTCATGAAAACTCCCCAGATGTAGGGCTTGTGGTGGTGAAAGGAAAGGGAAAGCTAGTCTAGGGAATCCTGCAAAGGCTGGCTGTGGAGGTCTGCTAACTATGAAAGGGTGCCATTGGTGAGGTGTGCCTTTCTGTGCAGTGTGCTTCCTTTGATGTATAGCTCCTATGATATATGGCTCCTGTAAGGTATGTCTTCTGTGGGTTGTACCTCCTATGAGGCATGTCTCAAGTGAGAAGTGTCCCTTGTGAAGTGTTTCTCTTGGGGGGGGGGTTGCCTCCTGTGAGGTGTACCTTCTGTGAGGTGTATGCCTTGTGGGGTGTACCTCCAGTGAAGTGTAATTCTGTGAGGTGTACATCCAGTGAGGTGTACCTCCTGTGATATGTATCACCTTCCGGATGTACCTACTGTGAGGTATCCTTCCTGTGAAGTGTGCCTCCTCTGAGTTGTGTGCACCTCACATGAGGGGTATATGGTGTGAGGTGTACCTCCTGTGAGGTATATCTTCTACAGGGTGTGCCTCCTGTGAGGTTTACCTCTTGGGAGGTGTGTCTCCTGTGAGGGTGTCAAATCTGTGAGGTGTGCCTCTTGTGAGATTTATCTCCTGTGAGGTATGCCTCCTGTGGAGGTGTCATATCTGTGAGGTGTATCTCCTGGGAGGTGTGCAAGTCGCTCTTGCACAGCTCTTTTTGGCTTGTCTGTTTCAAGGTCTTGTCCTCCTATACTTAATCCCTTCTGGTTCTTCCTCTGGGCTACCTCTACCTCATTCTCTGCTATTTATTCCCACCTCTTCCCATTTCTGCACCATTTTAAAGCACAGCTTTCTGCTATAAGCTTTGACTTCTAGAATCTAGAACAGAGTTATAGCCTGAATTAGCTGGGGTTTCTAGATCAGCGACTATGTGAAAGGAACCTTTCTGTGACTCATCACGCAACCAATTTTTTTGACAGTACAGGAATTTGAACTCCAGATCTCATACTTGTTGGCACATGGTCTACTACTTGAACCATGTACCCAATTCTTTTTTGCTCTGGTTATTTTTTTTTCAAATGGTGTTTCACTTTTTGCTTAAGCTGGCTGGTTCATGCTCTTCCTATTTATGCTTCCCATGTAGCTGAGATGACAGGTATTTGCCATTGTAGCCAGCTTTTTGCTGGTTCACATGAGTCCTTATGGACTTTTGGCCTGATTGGTTTCATACTATGCTCCTTGTGATTTTAGCCCTGTGACTAAGTGTGATTATAGGTGTGAGCCACTGGCTTCATCCTCCCTAATCTCCACAGCAATTTAGGCAAATAGCAATGTCTGCATTTATGGAGGATACCAAGGTCCATAAAGATGAAATGATTTGCCCAAGTCTTCCCAGAAGATAGATGGTGGAATTGAAATTTGACCTTGCTTTGCCTGACTTCAAAGACCACTCTCTTTTTTTGGTATATGATGCAGACTTGTCTTGTGGCACCCCCTCCTACATTTAGCTAAGTACTCTGGGCGAGCCTACAAGCCAGGCAGCACAACACTCACAGTAATCCTGCAGTGTGTGGAGGAGGAAAAGAAGGAGGAAGAAGAGGGGAGAAGAGCTGACCCAGAAGTCTCTTCCATCATTCTGGGATTGGCTAGTTGTGGTGTGAGCCACAGACATGTGGACACCACTAGACTGAGGCTGCTTCTCTGCCATTGGCCATCCTGCCTGGGTAGAAGATAGACTGGTTGGTTCACCAGGGTATATGAGAAAGGGAAGGGCAGTGCTGCACCATGAGGAATAATGATGCTCCAAGATAGGCTCAGGTCTTCTTAGGGCTGGGCACACAGCACTAACCCAGGCCACCCCAGACTCCTCCAGCCAGTGACTGTGCTCCAGGCCCCTGGCTTTCAGGGATCCAACGAGAATACTCATGCCTCATCTGGATCAGCACAGGAGAAAGGTTGGTGGGGGGGGCATAGGCAGGGTGGGGTAGCACTCCTGGAGTAACCTGAACCCGTATCTCTTTTGTTCAGCCAACTGTAACGAAGGGAAAGAGTTTTCTGAAATCATCTAGGACTCAATCTTTGTGGCCAGAGTCCTGGACAGTCAGGAGTCTGCCTTGTGAGACATCTGTGGTCTCCACCCTCTGACTGGGTCACTTCTTCCATTAGACTCCCCTGTGGCTACAGCCAAGACTTGCTTGCAGGGATGGCTTGGCAGCCGGAAGGTGGTGACTTCTGTACTTGATCTACCAGGAAGCAGGATGCAATTTAGCAGCCTCAGAATCCTAGAATGGTTTTCTTTCCATTAAACTCATGACAGCAAAATACTGTGGTTCTTTTTTTTTTTTTTTTTGCCAGTCCTGGGCTTAAGCTCAGGGGCTGAGAACTGTCCTTGGATTTTTCTCAAGGCTAGAACTCTACCACTTGAGCCTCAGCACCACTTTTGGCTTTTTCTAAGTATGTGGTACTAAGGAATCGAACCCGGGTCTTCGTGCTTGCCTAAAATACTGTAGTTCTATAATTGCTCCACCTGTTCTGCCCAACATGCTTCCCCCCCCGCCCCCCTCCCCCATCCCCCCCCCTGCCGATTTTCAATTCTAAATTCTTTCATATGGAACGGAACAGGAGCCCAGTCCTGTGGTGAACATTCCCATGAGATTGACATTGGGTTTCCACAAGCATGGGGTCAGCCTGACCTGGGCTTCCCGTATTTGGTAGTCTGGAACCCTGTGGGCCCTGTGTTCCCTCTGAACACTTCATTTTCTCTTCCCGAACCCAGGGAAGTTCTTTTCACAGAGTCTATAGGAGAATTGAACTCGGAAACCTCCTGGATTTGCTAGTTGCTTAAACAAAGACATGATGAAACATGTCTGGAGTCTGTAACCCAAACTCCAGCCGGACCCCAGCACCATTACCCTCTCTCAGCTTCTGTGGACTTGGGCCTTGGTGGAAAGTGTATGGCTCCAACAGCCTCCTCCCATGACCCCGAGACCATAAGGACGGGGGATTTGGCAGCTATGGGAAGGGTTCTTCCCTTTTGGGATTCCCAGCTGGCCCCCAGCATCCTTGGACCACAGAAGTCTGGAAAAGCACTGGATGAACTGGTGTTGGGCCACCCTGGGTACAGCCAGGCCTCAGTGGCCCTTTGGGATTTTCCACGGCCCGGTATAGCAACACCTTCCCTAGTCAGAAACTGCTCAGGAGTGGATAGTGATTAATGTTTTATGGACGAGCTGCTGGGCGGATGCCTTGTTTTCTCTAGGCTTAGAATACAATGAGGACGATGCCTGGAATTTACTGCCAAGCAGGGGGCCAGGGTGAGGCCATTCCTGGGGGCTGGGGACTCAAAGGTGGCAGTGTTTACTGTTCTGGGTGTCCCAAAGGGTGGCCATCCTGTAGATAGGAAGGGCAGGTGAAGGCCTGACCTCCAGAGTCTTCACCAGCATCTAGTGATTATCAGTCCCTACTTGTATCTAGGATCCATTGTGTAGAGGGACCTGTGCAGAGGTCACGGGCAGAGGTCATGGACAATTCCACTGAGCTCTCTCTGCCCAGGTGATTTGACCTTGTTCCATAAAGCCATTCTCCACATTTAGGATTTCACTTAGTTCTGCTCTTTTTAGCCTGTTGATTGGGCCTGGGGTGAGGGGTTAATATTGATTGGGCCTGGGAAGGGCCAGCAAGCCCAGGCCATGTCAACCTTGGTGGTTCCTAAAATACTGAAAATTTTCTGGGTGGTAGAGAACATTTCATTCCAACAAGAGATCTGGCCATCCTGTAAGGGCCAGGTACAAAAAAGTGTGTGCGCATGGACAAGTATGTGCACGGATGTATGTGCATGCATGTATGTACTACTTGTGTGTGTGCATGCATAACTGCATGTGAAATATCCATGTGTGTGTGGGGGGGTGGCAGAGGCTGTCACGCATGGGGACACTCCTGTACTCCTGTGTGGGCCCATCCTCTCACTGTCCTGAGAAACTTCCAAGTGATTCTCCCTCCTGGCTTCCCTAGTACAGTTCTGTGACATGCACTGACTTGGGGGCTGGGGACTCTGGCAGCTTAGTGCTGGACTGAGCCTGCCTCCCAGACAGAGGGTGAGAGAGGTGCATGGTCACCTGGTCCCAAGTGGTGCCATAGGTGCTTCTAGGGTGCCATACTGGATTTGGCCACTCATGTGCAATTGTGGCTTCAGGGGCCCAGCTTGGACTCCTGGGAGGGTGTGTCCCATTTTCAGTAAGCTCCAATGTGAGGATTTGGGGAAGAGATATCTCTGCTCTCTGCAGTAGTGACGTGGGAGAAGGTGAGGCAAAGACAGAGACTCAGCAAACAAGTCCTTAGAAAATGAAGCCGAAGATCCAATAAGGATGGACTAAGTTCTCAAGGACTGGGGGCACCATTCTCAAGAAACTTGAACACATGTTCCTGACACTTCATTCAACATGAGCTTTATTGTTTTTTAAAATTTAGCTTATGGTTTTCCTTTTAATTTTATTTTTATTATCATGTCAGTTCATCATCATAATATATTTTGATCAGATACATTAGGTTTATTATCTATTTTAGCTTCATAAATAAGTATAAACAACTTATACCTTCAAATAACTCTAGTAGAAAATCCAAACAAATTTAAACTTATGAAAATAAGAAAACTCAACTTCATGATTTGAGTTTAAATTCTGCTACAGGCTGGGAGAAAGAGGAGTGCCCAGGTCTTGTGAAGTACTAGTACACATTGAGTATCATTTTGGTGTGTTCACACATGGGTGTGCATGTGCGTATATATGTATCTGTGCATACATGTGCACACTTGTGTGTTCATAGATGTGAACCATCTCTGCACCTGTGCATGCAGGTGCACACATGCATGTGTGCATACAGGCGCGCATGCATATCTCTGTGTAAACGTGTGTATACCCATCTATGTATGCATGGGACACACATCTTGGTGTGTTCACATGTATGCATGCATCTGTGCATAAATATATGTGCATTTGTGTATATATGTGTTCATGCATATGTGCAGGAGTGCAGTTCATCATGCATTGCTCCTGAGAGTCCATATAGAACCCAAGCTCTTCCTGGAGCCCCAGGATGAATGGGTTTCTCCTGCTAGGGCATCTCATGCCCACCTTACACCTTTCCTGATTATTGTTTGAGTTCCAAGAGAACCTGCCTCAGCCTACCTTGGCTTTTAAACTGCTGAGAACACTGCACTAGACCCTTCTTGCTGAGCAAAGGCAGCCAGTCTGCTGTTCCTTGTCCTGTTCCCCATGTGCCAGGTCAGGTGACAGCACCAAGGTCCCTGGACATGTGTGGATGAGCAGTAGGGCCACTTGGCTTCCCTTCCTTGAATCAATCACACACAATGACTTCAGAGGAAAAAGGCAGAAAAATGAGGTCATGTACAGAAATGATTTCTAACACGACACTATAGAGTCAGCTTTGTGGAGATCCATGTTGAAGAGGGCAGGGCACACACTGGCGGAGTCTACGACTCCATCAAACCAGCGACAGACTGGGGGCATGGCTCCTTAATTCAAACAGGCCCTTCGCATTGCCCGCTGCAGACTACTCTGGAACCAGCATTCTAGGTGTGGATTTTCGCATCCTGTGGCTCGTATGTAGTTCGTGACAGAGTTGGAGACAGAAATTTCCAGACCTTCCCTTACACGAGCTCCTTTGCCTCCTGCCTCACTTTACCCTGTCTCACCTGGGCACTGAGTGACTGCTCAACAGTTCGTGAAGTTCCTGGAGTCATGGGTGTACTCAGGCTGTGACTGATGGCCAGGTGGCACCATCCATCCGAGACAAACTCCAGGAATTCCACTGCGGCCAGTGGCCTCCAGGGCTGGGAGGGGCAGCGCATCTGCCTCCAGGAATGTGGGCCCCAGACATTAGGCCAGAAGGTCTCATGGAGGGCAGCTCAGCTTCCAGAAGATTCTGAAGGCTGCAGGGCCCTAGAACCTAATTGGAAAGCCACTCCAAGGAGGAAAAAGTCTAGCATTAGATTGGGAAAGGAATTAGTGGGCTTGGATTCCCCACAGACCCTATCCCTGCTCCTGGCTGAGATCTGGGCAAATGTCTGGGCCTCAGGGGTCTCCTGTCTTCAGAGGTACTGTGATGTTGGAAAGTCCTTGTCTTCCACAGGACTCACACCTGAAGGACATGGAAGTGGAGAGTTCTCATCTCCCGAGGTACTCACACCTGCTGGGCATGGGAAGTAAAGGCCTTTTCCTCCTCAGGCATGTGTGTGTGTGTGCATGTGTCCATGGGTCTGTGCGTGTGCATGTGTGTACTGGTGTGCATATATACACATTTGCATGTACATGCCTACATGTATGTGTGTGCACATGTGTGTGTGTGGATGTGCTGACACCTGAGTGTGACCACCCAGGTCAGAGCTGGAGGTGGCAGGTATTTTAGTGAAACCCCAAGCCTACAACACAGAGTAGCAAGCTGGGAAAAATGAAGCAGACCACTGGGGCTCAGTGGTCTGGGCAGAGCTGCCCTGAGCTTGCTCTGGCCCTAACCTCTGACACCTTTTGTCAAGGATGTTTCTGCCCCTGACTGTATCATCCTGTCTCTCCCTCCTACGCCTCCCCAGGCCCCAGCACCACATCAAGCACACTGGCCTGCAGCTCTGAGGCCCTCGCTCTGACTGTGGCCCTCCCAGCTTGCCTGCCTGCTCTTCCACCATGAGTCCCTGGGACATAGGGGGCAGGGGGCAGGGGACGTTCACTGAACAGGGAGGAAAGGGGATGTGTCTGGAAGCACAGCCTTGCAGATGGGGCCGTCAGGCAGGCCAGGACACTATTTCTGATATGGGCAGTGAAACAAGAAGCCAGGGCCCAAGTTGGGGGTGGGGAGCTCAGCAGAGGCCAGGCCTGCGGAGCTCCAAGCTCCTGATAGGCATGGATCTCCTGGCACTGGTGAATTTTGGGATGGATCCCTCAGAGTGTCTAAGGAGAGGTGTAAGAGCCCCGCCATGAGCCTGCCCTGGGCAGGGACTTTATGTGTTGCTTCACTTGTAAATGAGCTGAGAGTTAGGGATTTAAGAAATACCGAGGTGCTATTCTGAGCTAGGCACAAGAACCTTTTCAAATCAGAGGGGTTAGGAAACCAGTGCACAGTTGCCTGGAAAGAAAAGGCAGAGCCAGGACCCTGAGCTGCACAGCTGGAAAAGGCAAAGCCAAGATGGAGCCTCAGCTGAGGAGGCCAGGATGAGTGCTTTTTGTTCCTCCTGGAGAAAGGTGGTGAGGGACAGGGTAGTGGAAAGGCCTCCAAACCGCCCATCTGTGGGTCAGACAAGCTTGCTTCCCCTCTGTGGTCTACATTTCCTCAGCTGACCCTTGAGGTCCCTGGCCAAACATCTGTGATTGCTCCTGAAATTGTTCCAGAAATGAAGGTTCCCCTCTTTGGCAGCACATTCTGTGCCTCTGTTGATAGCCACAGGGAGACATGGGGTTTCCAGAGCAGGGGAGGGGCACAGAGCATCCCTGAACTGCAGCTCTATCCCTAGGCCCTAGGATCTCTGCCTCCCCGACTTTGGGTCCCTAGTTATTAGAAGATCTATGGATTGTCCAAAAGGGTGGGCAGGGTGGGGATTGAGCTATTGGGGGTGGGGGAGGCTGGGAAGAGCTCAGGAGACATCATCCCCTCCCGTGCCCCTGCCTCTTCCCTGGGGAGCCCCTCCTCAGGTCAAAGATGTCAGTCAGCACCCCTTGTCCAGTCCCAGGATCCCTGACAAGGATCTGGGGGAGTGTCTGGAGCTCCCCTAGAGGGACCAGGCTTGCTTGTTCCTTGATGTCCTCCAAGCTGAGCATCAGCATCTGGCCGCATCAGGCCATACTGCTAAGGGGCTTAGGGAAGAGAGGGATGGGAGAGCAGGACTGCCTGAAAACAGCCTGTGGAGGAGTGGCTGGGGTTTGGTAGGAGGGGTGGGAGGGAGTCCACAGGGAGCTTGTGGTCTCCAGCTCAGACTCTCTCTCTTGCCCAACACTCTGTGGCCCTCTCCTTTCTGGCCTCTGCCAGAGTATTTCACATTTTACTTTCATTAAAAATTAAAAAGGGTTGGAAGTGTGGCTCACTTAGCAAACACAAGACACTCAGTACAAACCTCAGTGCTGAAAAAAAAAAAAAGCAATGCTGTATGCATTAGCTCAGACTTGGAACCCAGACAACTGCAAGATAGAGATATGAAGAACTGTGGTTTGAGGCCAGTCTGAGCAGAAAGTTATCAGAACCTCATTTCAATCAACAAACCAAGCATGGCAGTGAAACTGTTCATGCTATTTGGAAGACATAGGTAGGATAGTGGTTAGAAGCCATAAAAACCGAGACTATTGCCGGGCACCAGTGGCTCACACCTGTAATTCTAGCTATTCAGGAGGCTGAGATCTGAGGATTGTGGTTCAAAGCCAGCCAGTGCAGAAAAGTCCCAATGAGACTCTTATCGCCAATTAACCACTCCAAAAAAGGAAGTAATTCTGTGGCTAGGCTTGAGCACAAAGAAGCTCAGGGCCAATGCCCAGGTCCAGAGTTCAAGCCCCACAAAAAACATTAAGACCCTCCCCCACCCTGCAAAAAATTAGGACTATTTAAAAAGTAATAAAGGCACAAAAGGCCGGAGGGAGGGGCTCTTTGTTGGCTTTCAATTAAGCAAAAGGCACTAAGTCCAAACCCCAGTAGTGCCAAAAGAAAAAAATAGTTAGAATACTTGAGTCTCATAAATAATACATATAAGCTTGTTAGAACATGGGCTACGGAACAAGGCTTCCTGGCTTAGAGTCTGGCATCACACCAACGGTGTGGCCTCCAACAATCAAAGTATTTCAGATAGTCAGAGCAGGTGGATGGGACTGGGACTACAGGCTGGGGCTAGGGCTAGGGTCCTAAAAGCTGAGTCTATCCAGACACACAGAGCAGTTTTTTGGACAACCTGGGGTCCCCCGCCATCTATGCATCTCCCAGTGGCCCCTCGTCAGGCTGCTGCAGTAAGAAGGGCAAAGTCTTCCAGAGGTTTAAAGTTTAGAAAGCGGCAAGTTATCCATGTACAAATCAAAGCCCTCTTCCGCTAAGGAGAACAACGTGACACATTGTTCTCAGGACAGGGCTGCAGCCTAGTGTCCTTGTCTCCTCCCTCCACACCTGCCTCGCCCTCCACTCCTGCCAGGTGCTCAGTCGGGCTCTGCCTCTGTGAGGAGGGAATAAGGTGTCAACGACAAACCCAATCTGGAGCTGCAGGTAGGGCAGCTAGGCCAAGGATAACGTGTCCCTTGTCCTGTGGGGACATATGGAATTCTGTCCCTCACTTCCCCCTTCTGCTCAGCAGGAAATTTACTTTTGAACTGGGAGGTTTTCTTAAGAGTCTTAGTAGAGACCAACTAGACTAACTTAGTACCCCAGGCCCAAGGTTCTAAGCCTGACCTAGCACCCAGCACCTAAAGCCTAAGGTTCCCAGCTGACCCAGCTTCCAGCACCTGGGACCCAAGGTTCCAAGCCTGATGCCTGATTCTTAGATATATCCCAAGGGCCCCTGACTTGATGCTCAGCCTGCCTGACCACCACCTCCTCCCCACCCAACTCAGCACTGTCTTACTGTGTTTGTGCTGCTGTAACAGAATATGGGAAATATGAGAAGGGGTAATTTTCAGAAAGGTTTGTTTCTTAAGGTTCTGGAGGTTGGGAAGTCCAAGGCTGGGGCAGCATCCAGCATGGACCCTCCGTGTCACCAACAATAGAGGGCCCAGGGCAGGTCAGATCTCTTGTAGGAAGAGGGTGTGGACTGAATGCACCTTTTACTTAGGATACCTCCCAGGATAATGAACTCACTCTCATAACAACAGAGTAGACCAGGTCCTGTGTGGTACTCACAGCAGGTAGAAATGAGCTTGAATATGGTCATGATAGGCTGGGTCCCCACAGAGCCCTGTGCAGTGAGGCCAGATTCTGGAGAGCTTCTTACTGCAGGGTCCCTTCTGACTCTCCCCACTCAGGAAGTGGGGGGGGGCGGCTGAAGAAACAGGCCGGGAGTTATGGGTTGATAAACCATTCAGGGGTCCAGGGGACTGCAGCAAGAAATACCTGGGCCAAATCCTGAGACAGTTGACTTCCAGAGCCATTCACAGCCCTGGCCCCTGGTCCCAGCAGGGGCCCCAGCTCTGGAGGCCCTGCTCTTTCCTATCATCTGGAATGACTGTAGTTGCCCAGGCTCTGAGGGGCCCTCAGTGGGCTCCCCTGGCTGGCTATAGAGGGCTGCACGTGTTAGGCTACCCAGACAGATGGGTGGATGGATGCCCATCTCCCAGTTAGCTCTGCCACACAGAAAATCCACACATGTCTCACTATGATTTAAACAGAAATGTAATCGTACCCACAGGACCGAAGGTTTTCTCAAAAGCTACAATACTGGGATTAGAAAATGCTCCATTTGGTCATAACCCACATTTCCTTCTCTTCTTCTTTATTCTTGTGGGATTACCATCTGCAGATATTAAAAAATATCTTGGCATATACCTAGTTTTTTTTGTGCCAGTCCTGGGGTGTGAACTGTCCTTGGGCTTTCTCTCAAGACTAGAGCTCCATCACTTGAGCCACAGAACCATTTCTGGCTTTTTCTATGTATGTGGAACCAAGGAATCGAACCTGGGTCTTTTTACATGCTAGGCATGTACACTTTGTATCACTAAGCCAAATTCCAGCCCTATACACAGTTTTAACAAGAGAACATTAAACTCTTTATTCTCCTGCACCATGTGATTTTCTTCTACTAAAAAACTATATATTTCAATTTGGCTTATTGGCCAACAACTTATATATGAAGAAATGGCCTACCATGGCTGCAGTTTGAAAAAGCTTAATGAATGTATGTAATTGAGTAACAGAGATTACCACGTGCAGTCATTCCTTGCCTTTTAAGCCATACATGCAGTCATTCCTTGCCTTTTAATCCATACATAATCCTCTCTGGTAGGTTCCTGGCTGCCTCTCAACTTTTCTGTTGCTATTTTTAAACTTCTAGAATTTCCTGTGGCAGAAATCACATTTACTCTGACTTCTTTCGTTTGGGGCTTTCACCCTTGTGGTTCTGTGTGTGAGAGATGTGTATTACTAAGTAACATTCCATGGTAACTCGGATGCTTGGATTTGTTAATCCATTTACCAGAGATAGGTACAGTGTTTGGAGTATCTTGAGGTTTAGGCTGTTATGAATAAAGCTCTTATGTGCATTTGCATACAAGGATCTGTGTGATGAGCTTTGTTTCACTTGGGTAAATCTGTACTTAGAAGAAAATGGCTGGTTATATAAAAGTGTGTGTGTGTGTGTGTGTGTGTGTGTGTGTGTGTGTGTGTGTGTATGACTTTCTTTTCAGCAGTTAACCTGTTTTCCAGAGAGGCCATACCACTTTTTAGAGTAGTGGTGATATTCTGTATTACAGCATGTTAGATGTTCCAAATTCTTGAAAAGATTGTATCTGCACTCTTGTAATTTTAGCCTTTCCTGTGTGTACAGAGACACCTCATGGTGAAAATGGTGAAATCTATATTTCTGAAATGGCCGATGATGTCGAATACTTTTACATGTGCAAATTTTTAAAAGATTTTTATTAATACTGATTTTTACATCATATTTCAAATGTCATGTTTAACAAATATTCAAGAAAAGAATCTCTATTTGTTCATCCTTTCAAAAGCAGGGTTTTTCCACCCTTAGCACTAGATTGTAGAAGTTCTTCAAAAGTCTGGTATGGGGAATGAGATGTGAAGCTCAAAAGTATTGTCTCCCATTTAACCAAGTCTTTTCTGTTTGAGCAGTCTTCAGAATTACATAACAACTCCAAAGGGAGCACACCGTGTTCCTGTAATGGTGAATCATGCACAACCACACAACAAGGATCAAAAATCAAGAAATTAATATTAGCAGGAGTCTATAAATAACCTATGTCTCTTTTTTGGCCTGAAATCCATTCCCATCTCTGTGGACTCCCCAGTCTGTGACAGTCTGGTGTTTTGTCCTCCGTCCTCCATATGGCTTGTGTGATGGTTTGCGAAGAACACAACCCACATTTCTTATTTCATCTCTTCATGACTAATGTGACTTCTCATTGATCACATCTCATTAACATGACTTCTTTTTTTTTCTTTTTTTTTTTTTTTGCCAGTCCTGGGCTTGAGCTCAGGGCCTGAGCACTGTCCTTGGACTTTCTCAAAAATAGAGCTCTACCACTTGAGCCTCAGTACCACTTCTGGCTTTTTTCTATGTATGTGGTACCGAGGAATCAAACCCAGGTCTTCGTGCATGCTAGGCAAGCACTTTAACCACTAGGCCAAACTCCCGGCCCCTAACATGACTTCTTATTGGTGGTAGTAACTCTGAATGTCTGATGCTTTCTCCACTGAAAATCCACTAGTTCCTCCTTTGTGTTTAAAGTGTAGGGGAGATATTTGAAGACAAATAGCCTGCTTTTCTTCAGCTTTTGCATTCATTGCTAGATTTGCTAACATTAATTGTTACTATAGTGATTCTCTTTGTCCATTTCCAGTTACTTTTATTTTACTTATCAATAGGCAGCACTTTCATATGCAGATGATCTATGTAAGTCCTTTGTTGAATTTTAAACTGGGTTAGTTTTTGTTTTTGAGTTGCATTGTGCTTGCTTGCTTAGTTGGAGCTCTATCACTTGAGCCAGTCCTGTAGCCTGGATGTTTGCTAGCTATTTAGGAGCTAGAGTCTCATTGACATTTCTGCTTGGGGTGGCTTTGAATTGTGATCATCTAGTTCTCAGCCTCTGAGTAGGTAGGATTCCATGTGTGAGCCACCAGTGTACACCTTGAGCATACATTATTTCTAATGTTGATGTGTGCAATCATTGATATTTCCTGGATGGTTTCCGTTTTATTATGTACAAAAGTCTGCTTTGTTCAGAGGTCATAAAGTGAATTGCTATTTATTGTTATTTTTCTACTGTTTTATAGATAGGGTTTAAAACTTTTTAGATTTATACTTTGCAGATGTGATTGAGAGATCACATTTATTACATACATTTATTACATACAGTTGTTCCACCTTTGTTTGCTGGTAATCAACTCCTGCTTCAAGAATGACATCCCAGGGGTCAGACCATGTGTACAAAGTACTCCATGTGTCTTTCCGTTCTATTCATCCGATCAACTATCTAAAGAAGCTGCTAGCATTGTGATCCGGTTCCAAATACGGAAACAATCTCAGGAGGATAAAATCACTGGGCAAATGCATGGTCGGCAATAGTTGCTGGAAGCGGAATTTGAGCCCTACATATATATGGAAAGAACTGGAGAAAGAAGGCCCACGGCTCTGTATTTCCCAGATGGAAGGGCCTAGAGAGGGGCTTGAGGCCACTGTGTAACTACTCCCATCAGGGCCTATCAGCCTGGGCCCCGCTGACCTTTTGGACAAGAGAATCCCTTGCATGTAGGGCTGTGGGAGCCATCCTTGCATTGTAGATGTTTGAAGGCAGCTACCCGACTTCACTCCCAGCCCACAAATGTTTCCTGCCAGGGCAAAAGTGCTCGCATGGATAACCACTCATTTAGATGATTGCTCACTACTAGGAACTGTCAACATTAGTTCAGTGTGTAACCACGTACTACTAATGACACCGGGGCTGACGATGAACGGTGATGGGTCACAGCTTTCTTCCTGGTGCTGTTGTTCCAAGGAAACTGCGGGAGTGTTCTAGGTCGCCCATTAATCCGTGTCTTCTCAGCTTTCTCCTCTAAGCCCATGTTCCCACCCAGCCATGGTGGCTGCTTGGCTCCCTGCTCAGCTCTGTGTTGTCCACAGCAGGCAAGGCCACATAAGCACCTGTGGTGGCCTGGGGCTTGAATGGTACATAGGTTCTTTACAAAGTATTTGTCAGTGTTTTGTTGACCTTGTAAACCTAGGTGGAAAAATAAAGGTCTGCTTATGTCAGACATTGCCTAACCCAGACACCACGTGGGCAGAGACACATTCACATTCATGGCCTCCACGGGCTGTAAACACGCCTGCTGTGCCCATCTTGTGGCCATCGACTCATGAATGGAGATCTACCTCCAGTCATCTGATCCCATCAGCCTCTGGAGCATTCATGGCCCTAGAAGATGACATCCACTTTCCAATACTAAATTTTTGTGCAGGCTCCAGGCTGGTTTAGAACGTTATCTCTAGAGATCTTGCAGTTTGAAACCTAAGGCTACAAAAATAATGACCAGTGTTAAAAATAATTTGAGCAAGTCCTTTAATTTCTGTTCCTGAAGCATTACCTTATCCTAGTCAGAGTGGATTCCTTTGGGAGAATACCTCTCTGCCTCAGTTTCCCCGCTTACTAAGAGGACACTGGAGGTTTTGACAGGCCCCATGAGAAGCCAGGAGTCTTGATGTGGACTGTGGTCACTCACCATGCAAGTCCTGCTAAGATGACACACACCTGGACAACGAATGCCCGCATTGAGCTCCTGTTTCCTTTTCAAAGTTCATCCCTCTGCCATAGACTCCGTTCTTCTGAGTCTTCCGAGCTCAGAATTCACCCTCCAGCAGTGGGGCCTCCTTGCTATTTCCTGAGGCCCTTTTATCCTGAGGCAGGCAGGGCGAGGGCCATCCGATGAGGGCCAAGAGAAGAACATGGTGAGAAGCAGTGATTAACTGAGTGTCCTGTGAACAAATGTCAGGACACAGAAGAGAAGGGAAGGAGTGCGCTCAGCCAGTTCCCTCCCTGACAGGACACAGAGTCCTGCTCAGGGATGGGCCCCAGGGCACAGCTGTGCTGCCATCTTGGTGAATATTCAGTGGTGTGTGGTTCTGCCTATGCAAGCAGCCACCCGGGAAGGGGAAACAACAACAGGGGAGGAAAACCAGGCAAAATTTACCTAACTGACTGTAGGCATCTTTGTGGAGCCCCAACATGGAGAACTGGATATGGGGTAGCTGTGTCCTCTGCTTGCTGAGCCAGTTGGGAGTTGTGAGTAACCAGCTAGACCCTTCTGCCTCTGCTACTGGGCTCCAGGTCTGGCAGCCAGAGGACCCTAGGGACACTCACCTGGGGCTCCCACTCTCTTTCCTAGCTTGGGTTCTTTCCTCCCTCCCTCCTTCCCTCTCTCCCAACTATTTCATCCTTCCCTCCATCATCCCTCTTTCCCTTGCTTCCTCTATCATCCATCTACCTATCCATCCATTCACGCATCCATCCCTCCATCCATCCTCCTAGTCCCTTCTTCCATCCCTCTCTCTATTTTCTCTTCCTCCCTCCCATCCTCCCTCCCTCCCTCCTTCTTCCCTCTTTCCCTCCATCCATCCACACACCCACCCATATTTCCCAGGTGGCTTCCAGACAGTGGCTGGACATAGTCTTGCCTGATTCTGGGGCTCCTTCTTCCCTCTTCCAGCTCGGACTGGGCATATATTCCTGGCCTGCTTGAGCCCCCTGAGATGCAGAGGGCCCTTGCCCAATCTAAGACAGGCTTTTGAACTGGGAAGGTGAGGGCCTCCTATTCCTTTAGGCTACTCTCCTGGAGAAGGTCTTAGCTCCTACCCTGAGGCTTCCCCAGACCCCTAATGAGGTTAATTCTGGAAAGAGAGGTTCCAGGACTAACTGGGTAGGAGAAGTAGTAGAAGCCAGCTCTCCTGTTCTGAGATTTAAGGGGTTCTTCTTCCCATGAATCCCTGCTCTCGAGAAGCTTCTAGCAACCAATTATTGCTCCATAGCTTGAACCACAGTGGTGCTGGCAAGTGCCACAAGTTACCGGTGCAAGTGTCCTGAGGCGCAGGGCCAGGGTCACAAGGTCCTTGGTGGGAAGCCTTAAGTGCTGCGGCTGGCTTCTCCCCTTGTCTGCCAGAGGCTGCGCTGTGTGCCTCAATGTACTTGACCCTAGACACTAGAACTCTGGCTTTGAATCCTGGAGCCAGGACACTAGCTGCATGACCTGAGGAACTCCCCCTCCTACCCTAGATTCTTATGTGTAAAAGATAAAACCACACTAGGGACCATACTGGCTGTATGCTCAGTGGATCTGATTGTCAAGGGCTGGCACTCAGGGGCAGTGCCCTCCCCAGCTTGAGAGAAGGGCACCCCTTTCTCACCTCTGAGTTCCATTCTACACTACACGAAGAGCTCCATTTTAAGGAGAGAGACCCTAGAGTAGTGGGGGACACTGAGGTGCTAAAACTAATGATTATCTCACAACATGGGCTCCAGCCCCACAGACCCCAAGTCCTGATACAGAATCCTCACTCATCCACTATCTGTTCACCATCCTCCATCCTCCATCCATCATCCATCGACTCATTCTCCAATCCCCATCTGTCATCCATTCTTTACCATCCATCCAGCCACATAGCCCATTTATATACATGTGCTCATGTACGCATCCATGTACTCTCTCATTTGCTAACTTACCATTTTCTTGCCTGAGAACCTCTGAAGGCAGAATTTTCTATGACCAAAATTCCAAAATGGTTTTCATCAGACTACAGCTCAGTTGTCAGTAGAACAGTTGTCCTTCCCAGACTGAAGGAGAGAATACGCTTCCTTGGCCTGTGCCCTTTCCTCCAGCATCAACGCCAACGGCATAGCTTCTGTGATGCAATTGCCATCTCCCTTCCTCTCCTCTTCATCCATCACTCCTCCTCATTCTCTCGCCCTGATCTTGCTGCTGTACTCTTGGACCCCCCCCCGATGGTGTCACGGAGCTACTCAGAGAACCAGGGGCCTTGTCCCAGTTCAAGAACCCCCACTTCACATCTGCAAAGCACCTTTGCCATGTAAAGTCACACATTCATGCATTTCCAGGTCTAGGACATGGAGAGTTACTTTGCAGAACCACTTCTGAGGAGCCAGAGTGCAGAGCAGGGTACTGCCAGGATCACCGCCATTGCTAGGGCTCTTCAGAAGCATTTTGTGTAATTTGTCTCAGAACTTACTTTCCTGAGTTGGAATGAAGGGACATCCCTCTAAACCTGTTCCTTCTACCTGCTCTCCCTCCACCCTCTCTTTTTCTTTCTTCCTCCATCCATCCCCTTCTCTTTCCCCTTTCCTTCTTCTTTTCTCCCCTTTCCTCTTCCCCTCCTCCTCTTCTCCTTCCCTGTCTCTCCTCTTCCTTCTCTCCTTCTCTTTCCCCTTCCTCTATCCTTCTTTTCCCTCCCTACCTCATTCCTTCCCTTCCCTTCCCTCCATGCACCCAGATATCCACTGGTGGGTTCTGGGGTAGGCCTGCGCTCAGGATCAGGGGCATGAGAAAGCATCTGACTTTCTTGACTGTTCTGTCACTTGGGCTGAGAAGTCAGACGTCTTAGAACCCAGTTATCTTGGCTCATCCTGCTGTTCTTCCACAGGCGCTGGGCCATGGGCCCCCAGAATGTGACTTCATTGCCCAGCTGAGGGAGGATGAGCATGCCTGTGTGCAGGAGGCAGAGGAGACACCCAACACCTCCCTGAGTATGGAGCCAGTGGGTGGGGTGAGAGGTGGGGACTTTCCCCACTGCCGTCTCCTCCAGCCTTACCCCTTGGTGTAGGACCAGCCACTCCCTTGGTGGGCATACTCTTCCATCTCTTCTGTTCTCCTCTCAGTCTGCCCTGTGACATGGGATGGTCTGCTGTGCTGGCCAACAGCAAGCTCTGGAGAGTGGGTGACCCTTTCCTGCCCGGATTTCTTCTCTCAGTTCAGCTCAGAGCCAGGTGATGGGTCCAGGGCTGGGGCAGATATCTTCATCTGTGGGAGGAAACCTGGCTGTGAAGGTGGGGAAGGCAGAGCCTGCCTGGTTGCCACCAAGTTGTCAACTACTAGGACAGGGTGGAGCGGGTGGTGTGGGTGAAGGGTGCCCACTGTTCTTCTTCACCTGGCCTGAGGAGGTGCCCAGTCCCTCCACACACACACAGAGAATACTCTGTCCTGTACTAGGAATCACTAATAGAAGCATGTGGAGGTAAGAGAAGGTGCTGCAGAGGGAGTCCCGAGTCTGGTCTGGAGTGGGGCAATCCCTAGATCTACTACTCTGCTGTCCCTGGGGCCCAGTGCTCCTCTCATACTGTTGGGGGAGGGGGCAGAGGTATTGCTAAGACTGTGGGCTTGCTCCCCAGGGGCAGTGAAGCGGGATTGTACGGCCCAAGGCTGGTCAGAGCCCTTCCCACCCTACCCTGTGGCATGTCCGGTGCCCTTGGATCTCCTGGTGGAGGAGGTAAGAGGTCCCAGGGGTCTTGCAGTCAGGGTTGCTACAAACAGCCAAGGGATGCACCTGTGCCCTCACCTTTCCCACCGCCACTGTGATTCTAGAATTGTAGTTGCATCAGTGTCCAGCAGGGGGCAGCTAGTGTCTGGCCATGGTGTGTTTGGTTGACAGGGTTGATGTGTTCAAGAGAGATACAAGATCTACGGGGCTTGCAGAGGAGAGGCAGTGGGCAGACTCGGATGTGGGTGGACTGGGAGGTTATGGTTATGCTGGGACTCCTGCATGTGGTTCTAGAGGAAATAGTGACTGCTGCTGCTCTGGGCAAGCCAGTGCCTGCCTTCTCCAGTCCTCAGCCTGGAGGGTGTGTGTGTGTGTGTGTGTGTGTGTGTGTGTGTGTGTGTGTGTGTGTGTGTGTGTGTGTGATGTGTGTGTATATGTGGGTAGTGTATATGTGTGGTATGTGTGTATAAATCAAGCCTAAAAGTGGTCGCGCAGACTCACCTCATCCCAGAGGTTTATGGAGCAGGGCTCTGTAAGAAACACCCATTTCTCTCTGCTCAGGCCTGAGTGCTAGAAGCCTGAGAGTAGTCATATTTTAGATGAAAAGGCACTGGGGCTCCTGAGCTGCACAGGAGAGCTGGCTCCTGATGTGTCTATTTCTGGGGACCAGGCAGGACTCTGGTCCAAACACGGGGTTCCTGAGCATCTCCCTACAGCTCAAAGCTGTCCCATACCCTTTATGCGGGGATGCTATGTCCCCACGGGTGTCAGTGCAGGGGCCCTATCCCTCTCCAGCGTTTGCTGTCCCCTCCCTGACACCTGGAGTCACAACAGTCAGTTGACTCTCTACCGCTTAGCCCCCTCGCTCCCCTCTTCCGCAGAGCACAGGGAGGCTCAGAGTTGGGAGGGAGTGTCCTGTTGTAACCCCAGAGCCATGGCCTGGGTAGAGCTGCAAAGGCTCCCAGCCTTCCTTTTCCTGAGGGCTCATGCTCGCTTCTGTCTCTGCCCCTCCCTGCCCGCCACCCACTCCACCAGAAGTCCTACTTCTCCATAGTGAAGGTCATCTACACTGTGGGTCACAGCATCTCCATCGTCGCCCTCTGTGTAGCCATTGCCATCCTGCTTGCTCTCAGGTTTGCCATGCTCCTCTCCTCCTCAGAAGCCTTCCTTGGCTCCCCACTGCCCAAGAACCAAGCCTGATTCTCTACCTGGGTAACCTAAAGGCATCCAATCTTCATGGCCAGGGCCCTCTCCTCATATGCCAGAACTCATCCCTAGGGTCATGGCTTCACACACGTTGAGTGTTCTGTGGGCTTCAATTGCCACCTTTCCTCTGGGAGGATTTATATCTGCCAAAATCTGAGCCTAGGGCCCTCTACCTCTGAGTGTCCTTTTGGCCTCTTACCTGGAGCTCTTCTGGACTGTTTCCTACCCTGGCCACAGTGTGTTTTAATGGCTCTTTAGGCTTCTGAGTCTAAGTCTGCCGTGGGGCCAGGGCCTCTCGTAAGGGGAGGTGGGGTTGTCTCTGATATCCATCCAGGGGCTCCTGGGCAGTCTCTGCTCCCTCTGACTGAACGCAGGGCTGTGGTTATTCGTTCCTACATGCATGCCCAGCAGCATGTATGACCAGCAGTGCTGGTGAGCTGACCCTCAGGGCTAAAGCTCACATGTAGCTTGATCCTGCTCTATATCATTCATCTCCTTTCACATGATTTAGCATGGTTTCTTCCACTTTGAGTTTATTCACCTCCCTTCAGCTTAGTCTAGTCCAGGCCAACTGGGCCCTCTCTTAGGCACCAGAAGGCCCTCTGCAGCATCTGGTCCTCCCTGTCCACTCTCATCTCCCCATCCCTTTCTCTTGTCCCCTTGTGTGCACCTTCATCTCCTACTCCTTCTTCTGGTCCTCTTCTGTCTATCCTCTTCCCTCCATCCTTTCCTCTGGTCTCCACCTGTCCCCCTCTTTCCATCCCTTTCAGGCGACTCCATTGTCCCCGGAACTACATCCACACCCAGCTGTTTGCCACCTTCATCCTCAAGGCGTGTGCTGTGTTCCTGAAGGATGCTGCCCTCTTCAGTGACAGTGACACCTTGGACCACTGTGGCTTTTCCACCGTAAAGGAATGGGCTGGAGGGTGGGGATGCCAGGTCAGAGGGGAGACCTGGAGGGCTGGCCTGCTCTGCTCCTGTGGGCTGACCCTGCCTCGGGACAGCAACAGTATGGCTGCAAGCTTTTGAAACTGCCCACCCTTCTAGTTCAGCATAAGCCCGGGGCTTTTCCTAGACCTCTGGGTGAATCCAGAGACATCTTGTCTCCTCCCATCTCAAGTGCCACTCCAGGCTTCACACATGCACCAGCTCCCAGAGCACCACATCTGGCCTTTCCTTGCCCCTCCCCCAGCAATGCCCATCTATGGCCAGGCCATGCTGGCTCTCTTCTTCTAGAAGCACCCAGGGAGTAGAATGCACCCAGAGTTGAAGACTTCATGGGGAGGAAGCTGAAAACAAGGATCCAAGGAGAAGGCTTTAGGGGCGAGATGGCTCTGCTGCTGGGTTGGCAGCAGGCTTTGTGTGGGATCAGTGGGGACAGATTGGAATGTAGGCTACAAAACCAGCTGTCGCACAGAGAAGGGTGCTGTTGAAGAGCAAAGGAGTTGAAAAAGGATGCAGGGAGCAGAGGGCAAGGCTCAGGACCACGCAGGTCCTCTCACAGTGTGCTGGAAATGAACAGATAAGCGAATGCATGGGCCAGCAAACAGCCAGAGTTAATTAATGAAGAAATTAATAATTGAATACACTGAGCACTTACTATGAGTCAGGCAGGGCACCAAGTGCCTCACAGAAATTATCTCCTAGATTTTCAAATGCCTTGGAAGCCTCACTCTGTCCCATTTTGCCACTGAGGGGCAGCTGGCCAGGTCACCCAGTTACACATTCACATAGTTACATAATCAGTTACACAGACACATGGCTACATGGTGAGCCTGGGCTCGAACCTGGACATCTAGGTTCAGAGGTGGCTCTACTGTTTGCCCTCCAGCATGCTCCAACAACGAACGCACTTATGGGTTCATCCTTTGCGTTCATTTCTGGTAGTGCTGGAATTTGAACTCAGGGCCTCAGGTTTGCTAGACATGGCTAACCTATTAGCCATGTCCCAGCCCTGTTTTGCTGTAGTTTTTGTAGATAGGGTCTCCATGCTTTTTGTCAACCCATGCCAGAGATGTTCTCCTACCTATTCCAATCACATAGATGCGATGTGTGACAGGTGACAAGTATGTCCCCAACCCGCGGCAGTGGCCAATTCTTGTGTGGTTTTGTTGAACACTGATGAGGCAACAAGATAATATAGGAGTTTCTCCTTGCACAGGTAGAAAGCTGAGGGGTGGCTAGCCATGTACCTTTGAGCCCAGGCTGTCTGGATTCCCAGTCTGTGTCCTGTCACTATATCATGATAGCCCATCCCCTCTGGTGCCACCCAAGGAGTCAGTCAGCCAAGGCTCACCGGTGTATGGTCAGGAACTTGCAGTCTCAGAGCAGTGGGGCACCATGGATGAGGGGTTGCAGTGGCATCTCCACTCTGAATCCCCTCCTGGCCCTCAGGTCCTGTGTAAGGTTTCGGTGGCCGCCTCCCACTTCGCCACCATGACCAACTTCAGCTGGCTGCTGGCAGAAGCTATCTACTTGAGCTTCCTCTTGGCCTCCACTTCCCCGGGCTCCAGGGCAGCCTTCTGGTGGCTGGTCCTTGCAGGCTGGGGTGAGTACACTTGGTGGGACTCCATGGAGGAAGGGGGGGCGGGAAGGGCCAGTGCGGCTAGACAGAGCCCCTTCACATGATTGGTGGGGATCCCGAGGTGAGGGAGAGGCAGGCTGCAGTCCCTTCCAAGTGTGGCAGAGTGGATGAAGTCTCTGGGGCCCCTGACAGGTCTGATCTTTGCAGTCGGAGGGGAAGGCTGCGGTGGTGGGTGGTGGGGCCCATCTCAGGTACATAGCCCTGACTCGAGCCCCCTCTGCACTGCGCAGGGCTCCCCATTCTCTGCACGGGCATCTGGGTGATCTGCAAGATAGCCTTTGAGGACTCTGCGTGAGTGCTGGGGCCCTCTGCACCCCTCCAGGCCTGGAGGCTGGGGAGAGGAGCAGAGCAGAGGCCCTGTCCTGGTGGGAAGGGCGAAGCAGGAGGGAGCGGGCAGAGTGGCCAAGAGAGGGACCTAGACTGCCACGGCTGTGGGGCACAGGGACTTGCCAGTGGGCCTTTGGAAGGGGGGAGGGGGGGAAGGACAGGTTTTAGGGCAGGCCATCCCTCTCAGTGGAGAGAAAGGGGCCAGTGTGGCTGACACAGAGGACTAGGCTACAGGGTTTGGAGGTGAGGTAGAGGGTGTGGACAACACAGCAGAGAAGAGCCCAGGCACCCAGCTTAGAGGAAAGCAGAGGTGCGGGGTGGCTGTTCAGTAGCTGTGTGGTGGCTGTGCCGTGTCTAGGCAGGATTCTGTGTGGCACAGCCGGGCTGTCTCCCCTCAGGTGCTGGGACTTGGATGACAGCTCCCCCTACTGGTGGATCATCAAAGGACCCATCATGCTCTCTGTGGGGGTTAGTTCTGGATGGTGTTTCCACTTTACTCCAGACCCGCCCCCCATTCTTCAAGAGGGAAGACCCCAGGGTCCAAGAAACAGGCCTGGGCTCTGCTCTGGCTCTGCCCTGGTTCTTTACCTTCTCCAAGCTGTGGCTGCCCTAGTGGTTTCTTCACCCATGCAAGGCCTCCTGGCTCAGAGATGCCAAGGTCCTGGTGCACTATCAGAGCACCAGGGTGGGAAGGACCAGGCTGGAGAAAAGGAGCTGGGGCAGGCATGCAGCGGGCACCCAGTAAGCTCCCACTTGGGCTCTGAGACAGATGGCCAGGCCATTTCACCTGGCTCCCAGAACTGGAGAGGAGGGACCTGGAACCCTCTCTCGCCCGCCCTACCCTTCTTCTGGAGCCACTCTCTATGCTCTTGTCTGCCCACAAGAATGACCTGGCATCTCGGGGACTTGGGGTCCACTCTAGGCTTCCCAGGACCTCCCCTCATCCTCGATACCACCTTTCTGTCCACCATTTCCAGGTGAACTTTGGGCTGTTTCTCAATATTATTCGCATCCTGCTGAGAAAGCTGGAGCCAGCACAGGGGACTCTCCATACGAAGTCTCAGTACTGGTACTGAGTGTGTGTGTGTGTGTGTGTGTGTGTGTGTGTGTGTGTGTGTGTACATGTGTGTGTAGGGGATCCTGCACACCAAGTCTCATTTTATTGTGTGTGGGTATGTGTGCTTTCCACACCAAGTCTCAGTACTGGTACTGTGTGCCTGCATGTGTGCATGCGTGCTATGTTCATGCATATACATAAGCATGTGCAGGCACACACATGTGTGCATGTGTACATGTGTTGGGGTTTGCACGTGGTCACCTCTCATATGGCAGGCATTCACACTCCAGCCCAACCTTTCCAGAGTGAGAGCAGGTCTGGTCTCGCAGTAGGAGGAAGTCCGGTCTCCAGACCCCCAGTCTCCCTCTTGCCTCAGTTGACACTCAGGTGCTGTGGCCCTCCTTTAGGGGCATGAGGAAGTAGGTACTCTCCCGGGGGGAATGGAGAAAACATCCTGGAGAAAGTGATCTTTAAAGTAGACTTTAAAAGAGGCAAGGGCTTTAGACTGGGGTAAGAGCAGGGCTCAACAGGATCCAGGAAGAGGGCACTGTGGGGTTAGGGGAGGCTGGAGGATCTGGGGAGGCAGTGGGAGGATGAAAGATCCAGGAAGGAAGAGGACTGTGGAAGAGGTCAGGATGTCCGGAGCATCCTCAGAGTCTAGTATGTGTCTGCCCCGCAGGAGACTCTCCAGGTCCACCCTTCTCCTCATTCCACTGTTTGGGATTCACTACATCATCTTCAACTTCTTGCCTGACAGTGTTGGCCTTGGTGTCCGCCTCCCCCTGGAGCTGGGACTGGGCTCCTTTCAGGTGATGTCTCCTCTCATGCTCCCTCACTTTTCTACTCCCTAGGACTTAGGCAATCGGCTAACTTCATAATAGGGTGAGGGCCACTGTTGCTCATCCATATGCTCAACTATTCATTTGCCTGTTCGTCTTCCATCTGTCTCTCTACCTCCCTGTTCCTTCAATTATCCACGTAGTCCTCTACCCACAATCCACTCATCCATCTACCGATCTATCTATTCACCATCTATCCATACCCTCATCTATCTATTCACTCCCAGCTGCTTATTTATCTATCCACCTATTCACCAATCTATCCAATCATCCACTTATATACCATTTATCCATCCATCCATCCATCCATCCACTAACTACTCACACATTCTATTATTCACCCACATATCCATCTCCTCGTCTACCCATCCACTCACTCATCACCTTTTTACCTTTCACAGAGCACCCATCCCATGCTCATTTCTGGAGGATGCATGGGGTGTTCAGAGTGAACAGGGGCTGGCTTCTGTGATGTACAACTATACATGCCTGCACATAGTGATGGATGAATACATCTAAGTTCTCCTTTCACACCTGGCTCAGTCACAGTCTGAGACTGTTGGAGAGAAGGCATAGACTAGGATATGTTGAGGTTGGGCCCAAGTGTTCTAATGGGATCCTTCCTGTATGGCTCCACAGGGCTTCATCGTTGCTATCCTGTACTGCTTCCTCAACCAAGAGGTACGTGACCATCCTTGCCAATCGTGCTTCATTCCCTACAGTTCCCACCCTGGGCAATCTCCGCTCTTTAGTCCATTTGTTAGATTGTGCTCAGCTTGTTTAAGACAGGCAAGACCCTCTTCTGGGCAGTAGCCACCGATAGGGCTGGCCTGAGACATTATGACATTCCCCCTTTCTCTCTCCCTTCAAGGGGATCTGTTCAGAAAGCAGCTCCAAAGAGCAGAGGGTGACGGAGCCCAGGGGTGGGAGCTCTCTGCCTCTTAATAGCACTGTCTATTGTGACAGAGGTGGGAAGCCAGCCTTATGCTGGGAACAAACCACTCTCCCCTTGGCCTATCTTTTTTTCATATATTTTTATTGTGATTAATAGAAGGGTTACATGATATTTGCCAGATAGATGGTGCATTAATTCCCATACATTGATACCCTTTCACATGTCCTGGTCCCCATTTCCCTCCCCCCACCCCCATCCCTCATCTTGTTTTCCCCCATTCCCTATCCCCTTGGCCTATCTTTATAGGCCAGCTCAGCTTTGTCAGAAGGGCCAATGCCTCAGGCAGAGGGTGGAGTCCTCTCTCTCCCTGTTCCAGGGCTCTTCCCAGATGTCTGGTGTTCTCACTTGAGCACCCAGTACTGAACCTTGGAGCTGGAGTGGGTGGAGTCCTTCAGGGAGAGTGGAGAAACTCTAGAAAGCACTCACAAATATCTAACCTGGTTCAGACAGCTAAAAGGGTAAACCAAAAGTGAAAGGCCATGGCCAGATGTCCTCAGAGGAAAGAGGAGGTAGTCTCTTCTGAAGGCAGTGATTGGGAGTGCTTGGCAGTGCTAGTGACCAGCTGAGCCTTTCCTTGCCCACCCCTCCCATCCTGCCTTTCCAGCCACTTCTCTGGGGGTTGAGTGGAAGGGAGGTAAGGGGACTTTTCTAATACCCTCTTCTCTGTCCTCGGAGGTGAGGAATGAGATCTTGCGAAAGTGGCATGGTCACGACCCTGAACTTCTGCCAGCTCGGAGGACCTGTGCCAAGTGGGCGATGCCTTCTGGCTCGGGGACGAAGGTGCTGACATCTGGGTGCTAGACGGATCCATCATGCACCGGGACATGCCACAACTGGGCCCATCATGCACTGGGACAGGCCACACTGGGCCCACCATGTACTGGGTCAGGCTATACCAGACCTCGGGTGCTGCAATGGGTCCAGCCCCTGCTGGAGAATCCAGAAGACTCTAGAAGCCCTAGGGCAAAGCCCCCCACAGTCAGCTGCCCAGCTCTGGGCAGGAGAAGCCCTTTCTCCCTGGTCTTCTACACCTGCCTCTTCTCTAGATTCCCCTGACTTCTTTAGAATCCCCTGACTTCCTTGGTTCTTATTTCTGTCCCCATCAATTCTTGCATTAGAGTCTGGGGCTACTCCAAGGCCAGAGAGCCAGTGAACTTGCACAGGGGTGGTGTGTGCTCGAGTGAGCACAGGCTTGTGCAGCGGAGTGCGTCTGCATGCTGAGCTTGGACTTCCAGCCCAGAGCTGTGTTTTTTGTTTTGTTTTGTTTTGTTTTTGCTCTGTTCATGCCACATGACTGCTATCTGTCCTCACGTTTTATTTATTTCAGCAACGTATCCCCTTTGTCCCCATCCTCGTTCCATTGCCCTCCTCCCACGGGCAGGCAAACGCGTGTACTCACTTCAGGTTTCGATGTGCCTGGCAAAATCTGCAGTGTTTGGTGTGAATGTGTACTCTGAATTCACATCACTGTTATCAGTCGTACGCCTTGCTCTGACTCAGCGCTGAGGTTTTAATGGATCTACCATATTACTAGGGAGACATCTGGGTGCTGTGTGAAGGCGCCATTTCCTGCCCTCCAATCCTGGAGAATACCCGTTGTGGACCACGCAAAGGAACCTTTCTCTGGGACTCACACCCAGGAGGAAGGATGGGGGCCTCTTTTTCATGTGACTCAGTGGTACCTGATTGTACATCTACACCAGTAGTTCTCCAGAGTTTAGACCCCCGGCTACTCCACCAACACTTGGCTTCTACTCTGCTTTAATGTTTGAGAGTCAAATGAGGTAAAGGGACAGTACAGTGCAGTCACATTTGTGTTTCCTGATTTTTATCAAGTGTGGAAGAATTTTTTTTTTCATTCTAGTTAGCCTTTGGGGTTTGTGTGGAAATTGCTGAGTTTCATCCCCTGTGCTTCCGTGGGGTGACATTCCCCAGCTCTAGATGTTTTGCTGTGTCCTCCCCCTATGTACCTCTCCAGAGATGGGCATGCAGGTCCATGCTCTGCCACCCTCCCTGCCAGCACGATTCAGGAGGGATCCAGGTGCTGTCCTTAGGGACAGATTTCAGCATAGGGAACAGGCAGAAATCAAAGCTCAGCAGAACTCCCTGCGTCCTAGTCAAGGAACAGCTCAGCTCTGCCCCCAGCTCCAGACTCCTGGTCATCCTCTACTTTCCCAGCCATCCTGAGAGTTCATATCTCCCCTTCCAGCCTCTGCTCACTCAGCTGATTGCCCTCTGCTATCGTTTCTGTCACTGTGTACCACTGCGCTTTGGCCACACAAGGGATGGGTTTGTCATCCTGGGCCTGGCTCCATTTTTCTGGAGCATGGGAAATGCTTCTGGTAATGGGAAGAGCCCTGGTGCTATGCCCAGGGGTGTTGTGTGAAGGGGAACAAACCCAGTGGCATCTCCAGCCACACTGCTGCCCCCATCCCCTACTGCCTGACTTCACAAAAGTAAAGTCAAAGTGTGGCCCAGTCTGAAAATCCAGCACATGTTCCTGCCTTTAAATGCAGATACTAAAAATCATTTACACAAATTGTAGGCATTCAGGCAACACAGTCTTCTATTTAAAAACTAAAATTAAAATAATCTTCATTTTAGTACCCAAAGATTTTAGCCACTGACTATTTTGCATTTCCTGAAAGTTTCTTCTCAGCATTTTTGAAATATCTTGAGATCATAATATTTGTGAGTTTGTATGCTTAAAAATAACAGACTCAACACCGGCTGTCACTAACAGCTAACATCAGGGAAACACAAACAATAGCCATAAGGAGATACTCTGTGGTGTGTGTGTGTGTGTGTGTGTGTGTGTGTGTGTGTGTGTGTGTGTGTGTGTGTTGGTCCTTAGAGTTTGAACTCAGGACCCGGGTCCTAGTCCTGAGTTTTACACTCAAGGCTGTCACTCTACCACTTGAGCCACAGCTCCACTTTCAGCTTTTTGATGGTTGATTAGATGTAAGAGTTTCACAAACGTTTCTGCCTACCCTGGCATTGAACCATGATCCTCAGACCTCAGATTTCTGAATAGCTAGGATTACAGGAGTGAGACATTAGTGTCTGGAATGAGAAATCTTTTTACTAGCTAGATAAATTGCTTTCAAGAAATGTTGGTCTACTATATCCCTACACAAGCAATAGAAACATTATAGTTTTTCTGCATGATCATTATTATTAAAACATCTTTGTCTCTGAGAGTTAATGGTACCAGTGGTGCTAGAGATGTGAGCATGGTGCTAGAGCTTAGATTAGTTAATGCTGGTGGTGAATTAGTGTTAGTGGTTATGTCAGCAGTGAGAGGTTTGTGTTAATGTTAATCATTAGTGTTAGGGGCTAGTGGCTAGTTGTTTGCAGTAATTAATGCTGGTTAGTGTCTGGCTAGTATCAATGGTTACTCTCAGCAGTTGGTTTATGATATCAGCAATGGGTAGAAACAACTTTTAAGAATTTTTCACCTCTCCGCGTAGATTTTACTAATAATTGCAAGTCTACCTCTTCCAGTTTCATGTGGTGATTAAAATTCCTGCCATTTCTCTAGGCCCTTTCGTATCTGTGGGCTGAATCTACATCTCTGGACTCAGGGAAGCTTTTGGTGGTAAACCTCCTCCCCCTCTCTCAGTCCTTCATTTCCCCACTTGGCATGAGAGTGTCAGTCAGAAGGTGATGCCAAGGATTTTCAGAAGGAACTCTGGATGGCAGGCTAGGAGAGGGTGGGGAGGAGCAATGCTGCCATTGGCCACCAGGTGGCAGAATAACTATGGCCACGATCCCTGGCTGGGCTATGTTCTTACATGACTGCCTAGGAGATGGACAGAGCACTCCTAGACCTGGGTGGGTCAATGAGGCTGCAGGGCCAGGTGGAAGAAGGGATTCCTGGTATGGCATGTTGGATGAGAGGAGCGGGCCTCCAGGAAGGGGGGGAACAAGCCCGTTCCATCTTGTGAAATAAGAAGCAGAGAGCAAGCACAGGTAAACCCTAGCAGTGGGATCACACTTCAGCACTGCCCTAGTGGCAGGCAGCCGTGTCAAGGACTTGTGTTGGAAACATAATGGGGCTGTGAGAAGTCCACTGGTTCCTGGGGGCAAGAAGGGAAGAGACTGCTGCAATCCCCCGGGGATGAGGGGAGGAGGGCAGGGACTGCAAGGCCAAGGCCAGGGCTTTGGTTTGCATTGCTATTAGACAGAGTGGATGGATGTCCTACACTTTGGGGAAATTTGCTGGGGTTTGAAAGGGTTGGGGTGACATAGAATGAAGGGGATGGGGCTGAGTTGGAGTGGACACCAGGACAGGTAGAAGGGGACATGGGAAGGCTCCAAGTTCCCAGCCCATGGACTGGTGTGCGCTTCTGGGATGGTTTCAAATTTGGGGACTCTTGAAGGAGCTGGGGCTGCTTCTGGGCTGATCCAGTATGACAAGAAACTGAAAACTGATTTTTTTGTCCAGCAGCCCAGTTCCTCTGTGAACCTTCTTCTTCCTGTGGTCAGGCTTGCTGCCTTGCTCCCAGGCGCATTCTCTGCTTTCACCTTCCCCCTTCTGGGGGCCCTGACTCAGCTGCGGGGCGGGGGTGGAGCGTCCTGTGGCTATCCGGTGTCTGTAGTATAAAACATCTGTGATCTGAGTCTGCTGAGAAGGAGGTCAACCTTCCTGGCTGTGACACCTCCCTTCCTGACTACCCTCTCTCCTCCTGTCCCCACTTCTTCCCTACACAGACTCTGAGCACCGTGGAGTGTTGATTGTCCTCTGGCCTGCCTCTCTGTGGGGAGATGTGGGAGGTGGACACACCCCACATTCCCAGACCCTCTGGGGGCTCTGGCTTCCCTAAGGTGACCAGAGACAGGCAGACAGGCAGGCTGGCAGTTGGCGAGTCTCCTCCACCTGAGGTGTTGCATAAGCTGCCAGGGCTCGGAGCACATTCCCATGGTTACAGAAGAGGCTGGCCACAATGGCATTGCCATGGCACCCGTGCGGCCTACTGCTCTGCTGGGCGTGGCGCCGGCCTGAGGCTCTGGGTTCTCACTGCAATCCGATGGAGTCTGATGAGGTGAGGATGACTCACTTGACTGGGGTTACTGGTGACTGAGCACCCAGCACTGCCTCCTGTGCCTCACACAGGCCCTGGCACAGTGTGACAATCACCATGACCACACCTCCAGACCACACCAGAACCTGGCCTTGACTCCAGACTGAGCCCTGGTGATCCCTTGCTGACTCCAAATCTTCTCCCAGGCTCCCTCCTCAGAAAGGCGGACCTGGCCTCTGCTCCCTTAGCCCTTCTTGTATCCTGCTGCCTCCTAACAGGCTGTCTCTGGGGACGACATGGAATGGGGACAGGAGCATCAGATCTCGCTTTGCTTTGGGACACAGAAGGGGGCACAGAAAACCGAGGGCCGAGGACAGTTGGCCTGGAGACAGAGACCAGGGAGAGGTCAGGGCAGAGAATGGCTATCCTGGAGGCAGAGGCCAGGGCTCATAGCATTGGATGAAGCATGTCTTTCAGAACTGACGGTGTGTGGAGAAGTGTTCCTAGATTGGTTGTGTGATGCTGGGGTGAAGGAGCCACAGCAGCAAGAGGAGGACCCACACACATCCCAGCATGGGGGATATCCCATGGCGACAGGAAGCAAGAGGAGAACAGAGACCATATGAGTTACTTTGTAACAACCCATTGGCTGACAACCACCTCACTGCAAGAGACCTGCATTAATCCCTTCTGAGGCTGATTGTGACCCAGTTATCCACCATTCAGCTCCACCTCTTGAAAGTTCTGTCACCCCAGCACTGCCAGCATGGGCCTGGCCTCCAGTAACACCCCCCCCCCGCCCCCGTGGGACACAGCCAGATATGGCAATGCCTGACTGATTTGCCTCAAACTGACATGTGCGTACACTTGCACACAAAGCACACATGGGCTTACAGCACATATGCAAAACACACACATGCACACACGGTACAATGCACGGGTGCAGTTACAACACACATATAGCACAAGCATGCATATTTGTGCATAGATATGTACACACAACATTACATATGCACACAGCACACCTATGCATATACATTCATAACACATGTATAGACACAGAATGCATATACACATACAAACAGCACACATGCGCAGAGTGAACGCATGCATATTAGCACACATACATGTGCACACACAAAGTGTTTAGGAATTCTCAAGACATCAGGGAAGGTATCTCTTTCTGGTGCTATCCATGAGCAGTGCAGAACAGGGACAGAGGAAGATTCCAGCAGCAGAATGGGGGCCAGTGGGAGCCCACAGCCTGCAGCTTCTCCTCCCCCCTCCCTTGTGTCAAGCTTGTCACCTGATCCTAGAAGCTTTCTGTCTTTGGCCTAGGATTCCTGGGCCTTGGTTCTGTGGGCACGTTCCTAACACACACATGTAGAAACGTGTGCTCCTCACATGTACAGACACGTGTGTGAGCACGTGCCTGGCCCTGAAGCTTTCTGGCAGCTGGAGCACATGTGTACTTACAGGGCTGTAATCATGGGAAATTACTGAGCCCAGGACTAAAATTAATCCTGCTGCCGCCATAAGACTTGCTCACTGAGCCAAACACCTGAAAGAGGCCTGGGAAGGAGGCTGGCTGGGAGCTGGGACCTCTGTGGAGGACGGAACAGAGACAGGGCCAAGAGGCCGAAGATGGGCTGGCAGCCCTCTCCTCTTTGGTCAGCATCTGGGATGGATCAAGTACTGTGCTGGCTCATATACTTGGAAGACTTTGTTTACCCTCCCAGTCCTGTGAGGCAGGCATGATCCTCTGTGCCCAGGAGAACTGGGACCCATAGATGTTGGGTAAGAAGCTTGTATTGGCAGAGCTGGGTAAAGGCTGGGTTGTCTGGCAGCAGGGTGGCAGGACAGAGGGGACAGGCTCTTGCTCCTGGTGACTGGGCAGGACAGCCGTGCAAGAGCTCTCTCTCTCTCTCTCTCTCTTATGTCCAGTATTTAGTCCCCAACTCCATGCTCGTTTGTCCCCTCTGTGGCCTGTCTCACGGTCTGGGTAGTCTCACAGGAGCTCACATCTTTCCAGGGAGGACACACTGCACTGACACCAGGTCCAAGATGCTGTGCTCTCAGAGAAGGCTCCAGGGATGGCATTCAGGCCTGGGATAAGGTTCTGGGGAGATCACATAGCTTCACATTCAGGCCTGGGATAAGGCTCTAGGGAGATTACAGAGCCTCACACTCAGGCCCAGGATGAGGTTGTCCCACTGAGGACATTTCCATAGCTTAGGGTCCCACAAGAGCCTACCTGCCTGCCTATGATCCTGAGAACAAATCTCCCAGAGCGCGTGGAGCCTGGCTGAAGGCAGCAGGTGGCATTGCCTCCCTGCCCCCACCAGCCCCCAGGAGAGCCCGGTTCACTGGCATGGAGGCGGTGGAGAGGGAGGCCCCATATGGCATTTGTTGGCACACAGTCTGGCTCGCCTGCAGCCAGTAAGCGGCTGCATGTGGCTGAGCAATGACAGTAATTGGAGTGCCAGGCACGGCTCTAGGACACACATGTTCTGTCAAACATGCACATACACGCATCCATGGCAGGCACACATTCAAACAAGCTCACCCACACGCACACACATACCACTAATGCATGTGCAAATGCACATGTGTGTACACAGATACTCAAGGCACACAACACACAATAATGCATACACGTGTGTGCACAAAGCATGTATAATGCAACAAGTACACACGAACACATACTATGTATATATATATACTATATATGATACATATATGTAGCACACAATACACTCACATAAGCACATGTGTCCACATACAACACACATATATACTCCCTACATGATGCACATAGTTATGTAACACAGCACACATACAGGGCACATGCATATACATGTATGTACGCATGCTCCCTCACATGCACGGAGTGTGCATATACAAACACATACATGCTCTGTAACAAACCCTCTGAGGAGTGGTTCTCCTCCCACTTTGCAGATGAGGAGGAGTGCTGGAGGCTTGGGCTGTTAACCACCATGCTACATAGCTGTTTTAGGGTCCTTGGCTCTCTCAGTCCCTCCCAGGCCAGATTCCTGCTATCTGGGAGAGCCAGGTGGTATCTACCTGAATAACGGTACACTGCAGATACTGCTTACTCGTGATATCTTGTCTTGTCTGTGGGCATGTCACAACCGGTGGGTCTGGACTGAGACTCTCCCAGATCTCCTAGGATTGAGCTTTGCAGGTGGGCTGGCTCTGGGTCCTGGGAACCCAGAGGGGCTTCCATGTCCTGGCCCTGGTCTGCCTTTCTTCCTCCTGCACTCTGGCTCAGGTCCACTGAGAGCCTGGTGTTCTGTGGGTCTAGCTGCAAGCAGCATAGTTATGACCTGGAGGTTTCTGGGATATGGAAAGTGGTGCAGCCTGTGAGGAACCAGCCTGGCTCCAATAGGGCCTGTTGAGCAATCCTAGAGCCTGCTCCTCCCCTCATCTCTTACCTCATCCACAGTGCATGGATGGAGGCCACATTCCTGTGGCCCCAGTACTGTGGGGGCTGACATGCCACAGGAATCTCCACCCCTGCACTGGGGGCTACCCTGTAGGACTGCGTCTCCCTTCTGGGCCTGGACTGAGGTTCTCACTAGAGCTCAGTCCTCAGTGCTAATGGCTCCTCCATTTGCAGATCTTTCTCTTCAGAAGCCTGGGTCGCAAAGGTTCCTATAGTCTCCAGTTGGTTGAACCTAGGTTCAAGTCAGTGTTGGAATCACAGAAACACATGGAAACTAATCAACCCCTAAGGAAAGACACTGCCACTTAAACCCTGCTGCTTGCCAAGCTCTCCAGGGGTTCCTGCTTTACTCTAAGCCAAAGGCCAAGGCCTTACAAAGGCCCCACAGGCCTAGGAAGGACCCCATGTTCGGCTTCTCAACTTCCCTCACTCACTTGGCACAGCCACGCCAGCTTCTTGCTGGTCCTGGCCCAGGGCCTTTGCACTAGTCCTTCCTTCAGATACCCACATGGCTTTTACAACATGGCAAGGCTCCTGGTTTCCTGGCGTCTGGGGTGTCTAGCATCATACCCTTGCCATGTCTCCCTGTGGAGTAGTTGGTGCTGGGCTCAGCGGGGGTGGGGGGGTTCTGTGGTTGAGTTCTTGGAGTGGTGGGTACAGCTGTACCTGGCACAGAGCAGGAGTTAAGAAAGTGCTTGTGGATGCCAAGCACAGACATGGGTGATGGTATCTTGCTGCGGTCTCATCCGTGGGGCTATGGTGCTTGGTAATTACTCAACCCACTCATCCTGGTCTCATTTCCTCAAAATGGCATTGAGCCTCTACCCTGCTGTAGGTGCAGGGAGCAGCCCCCGGCACTGGAGATTCACCAAGGAAAGCAAATAAAAGTATAGGGCAGACAGGGAAGTCTTGGATGGCCCCTTCCCAGCCACTGTGTGGTGTTTGGAAGCTGTGAGACCCTGGCTGGAAGAGCCAATAGTCAGGCAATTCACAGATGGATCTGCAGACAAAAGGGATAGGAGGCAGAGGTGGGTCAAAGCACAGAGACGTTTACACACCGCTGCCCACCCATAGCCACGGTTCTCCTCCAGGAATCACTGGGCTGTTCTTTGACCCCTTTAGAATGTGGAGGTAGAGGAGCCTCTGTGAACATCTGGAACATTGTTAGCCATCCTTCTGCACAGGGGACAACCAGGCCAAGGCTGCCTAGGCATAGGTGAGCAGCAAGGATAGACAGATGTGAGAAAGGATCCCAGGGAGAACAGGCAGACCCCAGGGATGACAGGCAGATCCCATGGGAGGTCAGGCAGATCTCCTGGTAGAACCCCAGGGAGGACAGGAAGATCCTGTGGGAGGACTCCCAGACCTCTTTCTGCTCCCCAGTCCTAAACATTGCACCAGGGCTTGATGGTCTGGCATTTTCATCCCACTCCTGGGCTGGTCTCGGTGTGGGCCCCTGTCCACGCCTATGCAGGGTGTCTTGTGAGCCCAGCTTTGGGACAGGGAGTGCTTCCTGTGGGATGAGACAGGGCCCTGTGGGATGAGGTAGTGGAGGAGGTGGTGGAATTCATGAAAACTTGCTCCCTGTTTCTGTCTGGGGTGCCAACCTGAGGTGGGAACACCATGGATGTGGGTGTCTCTCAGCCCCAGGGCCTCAGAGTGTGCTTAGCACCTCACATGCTGGTGAGCATGCTGCCCTGGGTTTTGTTTGCACTCACAGTGAAGGGGGCTGGAGGAGAAATAAAGGAACACAGAGCTCACCCAGAGGGTGGGGGACTCTGATCCTACATGACCTAGGCCCTTGTAAGAAAAGGAGACTGGACATAGGAGGAAAGCAGAATACTACTGTCTACAAGCCAACGAGGGAGGCCGTAGAGTGCACAACCCTCCCAATGCCTTGAACTTGGACCTGTTGCATGTCCAAGGAGGGAATGGATTTGTATTGTGTAAGCACCCTGTCTCCAGGGTTTGTGGGGCAGACTGTGCGAATTCATGCAGGAGAAGAGAGATTTGAACATGCCATCATCCTTTGTCCTAGGCAGGGAAAGTTCTGTGCCACTGCTCTGCCAGGAAAGAGAAAATACTGAGGCCTGAGCCCTGCTTTATTATTTCCAGTGGATTAGTGTCAAAGAGGAGATGCCCGCGCTTAGGGGAAAAGTCACTTTTCTTCATAAAAAACCTAGACAGGGTGAACTGTGAGGAAAATTAATGAGCTGTTTTTGCTAATGAGAATGTAGAGAATAAACAGTCCCAGAAATGGATGGAGAAGAAAGTATGCCTTTCTCCTGGATAGTTAGAGGATGGTGGTGCATCTCTTACCTTGTCAGCAAGGTCAGCACCCAGGAACAATTCAGAGAGAGTTTGTAAGACCTGGGCAATACAGTCGGCAAAGCTCTAGGAAATGTGGGGTGCTGACTATTCTGAGTCTCGGCATTGTTCTAAAGACCACCAACTCTTTGCTCCTGTTCTAAGCAGGCCATACGTATCATCTCCAAAAGCTTCATAGAGCCCTATATGGTGCTTGTGTGGGGGCGGTGCTGAGAGCATGGCTGTCTGGACCCCTCCCCAGGAGAAAAAATGCCCTCTCTACTCGTGCATCCATTCCACGCTGAGAGCTGGTTTACTACAGACATTGCTAGCATCCTATACTAAGGATGCAAGAACCTGACTGGACCCGTCTGTACCCAGCTGGACTTGACTAGACCTGACCAGACCTAGGTTACTTGTCAGGATCATACTTGCCAGGATAACCTGAGAGATAATCCACGTCTCCCACCAGATAACGTGCAGAGCACTTGCAGTTGACTATGAATGCAGTCAATTTCCCAGGTTCAGTGTCACTCTTCTGTCATGTAGCGCTGCCACTTTGGGTCCTTGATCTGGCCTTTGTGGGGCTGCAGTGGTGTGGGGGACACAGAATAGCCCCATGTGAAGCTGTATCTCCTGCTGTTGTCAGAAGTAACTAAGTCATCCGTCTCAGCTGGGCATTTTGGTACTGGGAGAGGCGGAAAGATGGTGAGTTCAAGGCCAGCCTGTGCTATAGAAAGGGACCCTGTCTCAAAAATCACATAATGGATGAATAATAAGCTTTTGTGCTTTTTTTGGTCCATTGGTCTTGGCCATAGGGAGTCTAGGACAGTCTCAAGTAGACACACACATCTCTTCTTTGGTGGCAATTTTACTTAGGGAAATTTCATTTTTGCTCCCTGCATCAGAACCAATCCAGGATCTCAGTTCACATTCAGGGCTGGTTGAGGTGGGGGCTTTGGAGGACAACTGCGGTCCCCGGTGCTCTCCAGCTGACTCTTAACTCCTTCTGAGGTGACTCCAGTCAGCTTGGAATCTTCCTGTAAGGCCTGGGCATGAGGAAGGAAGAGCTTTGTCAGTGAGGAAGTAGGTAGCCAGAAGAGTCTCAGTGGGCCATGTGTCTTCGCTTGTAGAGGCCTCCAGAAGCAGGACAGGGCAGGACTGGATGCCTTCGGGTCTTGTTTGGGGGGAGATGTGGTGACACCTCTGGGAAGCTGACGGGAAGGACTTGTGCTGCTTCCCAGATAAGGACCTGGGTTTGCCATTGGGTGGCATCGGTGGCCTGAGCTTGCCATCTGGATAGTAGCATCGGTGGCTTGGTAACCATGATGCCCACAGACTACCTCTCCTTAGCATTCCTGGGGCCAGGAAGATTTTTGTCCCTTCAACAAACACCTGGAAGAGCTAGGGAGCCGTCATGCATGTCACGTTTAATAAATCTAAAGAAAGCCAATTTGAAAATGCCATCAGGAAGGGATGATCATGGGTCTGTGCTCTACACAGTGGGGTGTCTTTTCTGTATTCTTTGTACTTTTCATCCATGCCTCTTCGCATCCTACTGCTCCTTCTGGAAAGGAGGGTGGCACAGAAAGACACCCTTGAACACTGCAGGTTGGACTAGAAGCCAGGAGACAGAAGAGGCAGAGGAGTGGGGAGTAGCCACAGCAGTCCTGGGAAAGGTTGCCAGGGCCTAGACTAGAGGAAGAAGGATGAATGGGGGCCCTCGGGAGGGCTGATTCTCAGTGAGAAGGTGGCAGCTGCTTGGCTGTTGGGCTCCTGGCCAGCACCATCTCATCTGCCACAGTTGACAAGGTCTCTACCACAGAAGGCTCTGAGAAAGTCTCTCCCAGTCTTTGGTCCTTCGTATGGGGTTGGGTAAGTCTCAGGAACCCAGTCTGGCTCTTACCTTCACAATCCTCTTTTCCCCCACCAAGAAAGGGCCTGTCATCTGGAGAGGGATCCCCCTCCTGTGTCTGAGTCCTCATTTCACTTGCAGCTTGGCACTAATCCAATTGCTGGCTCTAACCTAATTCTCCATTGTTGCTAGAGTCCTTTGCCTGCCGATATTAAAACTCTTTTCATTTAATTGTGCAGAAGATAGATCCTCCTCAGCCATCAGGTGGTAAATATAGAATAGCTGATGTGTAGCTCTAATTTCTTCCCTGGCAGGCCTCCTGCAGCTCGGAGTAATTGGGACCCAAGATGCTCTGGAAGGAAGGAAACAGGAAGGAGAAAAGGGAGACAGGACTGGAGTGGGGTCATGCAATGGCACTGAGGTCACAGGTCAAAGGGACTGGGCCTGTGGGCCTGACCTTGATAGTATGTACATTTCCACAGGGCCAATTGTTTCTCTTCAGATTCTCTTGTGTCTAGAACCCTGAAACATGCAAGAGAATTGTTTCTGAGCCAAGGGTGAACCATAAGTGTTGTCCTACAGTAAAGGACGTCAAAGGTCTTGTACCGCTGGAGGTTGTTCAGGTAAGTCCTAACTCTCAGTCAAGGGGTGGCTGTGGCATCCCCACACAATTCACTGAGGACTCCCACAGCATCACTGCTTTTCCATGCTCCGGGTCCTTTGTGATGACTGATGCTCGTCTCTTTATCGTGACCTTAGAACTTTCCAGCATGGCAATGAGAAAGCGGGTAACAGAGGGCAGGCGCCTTGATTTTCGGTCCATGGAGAAACAGGATGTAGAAGATGGTGGCCACCGAATGGAGCAGGAGGGAAAGGTGGCAGCCACTGTGTGGAACAGGACATGGAAGGTGCAATAAGATGTAGATGATGGCACATCTCTATGTCCCCTCAGGCTGGGAGGGGCGTCAGGCACTTCCCCTCCATTGTCCCTCAGCTCCCCAGTGTCCTGCCTATCACCCTGGTCCTCATAGGCTGTTGAGGATGTTTCTCCTCCCAGCCTGGGAACCTCAGCTAACTTTTCCCTTTTGTCTTTCCCTCCTTCTTCAAAGATATATTACTCACATTTCTTAGGGGCTCCCCCTTTCTGAACACCTGGTGGATTCTTGGGGCTCAGGCCCCATTCAGCCCTGCCATCCGAGGCACCTTGAACAAACTGACAATCTCTGACTCCACACCAGCCAGACTATCCACAACCTCCTCTTCCCTTCTTGATTACAGCTGTCTCTGCCCCATCCCTTCTCCATGTGCTGAGGGCAGAGGGAAGCAGTTTTCCGCATTGGATTCCAGCCTTGAGTCATCTGACCAGGAGGTCCTGAGGGTGACCATGGTGGCTTCTAAATCTTAGCCTGGACTTGCCTACAGGCTGACCTGCAAGTTGGTCTCCCCTATGGCATTTCTGTTTCAGGACAAACAACAGCAAGGCTGTGGCTGCTAGAAAGGCAGGCTCAGCCACAGGGTTCAGTGACAGGTTCCAGTCACAGGATATTGGCATTTCACAGCCAGAATGGCTATCTTACCTGCCCAAGAAGGAGCTGAGACCCAGAGATAGCAGCCAGAGGCTTACCTACCTACGTTCATGCATAAGTCCATTCTAGGACTTGGCCATTAAGATTTCCATCTGGACTGTGGACATTTTTGTTCCTGAAGCCAGAAATGTAGACAAAAGTGTACAAGGATGAGGATCAGAGCAACAGGGACATTCTAAATTCCAGGTCAGAACCCAGCTCTCCTTCCTTTTAATTTTATTTTTTATTGTAACATATAGAGGGGTTACAGTTATATTTGCCAGGTAGTAGGTGCATTACTTCTCACACATTGATACTCCTCATGTTTTTGTCCCCATTTCCCTTCCCAACCCCCTCCCATCAGCTCCCCTTCTGCCAGCAGTATGACCTCCCCTCATTGCCTAGGGATTAATTTTCTCCTTTGTAAAAATGAGGACAGATCTACCCACTGAGGTGGCTGGCACAAGAGGCCACGGAGGTCACCTCCCTAAGCCCCTATACAACATCCAGCAATGGTAAGTGGTAATTAGCTATCACAAAATTCAGCTCCTCTCAAACCAGTGTGAATTGAAAAGAACATTAGCTATTCAAGCACTACACAGACATTTAATTTTCTTCCTCAGAAAATTGAAGGGTTCTGTATCAAGGGACTACTTAGATGGCTTTTCCAGAAAGAGAAGGTTGTGCAAATATCTTTTTTTCCCTTCATAGAGGTTTCTCAGCATAGGGCACGGGCAGCAGAGTGGATCTTCTTTTCTTGAGACCACCCCCAGGAAGCAAGGAAGCTATCAATCAGGCTACTGGAAGATCCCTAGATTCCGGGGCTTCCCTGTGCTCCGCCTGCCTCACTTCCAGCTGCGCAGTGTGTGGAACATGGTGGAAATCTTGCTCTATGGCTCTGGAGACTCAGAGCAATGGCTGTGCCCGAGGTTCAAGTTCTGGTGGAAAACCAAAATGTGCCTGCCTCCCAGGACTGGGGAAGAGAAAGGGCTCACTTATTCAGAGTGCTCAGTGGAGAAGGCACTGCGGGCTCTGTCCAGCAGTGTTCTCTCAAACACAGGGTCCTTTCCATACTGGGCCTAGAGAGACAGATGGACAAATTATGATAAAAAGAGGACAATTAGAATAGCATTTAATAGAAGTACTAGAAATTCAACCAATATAAAGATTTCACTGGCTTCTGGATTGGAGAAGTTATTCTAGTTGACATTTTCCCTCACACCAGCAGCTCAGCAACCCAGCTAATACCTAGTTGAATGAGGATACAAAAAATAACCCATCATGGAGACTGCAGGCAACTAAAACCCCAAGCCACAAAGAGTCCTTAAATAAGTAAAATCCAACACAGAAGCAAAAGAAATCTGAGAAAGAAAAGAAACACAACATCTCTGAAAACAATCACACAATAAGGGATTAAAATGACAGTGAATCCCCACGTAATGAACTGAAAGCACTGTTGATAAAAGTGGTCAAAGGAAAAGGATACCTACAGGTAATTCCACAAACACACACACACACAAATACAAACAGATACCAGAATTCCACGAGAACACAGCAAAGCTAAATGACTGCCAGGTGAATGCAAATAAAGAGCTAGCTGAGCTACTGCTAACCAGCTAAAAGAGAATGGAGCAGACACAGATATGTAAGCTAATGACGTAAGGAAGCCAATTCAAGACATGAAAAGGATCTCAAGAAAGAGACAAAAGTCCAGAAAAATGATCAAACTGGAAGGCCAAGGGAGGAAAAACAGAAAGCTTCTCCAGTAGAGTGGATGCTTTGGAAGACAGAATTTCTGGGCCCGATGACAGAGTAAGTATAGTAGAAAAGATAGAAGAAAACACAAAGAAATATGAAAAGAATTTGCAAGAACTTCAGGACTCGAATAAAAGACCAAATGGAAGGAGGGCAGAAAAATGGAGGAAATGATATGAGAATGCAGTCATAATTCTCAATGTACATATCTGAAAATGGAACTAAGTAATTTGAGGGGATGATGTAAATCATAAATTGATGACAAGAAGATGTAACAATTCTTAACATCTGTGCACCAGATGCCAGAGCACACAGCCTTGTTAAGCAAGCATCATTGGACTTAAAAAACACACAGAGACCACAAAACAATGGTGGTTGGAAATGTCAACATTCCCTTCTCACCTAAAGAATCAATAACTCAATAATAAATGGGCAAGGAACTAATCAAACACTTATCAGAAGAAGTGCAAATAGCCAATCAATACATGAAAAAAATGCTCAATATCTCAGGCAAGGAAGGAAGTGCAATCAAAGCAACATTGAGATTCCATCTCATTCCATTTAGAATGGTAATCATGAAGAACATGAACAGCAGATGCTAACCATGATGTGGGAGGGAAGAGGAGCCCAATGCACTGTTGATGGGAATACAAATTAGTGCAACCACTGTGGATATCAGTGTGGCAATTCCGCACACGAAAAATCAATGATACTGGTCTTGGACATCTATTAAAAGTCTGCAAGTCTTCATCTTAGCCAAATTATGCCAACAGCCTAAATGCCCAACAGCCAATAATATATGGATATTATATATACACATAGTATGTATACAATTGTATGCCGGGGCCAACCGGCAGCAAACCAGGGTTCGCAGATTGGGGTTCCTGAAATAGGGGACAAGGACTAGGAAGAAAAAGAAGAGAGACAGACACACCGGGTCCGGGATGTCCGCAGTCCAGGCAAAGACTGCCGAGACTGCCGCGTTTATTTTCCACTCCCCCCTCTTCCCTCCTCCTGACCCAGGGAACCTCCAGGTGTTACATTCATATGGTAATTCTCAGGTCATTTACATAGAATAGGGCCAGAAAGCAATAAGACAATAAAGCCATCGTCTGATGCAAGTCAAGGTACAGTTTGATTCCACTCTGGCTCCCAACAATTGTATATAGATAGTATGTATACAATTATATATAGTACATGTGTATACTTGAACTTTATTCATGTATCATGAAGAATAATGTAATGTCAATTGCAGGGAAATGGATGGACTTGGGGAAATGGTACAAGCTAGAGAGAAAAGGAACTTACGTATCCTCTCATATGTGGAATTTAGATCTAGAACATATATCTATGTGAGAACACATCCATATGAGTATACACGTAAGAGCAAAGCTGACTAAAGGACAGTATGCACAGGATGGGTTCATGGTGTAACCCCTTTGAAATAATATCAGGAAGCTGCAAAGTGTCTTGACTGAGGGTGGGCTAAAAGAAAGAGAGCAGGTGAATGGAAAGAGGAATTGTGAATGAATGCCATCATGATATTCAATGAACATATGTGAAAAATGGAACAAGAAACTTTATGGAGATGGGTGGGAATGGGCTGGATGGGATGGGGGGAGAATGTTGGATGGGTGACATTGATAATGAAATGGACACATAAATGGACAGGTTAAACTAAAGCCCCTTTGTATAACTATTTGAAAATAATAATAGTAATAATAATAATAATAATAAATAAGATAGGAAAGACCCTGAGCATGTGTCCTTATTTTGGATAGAGTCACTAACCATGGCACCAGAAAGTCTGTCCTTTTGTCCAGTTTGTCCCTGAGGGAAAACCCTGAAGGTTGACATCCCTCAGGGATGACAACCTCAACTCCACTTGGAGGTCTTTCCTTCAGGCTGGTTAGTTCTCACGAGACTTCTGTACATCCCTGTCACAGGCACTTAGCCTCTGCAGATGGAGTAGCTGCTGGGGCTGGAGTTCCATCTTATGCATTTTCTATTCAATGCCTGTTCTCTAATACTCTCTACAACTGCAGAGCCACCAAGCCCTCGGTATTTGGGCTGTGTGCCCAGCTAGGTGTGAAGGGACACGGGGCTAGAGCGGGGAGTGGGGAAGCAGGGATAGCTCCTTTTTGAAGGAGCTGTTCACCACTGGTTTGATATTCATCTTCAAAGAAGACTCCAGATGCTCTATAGCTCACACCATTGGGGCATCCAGCTAGGGTGAGCTTGCTCCCTCCCACCTAGGCTTACCTTGTATAAAGTTGTCTGATTTGTCCAATTCATAAATTAATTCTGCAATCATGGTATGATTTCATATAAATGTACACTGCACATAATTTTACAAACTAGAAACTGATTCATTTAACAGTAAATTAAATGCTTGTTGACTGCTTGTTAGATGAATGAATCTATATGAATGGTGAAGTCATGTAATCTGGGCAGGGGTCAGGAAAGAGCCACCTATGAAGTTTTCAGGAGCCTGTCAGTGGTAAAGTCCTGAAGGTGCTCTGTTTTGGCCTCAGTGGGACCCTAGAGGAATCTGGGGGCACCGTGGTCCTTTGCTCTTCGGCAGTTGATCGTCTGTGGATGTTTCTGCACTTCCTGTCTTCCTGTCTCAGCTTGATGGCGAGGCTGGCAGCTGACCAGGCTGGAGAGAGAGGATTGTCACCATCTGTACCCATTCTTCTGCCTCATATCCACTCCACCTGGGCCTCAGAGGTAAGCCAGAGAGTCAACCCCATGCCAATGGGGACCAGACAGCTTGGCCGGTACCCCAGCTCTTGGTCCTTTGCCATCCTGCTGTTGCTTCCTGTTGCCTTCTCTGTACCTAACACCTCCATTCAACACCTTGGACTTATCCTCAGTTGTCTCTTCTCACTACTCACACCCTGTGGGCCCAGGTGGGGACTTCAGCAGGTTTGGCTTAGTGTTGTTGGGACCAAGGTTTATTCATGTTCTGAACCTGGCATCTTGCCCCTCCATGGCATGGCCAAGGGCAGAGATCCTTGGTTGACTGACTGGGCATGTAACTGGAATCTTGTATCTCAGTTTTCTTGTCTATAAAATGTATATGGATTTTGTCCATGTATAGAATAAGTCACTTAGTATAGGAAATGTGCTTGAAAGTGTGCTTGGCACATATGGGCCTTGCAAGGGTGCCGTCTATTTTCCTTAAGTAGGAGCTCTGGGAAGAATTGCTAAGTGGAATTGGGTCCTCTATCCTATCCACTCTGGACAACAGCCTCCATGCACCCCAGTCTGCCCTCTGCTCTGTGGGACCACCATCATTTTGAGCAGCTTAAATCTGTCATGCTTGGACCCTGCTTACTTCTCTGCCTCCTGTAACCATGAGCAAGTGTGCACACACACACTTACACATGCATACACAAATATGCAGAATAGGTGCACACAGAGAGACCTGCATGCATGTGTAGATACACATGCTCCCTTCCAGAACCAATGTTTGGGACTGAATTTGCTTATGCACACAGAATGCATACATACATATATATATATACATATATGTATGTACACATGTGTGCACACACCCACCATTTCCCTGGGACCCATGCTTCAGGTTGAATATACACATGCACACAGATATATACATATGCACACATGTGTGCAGATACCCACCATTCCTCTGGACCTTTGGCTTCTCCACAGCATCTCAGCCCTGCATCCCCTTAGCCACTCAGCTTTTGGAACACTGCTTACCCTAGTCAGCCCATCAGGATGAGCTGGGGCACAGGACAAGGTCGCTGGCTGTCCTCAGGCTCAAGACCTGAGTTTCTCTAACTGTGGACTGACTGTGTGAGATGGGTACCAGGTGGGTTCTGGAGCCAGTATTCACTCCTTTCTTTGGCTAGAGGATTGCAGGATGGGAAATGTCCCGAAATATACCACCTGGCTCCCTGAAACTTTAAATGCCACCGTTGCAGGCCTGTTCTGCAGGCAACTATGCCATAGCTTTCATTTATTTCAGTGAGAAGGAGGCCCCAGGTTCACTGTGAGATCAGCTTGGAAGGGAATGGTGTAGGGGGTGAGAGAAGAAGGCCTTGTCTAAGCCCTGAGGTCATGTGGCCACCTAGCCTGGAAGCCTATACTGGTTCTGAGCTGCATTCCAGGAGATACCACTTCTCATGTTCTGTTACCCCTGAAAAGGGACACATGAGGAAGACATATGACATGGGGTCAGATGGGAGCTGTGAGTGCGTGAGAAATGAGTACCCCTGGAGCATACACAGTCCCTCTGGGGTTGGCCTCCACCTGCTCTTTGCCTATGGCCCAGTGTGGATATCACATTCCCAGGCTGTGCTGCTTTTGAGAGTAGAAAAAGGAGCCTTCCTTGCCCTAGTCCTGAGCCTGGCCTGTGTCTGCCTTCCCTCCTAACTGAGGGTGGAGTTTTCCGTGTTGTTTTTGAGTGTTTTGGCATCAAGGGTGAACTCTGGTTGCCATGGCAACTCCAGCAGAGGGGAGGAGGGAGGGAGGCCTAGGGGTGAAATTGTTTCACCATCAGCTGGATTTTCAAGTGGGGACCTATAGAAGGCGCAGCCTGAGGACCTGGAGAAAGTTCCTTGCTCAGTGTGATCTCTTGGTGTTCCACCTCTCCCCAGCCAGTCTAGCACCATGCTGGCTGGGTGCTTTGCAAGGATTCTCTCTTTGGGGGTGCAACATGGGCTCCCCTGTATCTACCAGGGACTTGGTCCTGGATAAGGAAGTGCTAGCATGCAGTGGGGAGGGAGAACGCTGGCTATGAGCCTGTAGGTGAGTCTGTCCTTTTAGGAAGCAGCAAACAGGACAGGAATTCCCTGAGCATACCAAGGACTCAGAGCTTATACCCCAAGCATCAGACTAGGATGCCAAATAAAAACCTGGAACCAGACACTCCATAGCCACTGGGTAAAATGCTATCACACTTTGCTTTCCAAGAAAAGACCCTGCCTTTGTTAGTTTGTAACACATATATCCTTTTCTCCTCCTGTTCAGTGTTCATCTTTTGACAGTGATTTAGTGACAGAGAACTGGTTCTCTGTCAAGATGGCAGAGCACAGCTGATAAGAGGGATGGGGAGCACTGGGGATGGGTGAAGGTTGTGGCCAAGGCAGAGCTTTGTTTCGGAGTGGAGAACATGCCATCACATGTCCATGCTGGCCCAATGCTACTAGACTGTCACACTGCTCAGGAGAGTCAGAATCTAGATCTAAGATTGCAGCCGAGGAGACCCTTGCTATTACTCTGAATATTTAAGAATAGATGAACCTTTAAAATTGGCCTTGTCGGCTCTACTTTGCTGCCTATGGGGAAACTGGGCCCTCAGCAGACAGGCTGGGGTGGCCTGCTCAGCAGCTGAGTCACCCTTACAGCTGGTGGGCCTCATGGTTAGAGGGGCTTCTGCAGGTCATCTGAACCAGCCTGTTTGTTCACAGATGGGTTGTGGGTAAGTGGGCCTCTCATAGTGTGACTTCCTGGCCTGTTGCATAGGTATTGGGTTTTATAGGCATAGAGATGCCAAATGGACCCTGGCTTTCATTTTAGCAACTTCCACCCAGAGGAAGGCCTGTCTACCAAAGCTTCCTCCCCAAGGGGTGCTTGGCTCCCATCCAGGGCTCTAGTATCATTCAGAGGCTCTGAGGAATACCAGGCTATTCCCAGAACTGAGGCCTGCTGAGGGAGGCTGCTGGCAATATGAACATTGTGTCATGGAATATCCTGCAGAGAATGTGTTGTCCTGACCAAGATTTTACCAGATACCCTGTAGCAGATGAAAGAAGTCAGTTTGGTTGTATTGGGGGAGGGAGGAGGCTGTGGTCACTAACTGAATTCTGACCCCCTACCCACCTCATCAGCTGTTGAAATCTCCTGGCTGAACCTGAGGGCTCAGAGTAGCAGTTTGAAACTTCCTCTCAACTTCAACCTCCCTGGACTCTCATTTGACAGGTAGAAGTCAGGAGTGACTTATAGGAGGACACTGGTGACATAGCCAGGATCTAAACTCAGATTCTACATCCCTGCTTAGTTTCTATCAGCTGCCTGAAAGAAGCATATTCCAGTTTGCTGATTGGATTCCAACAGCTCTGTTTCAAAGAATAATTTTATTGTCTCCATTTGCATTTCAATATTCTAAACCACCTTCCATCCGCTTTGGAAGAAGGCAGAGGAAACATCATAAAAGTATACATAAAATCATGATACTACCTCATGTTCAACTCTGGTTTTGTTCCTTGGTGGGGTAATAAAAAGAGATGAATCTGAACCCTAGTTTGATGGAGTTGCTGAGGACATGAAATGTTGGGGGGGGGCAGGGTGGCAGGTCCTGTTTTCAGGAGCAGGTGACAGCGTGGAGGGGAGAGGCAGCAAGTTCACCTGCTGTGGGCATCCTGGCCGGTAGCAAGGGCAGGCGACCCACATGTCCCACCCTCCAGCCTGAGTGCTCCAAGAGATGGGCTGTCACCATCGCTGTGATCTCTGTCAAGTTTGTGAATGTCTCTGCACCCTAGTTCCCTCCTGTGCAATGTGGTGATAAAAGCTTTAACTTCCAAGACCTGTTGTGAAATTGGTTATGCGACTGTTTACTTGGCATGCTGTAAGCCTTCTAGAACAGGTGGCTGATGGTAATGTTAGGGTAGAGGGCATTGTGATGCCAAGGACTCTGGCAGAAGCTGGGACCTTCCTCCTACCCCCCACCTTAGCTTGGACACTGGAGCCCTGCTTGAATAGCTTGTGCTATTGCAGAGGACAGGGGCCTGGTTTGGGAACAAGATTGGAATCTCAAATATTTGCTTTACCACTGGCAAGGGCCAGGGTAAGGTCTCATGACAAGGGCTCGCATTTGAGTTTGGTGAGAATTTGGAGGCAGCAGGTGTTATGACTAAGAAGAATGGGGCAGTCAGGGAGGACAGCCAGGATGAGGACGGGAACTTTCATTTTCACCTGCTCTTACCTTTCCTAGAGAGGAACTGTATCTGGTTCCTGGGTAGAGTCTTGGGGAAGGCAGATGTGGCACTCATATCCCTGCCCACAGCAGCACCCAGGCCGCATGTGGTGTGTGTATAATGTTTAGCTTGGGAGTTGAGAACCTTAGATCTGGGGAGGGTTGGGGTTTGGTTTTGTCTTGCTTTGTAGTTAGAGTAGCTAGAAGAAATGGAGGCATGCTAGAAGTGAGGAAGGTCTCTCTGGGGAGGGAGGTTGGTGGGGAAGGGGAATGGATAGAAGGCTGCCCTGGGGGAGGAGGATAGATAACTAGGAGACCTCTCAAGGGAAAAGGGATAGATAGAAATTCTTCCTGGGACAAAGGAAGCCTGTGGCAATTCAGGGGTAGGAAACCACAAAGGTGAGATCTGGATCTCACACTGGAACTCTCATTAATAGAGACATGTTGACTGCATTCCTGGGTAACCCCTTCAACAAGAAGTACCTCTTCCCCTTGGAGGACCCGCCAGTCTCCTGCCTATGTCCAGAATACCACAGTGCCAGTGGTCCCATTTTGAACTGGAGACATCTCTGGAGTGTACAGGACAATGTTGCCTGAAGACTTTAGCAGAGCCTGCGAGGTTGAGTTTGGTTAGCAGAGGGCCAGAACTCTGGGAGCAGCTGAGGGCCACACTAAAACAGGAAGTTACCCTTTAGCTTCCCATGGCAGATGGGGAACAAGCAGGACTCTGTCCTTGGACTGCCTCTCAGGAAGGAGACAGGCTTCTTCCAGGCACCGGCTGACATGTTTTGTTTTCCCCAGATGGGGATAATCAGCCTGTTTGCTAGAGGCTGACAGCTCAGGCAGCCAGCAGAGGCTGGGGTGGGAGGCCTCAGGCTGCAGGCAGCTTCCAGCCCTCCCTAGAGCCCCACTGCTGCCTGCGTAACAACCTCCAGCAGGTGGGGATTCCTCTTGGGCCAGTGAGCAGGCTGTGGAGCAATTTAGCTCAGTTATGGGAACCCTGAGAGCCAGCCCTGCTCCTCTCCCTGTTTAATTTATGCTTGTGTGTCAGAGCTGGAGAGCATCAAGCCCAGCCTGCCTCTGCTCCACAGGAAGACGCTCACCAGGATCCCTGTGAGTGCTGAGCTGGGCATTTCCAGCAGGGGGTGGGCCTGGCTTCCCCTTCTCTGGGAAGACTTTTCTGCTTATGGTGTCCCCACCCCCTCCATATCAGCATCGCCCCCCTGGACCCTCCACATAGGCCTCTGACATCTGTCCACAGTACTCGAGAAGGGCAGGATTCTCCTCCAGACTTGGCCCTTCAAGGGTAGAGCCTGCTCTGAGGCCCTGACCCCTAGCATCCCTAAAACCTGAGCTGATCCGACTGTCATCCTGCTCAAGCTAGGAGGACTGATGAAGTTTAGAACTGCTTTCAGCCATCTCTACCCAGGAGATAATGGGCTCCCTTTGTACGGGTGTCTCCAGAGGCCTGCGAGGCCCAACCCCTGCAGGCAGACTGTGGTGGGCTCCTTGCTGGTTCTCAGTTCCCCTGCCTCCCCGGGGTCAGAGATGCTTTTCCAAGAGGCCTGGCCTCTTGCCCCATCCTCAAGCTTGGATTTTCTTCTCTGTAGAACAAAGGAACTGGACTGCCCAGCTCTAGGCCCAGGCAGCTCAAGGTGTCTGGTCTCCCATCCCATCCTTGCATCCCTTTCTGGGCCCCAGCCAGGACCCATTTCCACCTCAGCATTTGCTCATGTACTTGCACACAGGAATGTCCCCTCTGTGTCCAGGGCTGGGAGTTTCTCCCAGGCCTGGGGGCCACACAATTAAGGCTGTTCCCAAGGGTCACATTTGTTAGCGCCTGGATCACTGAGGCCCTCATCTAGTGACCCCTTTGACCCTCTGACTGGGTACTAGGCTGCGGCTCCTCAGAGCCGTCAGAGCTGGGGTGACAATCAGGGCTCCTGGTTGTCCTCAGCTATTTGTCACTCACATTCTGCGTGTCAATGAGTCAGATGCTCTACATCTCAGTTTCCCTCTACCCTGGTGGTATATATTTAAGGTCATGGTCCTGAGGTACAGCTCCGGTGGGACTCTGGGTCATCTGGCTCTCAGCAACCATGTGTAGCCGCTTTCGTACTCCATCCTCTGTGGTCTCCCGGGCAACGCAGAGCCGCCTGCCAAGCCTGCTGCTGGGGCCTGGCTCCCAAGCAGGTCTTTAGTGCCTCTCAGAGATGGCTGATGGCAGGAGCCAGGGCGAGGCCCAGCCTTCCCAGCTGTCGCAGAGAGCAAATCAGACAAAGGCTGAGGTGGCAGGGGTGGGTGCCAGGGCCAGGAGGGCCTGGGAAAGCAGCTTCTAGGCTCTGGATGCACTCCTCCATTTCATCCTCCCACCACTGCCCTCACAGTGACATTGCTTTTCAGAATACTCTCTGGAGAGTTCACAGTCCTAGAACTCAGTTTCCAGAGCTGTAGATGGGGAAAGGCTTGATGCTCAGCCCCATAGAAAAGTGGCTGAGACAAGAGTCCAGCCTGAGTGTCAGAGGCCTGTGGAATGGCCACCAGTGTCTGTGGCCCAACCAACCCTGTAGATCTTATTCAGGCACTTATACAGATGCCTCCAGGACTGTTGGGTGCAAGGCCTACAAGCTACCTTTTGTCCCTTGCACACCACAGGCCAGAAACTTCTGCAGTACATACCTGGGAGGCTAAGTCATGAGGAGGACGTGTCTCCCATAAGCAGATTCCTAGCTCTCTTGCAAAGATCTGAGCAGCCTTCATTCAAGCAGAGCCCCATGGATGCCCAGCCAGCCTGCAGCACCAGCAGGGGACCTGGCTGTAGCAGGAGCACCTTGGGACTGGCCTGTTGGCACCAGCAGGCAGCCAGAGAAGCAAGATACTATCAGCCTCGCAGCCCCATGTACAACTGAGAGAAAGGCACCCTTGCTGCACATACTTGCCCAGTGATATGTGGGCTCCAGTCACACCCCTGCAGGTGGTCACTGAACCCCAGTACATGGCCAGCCATGACAGCTGTCAAGCAGAATGAAGGATGGTGTCTGGACACATACAGGGACCCAGGGGACCCTCGCTGATAGATGGTGAGTTTCTGTTGATCTTGAGCCTGAGAGGCCAGAACCAAACAGACTTCATTTGGTTTCTTCTGCAAATATGAATCCAGAACATCTGCCTCCTGTCTGACACTCTTGGATTCTGGAAAAAGAGAGAACCAACACAGGGGAGATTCCTGTAGTCCTGAGATTTGTGTTTCCGAAGGAAGACACTAAAAAATATCTTAGGATGGATGATGAAGGGAGTAGATTTGGGAAATAGGATGCATTTGGCAAGACTTCTAGAGTCCTGAGCTGAGTCCTGAGTGTGAGACTCAGCAGAGGCGAGTAAAGGGACACACGTGGCAAGTGGAGAGAAGAGCAAGGCAGAAGAATCCCTACAGAGAGAAAGAAGTGGTTCTATCCAGGAACGGAGCAAGGGGGCTGTAGAGGCTGGGGCTGCTGGGCAAAAGAAAAAGGAGGGGATGGACTGAGTCAAGATCAGATCTTAGGGTGCCGCCAGCCACAGGGAAGAGTTGGGACTTGATGCTCAGTGCTGTGCAAAGCCATTAGAGTACCTTACACAGAAGAGGCCCTAGAACAGTGATCTCCCATTCCTGCACAGGGCAGTGTTAACCGAGGGAGGTGCCACTAACTAGGGGATAGAGGCTCCATTCTACAACACACAAGACAGCCTTTTCCCTCACAGAGAAGTGTCTCATCCAAAAGTTGACATTTCTGGCTTGAGAAACCCTGCTGTTAACTCTGGCAACCCCTAGGTGGGCCGGGCTCTTTTGACTTACCTAGGTTCTTGTCTCTCTACCCCCATTCTCTGGTTCTCACTAGAGACATGTCAGGTTCAAGTTCTTTTTCTATCACTTGCCCCAAATGTCAATGGAGCAGAAGTTGAACAACTTGTTGTAGATGGAGCGTGAAGCATTGAGACCGTGTAGACCTGTACTGGCCACAAGTGGCTCTCACACTGGAAACATGGCCAGTCCAGACAGTCAGATTTTGCCAGTCCAAAACACACACCCAATTTTAAACTTGGCACAAGAGAAAGTTACTGCTGAATGACTCATCATTTTTCAGTCTGATTATTTCAGAATGATAATATTTTGAATATAGTGGGTTAAACAAAGTATATCATTACAATGCATGTCAAAGGTTTCTTTCTTTAATGTTGTTATGAGACACTTAGACAATGTGTATCTTGTTCCCATTTCCACAAATGTGGAAATTCACAATGTTTCTATTCTGCTTTATGTAATCGCATAATCTTCACAAGAACCTGCTATATTGCTCTTCTCTTCTCTTTGGGAGAAGATAGGAGATGGTATGGCCCAGAAAAAATAACTTATCCAAGGCACACAGGCAGTAAGTGTGGAACTGACTTTAGATACTTTGCTTCAGGATTGGCAATGGTGGGACTGGTGAGAAGGAGATAAGAGAAGAATCAGAGTTTGGGGGGCTCCATAGGACCCTCCCCCAACAAAAACATGCATATGGGGAGGCAGAGGGAAGAAAAGGTGGGAAGAATGCTTAAGACAATCTTGAGGGGGTTGAGGGAGGGAAAGGGGGAAAAATATGAGAAGGGGTATCAATGTTCAAGAAGTAATACACCTGCTACCTGATGAATGTAACTGTAACCCCTCTATACATTACCCCAACAACAACAACAACAAAAGACAGTCCTGGTGTGAATAGTAGGTAAAGGAAATGGTGTTCACTGATATGGGATTGTTGGAGGAGGGCTTGGAAGAGGGTCCCAGAAATCCTGTACTGGTCCTGCTATATGTGAGGTGACTTTGGATACTACACCAGAAATGTCACAAAGGCAACTGTGTTTCCAGACAGATACCAAGGTGGAGCCAGATACTAGGGGTCAGCAGTATGTGGACAGAACTTAAATCCGACTGAAGGGAGAAGGGAAACAGTAATCTAGAGAGAGAAGTGAGGAGAGGAAGTTTCTGGAATGGACTGGAACACACCAGCATGTACAGCATGGATCATGGTGCAAGGACAAGGGCAGGAGAGTACCCAGGGAGCAGAGGAGCCAGATAAACGAAGGAGTGTGGCCACCCTCAGTCTCACCCAGATGTCTGTGAGCCTCTGGCCAGAGGGAACAAAACAGCACAAGAGCTTGTATCTTGGGAGTGGGTTCCCTTGGCCTGAACTGGGTGGACTACCAGCTTCGTGCTGTCTTCCAGAGCCAGGCATTTCTGATTCCTGAAAAGAGGGGAAGGACCTCTCTAGGTGACCCCTTGTTCCTAATTCCCAATCCATCCCCCCCAGAAAAGTCTTCCTCAAGGAATGTGTCCTTAGGACAGCTTGTTTCTATTCTGTCAGTGAACTCACAGTCACCTGGCTCCCTGGTATAGCTCTACTTGGCTTCTGCTCATGGTTCCATTTATGGCTCTTTGGGGTATCTTGCCCAGGCCAGGACTGGATTATGTCCCCAGTTGCTAAGCTCCCCACCAGTGGCTTCCCTGCACCCACTTTACCCAATGAAACAAGTGTTTTTTCAGCAGAAAAGTCCTTTGGGGGTAAACACAGGAAATTAAGAAAATTCATTCTTTCTGTAAGAAAATTCATTCTTTCTCATAGATTTGTGCAATCTGATTGCTTCAGCTTTTGCTGAGTACCTGGGATCGTCCAGCTATAGCTCACAATCACAGGGGCTGGCTAGTGTAGATTGTTCACAAAAAAGGGCATCTGTGTGTGATTCTGTGATCCATAGTGCACGCCTTTGGTGCTGGAAGGCCATTCACAGGGACACCAAGATATCCTTGTTAGGAAGAGCTTTTAGGTCACTGACCAAGGCTGATACCTGAAACAGATTTGCTTAAGGCCAGCCGAGAAGCCATGTCCTTCTGGAGGAGAAGCAGGCAGGTCTAGCCAAGGCCTGTGATTCTGAGTGCTTTATGCTAAGGAAACAGCTTTCCCTGGGGAGGGGAGGGACTTATTCCTCCTGTCTTCTAGTCCCCAGGGGTCGGGGGAGGGAGGTTAAGTATTCTCTGATTTTATCTACAAAATAGGAGGTGTTGGGTCCAAAGATGTTTAAAGTGTTATCCCTGGATAACGCAAGTGCAGCTCCAGCTCAGACACGAGCTTCCTCTTGTCTTAGGACCAACCATGGCTCTGAGACCATGTGCAACCTGCAGCCCAGCAAGCCAACTTCTGGTCGAGTTTTGAGACCACTGTAGCACCAAAGGGCTCAGGCTCCCATCTTCTTTGCGGAAAACCCAAAGACCTCATAGTGGGCATTTCAATATGATGACCAAGATGCATTTAGGGAGGTGGACACTTGTCTACTGGAAAGGCAGCCAAGTGCTGGGGAGATACAGCTGTTGGGACCCCAACTTAAGGACCCAGCAGAGGCTGGAGGAGGGAACATGGAGGAGTCCTTCAAGTTGTGTGTAGGCCCTACCCCATATCCCAGTGAGGGACTGGGAGATGTGGGTACAGCCATTCCTGGAAGAACCTCTAGATGTCAGGGTGGTAGGCACAGTCTAGTCAATGCTACAGAGCAAAGTAGACCTATCTGGCTCTATTGGAGAACCAGCATATGTGGGTAGGTTCTCAATATCCAGATACCTGAGTTTGCCAGGCCTTGTACTCCTGGGCACAGGGAGTCCAGATTTCCCTCACTGATCCTTGAATCTACCAACCTGTCCATCTATGCTGCTTAGCAAAACTGCCAGAGACTTGGAAGTTTACAAGCAACAGAAATCCACTGCTCACAGCTCTGGTGTCTGAAAGTTCAAGGTTGATGCACTGGGAATTCTGTTGCTTGTCAGGCCCTCTCTCTACTAGCATGCTGGTCCCCTGGACTATATCCTCCTGTGGGAGAAGTCCGAGGGTGAAAGTGAGCAGATTACTTGCTTCAGTCTCTCTTACAACTTGAGTTCCAGATATAAAAGCTTGATTCTCAATGCTAATCACTTCCTAAAGGCTTCTTTTTTCCTCTATGTACTTGTTAGCATCAATTAGCTATTCAAAGCGGTCTCATTCTGACATGTCCATATGTGCATGCAATGTACCTTGCTCAGACTCACCTCTTATCCTTTATTCTGCTTCCTGATCTCAACAAGCTTCATTGTTCCATTTTCATACATGTACATGAAGTCCTTTGATCATGTACCCTTAGTCCACCCCTCCCCTCAAGTACTCACCCCTACAAGGATCGGTTTCAATTCCTACCATTCATTGTTTAATGTATGATCATCTTCGTAGGGGTTCATTGTGGCACACATTCGTATGAGTAGTACTTTAATCAAGCTTTTTAATCTGATGAACTCTCACTTGCACTTTTCTCCATCTCTCCTATTATTGTTATTACTACAACTTTCGATGTGATTTGTTTTGCCATTTTCATTGGCAGATGTAATGGATTCTGGTATTGTTTGCTCTTCAGTACTCACTTTTCCTCTCCCCAGTACTTCAAACCACCCCATGATCATAGACATATATACACCTACGTGTAGATATGCTCATGTTCTTTAACATCCTCTGATTAAGTTTAGCTTCTTCCCTTCTGCTTCAAGTCTGTCTTCTCTCCCTGTCTGTCTTCTCCCCAGCCTATGGTCTGAGTCCAGTAAGGGTGCATGGTGTGCTCATGCTATCCAGCCTTTGCTTTTCTCTTTCTCTGTCTCAGCTGCTCTTCTACCGTCATGGTGGCCATGCTGCTCCAGCTCTTTTCCTTGTCCTCAGATCTATGATCAGGTGACTTCTCTGTGACATCTAACCTGGCCCCTAGCTGAGACTAGGATGTTTTGCTACTCGGGCTTCTGATACCACATCCTGCATTTCAACATCTCAGCTTGTATCATGTCAGATATGTAAATTCTGTGCCCTCCATCTGATGACAGGTTCTAATAAGAAGGCAGTATCTGTCACTGCAGCTGGCCTTTGGGAAGTCCTTAGTAAAGGTTGGTTGTGCCCATAAATCACAAAGACTGGCAAAGCAGGAGATGGACTTCCAGGATCATAGATCACTGAGAAGATAGATTTTACAATGCCTGGAGACAGAGTCTGCTGAAGCCACAGAGGGGCATGAGTCTGCATTCCAGATCGGAATTCTGACCTGGAAGTGACAGAAGGTGCTGGGGCCACATAGGCTGAGCCAAGGCATGTTCTTACTTCCACCCACAGGAAATGAGCTTTGGTGAAGAGATTTAAAAAAAAAAAAAAAAAAGAAGGCTGTAGATAAGGAAGATTGGCGGTGTGGGGGGCGTCTTCCTCTGTCACCATCACACTCTGGACATGCAGGACAGATGGAGCTTTGCCACACTGTGTACAGCAGTTGCCACACCCTGAATCTAAGCTGCCATTTCTCATGTACTCATTTGGAAGATTGGAGTCGTGAGAAGCCTAGTTCACGTCTCCTTTCAAGACAGGAACTCTTGCCTGGTGACAGTGAACACTTGTTTGTCTGTTGCACCTCTGTGGGAGGCTTCCCATTCATATGGATGAGAAGAAGCGCAACTGTCCTTCTACCTTGAAGATGGTAGCAGGAATGGCAAAGAATTTTGGGTTGTTACAATGTCTCACCATTTGCTCCAGTCTCTTAAACAAAGGAAAGAATGGGATGACTTGCTTGGGGTGTGAGGCTAGGCCAACTTAACTTTAGCATGGCTGCCTGGATTTCCAGCTTGTTTATTAACATTTCCCCCATCACTATACCAGTTCCAGCACCCCTAGGTCCTATTGCACACTGTCACCTTGCTCAGGGTCTCCATCTCCAAAATGAGTGACTCTGCCCCAGAGTTCCGTGGACGTCCATGATGTTTGGGGCCACACACAAAAACACCTGAGGAGGAATTATGGCAGAGGCCAGCCATAGTCCTCTATATTCAGTGAAGACTGAAGGTTATTTGTGAGTAGGGCTGACTGTGGGTCAGGATTAGACAGGGCTGGGGACTGACAGGGTCACAGTCCTGGCTGCTTGAGTGTATTTTGGGGGTGATAGACCCCCACATTTCTTACAAAGTCCTGTCATTAGTGGTGGATTCACCCTCTGGAGGGACAACTACCCCCTGGCCCCTGATGTCACATCAGGCACAGTTACATTTCACTGGAAGGGGAATGTCTGAGGATGATGGGAACCTCCAGAATTTAAAGCCCTGTCTTTGGGGGAGGAGGCCACAGTGCTGGGGCTTGGTGTCCCGCTAGGGCTGGCAGCTGGGCGAGCAGCTGTAATGGGATTAGGGCTAGCCATGCACACATCCCTGCGCGCTGCCCCAAAGCTTCTTTCCCCCTGGAGCCCTGATTAGGATGCAGCCCGGGATCTACCTACTCCAGCCAGGCCCGGCTCATTGTCCTCCCTCCCTGGCCCTGCCAGAGCCTAGCAACCCTCACAGGGGAGTCCTTTCCCACCACTGTCTTGCCCCTCATCCTCCAAGCAACGCAGCAACACTTGCCTTTTTATTGCTAGAGGGAAAAAAGCCAGTGAAGGAAGCCAGCTGGTCTCACCAGATTCTTCTGATGACCCATCCCCATCTCTTCTGAGACTCCAGACTCCTTTCTAAGATTCTTAGCACCGCTCCCCTCTTGCCCCAGCAGTGCTCAGATTGCATTACAAGACTGCAGTTTGATTCTGGGATTCTTCTACTCCCAGCTTTCATTTCCAGAAGCCACGAGTTCTAGAACTGTAGTGCTTTATGGCCAAGGTTACAATCAGCTGGTTATTTCTAGTATTTGGTTATTATATTACAGAGGAGCCTGTGGTTGGATTTGGGTCCATGGCAAAGGATCAGGGTAACAAGGGTTCAGAGATGCTGTGGACACAAAGATTATGTTTTCTGAAGGTAGAGAGAAGAAAGGTGGGATTCACTCACAGATTTGCAACTGCTGTCTGGCAGTCCTTGATGGTGGACACATTATAACTAGCAAGTTGTGAGTACAAGTACTTCAGCGCTCTACACATAGTACCAGGAGACACAATTGTCCACAGTACTATGCAGCAGAGTTTTGGCTGGTCTTTCTTGACCAGGTCTTTCTCATCTCGAGACGCTGACTTCCCCATGGAGTTGAGTGGAAATAGGGCTTGGTAACTCACAGCTTCAATCAATAGGCATTTCCTGGGGGTACAGACATGTGCTGCAGAGGCAGCAAGATGGTTCAGGCTCTGACCATAGGGAGCTTCTGCCAACTGGTGGCCTTGGACCTAACAGCTCTTGCATGCCAGGGGTTAGACAGTGAGGATTTGGGGACTGAGGTCTAATGCCCACGTGGTTGCCCACCCAGAGACAGAAGCCTACATAAGGCCCTCAGCATAATAGTGAGCCAGGACTTGAAATATGGGATGGGGTGGGGGATTTTGCCTCCCTGAATTTGTCCAGTTATGTGTTAAGGAGGAAGAAAATTTGTAGATGTCAGTAATCACTAATGCATCGACTTTAAGTTTATACATGGGTTTTGTGTCCACTGAAGGCCTGAGCCAAGCCTGTGGAGACCTCTTTGAAAGAGGGTCTGGATATTCACAATGGGTGGCCGAGTTCTGTGTGCTCCTGCTGCTGTGTGTGTGCATGTGTGCATGTGCACGCCCACGTCTGTCTGTCTGACAGTAGTAACTGGTGGGCAAACTCTAAAGGCTGAGGTCTTGTTCCAGAACTACAAGGAACTGAGTTCTATTGACATGTTCAGAGAGACCTTCCAACCTGGCTGATCCTTTCATGGCAGCCCTGTAGGACTGAGCAGGAGACTATGTTTCTGCTACATAACTGTTGCACAGACAAAGCACACTGTTTTAAGCCAACATATCTGTATAAGTTGTTGCATATAGTTTAAATCTAAGATTCACCTCAAAAGTTTTAGGGTGTTGTGTGGGTCCTGTACTGTCAGTGCAGGCTCCCTTGACAGCCCTTGCTCAGGGGCTAGAGCCCAGGTTCTCCAGTGAATGTCTTACAGATACCTCTCCCTTCAGCCATAGCAAAGGATTATTTCATCAGCTGCCAATCTGCGCCTAAAGTTGATCATCAAAGAATGTTCTATTTGCCCTACTTTTAATGTAATTATCAGCCTCGAGAGCACGACACCAAGTCAAAGCTCAGCCTGTCATCAGCCTCATATTCTCCTGAGCTACTTTTCTGGGAATGGCTGTATCTGTGCTTCATGCAAGCTGCCTCCTCCCACACAAATTATCTGTAATTTCCACACCTCCATGCTTTGCTGAGGTCCCTGGGTGGAAGCCAGGGCTGGTGCGGGGTAGGTACTACTTGTCATTTTCAACTCAGTCTAGCCAGGCTCTGGAGAGCTGCAGGAACAGCAAGAGACTCCTGGCTTTGATGGTGGATCCTGAAAGAGGGGGCAGATCGAGGGGGTAGCAGGAGTTCAGTCTATCTCAACAAGAGCTGGAGTCAGACCCCGCAGCATACTTGCCCCCCAGTGGAGGGCAGGGTGTATATAAAGTGGCTCTGAATCATACACTCCACTGTGAACTGGTTGGTAAAAAGTAGGCTGGTCCTTCCTACAGCAGGGGGACCCTGGGCACAAATTCTACAGGGCAGAAGGTGCAGGAGCAGCCTTCAAGAGAGAAAAGAAGAAGGCAGGAAGAGGGAGAGAGAGGGAGGAAGGGAGGAAAGGAGGGAGGGAGGAAGGGAGGGAGGGAGAGAGAGAGAGAGAGAGAGAGAGAGAGAGAGAGAGAGAGAGAGAGAGAGAGAGAGAGGAGAGAGAGAGATATTAGAGTAGAGAGTGTGAGAGTGTGCAGGTGGGGTGAGAATGGAAGTATTTCCCCCTCCTTCAAATGGCAGCACTCTCTCTCCCTGAAGCATATTTGGTTCCCAAGGGTAAACAGTCAAGTCCCCAGGGAAGGGACTAAAGGAAGCATTGGAAATGTCACTTGGAGACTGACAAGAATTGTCTGACAGTGATGAAACTATGCCCGGCAGACAGGCCCACTGCTACCAGGGCTCTGTGGGAGAGAAAGCATCTCTTCTTTGGTAAAGAGGATGTGCCTTTGGACTGCAGATCTGTGTGCTTGTGTGTGCATGTGCTCATGTGTGTGAGTGCAGCTCTGGCAGGCGTGTGCATGGAATGCACATGTATATCCAGTGTTCTCATGTGCAGCCACAAGTGCACACATGTGTGGCCCTCTGTGAGTAAAGTGCTGGCACACATGTTGCATGGAATGCATGCATGTGTGTGCAGCCATGAGCATGTGGATTTGGGCATTTGCCCTGCCTCTGGACAGGAGGATGTCCCTGAACATTTATATACACAGGATGAGGAGATGCAAGTACAGGGGTCTTTTATTCTAGGGTTCAAGGAATGACTTCTTTCACCTGCCTCACTCCAACAGTCCCACATTTTCTGGCTTCCCAGGAGCACAACTTGCTTCTTAAGAGTTATACAGTCCAGGAGAGAGAGCAGAGGACAAAAACCTGGAGGCCGGCCTCCATTTGGCCAGTGTTAAGTCCTGTATATGAATATAGCATTTCTGGTACCTGAGCCTTATATTCTTCCTCCAAGATGGGCACTAAGTCAAGATCAGGTCAGTGGTCAGAATACAGGATCCCACATCCTTTGTTCCATTTCTGACCATCTTTCTTCCCTTAGCCACTTGGAGGAGAGAGAGGCACAGGTTTGGCCCCGGAGGTGTGCTGAGCCTTGGAGGAGAGCACTCCCTCTGTCCTCTGCTCCTGGGATCTTCTGAGGCAGCTTCAGTTTTGAATGGACCAAGGCCTAATCTTCATTGCTTGTTTTCCTAGTGAATGTTGGGGTCCTGTGGACCAGGGTCTGTGGGGGTATCTTCTCTGGACAGAGTGTGTGCTACTTAGAGGTGCACGTGGGAAGCAGGGATCAGAGGGCCCTGAGGGCTGGTAACAGTGGTTCAGGCTGCTCTGACTACACATTAAAACCCCTGGGGAGCTTTCAAAATACTTTTGCCCAAGCCTCTCCACAGAACAATTATCTAATTATCTCTAGCAGTGAGGCCTGGACAGGGACATTTAAAAAGCATCCCCTGGAGAAAGGGGGGGGGGTGTTTCTGTGGTACCAGGAGGATTGGAAATCCCTGGTTGGAGGTATGATGAGCTGACATCGTGCCATACATGTCAGCTTTCTACCATAAAACACCTGTGTCCTGGAAGGTGCTGCTACTGTCTGAGTGGCGCCAGACGGGGGTTGGGCTGGCATCCTTGGGGCCTGGAGTTGTGCAGGGGGTTGCTGCTAGGAAGAGATGAATGCAGAGTTAAGGAGGCCTGGCATTCATCTCCCTCAGCCATGTCTCGGAAAATTGAATTAAAACCCATATATTTCAGTTGCTGCCTGCCTGCCTGGCTAGAAGAAGGCAAAGCAGTGAGCACCTCAGAGTAGGGAAAAGTGGGCAAGTAGACCCCCAAACCTCTTCCTCAGGGGGAAGCCAATCAAGAAGGGGTCTGGGAGGAGGCCACTCCCAGCAGTGGACCTGAGCTCCAGTCTGCCCAAAGCTTGGCAGGTAGGATGGGGATGGTGGGCTGGCTAGCTTGCAACATCAAGGTTTGCAATTTGACTTTCTGGGTGATGAGGATAGAGAAGAGGGAGAACCTGGTACTGTGGTACTGTTTTCAGAGGTGTTCCCTTTGGGAAAATCAAATTTATACCTCTTACTCAAGACAAGATAGTGTGGGAGGCCAGAAGTGAATGTGTGAGAGGAACAGGGAGCAGACAGGGCACAGACAGCCTGTGCCATCAGAGGGGTGGATTAGTCCCGGGTTGGGAAGACACATGAAAGCCATCTGCGCATTCTTGGATGGTCCTGCTGCCCTCCAAGCTCCTGTGTTCACAGGAAAGTGTGAGGTGACCCATCTTCCTGAATCCTAACATGTCTTCCATATGCTAATAAACCTTCCATGCACTGATAAATCTTCCATGCACCGATATGTCTTCCAGGAGCTCATATGTCTTCCATGCTTGGCTCAGGTAAAGTTGGGGTCAGAGTTGAACTCTCCAAAGGCTTCTGGCTTATCCAGCAACCTGGAGAGAATATGTTTGAGGGGAGTCTCCTGACTCAACTAGATTGATAGAAAAATATCTGTGGTTTGGGGGGACTTAGGGCATGCCTGGCTTGGTGGACAGTGGATTTCTATCCCACTGAACCCTTACCTGTCCCTTTGGACAGGGCATTGATAATCCCAGAGCCCTGGTCAATTAGGGTTCACTTTCCAGCCATGGGCTCTAAAGTCAAGGGAGAGCCAGTGAAGGGTTGGGCACATGCTGAAGATGGCTGGGCTTCTCCTTTTTTGTGGTGGACGCTGCCCAGACAGAGAGGACGGTGTGCTCTGGGTGCTGTGGCTCACAGAACAAACAGCAGCAAGGATGTGACCAGAGCCTGGGAAACCCAGATGACAGAACAGGGAATAAACCAGAAAGGAGAGGCAGAGCTGTGGAGTGGAGGGCCCCTCAGCAGGGAGCCTCACCATCCAGCCTTGCAGGGCAAGCTCTGGGAGATCCAGATTCCACCTTTTCACTGCTCCTTGGGCCATGTCCTGTGTGCCTACTCTCCCTGATGCTCCTTCCAGGGCATCTGCATGGTGTACAGAGCCCTGTTCTTCACTGAGTTCAAGCTGAGGCTGTTGAGGGAAGCCACTCCCAGCCTGGTTCTAGAGGGAGGCCCTGTCTGTCTGTCTGTCTCCAGCACCCCCCACCATCTCTCCCCAGGGGTCTTATGTATTCCTGAGGACTGGCTCACCTCCTCCTCTGAACAGGAGTCCTCTGACAGTCTAACCATGAGTGCTCAGTGGTGCTCACTGAGTGGAAAGGAGGAAGCAGGGACTTCCTATCCACATCTAGGGAACTGCATGCACTTTCCTGTGACCTCGGATCACCCCTGCACCATCTCTGCATTCCCTATCGGACATTGGAATCCCCAGGAGAAGGCAAATCTTACCTTTCTTTTCTCTTCCTCACTGGGGATTCCTGAGCAAGGTGACCACCGAGGACTTGGAATCTCCCCTGCCCCCCACACGGGAATCTGGCCAGTAACTCACCAAAATAGTCAAGGACAGTGCCTAGTGGCAAGACCAGAGATTGGGACGGGGAGGCAGCTGTGGGACTATTACTGTTGCCCAGTACAAGTAGGACAAACAGTATAGAGGGCCAGCAGATACCCCTATGGTCTGGGCGTGGGCCAGAGCTCCTGTGGGATGGGGTGTACTGCCTGGGGGAGGTGACAGCTCTTGGTTAGATATTGCCTCCTCCACAACTGGCTTCCCTGCCCGACCCGCTTGGTCCCCTCATCAAGCCTCAATTCACCCATTTGGACTAGGAGAATTGAGCAGGACCACAGTAATTAACCACAGTAATTTATTCAGCATCCATAGTAAGCGTAAGCCTATTATGGGATGCCGTACTATGCTTGTTTAAATCTGTCAGCATAACCCAGGGTGTAAATGTCGATGGGCGGCTCTAGCTGCTTACCCGACTCCCAGCGCCGGTACACCGCAGTCTGCATCATTTGGAGACACCATTGTCCTATAGGCACCCCACCCCTTATCTGGCCCTAGAATGCTCCGTAGGGCACCGCATTTGTGGACGTCCAGGTACCCACCCCTCCCCGGGCTGCGGGCCGAGAGGAGATGGAGGAAGGTCTGGGACTTCCTTCCCTGAGCAGCGGCGTGGGCTCCGGGGACGCGGGGTGGAGAAGCCGGAGCGCTTTCTAGCTCTGGGCCTTGGGCCGAGGGGAGGAAGAAGGCGGCGAGCCCCCGGGATGCGACACCAGCCGGAAGCTCGGCCAGGAGCGGGGGGCGGCTGTGGCCTCCGCCAGGGGTGTTCAAGCGCAGCACCCGCGGGCGCCACGCAGGTCCGCGCCGCGCCCGCCCGCCGAGGCCCGGCCCCGCCCCCGGCGCTCATTGGCCCCAGCCCACTCCCCCCCGCCTGCGGGGGCCCGCGGGGTCCGCGGGGAGCCGGGGGCCGGTCGACTCCCCCCTGCGCGGCCCGGCTCGGCGGCGGCGGAGGCGGCGCCTGTCCCGCAGGACCCAGCGCGTAGGGCGACCGCGAGGCGAGGGGCGGGCGCGGGGGCGCCTTGCTCGCCACTGGGCGAGGACTGGCGGCGCGGCGGCTCCAGACGAGCGCGGTCCCCGCGTGCGCACACGCGACCGCTGCCGCGCAGGGACGCGGACCCTGGCCTTCGGCTGGCTCACAGCGCTCGGACGCGGAGACCGCGCGGCGCGCGCCCCTCGCCTCCCGCTCCGCCAGTCCCCGCTGCCTCCGTACCCGCACCCGTCCGCTTCCCCTCCATCGGTCCCCGCGCCTCTCACCTCCCGCTCCATCGGTCCCCGCGCCCCTCGGCTCCCGCTCCATCTGTCAGTCCCCGTGCGGCGCGGGGCTCGGACTCGCTCGCTGCGAGCCCTCCCCAAAGGGTTTGCCCGGTGCCAGCCTGACGCCCCGCGGCCTCAGCCAGGCCCCGCAGCCTGCAGGTAAGCGCTGTCTCTGGCTGTTCTCGCCCCGCTCCGGGTCCTCGGCTCCGCTGGCACCTCGAACCCCTCTTCTGGCGCCGGGAGACGCGGGATCAGGCCAGTGAAGGGCAGAGCCCCGACCCCGAAATGGGTGTCTCTCCCGCAAGAGAAGTGTCCAGGGCCCCTGCCTGGGAGCTGGGGAGGGGTGGGGGGCGACCGTGCCTACAGCCCCTTGGAGTGGGGTCGGCCTAGCCCGATGCCAGGAGGGGCAGCCAAAGAACCGTCATGGCACTGGGACTGTGTGGATCCGGGAGCCCTGCCTCTCTACCCCAATCCCCTGTGCAGACTCGGACGCGGAGTTGGAAGGGTCCCTGGGGCCGGATACTGAGGGGCTTTGAGGGATGACCAGTGAGGTTCTATGCGGGAGGGATGGGGCGGGAAGCCCCCCCCCACAGAATGCACCCCTGTGGTGATCTATTTGGTCCCTGGCTTTCCTGAAGCGAGGCTGGAGTCGGATGTCTGTTCTTAGTCCCACAAGGAAACGCCTTTCCAGCCTAAACTGGAGACCCAGTACCGCAAGGAAACGCCTTCCCAGCCTAAACTGGAGACCCTGACGGCCTCCTTAAATGCCTAGGCTTCCGCAGCCATGGTGGGACTGAAGCAGGCTGAGCCCAGCCTGGATGCCTTGCCAGGAGGGGGCGTCAAAAGGGACAGAGTAGCTGGGGGTGGATGGGAACCCAGGGGAGGTGGTGGCACTTCACATGGAGGGGGAGTGGAGCTTGGAGCCCTTAATGTGCTCAGGCCCCCTCTGGACCATCCTAGAGAGGGTGGTGGGCTCTACTGATTCTTTAGACCTTTCTATGTTTTAGATCATTTTCTATATTTTAGTGAGGTGTGCTGCCAGATTCCCATTCTATCTCCCCCAGCCTCCCAGCCCTCCCAGCCAGTGACAAAAACAACACCAAGTGAGGCTGGAGGATTGGAAGGGACACTCAGGACATAGAGGCAGCTTGTTCTGGGCTGCAGCTGGCCAGGGAAAGCCAATCACCCTGAAGGGCAGGATGGAGGATGTGGACTTGGGACGTGGATGAGAAATCATTTCAGCCTGTGTATGTGGGGGTTGAGGGGCATTTACTCAGGAAACCCCACTCTTGAGTTTGGTACCTAAAGTAGGAGGGCTGTTGAAATCCTCAGCCTCAAGCCTGCTCCTCTTCTCAGTGACCTTGGGCAGGACAGGCAGAAGCCCCAGTCCAGACACAGCTGAAATTGAACATAGGAATTAGAGACAGGATAATTTGCCACCCAGTACATCAACAAGTGTGTGTGTGTGCTGGTGGGGTAGCCTTCCCTCTTACACCCTCTGTGGCAGCTCATGGGGTGAGGGGGGTGGGGGGTGTCTGGGGCAACACTGCACTCTGTGCAGTGATGGGGGAGGTGGTCTTGAGAGGAGCTGAGGGGAGCTGGAAGGTACATTGGGGATTAGCAGAGGCTAAAGTATGCCTGAGACCCTGCTGTGTTAAGGTTCGGGGCAGTGGATGCTGATCAAAGAAGTACTTCGGGACCTGTCCTTCTTCCCAGGCTCCTCTCTGCTTTGCTCCTTCTGGCAGTGTGTGTCAAATACCTGGACACACACAGTAGACATGTATAGATCAGTGCCTCTGGTGAGATGCTAGGAAGGACAGGACATGAGGCCACATGGGGGCTGTCCCTCGGTCCCAGGTTGCTGGTCTTTGACAAGCATTTCATTGAATGGGACTGTCATTGATGAAGTGACACCTTGTGCTATCTGTCAGATGACAGAATCTAGTTGTGCCCTATGTGTTCAGATTGGTGCCAAGATGGCCTTGCTCACCTGACAGGCTCATTGGGGACCATTTGGTGACAGAGCATGCGTATCTTGGGGAGGAAGCCGAGGAGGGGTACAGCCTACATAGGGGCAGACTGGGGCTTTCCTTTCTGGGAGGGCAAGGGACCTCAGGAAACCACAGTCCTTCCTGAAGTAGACAATCTGCAGCCACTGGGGCTGATGCACTGGGCATGGTGGTCTAGCTGTCTGATACAGAGGCTGTAAAATCCTCAGCAGTGTTTGTGCCGAGCTCTGGATGCCGTCAGAGGCACACAGTGACAGCCTCCCCCACAGTGACACAGAGAGGGAGTGACACACAGCTGGGAGGCACGCAGGCTTCCGGTGACACCTGCTGAGGAGCTGGGACACAATGGAGATGTACACCAGAAAGACAAGTGCCTCTTGCTCAAATCTGGGCACAACTAGGGATTCAAGGATAAGCCCAAAGTCAGTAAAAGCCTTCCCTAATGAAGGTACCAATATGTGGGGTTGAATGAAAGCAAGTATGTGTGTGTGTGTGTGTGTGTGTGTGTGTGTGTGTGCGTGCGTGCGTGTGTGTGTGTGTGTGTGTGTGTGTGAGAGAGTGTGCAGCCTTTTTCTGCAAATCCAGTCAATTTTTTAGCCTCTGTGGCCATCAGACTGCAGGGCAGTAATTTTCTTCTGCGGCTGTCACTGAGAAGCAACCACAGATGCCCATAGAGAGGTTCAGGCAGACTTTACTCATGGATGCTTGATATTTTTATTCAAGGCAATTCACATGTCCCATGAAATAAAGGGTTAAAAAATTAGCTCTCCTCTACCATTTAGAAATGGACAAGCCATTCCTGGCTGCTGTACAGTAATAGAGTTAGGAAGAGCTTGATGATTCCTGGCCTGTAAAAGTTGGGAAATAGGCTAGGAAGTCAGCGGGGGTGGGGGGTTAAGGCGTGGGATTGCGGTGTGGGGAGGGCTTGGTGCCTAAGGGCAGCCTGGATGCTTCACTCCTCACTGGATTTAGGGCTCCTGTCTCTTTGGTGTGTCTCTTCTAGTGGGGCCTATCGTTCTGTCCAGGCCAGCTTCCATTGTGTATACATGTGCTCCTGCTTGGACCTTTCTCTTCTGCTTCCCCGAGGAGAAGATTCTAGAACTTTTCCACCCTTCTCTGAGGCAATGTTTGTCCTTTATCCTTCTCTCCCTGCTTGGCGTGGTGATGGTGCGGGGGAGAGAAAGAGGATTGAGTCCTGTTCAGTTAGTAAAGTGGCAAGGTGGGAACAGAGAAGGTGATGACCTCTTCCTGCCTAGTCTTAGTGCTCCACTTTGGCTCTACTCGGAGATGGGAAGGAGTCAGTAGCCCCCAGCAGAGGGGCTGGGATAGGCACGCTCTCTCTCTCACTGGAGAGAGAGGGACAGTGCTGTCCTTGTCCCTAGTGGAGGTTTTCCCAGGTCAGAGGGACCTATGCAACCCAGGACCAGCCCAGGGGAAGGGTGCAGAGAGATCCTGAGCTCCCACAGAGGCGCTGGTGGGGGTCCTGACTATGGGGGGGGTTCACTGGGGAGTGCCTATGGGGGCTCACTGTCTTGGAACAGCTGGAGGGTCTGCAGATTCTCCCCTCCTCCAACATGGAGCTGGTGAGTCACCTCTGGCTCCATCGGCTGACTGCTGTCTGAGGATGCACCCGTCACTGCTTACTGTATGTGGGGGCATTGCTGGGCCTGCCGGTCTCACAAGGACGGAGATCTTGTCCTACCCTGTGCTGGACTTCCCTGTTGGAGGGGAGGGCATGCCGTTGCTCTGCCTGCCAAACTCCCCTCCATTTTAGGCATGGGTCACACATCCCATTCCTGTCAGGGCCTGTGCTGTGACCTGCTCCACTCTGATCTCAGTTTCCCCACCTGCCCCATTGGAGATGGTCTTTCAGGTTGATTTCAGGATATAGATGCCTACATTGATACAGACACAAGATGGAGTAGGAGGGCCACAGCAAGCCTGGGGGATGGGGGTGCCATGAGGCATCAGTGGGCTTCGAGCCAGCCTTCTTTTGAACCATGCCAAAGAATAACCATGCAAACATAGAAGCCAGATGCTCCCCGTCCAGCTCTGCTGGGTGCTTGCAGTGGGGCCTTGGGGCAGTCTCTTGGCCTGTTTTGAGCCTCAGTCTCTCTCCTTTTAGCACAAGTACAGTGTCAGGAACTATGTTGTAGGTTTTGGGAGCTAATATGCATTTATTACCTGGAAGAGTACCTGTATGTACTGAGTAGGAGTACTTAGTGAACATCCCTACTGGCAAATGCCTACCTATACTGAGTATGAATACTTAGTAAACACACCTGGCAAGTACCTGCCAGTACTTAGTAAACATACCCACTGGCAAATCAAGAAGCAGCAGCCCTACCATTCTGCTCAGGTGAGATAGTGAAACAGGTTTGATCAGGAAGGGCTGAAGTTAGAACCATAGCTCTCACTTCCTGTGGCCTTGAATTCACACATCTGAGGGACAGGAATTGCTATCCTTCCCAGTCCACAGGTAAGCCTAGAAAGGTTGAACAGTCTATCTGGGGGCTGAAGCGGAATAATCTAGCCTAGTGAAGAGTGGTTCCCACATCTAATATGCTAAATACTCAGCGATCCTCAAGGTCAACCACCCAGTGGAACCTGGATCCACAGCACAGCACAGGGATGTGGGGCAGTCGGGCCATCCATCCAAGCCCAGCACCTGCCCACACAGTGTGCTTTCTATCCCTGGCTGTGGTTTCCTGGCTCATCTCCTGATGAGGCCTTGGGCAGTGGTCGCCCAGCTCATCTCCTGACAGGGCCCTGGCTGTGGTTACCTAGCTCTTCTCCTGGTGGGGAACCTGGCACCTTGGGAGAGAACACCGAGGAGACAGCCAGGATAGAGCTGAGCAGCTGACAAGTGGGCACAGACCCAGGACACACACCTCTGAAAGCTGACCTTGGCCAGAGGAGCCAGGCGAGTGTTTGGGCGAGTGTTTTTTGGACAGGTGGTCTGTGACAGAATTGTCTGATACCAGAGACTGTGCAGGGTGGAAGGGATCAGAGCCCCCAGCTGTCCTTGGGTGCATAGGAAGCCAGTGTGGGGTACTGGAGGGCCTGTCTCCCCTCTTTGGTGTGGAGTCTGTGCAGCTGGGTGGAGGTGGACTGCAATGCAGGGGGCAGGTCAGGGCCCGCATTCCAGGCTGGCACAGCTCCTCTGGGCACATAGATGGTGTGATGGGCTGGTGGAGCTCTCTGGTAGAGCTGTGGTGGTAGATGGAGGTGAGTATCCTGCCTGTGTGCCCTCAGGTGCATTCACTGCTGCCCATGACACTGTGTGCATATGCAGTATATCTCAGATCTGTGATGTTTAGGGGTGCCTCTGCTCCCCACCCGAGTGTATGCATCATGATGTGCATCCACAGGCTGGCCAGCACGTTGGGACATGCAGAGGATAGATGTTTATCTATCCTCGGGGAAGTCTTGTGTCCCCATCATGGATGTTCGCAGTGAGTGTTTCTCTATGCATGAGGGAGATGTTCATCTCTATGGACTCACATGTATGCAAATGAGAGAGAGAGGGGGGAGAGAGAGCAAGAGAGAGGGAGAGTGAAAGACAGAATTTCAGAATGCAGAGAGCCCTCCCACCTGCTCTTGCTCCTCCTCCAGCCCTCCCTGCCTTTACTCTCTTTTGCCCCGTGGAGTCCTTTATGATCCCAACCCTCCAGATGCCACCTGGAGATTGAGAACTGGGGCAGGTAGGTAGAGGGCTCTGCATCCTTGAACACCTGGGCAGCCAGGTCACACAGTCCAGTTAGGGGCAGGCAGTGCTGGTGTCACTGGGGACCAGTGGCTTGATTATCCTATTTGACCTAAGATTGTCCAAGAGACCCAAGGAGCCCCCTGGTCTCAGAGAATGTCCACCTCCCCTAACAACTCTCCCCCCTGGCTGCTGTTCAGCCACTGCTGGGGTACCAGGACCAGGCGCTGCTCCACGAGCCCAGGATGGTGAAGGTGACTTGAGCCCTCGAGTGCCCACGGGTGCCAAGCTGGAAGAAGCCTGTCACCATCGAGGGTATTCAGGGTTCTGGGAGGGACAGTGAGACTGAAGCCCGGCTGTCCAGGAGAATGGAGCCTGTGCCCGGGCCTTCCCAGCCCTCCAGCTGTAGGAGGTGGCCAGGTGCAGTGCCCAGGCTGTCTGGAGCACTATCTTGAATGATTGTTTAGCCTTGGGCTGGGACTGTAGCTGCCCCCTTCTGTCCAGTCCTTCTGCCTTGGGCTTTGTTACTCCTTTGGGTGCTTGCTTGTTGGCAACCTGGAGAGACCAGGACCTGGAGGGAGGCAGGCCTGCTTAGGCTGAGAGCCAGGGCCCAGACTAATGGCAGGTCCAACCATTGGGCACAGATGTAAAGTCTTCTGGTCATCATGCTTAAGTTCCATGTGGCCTTCTGAACCATACTCCATGGGTTAGTAGTGCCTCAGTGTCCATCCCTTCTTGAGCAATTTAGTAATAATTCAACAACTTGGGTTGTTACTGCCCAGCAGTCCAGGTGAGATAGCATATGTGCTGTCCCCTTTGTCCTAGATGCTGTTTCATTATTTGTTTCTGTGCTGGTTTGGGCCGGGACATTGTCCCTGAACATTTTACTCAAAGCTGGAGCTCTATCACTTGAGTCATAGCTCTGTATTGCCCCTTGGCAGTTAATTGGAAGTAAGAATCTCACAGACTTCCTGCTTTGTCTGGGCCCGGGCACTGTTCCTGAGCTTTTCAACTCAAGGCTACTGCCTTAACACCATGAGCCACAACACCACTTCCCATTTTCTAGTGGTTAATTGGAGATAAGAGTCTCATAGACCTTAGTGCCTGGGCTAGCTTTGAATCATGGTCCTCAGATCTCAGCCTCCTGAGTAGCTAGGATTACAAGTGTGAGCCACCCATCATTAGGCTTGGAGGCTATTTTAAATGATGCTGCAGGAATAGCCTTACATCCTCCCATCCCCCATGGTAGTACTGGGATTTTAACACAGGGTCTCCTGCTTGCTAGGCAGGCACTCTGTCACGGAGCCACACCTCCATTCCCTTTTCATTTTAATTATTTTTCAGATAAAGTCTCTCACTGTCCACTTCAGACCCAATTGCTTTTTATTCCCCCATTATTGAGATGACAAGTAGTTGCCACCAAGCCCAGTTTATATGTTGTGATGAAATCTTGCTGTTTTTTTTTTTTTTGATGGGGCTAGACTGGGACTGTGAACCTACTGATATCTGTGTCCCCAGTAGCTGAGATGACAGGCACAGGCCACCATGCCTAGCCCCCATGCATATGCTTCTTTTTGTGTCAGAGTGAATATTTCCAGATGAGCAGTTGCTAGGGTACAGGGGTACATATTGACAATATTGGAATGAGCTGGCCCTTCTGCTGGAGTAAGCCCGCAATGCTGGCACCTACTTGTAGGTTGAGTCAGTAAAGAATTGGGCATGCAGGTCCCAGGAGGAGACTCCTGGGGGCAGGGAGCTGGTGCCAACCTAGGACTCACACCTTTCCTTTTCTGCAGCCTGTGCACGTGGAGCCCAGCTGAGGCTGCTGGGAAGCAGGGCTAGTGTCCTGGCTGAGCAGCACAATGGCTGGCATCCTGCAGGTAGCTCTGGCCACTCTCCTCCTGCTGCCTGAGGTAAGACACTGCAACCTCCCTCCAGCACTCTTTTGGATCCCAGAGTCTTTTGTGTGCTTGCAGCCATGCTAGTTCCAGCACCTCCTGGGGACCACCCTGCCTTTTTGAGTTAGAGATGTACCCGTCCTCTCGAGAGAGGCCCTCATTTTCATATCTATGGATGGCCACCCTTTCCATGGCATGCTGAGGCTCTGGTTGGGGTACAGTGGCTCTGTTAGCTTCCAGTTCTGGACTGCCAGTCCTGGACTCTGAAAGAGCACTTTGCTGTGTCTCTCCAACAAATGGGAAGTGAAGACTCCCTGCCCAGGAGCCCAGGTACCTGCCCTGCTGCTGTCCTGTGTGACTGGAAAACCCCAGGTCTTTAGGGAGCTGCCTGCATACCTGTGAGCTGCTGGGACTGGATCAGCCTGAGAGCCAGGCCTTCAGCTCCACACGTACGGGTGTTCTTGAGGGAGCCATCCTGACCCCAGAGCCTGAATCAAGTGACAGCATCAAGTGCAGTGACCATTAGAGCTGTGTGTGCTATGATGTCTCCCATTCTGAACTTGTTGGGCACGAGGGAGCTGCATAACCTGAGCTGTGCTGTCTCCACTTCTCTGAGCCCATTTCCCCTTCTCTTTAGATGAAAGGAGGCCCCTGAATGCCTTCTTCTTTTGCACCCCCAGAGGACAGTTGAGGCATGATCTCAGCTTAGCCCCTGCTTGTTGCCTGACCCTGGGAATCCCAGGCTGCCTGGGGTCAAACCCAGGCTCCAGTTCCCTAAGCCATGAGACCCAGCAAGTTCCTCTCTCTGTTGTTTCCATGTCTATAAAATGGACAATGATATAACCTATCACACACATGTACACACACGCTCGTGACATTGAGAATCGTTTCCTGCATACCAGAGTACTTCTGCTAATGTTATTGATGTGAGGGAGTGGGGTCCATCTGGCCACACCACGTTGGTAACCAAGAAGAACCCCATAGTGATTATGACAGCATGGATGCCCTGGCCCCGGCTGGACCAACTTCTCTGCCCTCTCCTCTTCCTGCATCTTCCCAACCACCCCTAGGTTTCTGCCCTGGATTTAGGAGGCTTGTGGGTGATGGCCCTGCCCACCAACCTTACTGTCCCTCCATGTGTCCCACAGGCCACTGCCATGCATTCCGACTGCATCTTCAAGAAGGAGCAAGCTGTGTGCCTAGAGAAGATCCAGAGGGCCAATCACCTGCTGGGCTTCAACGATTCCTCTCCAGGTGAGTGACATCACAGAGAAACCAGCTGTCCCCATTGTCCCTGCATGGGGGTGGCTTTCCCCAGACTCTGTTGCGCCCTTCAGCATGACAGAGGGCACTGATCTGGGGCTGTGGCATCCTGCCTCTGGACATGGCAGTCCTCTCTCCCCTGGGGGTTGGGATGCAGCTGGAGCCTGGCCTGGCCAGCAGCTGTCAGGGAGCTTGTTGAGATGCCTCCTGGGCTGGTGGCAGCTGAAGTGCAGCTGCTGTGGTGGCCGGGCTGTGAGAGCATGGGTCAGAGTCAGGCAGGACTCTTGTCTCCTCCAAGTGTCTGGGCAGAGGTCAGGGCAGAAGGCAGCAAGTCTCTTGGTCACTAGAATTGTGTGTCACAGGGCTTTTGAGGTTGAAGGGCTGAGTGCCTGTGCTGGACACAGCCACAGTCTTTGGGTATTGTCAACCTCTCCCAGGGGACCCATGACAATCGAGTCTCAGGGATGACTGAAGGATTCCCTTTAATGCTTCCCATGGTTGAGGGAGAGGTGCAGCCCCTTTGAGGCCCAGAGGCCCGAGGTAGCCTCTGCTTCCAACTTCCTAATGCTGGCAGGCCCTTGAGGCTCATGGAAGCAGTACATACCCCCTCCCCCACACCCCCAGTCTCCTCTGAGGGAACATGGAGACCTGTGGCCCTTCCTACCCCCTCCTTTGTGGCCACTGGAGGTTGGGCTCACAGGCCTGTTCTGGGACTACATGATTTCCTCGGGGCCTTCACAGCTCTTCTGAGCATCCAGTGTCTGCAGGCTTCACTGATCTGCAGCCCAGTTAGATGTAGTGGTTCAAGTTGCCTGGCCAGTGCCTCAGTGAAGACACCTGGGAGAGAGGTGCCCCAGGCAGGGATGCCTTGCCAGTCCACCCAGCACAGGGTCAGCCCTGTGGTCTCCATACAGGTCAATCCACCTACCAAGGAAACTGAGGCAGGGGCCCAGATGGGTGCAGAGCTGGAGGAAACTCATAGACTACCTGGAAATTATCTGGTGCAAGTGTCTTGTGTAGGGGATATAAAGTGAGGTGCTGGCGGGAAATGCCTGTTCGGATCACATGGCTGGGTCTGGACCTCAGGTATTTGCCTCTAAGCTTCCTTGTTCTTGAATGGCAGGACTCTGGGTAGAGCCACTGCTACCCTTATATCTAGCAGGAAAATGTGGGGTGGAGTGGGGCAGGATGGCAGGGGCTGTGTGTCCTAGCACTCCATCTGTTGAGCCCTGGGCTGAGGCAAGACAACAGTCTTACCCCATAGGTGTCTGGCTAAAGTGGAGGATGGAAAGGCAGTGTTGGCAGGAGCCATCTTCTAGTGCACTGGGGGCAGGGGTGAATCTGCCATCAGAAGGCTTGAGACATGATCTGCTGGAGAATCAGATGATATAGGATCTGATGGTCTTTTGGAGAGTCAGAGGATGCAGAAAATGATAGAGAATAAGATGATGCAGGAACTGATAGAAATTCAGATGATGCAGGAGCTGCTGGGTAGTCAGATAATGCAGGAACAGATGCTCTGGAACCTGATTCCTTGACAAGGGACTTTGAGAAGTCTGTAGTCTAGCTATCATCAAAGCTGATTAAATCAAAACCATGAGTGGCCACAACCACTGGTGTCTAAAGCCTCCAAGTGGTTCTTGTGGCTGGCTGTAGTAATAGGGCCCAGTGCAAGGCCCAGGGGATGGGTAGACACTGAGCAGCAAAAGAGAAAGGAAGATGATTCAAAGGAAGACCACTCCAGACCAGGTGCCACATCTACAAGGGGCCTGGGGTGGAACTCAGGACCCTAACAACCTGTGTCAGAGCCTGGTTCTGAGGATGTGTGTACATTTTGTGTCCACTTCCAGTGGAACTTTGGCCTGCTGGTGGGGCTGCCTTCCCTGCAGCGTCCCCAGGGCTGGCCACTTGTGAAAGCTGGATTTGGCTGGGTGTTGAAAGCCTGTGGATCACCCATTCATTCTTCTATGCAGCCTGCCTGTCCCCCAGCCCTCCTTTACTTACCAGATACACAGTGGCCAGGGTGCAGGGAGATCCAGGAAGGGACCCAGACACAGAGATGCACCTCCATTGCCCAGAGCTGCTATGGGCACCAGGAAGGTAAAGGAGAGAAGGCACTTCTTTCTAGCGGGTGTGGTGGCAGGGAACCCTGCAGCCTGGAAGAGGGCACGGGATGAGAGTTCCCCAGAGATGAGGCTGGTAATGGCCTTCCTGTAGTCTTGAGCACCCTGAGGAGAGAGAGGGCTTCATACTTTGGTGACCTGCCTGAAGAGAGAGTCTTACCCCTCTGCTCTCCCTCCCTTGGACTTGTTAGAAAGTGAGGCAGGACAGGGCCAGGGCCCAGAGCTAATCCAGCAGAAGCTGTACACACCCTGTTGGTGGGAAAGAGAAGACTCCTCAGTGATAATAGCACAATGCACAACTCAGAGTTTGTAGATGCCTATAGAAACCAATCCGACTTCCTATGAGAGAATACAGCTGGATGTGATGGCTTGGGTCTGGAATTTGAGCAGGTTCATATCAGAAAATCATGGGTTCAAGGCCAGCCCAGGAAACAAGCTCACAAGACCCAGCTAAGACAACCTTGCCCTTCCTTCCTCCCCTCCCTGCTCACACCTTTACCTCTATGCCTTTCCCCCTCCCTACCTCCCCACTCTCCTAAGCACTAGTATGGCCCCCAGAACCCTCCTTCTTCTCTGGGGATTCTTTCCAGATTGTTCCAAACAGTACTGGCCTCATTTCTGGAGATGCTGTGTACTCTAGCACAAACCTACATGAAGACAGAGAGCCCCACAGCCCACCACACTTAGGCAGCCAGGCTTATAAGCACAGCATCTCTGTGAGGTACTTAGCAACATTATTGCCCACTGCCCTGTGCACTTCTCCAGGCATTTTTCATCCACCATGATAACCCTAGGTTTTACCCTTCCAAGGCCCCACAGTTGGAGCCAGGGAGGGCTCTGGGACACAGTGTCATATCTTGAGGCTGTGATCAGTGCCTGAAACCCAGCTATCTTGAGTTCAAGTTCCATATGTGCTCATAAAGCACTGTGTCCTGTGCAGAACCTCCTCATGGCTTTGTTTCCTCATCTAGTAAACAAGAATAACAGACCCAGCCCTCTAGGTTGCTGTGGTGGTCAGATAAAGAACCAGCACTGTGCCTAGCACACAGCAAGTCTACGTCACTATTGGCAATCTGCTGTTGGCCTACTGCTGTTGTAAGGTGATGAGTAACCATGGTATTCTTGGTCTGACCCTAGTGTCAATGTGTGCAGATGACCGCATAGTTTAGTTATTTCTCCATGTGTATCTTTTGTGTGTCTCACCATAATCCTTGAAATCCAGCAAAGGTTGGTTGGAACAAGAACTGTGATGTGTTTGTGTGTGGGGGTGCTGTTTGTGGGTTGGGTTGGGGGCTTGGGAGGGAGGCTTGTGTTCTCTCAGCCTCATTGGTCCTGGGGGACCTGCTGTGGCAATGTGGGAGAGACAGGGCGGGGGGGCAGTGAGGTGAGTCGGCAGGCCGTGGGAGGTGTGCTCTCACTGAGTTCGGTTTGTAGCATCTTCTGGCTTATTTCATGGGTGTTTCTTGCAAAGGCAGTCTGGAGGTGGACTTGTGGTTTTGATTCTCACTCTAAGCCCTTGAATGCTGAGTGGGGCTTGAGCCAACCCCAGCCTGGTTTTCTCATGTGACCCAGGGAGCAGCTGAGGCCAGAGATGCCACATGGAGGCAGCCCAGCTCATACCCAGATCTGCTGCCCAGAGGGAAAGCTCCCTTTCTGCTGCAGTGCCCTGGGGGCCAGAGCAGGAGAGCTGCTGTGCGTGGGAATGGCTGCTCTGCTGGCAGCCAGTGGGCCAAGCAATCCCTAGGTACAGTCTTCTGGGCCAGCCACTTTGTTCCTGCTGCCCAGCTCAGAGCCCTGCCTGTGCAGTGCCAGGCCAGCCGATGTCTCCTCTTTGCAGGGTCATAGGCATCCACCAGCCTGGAAGCCTTCCACCTTAGGGAGCGCTGGCCAGACTGGATGCCCCCCTCTAGAGGACATGGATGAGGCCCGCCATGGCTGTACTAGGACAGAAAAGATCTTCATGTTATTATTTTCTCTCGGCTTCTGGGGCCTGTCCTGTGTGCTAAGTGCCTTGCACCATCCCCCTCCATACTCACTTGGAGGTTGGAATGGCACTCTGGGTTTGGTTTCTATCCAGCTGTCTGTTTTCTGTTGCTTGGTTGTCATAGATAAGAGCACACATCATGCTTCCGGGTGGCTTGTAAAAACACAGAATCCTGGGGCCCACCTACAAGCATCTTCATTCTTAGGCCTGGAAGGCCCTGAGCCTCGTGCATTCTGGCAGGTTCCAAGGTGTGTTGTTGGCCTGGGGTCCAGGCTTTCAGATCAGTTCACTCCCAAAGGGAAGGGCTGTGTCTTGAATTCTCCTTTACCCTCTTAACAACCTCACGGGTGGGTGGTGGGGGGGGGACCTCATTTTATGACCCAAAGAAACCTTGGCTATAAAGTGAGTTTCCATAAATTGATTCATTTTCACCTTTGAATTATATGCTTAGATTGATTGCTTGTTCTAGCAATACCGGAGCATCTCCACAGAAAGATAGTGGCTTTGTCTGTCATTCTGGTATTCCTGGTCTCAGGAGTTTTGAACATTGTGTGGAACTGGACAGAATTATCACCATGACAACCTGAGATTAGCTCCTCATCCGGTTCCAGGCGAGAGCTAATAGCTCTGCATTCCCTCTCAGGTGGGCCTGCTTAAGTGGAGCCTGTCCCTGCTACTGTCACGAATCACTGCCATCCCCTGGCTACTTTGTGTGCAAGATCTTAGGTGGGCACAGCCCAGAGAGCATGCAGTGCTAATGATGGCATAGTGCCCACCTTCTTCTGCCCACAGTGAGGCCTCTGCAGACCAAGCCAGGAAGGTTCAGGAGGGCTGGTGTAGAAGTGGGGGCAGGGAGAGGTGAAGAGGGAGGTTTGGGTGAGGAGCCAGAAATGGAGAGGGCTCTCAAGGGATCAAGACCTCTTCTGATTTTTGGCTTTCTCTGGAAGAGGTAAGGGAAGTGGGAACTTGGTGTTGGCCTCACTTGACCGTCACCCTCCTGAAGCTCATTTCTGCCTGTGGTGTTACTGGCCTGTCCTGGTTTTCCACTTGGTTTCCTTTGTCAGCCCCACTTCTAAATGTTGGCATTCTTTCTTCTGGAGTAAGGCCAGTTTTTCTCCCCCCTTTTTTTCTGTGAGCTCCACCTCTGGTTGGATGCCCAGGGCCTAAATAGAATCCCTGCAGATCATGCCTATTCCTTTTCTCCAGCTTTAACTTGAGCTCTAGGTCCTGGGTTTTTGTCCAAGTGCTTTTTGAGACAGTTGTCTCCTCTTGGCTCTTATCACTATCTCAAACCAAATAACACAGAGACAGAACTCTTGATTTCCAACTTCCCAAGCTAACCCATCATTGCTTCTCACTCAGCCATCCCTACTGTGGTAAATAGAACATCTATCCATCTACCCATCCATCCATGCTTGCATCTATCCATGCTTGCATCCATCCATTCATCCATCCATCCATCCATCCACCCACCACTCATCTATCTGTCTGTCCCTTTACCTACCCATCTTCCCACTCTCACATTCATCTAGAACCCATCCATACATCCATCCACCCACCCATCCATCCACCTACCCACCCATTTATGCATCAATCCACCCATCTACCCACCACTCACCAATCTACTTACCACCCCCACATATGCCTATTCATTTACCCCTCCTACATCCTCCCCTATCCATCCATCCATCCATCCATCCATCCATCCATCCATCCATCTAAGCTGGAAATCAGGGTGACATCTATAAGGTACCTCTCTGTCTCTGCTGTACAAGTCAGGATAGTCTAGACCATGCTTCAGGGACATGTTTGGATATGTTTGACCATATCATAGGCCAGTGTGATCAGCAGAGGAGGGAGTGGAACTTGGCTTCTCATAGTTATCCAGAGATCCAAAATGTTTCCATTTTGGAATACAGCCATGTTTGTATGTGGCCTGTGCATGTGACTTCAAGGGCACTGTGAGGGGAAATCGCGGAAGGCAGTGGATGTTTTGGAGACTAATTTTTTCATCTACTTGCTGTCGCTAAAATCTTGGACTAGAAGTTACATGTTATGGGTGAGCACTAAGCATTTCTGTTCCACCAGTTAAGCTTGTCACCAAGTCCCATCACTGGCATCTAGACTGCCCTGCATAGCTCCTGCCATTGTTCTGCATTCAGCCCTTTCGTTCTTTCTGAACCATAAAGGTCTTCTCATGTCTGCTATACATAGTAAAAGGAACTTTGAATATGCCATACGGTAAGGACCTTGAGATGGGGAGATTATCCTGGGTTAATGGGGTAGACTAACCCCTTCATATGTATCCTTAGACGTGAAAGAAACATGAGAGCCAGAGAGGGAGAGAAGTTTGCTGATGCTGAGCTACTGGTCTTGATGGAGAAAGAAGTGGCCAATAGACCCTGGAAAAGGCATAGAGAAGGCCCCCCCTTTGCTCCCCTCCAGCTTCCAGAAGAATGGCAGCTCTATGGTACCTTGATTCCAGACTAGTTAGGACCTTTCCAGGCCCCTGGCTTCCAGAAATGCATGACAATAAATTGTAGCATGTGGAAATACATTGTGTGTAAATCTCTGGTGGCAGCAAAAATCTAGCACAGCATCCAACAGCCTCTCAACATTTAGCAACACATCCTTCCATGCTTCTCCAGATGCTACGCTCAGTGAGGCCCAGACTGGGTTCTTTCCTTCACTCCTGCGTGATTCGGCAGTCAGATGGAGTCTGACACCTATTTCTTAGTGGTTTTTTTTTTTGAGTGAACAAGGGGGAAGAAAAGGAGAAGGAAAATGGTGAGAAGAGGAGGGGAGAAGGAGAAAAGATGTCTTGAGATTTCTCAGTCACAACAAAACAGAGCTATGTTGAGTCTGGCATGCAGAATTGTCGGGGATGTAGATGCTGTGTGGAAGGCAGGAAGATGAGTTTCTTCTCCAGTTAGGGAAACCCAAGGCAGTGTTGAGAGCCCACTTTTTGTCCTCCAGAGCCAGGAAGCTGTGAACTCCTGGGTCAAGGGCATGTCATAGGACCTAGGCCCTGAGTCATGGGCTTATGCTTGGTGTTTCTGCTGACCTGGCAACAGGGGCATGAGACACAGGCAGGGGAAAGGAGGAGGCACCAGAATTGTGAGGGTTGGATCATTAGGGTTTCTAGGCCATGGGGTGGAGAACTTGATGGATATTCTTAGCAAGTCCTAGGGGGCTCTTCTCTGCACTCTGGCCATGCAAACTTGGGAGTATACACAGACATCTGACCCTCCGCAAATGGGAATTGTGGCAGAGGAAACAAAGAGCACATTTCAGTCCCAGAGTGCTGGTGCAGATGTTGAGGGCTGGCCCCACCCTTCCCCTCACTGCACTCACATGAAAACTCCAGGCCTGTGTATATACGCTCTAGCACCTAGATGGTACTTGGTGCCTAACAGGCCCTTGAAAAGTTATCATTTAAGAGCATGCAACCCCTACCCTATCTTTGCCTCTGCATCCAGCCTAGGAGCCTTTCCTTCATGTATCTTGCCTGGCCCTGGATTCCTCCTTGCCCCTTAGCCCTGCTCACTGGATCTTAAGTGGCCCCTGGCCTCAGCAACATCAGCTGGCCGTGGCAGATGGCTGTGCCAGAGCCTAATATTCTGCATTACAGGAACATCTGCTGGACAGGGCTCCCGGGGCATGGGCTCAAGGCCACGCTCCACAGCCATCCCAGAGTAGGCACGGGCCACAGTGGCAAAGACAAGCTGTCGAGTGTATTTCAAGGACATGGTGTCACAGCCACCTGTGAGCTAGTGAGAGTGGTGGGCAGGAATCATCCATGGTGTCTGGAGATGCCATCTTTCATGAGCAGCATGCCATAGGCCAATGCTCCAGGCCTGAGAGATGGAGCTTTCTGTACCCAAGCTGTGAGCAGCTTCTGGTCCCATGACCTTGGCAGATTCCTGCACCCCAGATCTGAAAATCCAGTCCTCAAGACCCCTATACCTTCAGATCTGAAAATCCAGCCCTAGTAAAGATCAAGCTCTTCTTCTTCACAGCCCATGTCCAGCTAGCTACTGAGCCTGCATCTCTCTAATGCCTCTCAGTGCATCCTTCTTCCCTCTCCCTCAGCTTGACCCTGTGACATTGTGTTGGCCTCCCTCATTTCTTCCCACTTTATGTCCTTCCACAGTTCCAGCCTTGGCACACAGGCTGCTGCCTGAATGGCTTTCTCCTCCTGTCAGCTCCTCATCCAAGAGCCAGCTCTGTGCCACCTCCTGGCTCCAGGCCTTTTAGGAGGCAGGTGGGAGTGTAGAGCACAGCCTCAGGCTGGTTGTGGGCCCCCCTGTAGGTGGGAGGACCTGTTGAGGAAGAGCCAGACACACTACATGTAGAGACAGGTCAGAATGCAATGGTAAAGAGGAGCTAGGACAGGAAGATGAGGTCTTAGGCAGGGACTCTCATACTCAGGAATCTAGTTCTGACCTGGAACTTTCCTGTCTCTGGGAGTGTGGGACTGACCTGGTACTTCCTGCTCCCAGGGGCTAGGTGTGGGGCTAGGGCTGTGGAGGTAGAGAATCAGGTGAGCTCCTGGGGCATGTTATCTTCTCTCCTCTCTGAGAACTCTTTTAGGTCCATCTCTGAGTCTCCTTCAGACTGGAAATCTGGCTTTCCTTCAAGCTGTTAACTGCTAGGGTCTTGCAGCATCTGGCTTGTGAACAGTACACATACCTGGTGTGTATGTGTGCATGTGCAAAGGGTGCAGGTGTGAGTATACATGCATGGTATGTGTAGAACATATGTATAGACGTGTGGGTGCATAGGATACATACATGAAGCACATGTGGTATATGATAAGCATCCCTGTGTTCATGTATGACATACATGAGCACGAATGTGGTGCATATGGATGTATACATGGGTGGACATACATGTCATGTGCCAATGTCTGGGCATGGTATGTGTGTGCATATGGGCATGTGGTACATGTGTGTACCATGCTTGTCTCCCTGCAGGCTGCCCTGGCATGTGGGACAACATCACATGTTGGAAGCCTGCCCGTGTAGGAGAGATTGTCCTGGTCACCTGCCCTGATCTCTTTCGAATCTTCAACCCAGACCAAGGTAGGTACCTAGTGTCCCTCTGGCTTCTCTGGGCCAGCCTGAAATCAGACTTTGCCAGGCCCTGGGAGGAGCTTCTCTCTGGGGACAGGGCATATCCTGGGGATGGGACCATCCTGGGGCAGATGGCGGGGCACCTGCTGGAGGTGGGATATGGATCCCCTGCTCCAGAGCCGCATGTTCTGGAGATGAGACATGGCTTAGGCTCCTGTGAGCATTCCCATGATCCTCTGCGCTACATCCTTGGGTGTGGGTTGGTGCCAGATCTCTGATTCACCTCTGTACTCCAAGTCCCTGGTCTAGTTAGTCTACCAGATGGGAATGTGGCATGGTGGCTTCCTTCCAGAGGAAGGTTCTTTAATAGAGTGATGTTCACATGTGGATTCAGTCGAGGACTGGACTCATGTTGCATAGTTAGTCATGTTAGCTGACATTAGAGGACTCAAAGACAACAGGCACACATGTTCAGATGTCTTTGCGTGAATGAATGTGGACAGACAACTGGCACATGTGATCAGACGTCCTTGGATGAATAGGAGTATGGATGCAGGGCTATCCAAGTCCATATCCCAGATCATTTGAGGAGCTGGGCCCTTTTGGCTGGCCAGCACACTTGTTGACAAGCAAAGCATTTTTTTTCCATCACCGATGGCTGTGATGTGGCTGCAAGGGATCAGGAGAGGAGGCACTAGTGGGTTTGTTCTCCAGGGACTCCTAGATGCCCAGGAGAGGACTCAGATGCATGGTGAGCTATAGTCTGTGACTCTGGATGCTGGCTTGGTGACAGATTTGCAATGACATCTTTCTGTGAGGACTCTGGGCGGGGGGAGGCAGTTTAGCCCCTGAGGAGCTGACTTGGAGCATGTCTGCATTTGGGGTCTCCAGACACCACTGAAATGATGGGGGGAAGAGGTCCAGAGAACAATTTGGGAGCCTGTGGAGTAGGCATAGTGGCTGAGCTCCATGGTGAATGCAGGATGCTCTGTCCAAAGGCAGGAAGCATTGATAGCTCCAGACCCACTGGTGGACCATCCTATCAGAAGCACTGGGAACAAATTTACATTGACTCCAGCCTGAAGGGAAAGGGAACGGGAGGAGGAAGGGGAAAGACAGTGACAGGTGTTGAGTCTCAGGTCTCTGCCTCTGTTCTCCCATCTCAAGACCAGAGAAAGTGCTTTTGTCTCCTATGTATCCCACTTTGCTCTGCAACCCATCACTGCTACCTCCCAGACCTCCTGCCAGTTCAGAAGGTGGGTGACTTCCTAGCTCTCTCAGTCCCCGTGCATGGGGACGGAGTAATTTTGGAAGAGATTGGCAGGGAAGTACCCCCATGAATGGAGGTACTGTGGCCCAGTGGCTGCCTGTCATTCAGCCCCTTCGTAAAGCGGTCTTTTACACACTAACTTAATCACTTCTGTGTGAGCTGCTTTCATTCAGCCATTTATTTAAGATTTGTTGAGCATCTACTCTTGGTCAGATTCCCTGCCAAGATTGCTTCTTTTCAACCACAGCCACCACAAAAGACAAAATGAATTCACAGTAAAGTAAGATTTCTTTTACAGGCCTTTCTTCTGCCCCTTCTTGTACCAGTGCCAGAAATGTTATTTACACCTGGTTCCTAATGGCTCATTAAGACAGAGTCTTTAGCACCTCTGTTCACAGGTTTGACTGGAGAGCCTTGACTTCCTCCTGGAAGGGAAGGAAGGAGGGAGGGAATGTGACTTCCGATTGCTTTCTCCATTCCCAGGAAGTCAGGCAGCAGTGTTTAGCTCTGTGGGGTCTTGGAGATGCTGGAGAAGTAGGAGTTTTCTTCCTCCTTCTCTGCTTGCTTTCCTCCTCCTCCTCCTCCTCCTCCTCCTCCTCCTCCTCCTCCTCCTCCTCCTCCTCCTCCTCCTTCTCCTTTCCCTCATCCCCATTCTCCCCTTTCTCCCCCTCCTCTTTTTCCCCCTTTCCCCCCTCCTCCTGAAGACAGCTCTGTGTTCTGGAAGTGGAGGTAAGGGTTTCCTCTGGCTGGTGGGCCTATCAGGGCTCTACCCAGAATTTAGGGGTGGGTAGGGGGAGGAAGTAGTCACTAAGAACAGACCCCAATTCCAATTTCTGCTCATCTCTATGTTCTCTGTCTCTTTTTCTCTGCTGCAGTCTGGGAGACGGAAGCCTTCGGTAAGAGGAACCTTGGTGAGGATAGACCACTGTCTATTTGTCCATCCAGCAGGAGTTCAGCCTCTTGAGTCCCCAGGGTCTGGTGGGGTAGCTGGCCAGGTTCCTCAGGGGTTCGGTCCACTCCTCCTCTTCCCTTTCTCCACATCAACTTAGTCCTCCCAGCAACAGGACTCAAGAAGAGGGGACACAGCCCTTGACTTGTTGAGAGGTAGAAAGTCACCAGTACAGGGTTAGAAAATGAGTCTGTCTATTTGTAGAGTGCACATGTGTGCACACATGTAGACCTACTCTGGGTAGGAGCTCACACAGACACCAGTATCATTGGCCGAGAAGCTGGGCAGTGTGTTCAGAGAACAAGAGAACAGAGGGACCTAGTGGCATGGTGTATGGCTGAACCATGAATAAGGGCATGCTGTATGGTGGTGGTGGAAACAAGATTTTGAGTTGAGAGGAAGTGTGGGTTTGTTGCCAGAGCCCCATGGCCTTGATGTGAATGGGAATGGAGATTGGACTTGGTTAAGAGGGGTTATCCAGAGTAGTGTGGACAGGGAATAAATGGGAATGGAGGAGAGAGAGAGAGGGAGAGAGGGAGAGAGGGAGAGAGGGAGAGAGGGAGAGAGAGAGAGAGAGAGAGAGAGAGAGAGAGGGAGGGAGGGAGGGAGGGAGGGAGGGAGAGAGGGAGAGAGGGAGAGAGGGAGGGAGGAGGCAATTGGGGATAGTCTTTGGAATCCTGAGTCCCTTTGATGAAGAACAGGCTTAGAGCTGAAGTAGAGTGTTGAGCACCAAAGAAATCCCAGGCCTTGGGCCCACATAGTTCTTTGCTGTTTTCCATTCCCCCGTTCCTGCCCTCTCATCCTCCTGGTAGTGGTCATGCTAGCTCTCACTAGGGTAGGGTCGAGTTGCAGGCCATCTTGAGCATCACTCACCCTTAGCCCTAGTGAGACTGGTGCTGGGAGGCCCGGATGTCAGAGGACAAATGGCTACTTGTGGGGGGATTCCTTTGACTCAAGTCCAGCCCCTCCATACTAGGAGAAGGTTTAGTCCTCTCAGGTAAACAGAGGGCTAGGCAGCAAGCCCACTGACCAAGCATTATAATGCATGCCCCGTCAGTGTTTCTCCGATGGGTTTTGCTGGCTCTGACCCCTGAGTTCTCTCAGATGTGGGAGATGGTCTGGGCGGCTACAGGCTTCCAGGCCTTCCTTTAAGACTGTGCTCTGCCCTCATGTAGCTGTGTGCTTTCTGACAGAGCTGCAGGCTGTGTCCATGGAAAATGCACCTGAGTGCACAGGCAGAGCAACTTCAAAAAAGTTGGGTCCTTCAGAAATCCCTTGCAGACCCAAGAAAGGGGTCCCGGGATTCTGTGGCCCTTGATGATTCTGAAGCCCTACAGACAGAATGGCCCTGTTTCCTGTGCCTCAGAGCCCCATGGGCCTGCTAGCCTGCAGACGCTGGGCCTCACCACAGGCTCTAATTCAGTGGGCCTGGGTAGGGTCTGAGTGTTCCAGGAGAGGTGGGGGTCCACTCTGGGGAGTATGCCCATTTGGGGGACCACTACCCTGAAATTCTGTGCTCCTCAGAGTTGCCAGGACAAAACAGCCTCCTAGAGCCCTTCCTCCACTTCAGAGTTTTGACAGCCTGGAGATTTCTATCAGAGCAACATTCATAGAGCAGGTCTGGGAACAAAACATTTATACTTTCCTGAGCCTACACTGGGTTATAAAAAGAAAAGGAAAGGAGAAAATAAAAGAAAGGAAATGGCTTTTCTCTGTAAGACACTTAAAAAATGTTTTCAAAGCCGTGTTTCTCTCCTATTCCAGCTGGCTGGGTGGGCAGGGCAGAGGAAATGAGGGACCGGTGGGGTGGGGGTGGGGGACTCGGCCAAGGTGCCAGCTCCCAGGACTTCCGGAGGATTGGGACAGAGGTTGCCAGTGGCAGCCCCGGGGCAGATTTCCTGGAAGGAGGGCCAACCTGGCATGAAGCTGTGGGAGTGCAGCAAGCTCCTTCGTTATTCTCAGGCTTGCCTCACTTCCTGCCCTGAGAAGCAATGGGAACAAGGCTTTCCACTCCCCCAGAACCCTGATGCCTGGTAGGGTCTCTCCTCAGCTGCTTTCCCCAGGAAGTCTGTTTCTGACTCTCTTGGATGAGGGCATCTGACCTTCAGTCTTGTATCTCAACGAAGAGAGGAGAGGAGGCAGATTGGAAAGACACAGGGTCTTCCTCTCCCATCCTGTCCTGTGTCCCCTGGATCCCTTGCCTGCCTTGTGCTCTTGTCTCTTCCCTGAGCTCTTCAGAGGCAGCCTCATCATAGAGGGGACAGTTCTGTTCAGTGGCATGTGTCTAAGCCTCTCCCCAACCTGCTTTTGGCATGCATCTCTTGTTCCACTCAGTTTCCTGTGAGAAGATGAGCCTCCCTTGTATGGAGAGATGGGAAGCTCCTGGAAGCTAGTTGTCCATCAGGGGATGTCCCCCTCCCCCTTGGATATGAGGGGCTCTCCCTATGAGAGGCCCTTTGAGGGGAGAATTAACACAGCAGTCATTAGAGGCTAAAACTGTCCCTCCAACAGCAAAAAGCAGCCTGAACTTGGGGGCAGCAGTGCCTGCCTTTTACTGACTTATAGTTACCCTCTTCCCACAAAATGGGCTGAAAGTCAAAAGAAAATTAAGACACATTAGTGATAGGAAAAAGACCACAAACCCAAAAGGCTAGACTTTAAAAAACCCTGAACATGCATTTTAATAAGATTGCACTGGGTGGGTGAGTGGCGGTCTGTGCCTGACTATCAAACAGGCCAGCCACATGTCCCACAGTTTCCCAGTTACGTCCTGACTATAGTGGAGGGCTTGAGGGGTGCCAGGGGCCTAGCCTTGCTGTAGCCTTCATGGTTGTGGACTCATCCTGGAACCCAGGACCCTGGTGAGTGTCCCTGTGCTGGGGGCAGGGGTCTGCAGTCTGCATCCATGGTCAGCACAGTGGTTGGTCTGCATACTGCATGACATGCTAACCTAAAGTTTGGGAGGCCTCTGTCTCTTTCTTGGTGACTATTTGGGAATTTTCCAAAAGGGATGCAGGTAGATGTGTTGGCAGTACCAGGCTCACAACTTTGCCCTGGTTACGGGCTCAACCTGTCCCTTGCCTCTTCTACCTCCAGGTCTTAGTGAAGGCTAAGCTCCAGGTTCAGAATCATTGTTCCCTGAACCTTTGCCCCAGGCCTTCTAGCAGAGCACTTGGCTACTTGTGAAGGCATTTTGCATGTGTGTTTCAGAGCCCTGTTTGGTCAAACCCAGTGCTTTACTGGAGTTTTCCTATTGACACAGATGCAGGAGTGGTAAGCCGGAACTGCACAGAGGATGGCTGGTCCGAGCCCTTCCCACATTACTTTGATGCTTGTGGGTTTGATGACTACGAGCCTGAGACTGAGGACCAGGTAAATATCAGGTCCTGTCCTCCAGAAATGGTGGGATAGGGGAGGAAGCTCAGGAATCCAGGCAGCCATCTGGAGTTTCTGCTATATACAGGCAGTGGTCTGAAGTTCTTGCTGTATACCAAGCCAGAAAGAGTAGGATGTTTATCTACCCTACTAAGGCTGAAAAGCCCTGATGTGCCACCAACAGTGGGTTTCCCACACCTTGGCTGCTGTCTATGCACATTGGTCTTCCTATGAGCCAGGAATCAAGGGGTTCTGGAGTATCAGGGGCTTCCTGGACCTTCCCCAAGCTCAGCTGCTCTCTGTTCTCACTGATCAGCACACTTACTTTTAACACTTTCCTTCAGTACTTGTTGAGCATGTGCAGAATGCCAGAACACAGTCCCTGTGCAGAGGAGACTAAGCAGCTTCACCAGCTGCCAGTAGGATGGGAGGCAGGTCCGAGGGAGGAGGAGCTGGGCCTGGAGACAGGAAGGCCTGGCTTGGAGGCAGGGCGTGGGTTCTGGGGGGGGCCCATGGCAGTCCCCATGTGGAGGCTGGTGGCTGTGGCAGGCCCTGCACGGAGCCCGTGTCCTTCTGTGTTCCCTAGGACTATTACTACCTATCGGTGAAGGCCCTCTACACTGTTGGCTACAGCACCTCCCTCGTCACCCTCACAACTGCCATGGTCATCTTGTGCCGTTTCCGGTGAGACCCTCTTTTCCCCCACCCCTGCACACTGTAGCAGGTATGCTCAGAACCCATCCCCAGTGTCAACCCTTGGAAGCCCTCCTGACCTCTAGCAGGGTAGGTGGAACCTTGACTCCTGTGAGGGCAACTGACCTATCCAGGGTCACACAGCCAGGTCACACAGGAGGCTGGGCAGGACACCTGCCTTGCTTGCCTTGATCTTCCTGGTCTAGACAGAGGCTGCAGAAGGGAGTCTACAGAAGGGGATGGGTTGGTCAAGGTGGGTACTGCACTGAGATGAGCCATGAGTGGACTCCAGGCATCCCCCACGTAGAGGGTGTGGAGGCTATGGGCTTGAGGATTCGAGGGGGGCTGCAGAGGCTTGGAGCTCAAGTCTCCTTCCTGCCTGGCTGTCGCCTAGGAAGCTGCATTGCACCAGGAACTTCATCCACATGAACCTGTTTGTGTCCTTCATGCTGAGGGCCATCTCTGTCTTCATCAAAGACTGGATCCTGTACGCCGAGCAGGACAGTAACCACTGCTTCATCTCCACTGTGAGTGAGCCTGGGACCTTGGAGATGATGCCAGGCAGGCCCTCTACCCCTGGGACTCCTGCCTTCCATCCCCCAGCAGCGCCAGTCTCTCTGCATGTGAAAGTGCTGTTCCAATGATGGAGAAAGCCTGAGAGAGCTCGGGCAGTCGTTAGTAGTCCACAGGTGATGTCACCCCAGACACATTTCTTCCCTTATACCTAGGCTTGCACTGGGGGCACATTCCAGGAAGGTGAGACAGGGATTCAAGGAGGAAACTGAGGCTCAAAAGGCTTTTGCCTGACCCCTAGTTTTAGCCAGCTCTGTGGCCCTTATCATTGTCTGTGGTCTTTTCCACACCTCCCTGTCATTCACTGGCCACTGAATGTATTCTTTTCCACAGAGCAGTGTGGATTCTGGGGTCTGGCTGGGAAGGTATACTTGGAATCCCTCTGAGAAGACATTTTGGGGGCTATGTCCCCTCTACCTGTGAGGAATCCAGCCCTTCATTTTACAAGAAGCCTTTGGTAGGGGGTCTCAGCTGCTCTGTTCCTACATCCCTGTTCTGGTGTGGCAGAAGGGCTCTGTGACCTTTGTCTGCCCTCTAGTGCTTGTCTGTTTACCTGCCCGAGAAACTCCAATTCACAGGATGCTGTAGAATCAGGTCTGCCACCCAGAAGCACTGAATCCTCAGGTACTTATGGTGTTTGAGCCAGTGAAGGGCTCCAGGCCTCACCTCTGTCCTGAGAGGCCAGATTGCCTGGGTTTGCGTGGCGACAGGGAAGAGCTCACCCCTCCTGCTCTGCTGTCCTGCAGGTGGCCTGTAAGGCTGTCATGGTTTTCTTTCACTACTGCGTGGTTTCCAACTATTTCTGGCTGTTCATTGAGGGGCTGTACCTTTTCACACTGCTGGTGGAGACCTTCTTCCCAGAGAGAAGATACTTCTACTGGTATACCATCATTGGCTGGGGTAAGTCACCACTGTCTGGCATGGGCTCCGGCCTGAGGCCCAGTTGTGGCCTTGGATCTGGCTTCAGGTGGCGCCAGCTAAGGAGGGAACCCCTTTTGTTTCACTGCCCATGGGGGTCCCCTGTCTGAGGGAGAAGTTGTATCCTAGAAACACTGCCAAGCAACGAGGCAGCCTGAGTCCTGTCCCCAGCTGCGAAGGGGAGGTACACACAGAATGCCTGGGTGTGAGGGGCAGCGAGGGCCCTAGGAACTCCCAGTGCTGGGGACAGAGACCTCTGTTCCCATGATACCCTTCACTTGTCTTCTCAGGAACCCCTACTGTGTGTGTGACGGTGTGGGCCACTCTGAGGTTCTACTTGGATGACACGGGGTGAGTATAACCCTGGGTTAGGGCCAGAGTGAAGCAGGTCCTTCCCCAGTTCCTCCATGGTGTCTGACTTCACAGGAGCTATCCTGCTACCCCTCTAGCCCCAGGTCTACACAGAAGCTCTGTCCTGGCACCAGCTGAGTACTGGCCCCATGAGTGTCTCAGGCATCTCGGCAGAGAAGCCAGCAAGGCGATAAACAACATTTCTGAGCTGTCTCTGTCTAGGCTGCTGAGCGAATCTGTTTTCCTCCTGGGCAATGGGGAGCAATGTTATGGGTGAGGCCTCATCCAAAGGACCTCTGGTCCACAGGGGAGACATGGGGTCCACTGAGAACCCCACTTTTTCATGGGGAACAGAGGAAAGGGCCAGGACCAGATGAAAGGCAGTACATCCAGGGCCTGGTCTCTGCAGTGCACAGAGCTCTCCTACAAAAGCCAGTCCCTCTTGGGGAGCTGGGCAGAGGACGGGATAGACCCCAGCTAGCTGAGCAGTGTTCTGAAGGTACCTGGGCTGATCCCTGAACATGTCTCTCTTCTCTCTGTCCATCTTTCAGCTGCTGGGATATGAATGATAGCACAGCTCTGTGGTGGGTGATCAAAGGCCCTGTGGTTGGCTCTATCATGGTGAGTGTCCTTGGGGCAAGGAGGAGGGTGAGAAATGAACCTGGGCAGAAGAGCAGGGAAGGAGGGAACGACAATGGTCAACACAGACCAGCTTCCTTCTCCTCTTGTAACACAGCATTCTGCAACATGGGTAGACAGGATGTTCAGCTCTTCCCTACAGGGGGCATAGGTACTACTTGTATGATTTTTCAGATAGAATCTTAGACTTTAAATCCAGAACCAGCTTTGGATGGTGATTCTCTATCAACTGCCTAGCTGGGCTTATAAGCACCCAGCTTGCTTTCTGAAATAGAGCCTGGCTAACTTTAGCTGGGGCTCCCTCCCCATCCCTACTTCCTGTGATGGTGGAATTAATAGAGGCATACACTTCCTCACTGAATGCCTTTGGGCGTTTTTAAGCTTTCTTCCTTGTTCTTGTTAGGTTTACATCTAGGATGTCTACCAGTTTGAGTTTGTATAGTGTCTAAGAACATTTTTTTTTTGCCATTCCCAGGGCTTAAACTTGGCCTGGGTGCTGTCCTTGGGCTTTCTCCAGACTAGTTCTCTACCACTTGAGCCACAGTACCACTTCTGGCTTTTTCTGTGTATGTGGTACCAGTAATCGAACCCAGGGCTTTGTGCATGCTAGATGAGCACTCTATCACTAGAGTAGGCATGTTCCTAGCTCTCTGAGGTCATTCTTTCATTGTATTTTCTGATGGGTTACTGCCAATATTTAGGTAAATTATTGGCCTTTGCTTTTGGTTCTTTGCTTAAGTATGTTTCCAAACTTTATTTGTTCTTACCTCTTTTTAATGTGCTTCACACGGGATTTCTGTGCAGAAAATTATATAATCCTTAAATAAAAAACAGTTTTTGCCCTTCCTTTCCAACATTTGTCCCTCTTGTTCCTGTTTTGACTTTGGTGTTTGGCAGTTACTCTGCACTGAATTAGGAAAGTCTCTTTTCCTGGCTGGTTTTAGTATTCCCCTTTCCCCCACCCCCCAGACATGGGCTTGAACTCAGAGCGTGGGTGCTATCCCCTGAGCTTTTGTGGTAAAGGCTAGCATTCTTCCTCTTGAGCCACACAGTTTCACTTCCACACTTCCAGCTTTTTGCTGGATAGTTTGAGATAAGTCTCGTGGACTTTTCTTGCCTGGGCTGCCTTTGAACCTGTGTCCTTAGCTATTCAGACTTCTGAATAGCTAGAATAAGGCATGAACCACTGTTGCTTGACTGTGGGTTTTTTGTTTGTTTGTTTTAAAGTCAAGCGGAAGTACTGACTTTTATCAGTTGTGTTGTGGATATACTTACTAATGTGGTCATGCTTTTAGTGATCAACGTTTCTGGCCTTTTCTGTATATGTGGTCTAGAGAAATCAAACCCAGGGCTTTGTGCATGCTAGGCAAGCATGCTGCCACTAGGCCACACTCATGGTTTGTGTGTGTTATGCTTGTCTGGTTTTTATTTACTTTATTTTTATCTTTAATTTATTTTTATTTTTTTTTGAGACAGTGTGTAACCCAGGCCCAGTCCTGGAACTCAAGATCCTCCTCATTCTGGGATTATGGGTGTGCAGTGCCATACCAGGCTTTTCTTGTTGTTTACTGTTTGGTTTTTGGTAGCTGGATTTTGTTACTCTGCTCTGAAATGATTAAGCAGCATGTAAATTGCATTTTTAACTTTTGAAGTTCATAAAATGATCCTGGCCTGATGCCTACCAATACATATATCTTTGAGTACTTTCAACATTTCTGAGGTTGTTGCTCCACTGAGTTTTTTGATCAACTCCATATTCTCTTATGAGATAAAATGTATCTCTTGTCCTCTCCCTCACCCCTAAATTTGTTGAATCGTGTTTTCTCACTTTGGATTGAGAAGCACTTGCTGAGCTAATTGCAGACTTGTAGCAGTGAACAAAGAGGTACAAAGGAAGAAATATGTGTCACCTTTCTGATTGGTCTATAGAAGCCAAGGAATGAAACAAACATTAAATATTTTCATGGTGCAGAGCTCTTATTTGGTCCAATTTCTTTCTTAGGACATTTTACCTGTGTTCATTTCCTTCCTTGTATATGTTACATTTGAGATATCTTCCCTGGCTTTGTTATTTTCCGGCAGCTATTATTTTTTAGTTAGATTGGCTTTGGGTTCTCATCTTTTTCTCTAAGGACAGCTTTGGCTACACCCCAAAGCATCCCTGCGTAGTCTTGTGTTGTTCCTTGTTTTGTTTCTATTTATTTGCTCCCAGCCTCCGCCTCTCCTGCTCTACACACAGCTTCCCACTTTGTTGAGAAAGCCTTTGTGTCAGATCTCTGGAGCAGGCAAGTGCTGCAGCATGCAATTAGCAAAGCCTCTGCCTGTCCCTGCTGCCTCCCCACATGTCGTGACTCTGATTCTGGACTTCCTTTCTGTTTTTATTAGACCAGGTCTAGTTATGTAGCTCAAGTTTGCCTTAAATTCATGTTCCTCCTCCATGCAGCTTCCCAAGCTTCCAAGTGCCGGGATTCAGGCATTTGTGCCCATGCTCAGATGAATTTGGAGAAGGTGTTCCAGAGGTGGGCAGTCACCTCTGAGGTTGCCTCTTCTTCTCTTTCAAGTTCTGTTTTTTTCCATCACCCCAATCCCACTTTCTTTCTCTTTCCAGAAATTGCTCGTTTGCCTGGCTCATGCATGACAGTCTTTGTACTCCTGGGGACCTCAGTTCCTCCACTTCCATGGCTCTGGGGTTGGGCATATGAAGGTTCTCCTGCTGCCATCTTGAATTAGAAATCTGGGTGGGATCTGAGGGTCCTGGTAGATAGTTTTCAGTCCAAGTCTTGCCCATAGTCATTTCCACCTGCTGCTCTTTGTTCCACAGATTAATTTTGTGCTGTTCATTGGCATCATCGTCATCCTCGTACAGAAACTTCAGTCTCCAGACATGGGTGGCAATGAATCCAGCATCTACTTGTAAGTACCACCGTGTGGAAGCCATTTCTGACTGCCACGTGGGCCCCACACTAGGCTCTCAGGCAGGGTGAGGTGTGGGCCTTGCTGACTGGGTCAGCTAGCTTCCTGATTAAAGTGCCTCTAAAATAGAACTGCTCTTCCCAGACCCTCCCAAAGTACAGCCAATCTAGAAGCTTTTCATCTATTACATGGAAGGGGAATGACAGAAAGAGATGCCAGAGCCTGCATGACTCTAGAAAAATTAAGGTGGAAAATATCATAGTCCCCAGGGTAGCTAGGGACTTGGTTGTTTGGAGATGGGTTTCCTTGGGGATACTGGTTCTGTGGAAAATTCGTGAACACCATTGGGTACAAGGATGCCTGACAGCTCTTCCTCTCCATCCATCATGTAGATACCCATCAGGGCTACTGACCCATCAATTGGGTGGGTGTCCTCAAAGGGGTAACCTGGAAGGGAATTCATTCTCTCTGTCACCTTCCCTTAGGCCAGCTCTACCTCTGTGTCTTTCTGGTCCCCCTTTCTCAGCCCCTTCCTCCTCAGGCTGAGGTATATCTGCTTCATTTGTAGATATTGGGTTTGGGGACATCTCTTACCAGAAGGCTTTCTCTATATCTACAGACATTTGATTCACAAATAGCATGTTTGGAGTTGGCTTTAGCAACTTGTCCCTTTAAGCTATGCCCCTCAGTTTTCATCCTGAAATCAGACTGAGCACCTCCCCTCATGTTGCTGGTCTCCAGAACTGGAGCCTGCCCCTCACCTTTCTGGCCTCCAGAACTTGACCATGCTCAGCCAAAGTTGTGGGACTATTTCAGATGCTGAGGAGGAAGGCTAGTGGCTCTATGTGGCTAGTTGGAGGCCTAGCAAGGCAGTTCTTGCAGCTTGACAGGAGCTGTGGGATTGTTGCAGAATACTTAGTGCCTGGTTCTGTCTTCATCAGACATCCCAACTTTGTGTTGGACACCTTGATATCTGTCTAGGAAGAATGAGTTGGGTGGCAGTGAGGTCCTGGCAGAGCCCTCCCTAGCACCCTAACCATTGTCCAGGGATAGATGAGAGGAGGGCAAATCATTCAGGGATGAAGACCTAGGTTCTTCCCTGGGCTTCTTGGGGAACCTTGGGGGAGCCTGACTGGGCAGCCTGGATGCCTCTCTGATCCCCAGGGGCTGGGAGTGGCTAGTGGTGTGGAGCAGTTAGTCTACCATCTGGTAGCTTATCACATTTTCTCTGCCTTTGCAGTCATTATAATACATTGGAAATGATAGACTTTTTAAATCTTAATTTACTGTCCATTTTCCCAAGCTTTTGTAAGTTTTTACCATCCCTCACTTTTGTATGTCTATTCCATAGTAGGAAATTGTTACATTAATGGAAAGCAGGATGCGCTGGTTGGGCCAGCCCTCTGTTACTATCTGCCTTGACCTACATAGATCGTCTCTTCCTACATCTCAGGGAATCACAAAAGTGGGCCCTGCTCTCTCCTCAGTTTACTACCCAGTGTATGAACCCATATCTTTGTATCAGCCTCAGTTTCTCCTGTTGATTTTGACCTCACTTCTTCACTGACAGTCACCCCTGGTATTTGGTCCTGGGGGAAGACTGGAACTCTGGAATTCTCCCAGCTTCAGTCTCCCCTTCTTGGGAGGGTTTGCTTCTTCTTCTGAAGACCCCAGGGCCTCTTCTCTGGCTGGAGGCCTCTACCTCCCTCCCCACTCCTCAGCATGAGCAGGGACACACATATAGGGACTCAGCCTTGGTCAAAACAAAGCTGGTCATATTTAGTCAGCTTGAACATCTTGTTTGGGGTAGTGTAGAAATACCTTACAAGCTGACCAAGTCCTTTATGTAGAGAAAGCCAAATGTCTGCTGCTCTCAATCTCCAGAGATGAGAAAAATTCAGATTCATAGGTATATTAGCAAGGTGGAGGTTGAGGATAAGGGACCTGCTTGACTCGTTGAATTCAGCCACATGTCTGCGTGTTCCCAGGGACTGGGAGACCCCTATTGGCAAGTGTGAGGTTAGTCCAGTGAGGCGTTATGAGATAGAACCCCATTTTATAGCTTGGGAGTTTCTTTTAAGGAAGTACCATGAGTCCTGTAGAAGGGAGGGAGCCACAGCTGTGGTGTGGGCACGTGCCATGTGCCGTGTGCCCAGACTTGACCACAGCTGCCTCACTGGCCTCAAGTTCTCCATGCTGGAAGCTGGGGCTGATATAGCACATGATATAGGCCTGGTGGCCTTCTGCCCTGTGAGAAAGTGCTGAAGCCCTACTACAGCCTCCAGCCCCAAGGAGGGAGGGTCACATCTGCATGGGGAGGAGGGCAGAGCCTGGCGGTGGGAGGCTGGAGATGACAGGTGTGGTGGGAATGGGGAACCCCAGGGCCATGCCTGGGCTCCCAGGGTGTCCCACAACAGCTCTCTGGTTTTTTCCTCTGTTTCCAGAACAAACTTAAGCCTGGGAGTCCCCAAGAAAGCCAGAGAGGACCCCCTGCCTGTGCCCTCAGACCAGCATTCACTCCCTTTCCTGTAGGTTGGTTCCAGCTGCTCAGATGATAAGGGCTTGTCTTCCATAGATCACCATGCCTCAGAAGGACCCACTGGGGTGTTGGGCTCTGCAGGGGCCAGCGGTACCCAGCTCACCCCCATCTCGCCTGCCTGACACTCCTGGTAGAATGACTGGCCAGCTGTGGGCTCAGGGGCTGTATCAGAGCTCAGGGAGACTTGGACATGGGCAGAAGTTAGTAGGGAGCCTTCAGCCTGGGGCAGCAGGGCCGGTTCTTGAGTCAGAGCAGGGCAGGGAAGAGCAGGGTGTGCCACCCGCTGCCTGAGCTCAGATCAAGGTTTTCCTGTGCACTGCCACGAGGGCCTCTGGTTCTGAAATGGGAGGATGAGGTTTCTAGGTATGGAGCTGGGCAGGAGGAGCCTCAGCCTCACCTTGCAGACCTGGTCGTCCCTGGCTGGCTCTCATTGGAAGACAGACACTGGCAGCCACTTCTTGAGCCTGGAAAGTTAAGCTGCAGGGGAATGGAGCCAAAGTCTCTGCTCACAGCTCAGCCATCCATCTTCCATCTTCTACTGTACCTGCCACAGGCCATCCCTGCAGATCGTCACCCTCATTTTTGCAGATGGAGATACTGAGACCTAGCACAGGGCAATGACATCACCTAAGATTGCATAGCAAGCCAGTGGCCCGGCACCCCCTGGTCAGAGAGCACAGGGCTGCTACTGGTCCAGACTCCTGGGGATGTGTGTGTGTGAGGGGGTGGGCAGGGAAGCTCACAGGATCTGTGGAGCTGTGCTGCTGGTAGAGTGCCAGAGCTCCAGAGAGCACTTCCTGGGGATGGGCGGGGTCTCTGGGATGCATAGCATCCTATCTCCTGGGGCTCCTAGTGGGGGTTATACTCTGTGGACCACCATTTCAGCCATGTGTAGCTCTCAGGACCAGAACTGAAGGTGGTGCTGTGTGCCAAGGGCTTCCACTGGCCTCTGAGCTGCTGGGTGTGTCTGGCTGCACAAGTATTCATGGCATTTGGTCACTATAGAAACCTTGCACTGGATCCCTGGGGACAGATGGGAGTGGCAAGACTCAGCATGGATTCGACCTTCCTGTGACACATAGCACAGTTGTCCCAGAGCTGGGCCTGGAAGCCAAGGCTCCCTGATATGCAGAGAGAGGCTCCAAGGAGAGTAGGGGGCTCCTGCCTTCTGATTCAGATTGCTTTTCAGGCAGCTGAGCCCGACTCCTTGTCTGGGGTTCTTGTCCTCCCTCAGAGCCAGCTCAGAGCTGACCTCTGCAGCCCCAGGCCCCTCTCTTCCTGTGGATGGACCTCCTCTCCCTCTCCCTAATTGTCCTGAGACTCTTGCATCTGGGTCTTTCTCACGCTCCTGAGTTCCTGGCTCTGCTACTTTGCCACCCGCTGGTTGATTGCTTTGCAGCTTGTCCCTTGCGGTTATGATTATAGTCACGGGAGGCCTGGGGAGTGGTGGTGGTGTTGCGGGGGCTGCTTCTCTTCTTCCCCCAGATTCAGTTTTCCTGAGAAAACTGAGCAGTTTACCTGCTCCCCCTGCCCACCCATCCCAGCACACTTGTCTCTTATGGGTCTTACAAACACTTCCAAGAAATCATTTACCAAGTCAGAGGCACCTGTGTTTACTGTAGAACCACCTCAAGTCCAGGAAGGGCAGGCACACTTTGGAGCTCAAGAAAAGACAAGGAATCTCAGAGGATACAGAGTTCAGTCTGAGTATTGCATGCCGTACAGGCCACAAGCACAGACTTGTGCCCTCGTGTTCATCATCCATCCAGCTGAAGCTGAAGAGTCACTGGCCACCCCTTCAAATGTGGGATGGAGATGATGGACTAATCAGCCATTCCCATAAACCCAACCACGTTCTTTTAATCACTGAGTGAAGCATCCTTAGTTGCTTCTGTCTCTGTATACATTCAAAAAAGGCTTTTTGGCTCGATGCCTAAATTCAAGCCTGTAACCTTAGCTTCTTAAAGAGGCTAACATCTGGAAGATCACAGTCCAAAGTAAGCCTGGGCAGAAATTCTTAGAGACTCCATCTCCAACAGAAAGCTAGCTGGAGGCTTGGCTTAAGTCGTACAGTAGCCTAGCCAGCAAGCTGAGCAAGTGTGAAGTCTGATTTCAAACTCCAGTATTTATTGGGAACACATGAAAATTTCTCAGGGGTGTGCATACTTCATAACAGCTTCGTGAGCCTGACTCCTGAGGCAGCCCTTCTGGGAGGTGGTTTTGGGGGAAGGGGGTCAATTAAAGTGCAGATCCTGAGCCAGCAGATTGGCTGGTCACAGTAGCGGTTGGGTTTTCAGTTTCTTTGAAATTCTCAGGGGGGTCCACTCACAATATCAGATCACACCTTGAATTTCTCCTCTGCACAATGGGCCTATTGTTCCCACCCTGTGGTGGTGTGCACTGAGAGGACAGAAGCCTGGAGAGGCATCAACGTGTCCTATTTGACAGTGGGCCACAGGAATTTATCAGTTCACTGGCTCATTCAGGAACCTCAGCACCTGCTAAGTGGTGCCCACGTGGGCTATGGGTGAGTAACTTATTGTGTAAGATGCCACAGCCATCTCTGAAAGGAAAAGAAGTGTCTGTGACTCATTCCAGCTCAAGCTTGCGCAGGATCAGAAAGGGCCAGTGAGGTGGAGTTGTGGCCAGAGGCCTCAGAGCATTTCACTGCCCACGAGAACCTGGAGTTAGGCCAGCCAATTCCTTAGGGCAAGGTTTCTGCAGACCCCAGAATCTCAGGGGTCTTCAGCCCCTGCTCAGTGATCTTTTTAGAATCCCTGCCTAGTTCCGTCTGATGTCATTCTCCATGATAGCAGTGTCCTGCATCTATGTGGCCAGTATGGTCACCCATTGTCTCAGGTGTCTATGGAGCTCTGAAGTTGTGGCTGGAACAAATAAGGAAGTGGGCTCTTTGAAGATTCAGATTAACCAATGTTAATTCAAATAGGCAAATAATATAGAGAATTGTTTGTCACAGCCCACTCAAGCTGACCTTGAGTGAAGGGGAGGTTTGGGCTGGAGGAGAGAAGGGGAAGGGGATACCAGAGGACACTAGGGGAACTTTACCACCCAGGCCAGGACTGGTCAGTGCTTCTGGTACTGAGTGATAGGTGTTTCCAGCTGCTCTGGCAGGTGACTCTGCGCTTGAGGCTGGCTCATTGCCTGGGCCCGGCCTGGGCCTGTCTAGAATCCACACCCACGGGTGGTGGTGCTGTGAGCACTCATGTGTGCACATAGAGCTGTGCGCACACGTGTACATGTAAAGGTATGCATTTCTTTGGATCTTGTCTTGGCCCTTAGCTTCCTTGCTTCCTACATTACTGTCCCGGCCCTCTCTTCATCCCTTCAGCTTTTCTACCCACCCTGGGTCTCCCCAAATCCCTCCTTGGTTTTGTTTTTGCCCAATGGCCCAGCTGACAGAACTGCTAATCTTGTCACACCCAGCAGCTGCGTGCAGAAATGCTACTGCAAGCCACAGCGGGCTCAGCAGCACTCTTGCAAGATGTCAGAACTGTCCACCATTACTCTGTAAGTGTGTGTGGCCATGGCTGTGGCCGGGAGTTGTGGCCGGGAGGGGGACGCATGCTGCTGCTGCCTCAAGCTTGCGTCCTGCCAGGCTGGGAGCATGGAGGCTGCTCTGCCTCCGAGCCCGCCCTGCCCCGCTGTTGCATGTGGATGTTGTGCGTCTTGTGAGTCCTCTGCAGTCTTGTGGGAGGATGGGCAGAGTTGGGATGAGCATTGGCCCTGCAGGAGCCTCTGGGCCCTGGCCGGGCCAACAGGAAGCAGAGGTGGGATGTTTGCTGCCTCTCAAGTGGCTTTCCCAGATTCCGTGCTTCCCTGGACTTCAGTTTTTTTTTGGCTACAAACTAGTTCTCAGAACTTGAATCCGTAGAAGCCCCTCCTCCCCCCTGTAGAAGTCAGGGGCCTCCCTCCTTCCCCCTGCAGAGGGCAGGGGCCATCCTCCCTTCCCCACTTCAGTGGGCAAAGACCTCCCCAGCACAGAGAACACTTTGTGTAGGACTCTGCCAGGGTCCTACGAGGTGGGCCTTTGTCTCCATCTTTTACAGGTGAGGTGAAGAGACTAACCCAAGGCCACGTGACTGGCAGGATTTGAGGCTAGGTTCCTAAACCCCATGCTCCAGGTCATCTCTGACCAGGGTATCCTTCCACCTGATTCCCACCTGACAGGGCCCACTATAATTGGGCAGCCTGCATCAGTGGAAGCTCTTTGTGGCATTTTAAGACTAGTGCTGGCTTCTGATGGAAGGGAGATAAGGCTGAATTCCTGTGTCACTTCCTCTGGACCAAGCAGACCAAGTGTGAGGCTCACAGTCTCTGTTCCCATATGCTGGGATCCCCAGCTGGCCTCCCTGCCTGTGCAGTGTCACTGTGTGGTGTCTTCTGGGTGCTCAGAAGCATCCCATGGGCCACACTGTGGGGTACCTGGGTGCCCTCATATCCTGCCTCCTGGGCGGAGAGCAGAGCTGTGTCTGCAAAGCCCTCGTTTCACCCTCTGAACCTGACCTAACATCCCTGAGGATGCTGGAGAGGCCTGGATTTTCATTGCTAGGGTCCTCTTCAGATCACAAGAACAAGGACCCAGATCTGAAAGAGCAAAGGGTGGGACGGGAACTCAGACAGTCCTAGGGTCATACCCCTTCCTGAGTGCCTCCTCTGCAAGCTTCTGCTTTAAAGTCAGCCTTTAAGCCAGACCTGCAGAGCACCCGGCGCCCAGACGCCATCATTTCCAGCTCTTCCCCTCTGCTCTTCCAACTCTCCTTCTGTCCACAGATCCTCTCCTGTCTTCTGTGCTTGGCCCTGGTACACAGAGGTCCAGGTGCCCAGGTGCCTAGAAGATGTTTTGTTATAAGGATTGCTGACTGTCTGACTTGTGTGATCTACTGACTCCTCCATGGTGTCTGCCCTGTGCCTGGCTGTGCTGGCCACAGGCCTTTAGGGCCTCAGCAGGAAGGGCAGGGGAGAAGAAGGCCAGAAGCACAGGCAGCACAGAAGCACAGGCTGCACGGAGGGTTGCAAGAGGGCCCCCAGCAGGGACTGCTCACAACCTGTTGGGACCAGTAGGGCCTATTGTGAGCAGAGAAGCGGCAGGGGTGGCCAGCCCTCAGGACCTCCTTCTGGGCTGAGCCTCCTGCTGAAGACCTCCTTCCCTTTCTGTTTCTTCCTCCTCCTTTTCTCAAAAGCCAGGACACTGAGTACCATGCCACCTGGGCACACTAGGGAGTGTTACTGACTCCAAGGTTTTGACTTTTCTGGAGATCTAGAGCCCCACACTTATAGAATGTTCTCCCATAGGGGGACTTGGTGGGAGAGGCACATGGTATAATTGTCCCCAATCAAATGGCCTTCAGTGACCCACCATCCACTGCCAAGGGCTATACTATGCCAGCAGTGGGTGAGACTGGTGGTTTAGAGGAGGCAGGCTGGATACAGCTGAGAGGCGGTGTCAGCAGTGCAGGATATAGCTGAGGGGCTGGCTATGTCTGCAGTGCAGTGCAGGGCACAGCCATGGGGTCATGTCTGCAGTGCCAGGCTGGATCATTCTGAAAGGCCCACAGGGAGCCAGTATGCTAGGGTAGGTGATGACAGCTGCTTTGGGAAGCCCAGGGAGTACTCACTCTCTGCAGACAAGGCCCAGAACACACATTCTCCATAGGTTTTTACTGTGGCTTCTTTGCTCTGAACTCTTAGCACAGGGTTGTATCTCACTCTTGGCAGCCTGGGGAACGTGAGAGAATGGCCTCAGTTAGCCTGGTGGGCTCCCTGGTAGAGCAAACGCCTTCTCTTCCTTTGGCCAGGTTCCTGGGCAGCAGCTTCACCTGTCCAGGTAGAGGAAGGCCATGTCCAGAGACAGTCCTACCCAAAGCCCTTCCCGAATCCTTCTCTGAAGCACATCCATGTTCTTTCCTTGTCACCAACACAGGCCATCATTGGCAACCGGTGTCCCCAGCCAGCACTTGGCTCAGAAATATCTCTGATTCGGGCTCTCAGAGCATTCATTACAGAGCCTCCTTCCAGAGTGAGAACTTTGCTTGGCCTGGAGACTCCAGCCCCCTCCCCCCCCCCGCCCCCGCGGGCTGTCCCTGTGAATTCTGCACACTGTCCAAGGGGCCTTATTGATCCTGTGTATATTTCTGTGTATGGCTCTGCAGGACACTGGTGGGGCTCTGCAGACTGGCCCAAACAGTCCCTGAAGTCTTGCTGTGGCCAGTGACCTCTGTGGTCAGTGAATTGCTCTTCAAAGCAGATCACTGAGCAGATCCAGGAATGGGAACTAGGGGAGTGTTGGGCTCTCTGTCCTCCACACCTTTGGTTCCCAGTTCAAGCAGCCCCTGGAGCAGATGTCTTGCTTTCTTCTCACAGACGGCTGGCCCGGTCCACTTTGCTGCTCATCCCCCTGTTTGGAATACACTACACAGTCTTCGCCTTCTCTCCAGAGAACGTCAGCAAGAGGGAAAGACTTGTGTTTGAGCTGGGTTTGGGTTCCTTTCAGGTAGGCACGATGCCCTGGAGAGCAGAGATGACTGGGGCCCAAGCTCGGGCCTGCAGCAGGTTGGGGACCCGTGCACACTGTGCTTCTGGGCTTTTTTGTTCTGAAATGAGCAGCTCCCCTTGGTGTCTTCTGGAACCTCCTGTGTGAATGATCTGTTCATCAACCCCTATTTTTATTCAAGGCCATTTTACCTGACACTTAGCCTGATGAGTCTCAGAGTTGTTTAGGTGGAATTCTAACCCCTGGATCAGAACCAAAGTCTCCTATCTGTGTGTTTCAGCCCGCCCATTCCTCTTGGACCGAGGAAGGCCAGCCTAGGGCCCAGGGACTGTGGGGAGCAGGCCAGAGGTGTCAGGAAAGCCTTAGTGCTATGTCTGCCATAGATGAAAAATAGCTGGGTGGGTGCCTAGTCCTTGCTCTGCTGCTTACAGATGTGACTGGTCAGGGAAAGCCAAGTGGGGGAGGGCAGAGGGTGAGGGCAATGGTGCTTGACAAAAACAGGGCAGGTGTCTCTGTCCTGCATAGGTTCAGGACCCTGGGCACTACTAGTTGAGAGTCTATTCTGGGTGTTTAAGGTGGGAGTACTGGCAGCAATGGGGAAGAGCTGGACTCTGAGGTTAGGAAGGGTTCAGCTAAGGAGGTTTGGGATGGGAGGCCTTGGGGCATCACTTGGGGCAGGGCTGGATCAGTCTGGCTCTCTGGATGCACTCATTTGAGTGGGCAGATGTCCCCTATTCAGCATAGGACTCCAGATCTTTGATGTCCCCTATCTGGCATGTAGTTTTCTGCATCCAGTTGTTGTCCACCCCCATCCCATCCTCCCAACATTGCAGGTGAACATGGCATTGCCAAAAGACCTTTGCCGGCCTCTCAGGTATGTGCTTTCCTCTCTCCTCAGGGTTTTGTGGTGGCTGTGCTCTACTGCTTCCTGAATGGGGAGGTAAGGTACTAGCGCTTAGCAGGGAGGTGGGGCACTGGAGGGAGCAGCTGGGCTGAGTGCTGTGCCTGCAGCTCTGAAGGCTCCCTGCACGAGGAAGGGGAGGCTGGTTGCATAGCTGCCAACACTGCCTGCCATGTGGTCCCTGCTCTCCATCCTGGTGGGCATGATCTCTCCCTCTTTGCAACTGAGGCCCAACCTGCAGAGTGTTTCTGCTCACCAAAGTGCATCTGTGCTGCTGGCAGAACCCCTTTGCACTAGGACACTCAGTAAGGAGAGGAGTTGTCAGGAAGCAGTGACCAGGTTGGTGATGGCTGGGGCTGGCCCAGGGGGCTGTGTTGGCTAGAGCAGTTGTACTGAGAGCTGCCCTCTGCAGACCAACCGATTTGGATCAGATCTGCTCTCCGAGGAGTTAAGGGTGGTGGTGAGACCTTGAAACAGACCCCAGGGAGAACCTTTCTGGAGTGCTCCATCTCCAGGGCAATGGCTTGGGGCTTCTTATCTGGCTTGTTGGAGCCCAGAGCAGAGGTGCTTGAGGAGTGTGCAGGGGTCTGTCCAGAGCTCCCATTTAACTGCATGGTCCTGACCCTTTCCTCCTGTTTTGAGATGAGAACATTGTGCTCAGTTGTCACCGGGTTAGCCTAGAGCAAGGGTCAGATTAGGACAGACAAAGAGGGGCAGAGATGGCCTTGTGGAAGGTGGTTGGGAGAGTCTTAAGCAGCTGGCCTGGTCCTGTAGAAGAGGTGGAAGGCAGGAGGGGAGAAGCTAGTGCTGTTCTACCCAGCCATGCAGTTTGCACACAGCACCAACATACATGGCAGGGGGAAGTGTATGGAGGGCGAGGTTCCCTGGGCACAGCCCCACTTGCTGTGCCAGCAGCAATGTGAGCCTGTGTCTGCTTAGTGGCTGTCAGCCCTCACTGCTATTGGTGTCACTTGGGAACTTGCAGAGGCAGCATCTGCCAGGAGGAGCTGATGTCACTGTTCATAGGGCTGGACATCCTAGATGCATAAACTTGTCCAGGAGGCTCTGTGTGGGCTGGGACCAGCCTGGTGCTGGTCAACCAAGGCCAGGATCCTTACCTTGATCTCTGTGCTCAAGGAGCATGCTTGGTGGAGCCCTGCCAGCCCCAGGAATGCTCTCTGGGAGGCATGGGCAGGCAGCTGTCTACAATCCTCCCCTGGGCTAAGTGAGGCAGAGCCGCAGGCTGCCCTGAGGAAGCAGGAAGGGCTGGAGGTGATAGGAACAGTGGGAAAACCCCAGGCCAGGGCAGGCCAGCAGGTAGGCAGGGCGTCTAGGAAGTCACAGGAAGTTGCCCCTTGCAGGTGCAGGCGGAGATCAAGCGGAAATGGCGGAGCTGGAAAGTGAACCGCTACTTCACCATGGACTTCAAGCAGCGGCACCCATCTCTGGCCAGCAGTGGGGTGAATGGGGGCACCCAGCTCTCCATCTTGAGCAAGAGCAGCTCCCAGCTCCGCATGTCTGGCCTCCCGGCTGACAACCCAGCCACCTGAGCCTCCCTCCCTGAGCCTCTCCTCTCCCTCTTCCTGCACAGGCTGGGGCTGTGAGCAGAGGCCTGCACAGCATTGTGCCTCCTCCCCTCTTGGGCAGGTCCAGGATGAGAAGCTGGGCTCCTTCCCAAGGGGGAGAGGGAGGCCCCTTGTTTGGGTATAGCCCCCCACATTGTGGTCCCCTGGGTCCTGATTGCCATGTAAATAGTCCTCAAATTTGGGTAACTTACCTATCCACCCCCTACCCCATATCCTGCTCACCTCGTCCCAGCCCCAGTCCTGCTACGCCCTGCATCCTGGCCTGCCTCAGTGATGGCCAGACCCCAGGCATGGCCTTGTGAGCTGAGGCTGAGGCCGAAGAGAGACCCTGCTTTGGGGAGGTGGGCTGGTGCTCACCCCTTCCCTTCAATGTGGACATGGGCCTTTCTCAGCCTGGGCTCAGCCCTTACCAGAGGTCCTGCTCTGGAGACCCTTTGTGCTTCAGTGCAGGCCAGCCCCAGGCCTCCTCATGCTCCCCCGGGGTCTTGACGTCCAGACGCCCTGCCCAGCTACTGGGTACCAGAGTGTTGGGACAGCCCTGAGTAGAAACTTCAGTTGAGGAGATGGGGTTGAGGGTCAGAAAAGTTCTGGTGCTTTTCATTTGATCCAAGAACTGAGAGCCAGAATTGCGATTGGGATGGAGATGGAGAGGTTTGGGGACCCATGGGCAGACCTTTGTCATCTCCGTTGTTTTCCAGACTCAAGTGGGGCTGGGCTCCTCTGGTGGCTTCCTTGCTGTCCCTCTTGTCCCTGATGGTGGCCCAAGAGTAGCTGTTCCCACTTCCCCAGTGTCCAGTTCTTCCTTGTCCCCCCTTAAGTCAAAGCCATGACTAGGACCACCCAGCTGCCTTCCGAGAGTCTGTGAGTCTGAAGCACTCTTCATCTCCATGTGCACAAGGCCAGGACCCAAGGCTTCTCCACCCTGCCTCCATGGATGGGGAAGAGGCCCAGACACTTGGGCTTAAGTACTGAGCTCTGAAACACATGCAAGGCTTTGCTTTGTGTGTCCTGGACACTGGACCACTGCAGACAGCTGCCAGGGTGTTTGGGAGGTGCCATGCCCACTCCTCAGTCTGTGGATGGGTGGAGTGGCCCCCCATTGCCCATCCTGACCCCCACCCAGTGGTCAATTGTACAGCTGCAGCCTAAGAATGGAAAGTCAAGTCAGACCAGGCTGGGAAAGGTAGAGGAAGGTGCTGGAGAGCAGGGGCTCGTGTGGCCCAGTTCATTTTGTGTCTGTCCTTGGTCTTGATCCTGTCTGTGTTTGTGGACCTGTGTCATGGCTATGTTCTGGAATGCCTGGGGATTTGGGACGCAGGAGCTGTTGCTTCACTAGGTTTCGTAGAGGGACACGAGGTCATGCTTCGGGAGGATCTGGAGTGGCTGGTGGGAGAAGGCACTCATTGCTTTAATTTAGTGATGACTCCTGTGTCCTTGACTGGTTAGTTAAATTTGTGGATCTTTGGCAAAGCTAGAGGAAGAAAGACTCTCCCTAGCCTTTCCCAGGCATGCTCAGTGTGCAGTGACCTTTGCCCTGCTCCTGACCCCATCCGTGATCACCTCACTTGTTCTGGAGGTCAGATGTATCAGCCAAGGAAGTGCCTGCTGTCGCCTTGATTTCAGACACTGAGAAGTTTGGAAGGGGCTCTGGCCTGGATTCAAAGACCTGAGATCTGCCCCAGGTGGGCTCAGATTGCTGGGACTATGAGCATAATGCTCCTCATTCTGAGCCTCAGTTTTCCCATTTGTGAAATAATGTGGCCTCTAATGATTCTCCAGGCTATGTACTTTAGTAATTTTCCAGTCCAAGACGTAGGCAGGTAAAATGGCAAGTGTCACTCCTGTGTATATCATGTAAAATTGTGTGTGTGTGTGTGTGTGTGTGTGTGTGTGTGTGTGTCTGTGCCTATACCTGTTTATATCTGTGTAGCAGTGGGAAGATCCTGTTTATTTTCCCTTTCTTAGAAACGAAACTTCTTCCATTCATTTGGCCAACCACAATGGAAGTTATTTGAGCAGAAGAAAAGCCAAGGCCATCGACCTTGGGCGTAACAATAAACCCAGCCTCCTACATCTGGTGGGATCAGATGCCCTGAATGCATGGCACCCTAGATCCAAGAAGTATTCCCTAGAGTGTGAATCCTGTTATTTGCCGTCATCCCCACTGGCAGATTTGCTTCACTGTGAAAGAAGAAATGGCGACTTTTCAGACCAGGATCACAAAAAGAGAAAAATCAAGATCCACCCCAGATCCCACGTTTCGTGCTGCACTCGATGCCCAGCTTGTGGCCTCCCAGAGTTTCTAGGATACTGTAGATTCTGTCCTGGGTTCTGTGGGGATTAGGGTCAGGGAGCTCCCTCCTGCCAAAACTAGAAATGCCTGCATCCATCGCCACTCACTTGGTCTCAGCAGCTTGATCTGCCCTTCTCCTGAGAGAAAGCTGGAGGGATCCTTTTCTTAGCTCTTTAAGGACCATGGCTCCTTCAGCCCCCCCCGCAAATAAAAAAGAGGAGGGAGGGAGGTTAAGACTTTGTCATCATCCTCTTCTGCTTGGAGCCAGGAAGTGAGTAGGAGCGGGTGCTGGGACATCTCAGTGGTGCCACTCACCTGCTCGACCTTGATTCAGGCCCCAGCCATCACAAGGTGCTGGGAAAGAGCTTGGAGGTCTGCAGGCCAAACCTCCAGTGGGCTGATAAGGACACACTGCACACATCAGAAGGAGGAAATGGCTTCACCTATGTGTGCAGCCCTGTGAGTGGGCGGGAACATGACCCTCACCCAGCCTTCTGATGACAAGTTATCTTGTGTGGGACAGAGGCCCTCGCTCTGAAAAGCTGTCCGGCCTCCAGGCTTCAGGAGGAGCAGGAGTCAGCAGAGTGTGGAGATGCCTGCTCCAACCTGGTTTCTTCCACGCTTCCTGGTCCCAGGCTTTCCCTCTGCCTCTGAGCAGAGGAGGCCACGAGAGAGCCGGAAGGGAAGGGAGGTGCATGAAGGGTCTTTGGAAATGACACTGATCTGGGGAGCCATTCCTGAGAAGGACTCCAAAAGAACTGACTGGCTATCTCCTGCTTCAAGCCTTCTTGGGTTGACTTTCACACCATTTGTAAAACCACCATGGAGGAGGCTTTGGACTTGGAGGGTGCAGAGGTCCAGGTTTGTCCTCACCCATTGACTCAGTTTGCTCTTGAGCATGGGGAGGGGAGAATTCCATGTGCTTGCTGTGAGCATGTCCATGACGCCATCTGGAAGCCTTCAAGGACTTGGTGTACTCATGTGCCCCCCAACTCCTTCCTGGACTCCAGGTCCTGTGGTGAGCTTGCACTTAGCTGTGTGTCTTGTCTTATGTCTGTCTTCTGTGGCTTTGTGCTGCCAGGGCTGCAGTGGTGCAGCCCCTGGCATCCCAGATGTGGCTCTAGGCTCTCGCTGGAGCTGGACCAGCCTGGGTTCCACCTCCTGCCAGACAGAGAAACCCCACACACCATAGAACTACGCTGCCTCCATTAATGCTGTGCTTACAATCTTGTCTGGTATTTTAAGGATGTCAACCTGCTGTAGACAGCTCAATAAATGTCTCTTCATTTTTGCTGGTGGCTGTAATGGGTGGAAGTAGAGGGCAGGGAGCAGAGGACACTGAAACTCCATTACTACAGAACAACCCTGTCTACAAGGCCCTGTGGCCTTGTGATTCCAAAGTAGGGGTATTCACATGGGTTTGAATGAACTGAGAGCAGACTTGAAAGAGTGAAGATGAGCTGGGAGCTGAGATCTGAGGATCGCAATTCAAAGCCAGCCTGGGCACAAAGGTCTATGAGACTCTTATCTCCAATTAACCACTAGAAAACCAGAAGTTAAAAAAAAAGAAACCCAGAAGTAGCACCGTGGCTCAAGTGGGTACAGTGCTGGCCTTGAGCTGAAGAGTTCAGGGACAGCACCCAGACCCAGAGTTCAAGCCCCATGACTGACAAAAAAAATGTGTTGGCAAGGTCTGGCTCTCAAAAGATCTTCCTTCCACTTGTGTGGAGCCAGGATTACTGGGTTTGGGACATGTAAGCAGCTCATGGAATAGTCTATTCGTGAGGTCCCACAGCCTTGCCTGTGCGGAGCCTTTTGTCCCAGAGAGACATAGCACATTCTCGACTGCCAGAGCCCCACCCCTCTCCCAAGAGAGAGTCAGGGCCTCACACCAGCCTGGACACCACAATTTCACCACCTCTGAAGCCCTGACTTCTTGGGTCCACTTAGGAGAGACCCGAAGTGAAAACTAATCTGCTGGATTCTCTCACAGAAGGCTTTTCTAGTGCTTGTGCAATGATTATTCTCACAGATGTGACCACAGTGAAGTCAAGTTTCATTCTTAGAGGTCGTACACATGTTTGAGAAAGGGGAGCATGGGAACCAGAGAGAGGGTGAATTTGTTCCAAGTACACTAGCAGAAATATCATGAAAACCCTTCAGGTTACAGGTGGATGCTAACCTAACATTGAAAAATCTTAAATCTTGTCTGGGATTTAAGGATGTGAACCTGCTGTAGGTAGCTCAATAAATGTCTTCATTTTTGCTCGTGGCTGTAAATGGGTAGAAGTAGAGGGCAGGGAGCAGAGAACATTGAAACACCATCACTACAGAACAACCCCATCTCCTGCAAGAAAGAAAGCTAAAGAGCCAAAAGTAAATTGATAGTCTTGAGTTCAAACTGAGCTGTACTTCTTTAGCAACTGCCAAGACTGATCTACTTTATCCATTTGGGTTAGATCCTATGTCAGCATCCATTCTCCTCCACAAGAGATGATTCTAACTATCTTTTCTCCCAACCTCCTCCTCAGACCCTGTCCTTTAGTCAAATTTTGTCTCTGACAAAATACTGGATATAAACAAAGGAGGAAAGGTTATTTTGGTGTACAGAGGCTTCAGTCTGTGATTGCTTGATCTTTTTAGGGTGGGCTTGTGTTGAACTAAGTTGTGACTTGGAGCCTGAGGGAGAAAAGCTGCTCACCTCAAGGTGCCAGGAAGCAAAGAACAAGAAAGTGACCAGGAGGAAGTCAGCTGACAGCTGACTTCTACTAAATCTCTAGCTCTGAATTTTTTAGGCTATCAGATCTGATCCAGGAACTCAGTCCTAAGAACCCCAATCCTCTTGAATCTCTGAATCCTTGAATTATCTTAATCAATTAGGATCAGTTTTAGTAGCTGTAACAGAAAAACTCCAATAAAATGTGCTAAAAGAAGACAGACGTTTAACTGAGCAGGGTAGTACATACCTATAACCTAGATTCAGAAGAGGATGATGAGTTTGAGAACAGCCTGGTCTAGATAGCAAGACATTCATCTAAAACAAATGATTTACTATTGCCAGCAACAACAACTGCCCCCTACAAACAAGACAGAGCTGATTGTCCCATTAAATTCAGAGACAGACAACTGAGAACTAGTCTTATGTCTTTGAGGTCTCTCCACAGACTTCAGACTCTTTCCACCTCGCTGTCCTTAGTACACAGGTACCAGTCCTTGCCAAGACCAATTCTAGCTCATGATGGCTTCTAGAGTTGTGGATGGCACCAGATTTGATGTGAAGTAGGAGAAAACAGAATATCTCTGCCTTTATCCACCATCTCTTCATGCCTCTATCAGCTACATCTTACTGGCTAAGGTCCACCCCCCCTGCAAGAGGCCCCATCACATGCCTCAGTGACACTGGAGGAGAGGGATATTTGCCAACCAACAGTGGTCTGCATCATTATCTTGATCCCCTAAATCTTTTGGTAGACTCATGGTTACAGGACTTGTCCCATATACAGGACAAAGCTGTGTGCACATCCTACTTTGTTAGTAGCAAACTTGGGCACAGTTTTCAAGCTCTATCTCAGACTGACACTGAAAGTTTTCTTGATTAGATTTAGGGAGTCTGTTAACCCATGCACTGAGGTCTGGCCTAGCTTCAGGGAATGGGGATGGATGGTTTGCCTCATGTCTGGCTTCCTCCATCCTTTGGACTCCCTCTCATGGCTGCATCTCTCTCTCTCTCCCTCCCTCCTTCCCTCCCTCCTTCCCTCCTTCCCTCCCTCCCTCTCTCCCTGCGCTCGCTCTCTCTCTCTCTCTCTCTCTCTCTCTCTCTCTCTCTCTCTCTCTCTCTCTCTCTCTCTCTCTTAGTGTATGTTAATTATATAGACATTTTAGGCAGCTCTTCAATCAGATTGAGCTCCTCCATTGCTCTCTCACTTCCTCATCCTGCATCCTCCTTATCTTTAAACAGTTTTTAGTGGATTTCATTATGTCATACCTGAATTCAGTGCTCTTGGAACTTTGACATTAACGCTTTTTTAATTAGGTGGTCCTCAGAGACAGTTCTTGAGTGGAGGAAGAGAACAAGGGCAATTGTTATGTATTAGTGATGGTGGTTTCCCTGGTGAGTTCTGCAGAACACAGAGTCTCTGCCTTGGTGCGGCTGCCTCCTGGTGGGCAGCGTGGTGCAATGGCTCTGCTGTAAACAGAGACAGCTCCTAGATGCCATAGTGGACCCAAGGTTATGAATTAGCCAGGTAAACCATCACCAAATGCTCTTCTGGACTCTTTCTAAATCAGGGAGCAATCCTTAGCAGACAGTAGCCTGGTTTGGAGTCCAGGAATGACCTTTTAGGTTGTTTAGATTTGTCCTGTAAGCACTCAGAAGAGATGTCACAAGAACAGTCTTAGCCATGTAGACTTTTAAGAAGGAGGACAGTAGGTCTCATTCATCAGCTTGTGCATCGTGTGCTAAGCGCTGTGCTCAGGCTGGTGTTGGAGATGCCAATCATGGGTTCTGTTCTGCTGGGGAGACTCAGCCAATAGTGTGGGCTCTAGGAAGATGGTTTAGACTGGGCAGCCAGAGAGGCCTTGGCACACAGGAACGGAAGCATTTGACCCTCCCAGACTGACAACATCTCTGCAAATATTTTTGGCAAGAGCATGTCAGGTGGAGGAGCCACCAGGAGCAAAGGCACATGAACACGCATGGACGAGGTACACATTGTTCAGGCTGTCCTAACAAACCCCATGGTGTAAGAATGCTCATTACCATTCTTTCATGGTTATGGAAGCTAGAAATGTGCAGTTAGGGCGCTGCCCTCTCTCATGGCTCTGGGGAAAAGTGGTGAATTATTTCCTGTCCTCACTCTCCAGTCAGTCCCAACCTTCTACAGAGTCTAGGGCCTATTTCAAAGCAAGAACGAGTTAGCTAATAGTTCGATAATCAGTCATCCAATGCAGTCTTTGAAGCCAGAGGACCTGAACAATTGTCATATGGTTCCCTCACAGACGCCCCCACAAAAGGGATTGGAGGAGATCTCAGCATTAGTGGGTTCATTTTCCCCCACCAGGACAAGGAGTCTTTGTTCTGTCCCCAGGGCTTTCTCTTGGCTGATTCAGTCGCCCCCTCTCTCTTCCATGTTTACATTGCCCCCCACCCCCACCCCATGGTCTTCTAACTACTTCCTGGAGCTCACCCAAGGTCCCTCCTTAGCTCTGCTGCTCACTCAGACTTGCGTGCAGCTTTGTGGCCAGGATTTATTTGAGTGGACACTTGTGGTTACCTGGGAGTCACTGTGGTGTTTTTCTTAAACCTGACAATCTCTCCATGGGCAAAAGCATCAGTTGGCCTCTGTGGATCCACCTGACCCTTTATGCCTAGGCATGACATGAAATTGGCATGGACAAAGCTCCTGTTGTAAGCACCATGGAGAGAGGCAGATACCGGAGTCCAGCACCAGAGACAGTTCCAAAATGGAATCAGTGAAATCCCACTGGCTTTCTAAAAAGGGACTGATCCTCCCAAAAGCTCTTTATTGTTTACAAATAAATATGTGACATGCAACAAATTTGTCTCAGAGACTGACACTCAGGTTGGTACCTGACCTTCCTAGAACTAAGAGATGAATACATTTCCACCTCTGGCTCAGCTACGCTTTTCTCAGATCAAAGCATTATAGGTAGATTTGGAGCCCACTGAGATCTCACTTTCCCTCCCTGCTTCCTTTCAGCATCAGCCACCTTAGGGACATAGTCCACAGTGTTCTTAGGAGTGTTTCTGAAGTAGTTTCCTAGTTCAGTGCAGTCTGGGGAAGACTGGAGCTCAGGAGCGAAGCGTTCTGTGTTAAGATGCTTCTGTCTCACGTAGAGGGGTCCAGACTGGACAGTGACCTCAGAGCGGAGCTGGGGCCACAAGGGCAGTGGAGCTGACAAGATTTTGGGTCTGTGAAGATGGTGATGAAAATAACATGGCCAAGTCCAGGTGGGGAAGCTTTCTAATAAGTGGGCTGAGATTGAGGGTGGGGGGACAGGAAGAGTCCTGCCTCAGACCAGAAGTGTCGCCTTATAGTAGGTCCAGGCAGGGACCTGGGAGGCCATTTCTGGTCTGTCGAACATAAACCTCATTCTAGAACACGGAAAGGTGGAGGGAAACACCTCTCCCCTCCTCTAACTCTTGGGACCAAAGTGGGTGGGTTCTGAGCACTCCATGGAAATGGATCTGAATGTCATATAACTTGTGGATGCATTTAGTGTGGCCACTCCCATGCCCCACAATCCATGCATTGTGGATGCATTTGGTGTGATACTTGGTAGCAGAAATGTAGAGCTCAGGAAGCAGCTGAGTCCTCTGGGGCCTGGTACAGATATGTGATACGATTTCTTAGCTGTCCAGCAAGTCTGGGATGTTTGTTTTCTTCCCCAATGCCCAGCTGCTTCTCTGATATCCAGCCCCATGGTGGATTGCCCTGGCCTCCTGCCTGCATCCCCCTGAGCTTCCCAGGGTCTCCCAATGGCAGTTCTAATGCCTGCCTCACAGGGAGGTATGTCCTGAGAAGGTGGGGAAGCCAGTGGACAGCATAACCTGAGGTCACTGATGGAGGAGGGAGGATGATGACAGAAAGACCATGTGGGCTCTAAGGAGGAGGACCCAAGGCTGCTGCTGGTTTGTGAAGACTGGGAGAGCAGCTGTCTGGGTTCCAAGTCATCCCTGGCCAGCCTTTTATCCTGTAGGGCTGGGTGGACTCTCACAGAGCCTAGCCCTGTCCTTGGCTCCCAGACTATATAGAGGACTGCTGGAAGGTGAGTAATTATTTTCCTTTTATTTTAGCTACTAAGAATAGGCTCCAGCACATTTGGGAGCCACATTCCTCTCTCACAAAAGTTCAAGCCTCCTCTGGTCTTCTTCAGGGCTCAGAATCAGGCTATAGATAGCCAGATGGGGAAGGTTAGGCTCTCAGGAGTCTCCTGCCTCCAGCTCTGGCTAGGACCAGCTCCAACACAGGGAGAAACCACGGCTACAGCAGTCTTCCCAGGGGCCCAGCCCTCATCAGTCCTGGAGGAAGAAGAGGCCAATGTAGAAGGCCTCAGCCCTGAGACAAAGAGAGAGAGGTTAGGGGGAGGAGAGAAGAAAGGGAGGGAGTGATGGTGGGCCTCTTGGACCCCACACATGGTTCTGTTCCTGCCTGAGACCCCAGCAGTGCTGAGCCTCCTGGAGACACCTGAGCCCAAGGCTGGCAGCACAAAACCTGGAGGTACACGAGGTACCCAGAGGCAGTGTGGTCTCTGCAAGTGGCCTAATGTGGGCGATACGTCACCAGCAATGACTTCTTTTCCTCAAAGGCAGGTCAGATCCAACCATAGTCATTCACCTGAAGGGCAAGAAAGGGAGATAGCAGAGAGTCTACTCTTTCTCCAGGGTTTTCTTCCTAGAATTGACTCGTGGGTCTGCACTGCCCTCTGCTGGCTGGTCATTGGGTTGATGGAGGAGCAGAAGGCCTGCTTTAAGGCAGCCACATAGCAACTAATAAAGGCACAGCCTGGGGAGGAGCAAGCTATGTGCTTGTTGGTTATTGCTGGGAGGAGAGAACTGTCGGTTGGAAGAAGGTGATATGCAGGGGATTTTGTTAATCCCTTGGCTTTTCTGTTGATAAGCCACACACTCTTTTGGCTAAGCTTATAAAGACCACAAATACAAATGTTCTTTTGTGTCATGGAGGAACTGAGCTTGTGGTAAAAATCTTATACTTGGGCTGGGACTGTGGCTTAGTGGTGGAGTGCTTGCCTAGCACGCACAAAGCCCTGGGTTTGATTCCTCAGAACCACATACACAGAAAAAAGCCAGAAGTAGTGTTCAAGCCCCAGGACTGGCAAAACAAAACAAAACAAAACAAAATAAAAAAACCAACAACAAACCAAACCAAACCAAACAAACAAAAATCCCCCAAAACAACAACAAAAACTCAAAAAACTCACCACTGTGTATACTAATACACTCACCCATTCATGAAGATTTTTTTTTTTGCCAGTCCTGAGGCTTGAACTCAGGGCCTGGGCACTGTCCCTGAGCTTTCTCAAGGCCAGTGTGTGAGCTACAGCATACCACTTTCTGTGTATGTGATACCAAGGAATCGAACCCAGGGCTTTGGGCATGCTAGGCAAGCACTCTACCACTAGGCTACATTCCCAGCCCTCATGGATATTTTTTTATGCCAGTCCTGGGCTTGAGCTCAGGGCCTGAGCACTGTCCTTGGACTTTCTCAAGGCTAGAGCTCTACCACTTGAGTCACAGCACCACTTCTGGCTTTTTTTCTGTGTATGTGGTACTGAGGAATTGAACCCGGGTCTTCATGCATGCTAGGCAAGCACTTTAACCACTAGGCCAAACTCCTGGCCCGAGATTTTTTATTTGTTAAGTTCCCACAAGGAAGCCAGGCACTAGTGACTCACGGCATAGCTACTCAAAGGGCTGAGACCTGAGGATTGTCATTCAAAGCCAGCCTAGACAGAAACATCTGAGAGACTTTTATCTCCAATTAACCAGCAAAAAGCCAGAAGTGTAGATATGGCTCAGCTGGTAGAGCACCAGCATTGCATGTGAAAGCTAAATTGAGAGCCTGATGCCCTTAGTTTTAGCCCCAATACCAAACCAAAATCAGATACTAGTGAGAGATGTCAGGGTCTCTCGGGGAGCTCAGTGTTAATAAAAAGTCATGTCTATGATCTGTGGATTCAGCGAACTATAGATTGCACAGTATTCTAGGCAAATTTTGCAGCTGTCCTAAATATGTACAGATTTTTCTTGTCATGATTTTCCAAACACTCCGGAACCAAACCATCCATGCATGCCTGGAGATGAGACTGGATTTGAGGTGTAGGTTAAAGGCACACATCACAGTGCTATATGTAAAAGACTGAGCATGGACTGTTTGGAGTCTGGGTTTGGAGCCAATGCACTGTGGATTTGCAGATGTGGAGGGAGGATGGTCACCAAGAACAAAGTAAGCAGGAAACATGCCCAGGAGGGGCTATTGGGCCCTGCCTGGAGCAGATGTGAGCTGCTTTGACTTTCACAGTGGCTGACAGATGCCCCATGGGTTAACACCTCCCCTTACACATCCTCCATCCTGTGTACCCTGTAGCCAATGGTTGGAGGCTGTAGCCCAGGTGGATCTGTAATTCCCTGTGTAGTGCAAGCTGGTCTGGAATGCACCCCCTGAGAGCTGGGATTACAGGCCTGTTCCATCATGCCTAGTGGCAAAAGGTCAGCCTTACAATGGCTTTCCTGGGACATACAGGAACTCATTTCCCTTGAAAGATGCCGATAATTACATACTACCAACTCAACAAGTCCAGAGGGTTTAAAATTATTACTGTATGCTTGAAGTTTGTGTGGCTGCTGTCTGCTCTCTTGTTATATTTTTAAAAATGTTCAGTGACTTTCGATAGCTCTGACAGAGGTGCTGATTTCTGCAGCCCCCAGTGGGGCATGCTGGCTTGATGAAGCCATTTACGCCCCTGCTGTGGTTTGGCTGCATCTCATTCTGGAAGCTTGGTTCGTTTGCACTGGGACCTTGAACAGGGAAGTGACAGGGCCCTGCCCTCTTGAAGTGCTGTGTCTTTCCTCGAAACCGAAACTCCAGCTTCCTTGGCAGAGGGGAGGGTTCTTACAGAAGAGCCAGGGTGGCTTCCCCTCTTGTCATGTGACCTCTTTGTCTCGCATGCACATTAGCCCTGAGGATACGGCAGAGCTGCACAGAGTCAGTTCTGTGGACTTTCAGACTCATACATGCTGAGTGAAATACACAGCTGTCCTTAGAAGATATTCTAATACAGGTACTTGGCTATAGCAAAAGAAAAATAGGTGGATACAGTCTTCTAAGGTGAATGCAATGGTATATAGTTGTCTGCCTGTGAGTTTGTATATGTGCAAAGAAGAGTGGGGGAAATTCTAGTTGGAGGCTGGAATCAGCTATATCAGCTGTGTGGAATTAGGGGAACATGGACTACCTAAAAATCAAACTGAAACAAGAAGAGAAAAAAACAAAAAATAGAGTCTCTATATGCATATGCATAGATGTTGACTTATTTTTTATTTTTTTGTGGGGGGTCATGGGGTTTGAACTCGGGTCCTGGGCTCTGTCCCTGAGCTCTTCAGCTCAAGGTTACCACCCTACCCCTGAGCCAAACCCCACTTCCCCCTTTCTAGAGATTGATTGGAGATAAGAGTCCCATGGCTTTGTAGTGCCCAGGCTGGCTTTGAATCTCGCTCCTCAGATCTCAGCCTCCTGAGTAGCTAGGATTACAAACATGAGCCACTATGCCCAGCGACTTATTTATGTTTTAAAGGAGACTTCATGGTCTAACTACAGCCAGAGCAGATACACTCTTCTCAAGAGCACATGCACCATTCCCCAGGCCAGGTCACATGCTAGGCCAACCAAAGAAAAGTCTCAGTAAGTTCAGAAGGGCAGCAAGAATACAGAGTGTGCTCTTCAATACAGTACTGGAATCCCTAGCCATATTGATAGACAAGAGAAAGACATAAAAGATATCCAACAGGAAAAGTCAAATGGTGACTATTACAGATGATTTAATCCTATATCTAAATAATCCTAAAGCTCTGTTATGGGGTCAGGAGGAGGGGATCCACATCCCTCCAGGTGGGGATTTCACGACCCCTCAGAGTCCACCACACAGAGACAGTCTCATATAAAAAGGTAAATTTACTGGGGAAGTAGATGGTGAACTGACCGGCCAGGGACACAGTGCAGACTCGGGAGCTGACGCTGTGACCCTGATAGGCTCTCACGCAGCGTTTTTAAGGGCAAAACCCATGCGGTGGAACCTGGCCACACAGGTGGCCAATGGGATAGTTACATACACAGAGGGACCATTACCAGCTCCAGCCACACGCAGGTAGCCAATAGGGTTACAGCCCAGTGTTTGAATCTACCTATCACTTTAGTTGGAATTGGTGCAGGAATTGGGCAGGTCTCCACACAAAGCAGGCCCCTCCCCACCCAAGCGGATATCCCTTCTCATGGGGGGGTGGGGAGAAGGTCAAGGTTGCCCCTCCCTAGAAGGGCAAAGGTGGCTGGGCTGTACCATTGTTGACCTTCCACAATGGGGCAGGGAACTCTTAGGCATTCGGGGTGGCGCCAGTCCCTGTTCCCCTTAATAGCTCCTATCCCCAAACTTTTTTTTTCCTGTGTGGATTGTGGGGCTTGAACTCTGTCCGTGAGCTTTATCACTTGAGCCACATTGCCACTTTCGGTTTTCTGGAGATTAATTGGAGATAAAAGTCTCAAGAACTTTCATGCCTGGGCTGTCTTTGAACTGCGATCCTCATATCTCAGCCTCCTGAACAGCTAGTATTACATACAGGCAGCACCCGGCCATCTTCAACTTTTACATCTGGTAAACATCTTGGACAATGTAGCAGGATCCAAAAGCAACCCACAAAATATAACTAATAGCTCTTCTGCATACCAACAGTGAACAGGCTAAAAATGAAATCCAACCAGTTTTGTTCACAGTAGCCTAAGAAAAAGCCCACAGCACTTAGGTGAAACATCTCTAAAATGCAAACTATGAAACTTAGAAAAAAAGAAATTGAGGAAGACACCAGAAGATAGATGGTTAAGACATCCCAAGCTCATTGAGTGGAAGAATCAACATTGTGAAAATGGCCATCCTCAATGAACAGATTCAATGCACTCTCCATAAAAATCCCTATGTCATTTTTTTTACAGAAATAGAAAGATCAATTCTTAAATTCATACAGAAACACGACATATCCCACATAGCCAAAGTAATCTTGAGCAAAAAGAAGCAATGCTGAAGGTATCCCATTTAGAACCTCAGTAACAAACACAGCATGTTACTGAGCTAAAACAAATGAAAACCAACAAAACAAGGCAGAAGATGCAGAAATAGACCTCATAGACACAGCCAGCTGATTTTTAGCCAAGGAGCCCCCAAAATACATTGGAGGAAGGGTAGCCTCTTTAACTGATGGTGGGAAAATTGGATTTCCACACTAAAAACTGAAATTAGATCCCCTCTCTTACCTTATGCCAATATTAACTTGACATGGGGCAAGGATCTTAATATAAGATCTGAAACTTTAAATAGAATAGACAACAAAGAGTAGAACATGTTGACAAAGGCAGTAACTCCCGAATGGATCTCCAATAGTTCAACAAATAAGAGCACAGATTGACTAATGTGTTCATATTAAACTAGAGAGCTGCACAGAAAAGAAAATAGTCAGTAGAGTTAAAACATGCCCTGCAGGATGGGAGAAAAACATGATTTTTGTTAGTTGCACATCTGACAGGGGATTTATGAGCAGAGTATAAAGGGAACTCAAAACACTGAACTCCCAATCAACAACCCAACTAATATACATGTGGATACATTTAATAGAAACTTCTCAAGTAAAGACATAGAAATGGCCAATAAACATGAAAAAAAATTGCTCAACATCCCTAGCCATGAGAGAAATGAAAATCGAAAGGACATTGAGATGTTTATATTATTCCAATCAGAATTCTGTCATCAAGAACACAAACAACAAATGCTGGTAAGAAAACTAATGCACTCACTATGGATATACACCGAAATGTCGGTGTATAACATGATGGAGTGGCCTCACTCTTGAGTACATATCCAAAGGAATGTAAGTCAGGATACAAAGAGGCATCTGCAAACACACCTTCATAGCAGCACACGCTGCTATCACCAAGCTATGAAGCAGCCCTGACAAGTGATGAGGGGATTAAGAACATGTATATACATGTATATCATATAGTTATATATAATATGGTATATATATATACATATAGTTCAGCCATGAAGAAGAATGAAATCATGACTTTTTTCAGGGAAATAATGGAACTGGAAAACATGTTCAGTAAAGCCAAGTGAGGTTCAGGACAAAGGTCACTGTTTTCTCTCATATGTGGATGTTAGACCTAAAAGATAAACATAAACATAAGCACATCTGGCATCATATACATACACATATGTGTGCGTGAGTCATTTTCACAGGATTTGGAGGTCTTTAAAATGAATAGGGCCGGGAGTTTGGCCTAGTGGTAGAGTGCTTGCCTAGCATGCACAAAAAACCAGGTTCAATTCCTCAGTACCACATACATAGAAAAAAGCCAGAAGTGGTGCTGTGGCTCAAGTGGTAGAACGCTAGCCATGAGGAAAAAGCCCAAGGACAGTGCTCAGGTCCTGAGTTCAAGGCCCAGGACTGGCAAAAAGATAAATAAAATGATGGGGCTGGGAGTTTAGCTTAGTGGTAGAGTGCTTGCCTAGCATGTACGAGGACCCGGGTTCAATTCCTTGGTACCATATATATAGAAAAAAGCCAGAAGTGGTGCTGTGGCTCAAGTGCTAGAGCTCTAGCCTTGATAAAGCACAAGGACAGTGCTCAGACTCTGAGTTCATGGCCCAGGACTGGCCAATAAATAAATAAATAAATAAAAGGAATTAGAACTAGTATCAAAAGTAGAAATTTCAAGTCATATTTACTTTCTGACAAGAGTAAGAACAATCAGTGTTATTTCGTGCTGTGCTTTCTTACAAATATTAACCAACAGCCACTGACCCTCTCTGGGGGTTTTCTACTTAGTTCTTTCCTGGAAACCATTTCTGTCATTTTCAACAGTGCTATAATCAATGAGATTAGCTTTCTTTGAGCTGCGCTGGGCTTTCAGACGCATTAATATAGCTTAATATCTCTTCCTGTTGCTTCTCTAATTAAAAGCTTGTTGGATTTCCAAATAAGAAATAATATATCCAAGCACTTGTAATAAAGCCTACAAATACTCAGGAGAAAACTATCAGCAAGGACAGCATAAAGCAGACACGAGACCTCATTAGGAGAAAAGAAAGGCTAGGCGCTGGGAGGACCCCAGGCCAGAGATCCTGCCATGAGAAACCAGCCTTCCCCAGGGACCACACTGTGTGCCCTGTCCAGGCTGGACTGTGGCTCTTGGGAATCAGAGAACAGTTTGGGTCAGTTTCATTACCTCCTCTATCCTCCCTCATTTCCTGCTTGCCTTTGTCCCCTTTGGGCCTCACAGCAGGTGACCCATCCACTAATTCTGAGGCCCAGCCACTAGATGGCAGCAGAAGCCCATTCTAAGTGCTTTCCTGGGCCCTTGAGCTGAGGCCAACAGCTCTGAAGTCAGGTTCTCTGGTTAGCTTGTCTTCCCAAATTCTTACCATGTTTAAAGATTAGAGTCCTCATAGAAGCAATTTCTGCATAGGTTTGAAGGGAGAGGAAGGTGGTGTGTGTGTGTGTGTGTGTGTGTGTGTGTGTGTGTGTGTGTGTGTGAGAGAGAGAGAGAGAGAGAGAGAGAGAGAGAGAGAGAGAGAGAGAGAGAGAGAGAGAGAGAGAGAGAGAGAGGCAGGGGGAGGGAGAGAGGCAGGGGGAGGGAGAGAGGCAGGGGGAGGGAGAGAGAGGTGGTAGGAATAGAAATGAGGGAGGGCGTGGGCTTGCAGTATTTTTTAGGAAGCCCTGCTGAGGCAGGATTGACTTCTGGCAAGAAAGTAGAACACTGCTTCCTAAGTATCTCCACACCCTGCCTATTGGATTGGTCTAGAGCATCATCCTTGTTGGCTTGTGAATATGAGCTTCTTGCTTACTTCTGCCCAGTACTACCAACACTGCTTCCTCCTCCTCCTTTTCCTTTTTGTTTTAAATGTCAGACATGGAGCTTGAACTCAGAGCCTTAGTGCTGTCCTGAGTGTTTTTGCTCAAGGCTAGTGCTCTACCACTTTGAGCCATAGCTCTACTTCTGGTATTCTGGTGGTTAGAGATGAGATCCTCAAAGACTTTTCTGCCTGGCCTGGCTTTGAGCTGTGATCCTCCCATCTCAGCCTCCTGAGTAAGTAGGTGTGAGCCACTGATGCCTAGCTCTCCTCTTCTGTTTTTGTATCATTCTTTTTGGTATCGTTGTCAACCTGCTGCCCAGCACTGTTGCTAATTCCTATCTTCCTTCCACACTGCCCCTCCCCTGCCTTTGCTCTGATTACACAGCTCTGACAGTGACAGCCACATTGATCCCAGGCAAAGGGCCATGGGATGATTTTGGATTTGGCCTGACAGAAGTCACTTGGCAGGAACTAGGATTTGCTCCTGGTACCTATGGATGAAAGAAAGGCCAAGGACCCTGGCCCTGCAATGCTCAGAGCTCATCCAGCCCCACATGGAGGGTACTGAGGCTGAGGGTGCTGCAGTAGCAGAAGCAGCATGGCAGGGCTGGCTCCTTGGAGGCCTGGCGTCTCACTGCAGGAACAGGCTGTGCTGAGACAGGGGCGGGGCAGCATTCTTCAACCATTTCCACAAACATCTACAGGCTTTACTTTTGCTATGTAGTATGTGTCTGATACTCCATCTTGTCTTCTTTTTATGCTTCACTTGATGTTTCCTACAGGCTTTTGGCAGAAATGCTTATAGTTTTTGGCTATGTTTAGATCTTATCTCATTCTTATTTATGGTTTGTTGTTAAACACATCTATTGAGTTTTTTTTAAAACTCCAGTTTTACCATTGTAAAATTCTGCAATTTACATTGCTCTATTGAATTGACTATCTTGTCATCTAATTTCTAGAATTACATAAACTTTTATTTTAAAGATCATTAGTGGGGCCAGGAGTTTGGCCTAGTGGTAGCGTGCTTGCCTAGCATGCACGAAGACCCGGGTTCAATTCCTTGGTACCACATACATAGAAAAAAAGCCGAAAACGGTGCTGAGGCTCAAGTGGTAGAGCTCTAGCCTTGAGAAAGTCCAAGGACAGTGCTCAGGCCCTGAGCTTAAGCCCAGGACTGGCAAAAAAAAAAGGTCATTAGTATGGACCCATGGTGGCTGCATCTCCTATTTTGTTCCTCATCTTAAACTAAGTAATTAATGTTTTCTGATTTAACTTTTTTAACTAAATTTTGTTTTAAGACTATTGAAGATATGCTCTAAATAGTATCATCTATTCCTGTTTTTGTTAGGAAGTAAAGGATTTAGGGTGCTATAATTTTAATGCATTTATCAAGTTAGATAATGAGTTTATTTGAAGTTGATTTGGGGCTGTTGTAAGGAATGGTGCATTTCTGGTTCATTCTTAATCCTGAGGTATAAATCCTTCAGGGAATTTCACTTGAAATACTGGGTGTCCCATTCTTCCTATAGTTACTTTCTTTTCTTTCAGTTCTGGGGATTAAACCCTAGAAGGGGGTGGGGAGAGGGAAACTGGGAGAAAAACATGGGAAGGGGTATCAATGTTCAAGAAAGAATATGCCTACTACTTGACAAATCTTACTGTAACCCTCTATGCATCATCCAAATAATAAAATACAACAAAAAGATATAAACCATAAACTGTAGGTCTTGTGCATACAAGGCTGTCACTTAAGCTACAGCCCTTCCATTCACTTGCTTTGGTTTTGAAACGTCTTGGCAAGCTTGCCAGGGCTGGCTCTGAAATGCATGATTCCCCTCCCATCACTTCCCTTACTTGGCACTATAGGTGTGTGCCACCATGCCACGATTCCTTCAAGTCTGGTAAGGATATGAGACAGCCCACATGCTCTCTCTCACCCACTACCTATGACTTCTCAGATTCTCCCATTCTGAATGCTGATAAAGTTACTGCCAAGTTCACCTGGTTAATTGTTTCTCTCTGGGATCTCAGTTCGAGTCCTCTCTGCCTCTTTAGTGCTCTAATATCATGAAATAAAGATTTAAACAATCCTCAAGCATTTCTAGCTGATTGAGTGTAGAAGTTAGTTTAGAACTTTGAAGTGTCTGGACATGTTCTATGCCAGCAAAGCTCTGAATCCATGTAGGTGATTGTTTTGACCCAGGGTTGAATATATGCATTCATTTAACTTTTATTTCTTTTCTGTGGACTGGATGGAAATTAGTGTGGTATTTCTTTTACTCACTGCTACAAAAATGTGTTTGTGCTTCCCATGTTTATGTTTTCCATTCTTGATTGTAAGTACTCTATGGAGACTTCTAGGAAGCACAGTGGAGAAATCCCAGCTCTGAGGCTGCTCTGAGGCCAGAAGTTTCACCGTCTTCTTACTTTAGTGGAGTCTCTGGCTTTTGTGCAATATTTCAAATAGCAAAAGGCTGGAATAAATCTCAATGTACATGAATGCTGAATGGTTACATAAATGATGATGAATTCACTCCACAAAGGACCAGAGCAATTAGAAATGGTTAGGCAGCTTTTTATGCAATGAGATGGAGATGCTCCTAGAGCTAGTCAGAGTAGCTAGAGCTAGTCTGTATTCTGAGGCATGAAAACTAGCCATGATGAGAGGACTGTTTTTCTACAAAAGATACCCCTCCAAGGTCAGAGCAAGGTAATCTGGGGCAGGCCCAAGCTTTTCATTTCATATGGTCTGTAACTTTTGGATGTTGTAATAATGGCCTTGTATGAATTACCTAGTTAATGGTAAAGAAAAAAGATGTTTTTGTGTGTGTGCTGATCCTGGGGCTTGAACTCGGGTCTGAGGACTGTATCCGAGCTTTAGTGCTCAAGGCTAGTACTCTATCACTTGAGCCATAGCTTCACTTCCAGACTTTTGCTTGTTAATTGGAGATAGTTTCACAAACTTTCCTGACCAGCCTGGCTTTGAACTGCTATCCTCAGATCTCAGCCTTCTGAGTATCTAAGATTACAAGGTGTGAACCACCAGCACCCAGCAAGAAAAAAAATATATTTTTTTAAGTGTATACAAAACTTGAGGTAGCTTAGAGGTAGATAAACTTGTCTGGCATGCACAAATTCTTGTGCTTGAAAAGTTTAAAATTAATTAATTAAAAAGAGAAGAAAATGCATTCTCTTACCTTCTAGTAAAAAAAAAAGTTTCCTTTACGAATGTTGCTAGGAAACTGGTTTCTCTTCATTTTTTATTTATTAAAATACACATTCATGATGATTATAATCAGAAATGGTTGTATTTTTATGGAATGTATTATCTACCCTTTTGTAGATGTAACAAAATAGTAGAGACAATTAACTTATAAAACAGGAGAGGTTTACTCAGAGTTTTGGAGGTTTCAGTCCATGGATTTTGGACTTGTGGGGAGATGACGCATCGCAGAGGGAGCACGTACAGAACAAGATCACATGTCATAGAGGGATCATAGGGTGACTGGTTCCCTGCCCACCCCACCCCCTTGAAGGCCGCCTTTTTTGGGTGCCAGTCTGTCTGTGGTTCCCCCCTCCCATGTACCCTACTCTGGAAGTTTTCTCCCAGCATCTGTGTTGTGTAGGTGACTGGCACACCTGGAGGCAGTTCCCTTCCCTTTCTCTGAGGTCACATCTTTCAGCTTGGGGAAGTTTCTCAGGCTCTGAGGTCACAGCTACAGACCTTCTCCCACGTGGCCATACCTCCCCACCCCCTTCCACTTAACCCTAACCCCACCAGGCATGAGCCCCCCCTTTCCTGGACCTTCCACTGTGAGTAGATCGACAGTTTGTTCTCTCCCTAATAAACTCTTTGTTTCTGCCTGAACCAATGGGCAGTATCCTTTCAGCTAACCTTCCATGGAGCAAAGCCACATACCATAGAGAGACTGTGTGCAGAGAAAAGGCACACTTGCAGGACCAGGGAACCATAAGAGGGAGGAAGGAAGGGCCTGGCATCTCACAGTCCCCTCAAGACCACACCTCCAACTCTCCATGGAGAGTATCCAAGACATCTACTCATTATCTTATGTATGTGACTTCCAAAACCTCTGAACATCACCTTGACAATAAAATTAAATTAAAAAAATCAAATTTAATAGTAAAAAAAGAGAATATCCACAAGGCTCCTCTTAAAGTCCCTCTACTGCCATCCGGGGGACCAAGTCTTGAGTTCATTGATCATGGGGGTGGAGTGAGGCCGACCTTCACAGGTAAAGTCATGGCAATAAGAAAAAAAACCTGGTACCTTTTAAATATTGCCTTTGAAACCATTGCTTACACTTTTGCCTAATATCTTGTATATTTCAGACACTGCAACTTGCTTACTTTCTCTACCAAGTCAGTAATATTTATGTATTTCTTCTTTGTGTATCATGTACTACAAACCACTTTGTGGGTATATTCACAGTTACCTCCTGCCATTAGCTTCAATGTTTTATTATTATCTGGTATGGCAGAAGGAAAAGAAAGCAGGCATGATATGAAATGGAGAAAAGACAGACTGGCATTGATTGTAGACGAGCCTGTGAGATGCTCACAAAGGCAAGTTCCATTCATTCTAACCAATGGCAGAAGCAAACAGGATTGTTGCTCTTTAAATACACATACAGTGAAAAGGAACTCACAGGAAATAGTCGATTTAAGGAATCATTAATTATTACCTAATTGCTTGCACCACGGTGGTGTGGACAGGAAAGTGCTCTCTGATGATGGAGTTGTCAATTATAGTTGATAATTAAGGGGCCAGGTGCACGTTTAACTTAACAAGATAAATATCTGCCCAGATGTTGTTTGTCTGCTGCTTCATTACCAGGTAGGTTAGGTGAGTTTCATAAACCAGAACGACCGGGAAAGGTGTAACTGGCACAAACCAGAACGACTACAAAAGGTGTCACCTTGCTTCACAAAGGCACTGTTCACGAACCCGACTCTACAGCTGGTGCTCATTAAGAAGCCTGCACATCCAGTCTCTTAGAGGGTCAGGGAGTGAGAGCATGTGCACACAGCCTGTGCACATCAGAGTGGATGAAAGTACGAGTCGGAAGAGGAACGGGAGAAGTGGTTTCCTCATGTTTCATGCAAGATTTTTAAATGCCAATTTAAAAGCAGGTAACAAAGCATCCAAGTGTCTCTTGACTATTCCAAGGAACCCAAGATCCTTAGATGCAAGAGATAAGCGTTCTAACAGAGCTCTAGTAAGATATTCTATGTGGAAGAGAGGAATGAGGCTGGGAAGAAAAGACCAGAGGAGGGAAAGATGGAGGCCCAGCCATCTCGTTCTTGTGCATGTTTACTATGGCTGCAATATCAAAATATCACACCCGGGGAGGCTTGAGTAATGGAATTTCATCTTCACAGAGTCCAGGAGTCAGGGAACCTCAGTTCAAGGTCTCAGCAGTGTTGGTTTCTCCTGAGAGCTCCCTGCTTGGGGTGCATAAGGCTGCCTCTTGCCGTGTTCAGAAGTGGGGTTTTCTGTGTGTGCACATGTCCTGTACCACTTCTTCTTCTAAAGGCAGCAGTCAGATGGGATTAGCAACCTGTCCTAATGACCTCTGCTGACTCTATGAGCACAGTAACACTTTGTGCTTCAAGAGGTGAATGCCATTGTAATCAATCATTGTAGTTTAATGCTGCCTCTCTACCTCTGTGTATTCACCGCTCTCCCTGCTGCTCTGACACAGACCTACGCTCATCCCAGGGCCTTTGATGTGGCCTTTTCTGCACCCTTGATCTTCACACGTTCAGACAGCTACAGAGGCTCCCCATGGTTGAGGAGGGCCCTGTTCAAATGCCACCTCCCCAGAGAGGTTATTTTCAGTGTTCCCCATTGTACTGCACAACTTACTGGCACTTTCTTTGCTTTCTCAGACAGCTTCATTATCTTGTCTCATACATCTTAAAAATTTATTGATACATTCCTAGTAGAATTAGCCAGCATTCTTTTTACTGGGGGCACAGTTAGAAAGAGAAGACCTGGCTTACAAAGGGAATAGGACTGTCAGTAGATATTAGTAGCAACAGTAGACAATGCACTAGTTTTTATTTGTTGGAAAAAAAAATCATTGCCAACCTAGAAAGTTGTCCTGCAAAGTTCAAATAAACCAAAGAAGTACTTTACCCCCCAAAGACAGTCATCCCAAGAATATTGGCTCATAGCTGGGTACCAGCGGTGCACACTTGTAATCCTAGCTACTCAGAAGGCTGAGAATGGGGGGATGACAGTTTGAGGTCAGCCTAGACTGAAATATCCAGAAGATCTATCTCCATGGAGGAAGCTGGGTATGGTGGTACACACCCCTCATCCCAGCTATGATGGGAAGTGTAAATAGGAGGATCAAGGTCCTAGTATGTGCTTGGGAAGGAGCAAGATGCAATCTTAAAAATAAGTCATGCACAAAAGGGCTGGAGGCATGTTTCAGTCATAGAGCACCTGCCTAGTTAATGCAAGCCCCTGAGTTCAAACATTAGCACCAGCCCGCTCCCTCCACACCTAGAAAAACAACAAAGAAAATGTTTCAGGCAGAAAGAAAACTCTATCCCAGAAGGTTAAAAGAACACAAACAAACAGGTATAAATCTAAACATGTATTACTTAAGTTTAAAGAAAATGAAAGTTGGGAGTGTGGCCTAGTGGTAGAGTGCTTACCTAGCATGCACAAAGCCCTGGGTTCAATTTCTCAGTACCACATACACAGAAAAAGCCAGAAGTGGTGCTGAGGCTCAACTGCTAGAGCACTAGCCTTGAGCAAAAGATGCTCTGAGACAGTATCTGGGCCCTGAGTTCAAGCCTGAGGACTGGCAAAATATAAAAATAAAAAAATAAAATAAGCAGGAATCTGAATACCCAGGTATAAACAGGAGTGTGGAATTCCAGATGGGGGAATAGGACATGAGTTTAGAGAAGAATAATTAAATATGTGTCAATTATAAAGAGGGTGAAAAAAAGTGATAAGTGAAGGTGACAGGAATTTGGATAAACTAAGATTAGTTAAGATTTTAAGAAACTGGTCAAACTACATTATCCATCACAAAAAATGTAGATTAAGTTCTCCAGTTAAAAGATGAATATGTTAGATTGGGCTAACCAAGGACCATATATAATAAAGCATATCAACATGAACTCCAACAACTGGAAACAAGAGGTCTTGATTATGTCCTGTGTGCAGTTATTTCTAGTTTTTCTGTTTTACTTTTCTGTACTTTTTGTCTTATATGTAAGTTTGTCTGATCTATGGAAGGGAAGGAAAACACAGAAACAGCAGGACAAAGGATAAACTAATACAACAATGATACTTACTAGATACTATGTTGGTAATGAGCTATACAACTTGGCGTGGAGGGGGAGAAGAATGGGGAGGGGTAAATTCAAGGGAAGAAGAGCCATCAGGTCAGCCATCACCAGAAGCTGTGGGGGAAAGAAGAAGAGCTTTGTAACCATGAGGCAGAGGATCTAGGAAAGAAAACTTTCCCTTTTAAGAGGTAATTATGGAGGAAGATGAAGATAAATCTAGAATGGTAGTAGCCCAGTGAGAGACAGAAAATGATTTCATGATTCACACAAGTTGGAATCAGTAACAGAGACTATGCAGAAAGCCATGGTGTGGCTGTGGCTTCTCTTTGCTGAGAAACTTAACCATTTCTCAGCAGCCAAGAGTGCCAAGCTGTGTTGCAACTAAATAGAATTCTTACTTTGGGACCTCCAATACTTTTCCAGGAACAAACATTCTGCTTGTGAACAAGCATTCACAAACCTCCACTTGTTGAATGAATTAGTGAGTGAGTGAAGAATGAGCAGAACAAGGTAGACATCCATTAGGTCTATGTGGCCTGCTTTGGAATGCTGGGCTCTGACTGAAGGCACATGTAGACAAACTGTCCAGAAACCATGCTAAATGGAATTTTGAGGAAATAGAGGACAGTTGCCTCTGTTAGAATACATTAATTGTGTGAAGGGTTTTCACAATGTGTGTATGTACATTGGTCAGATAAACTCTCCCTCTTTCTCAGCTCTCCTGGCTGTGCTGTTTTGGTCATGTGTATCTTGCTTTGCTATTATTATTATTATTATTATTATTATTATTATTATTATTATTACAGAACTGGGTTTGAACTGAGGGCCACAGGGGTATTCAACCACTGGAATCACATCCCAAGCCAAAACTGGAGCCCAGGCTGGCCTTGAATTTATGATCCTCCTACCTTATCATCTTTGTTTTGCTGACTGAGGTTGTAAACCAGTTCTGGGACTTGGATTCAGGGTCTCTACTTACTAGACAGGTGCTCTACCATTTGAGCTATGCTCCCTAGCACATGTTTCTTTCTTTTTTTTTTTTGCCAGTCCTGGGCTTGGGCTCAGGGATTGAGCACTGTCCTTGGACTTTCTCAAGGCTAGCACTCTACCACTTGAGCCTCAGCACCACTTCTGGCTTTTTGCTATGTATGTGGTACCGAGGAATCGAATCCGGGTCTTCATGCATGCTAGGCAAGCACTTTAACCACTAGGCCAAACTCCCGGCCCCTCTAGCTCATGCTTCTTAATGTAGAGTTGTGTTTTCTTTGTGTATCTTCTGGGAATAATACCAGCAAGGAAGCTTGGGGTGGTTTTTAGTTTTGCTACTACTTGCATTTGCTCATGCCAGTGTGTGCTAAATGTTATTAAAAAGGAGGGAACCAGTGTTGCTGTGGCAAATTCTATAAGGCTAGAGTTTTCACGGTGTGGGCATCCTGAGCTCTGAACATGCCATGCACACTGGTTTCCTATAAGAGAGCTCTGAGTCTTTAATGTGGTACACAAAAGTGTAAGAAGTAGTGATTTCAGATCTTCCACTATTGCTGTGTGGTGAGGAGGGACTGCCCACTCACAAACAGGAGGCAGCTAGTTTCAAACAAAGCGTACAAAACTTCCAGCAACTGAGGTTATTAAAGCAATTCATTTGAATGTGGGAGCCTTCTAGATCCAACCCACTAGGGCTCACTTTGTGGGGTGTTTGCAATCTCCCCACATAAGGGGGCATCTGAGGGATGTTTCCTCTTCCCGATGGAAGCTGGAGACACAGGCAAAGCCTGGGACCGACTGGCTGGGAGGGGAATGAAGACTGTTCTCTGGCTTTCCTTCCCCCCTTCCTCTTCTTCCTCTTCCTCCCCCCCAGGCCCTTGCAATATTAAACAGCAGAGTCTCTGGGTGATCATTTCCTTCCCACAGAACTGCATTATTCCCCCCTGTGGTCCCAGCCTAACATCACCAAGCATGGCAATGCCAACAGAAACATAGGCAGCAAAATGGAAAGCGGATAGATCAAAAGCAGTCAGATTTCCAAGCAGAAAAGTTGCTTTCCACATCTGAGCATCTGAAGACATGGCCGTCATTTTTGCTGGGAGCTCTGGATGCCAGCACTCAGCGGGAGAGCAGAGCCTTGCTCATAGGCTTGTGATGGGGAACAAGATGGGCTTTTGGCAGGAACATTTCAGCAGAAGCTGAAAGGAAGGGGGAGGGGGCAGTTATAGTTAGTTTTATATTAAACATTTCAGGATTTCTTTTTGTGATTTCGATTGCCATGACATAAAATATCAATAGCATGTTGCCATTTTATTAATAGCTCATTCTCTTGTTGGGAGAAAGGAAGGAAAATCAAATATGTGAGCAGATGTAAAAGGTCATGTCGGAGAATTCTCATACCCTCCTAGGGAGGACAGTGTTATTGCCCGAGGACTCACTTCCATCCACATTAACTGGTGTCTGCAAATCCAGGCATCTTACTTGTTGTCAGTAATAATTCTTGACTTCATTTTGAGGCTGTTGGTCAACAGACCATTTACATAATCAATTATCTCAAGATAGATATAATTTCTTCAGTCCCCCCTCTCTCATTCTTTTCTTCCCTTCCTCACTCCCTCCCTGCCTCTTCTAACTCTTCTGTTTCCATAGAATATAGCTTTGGTCAGAATCGAGTCCTCATGACCTTATGAAGACATTGGGACAGAAAGCAATGGGACAGGACCCTACTCTCCGAGCATGGTTTTTGCCCTTGGTGCCTCTCTTAATTTGTCTCTGGATGAGCTGGGGGAAAGTGGATGTCAGGAATGATGAAGTTTGTTGTCATTGTGGGTTCTCAAAGTAAATACAAGGAGAAGCCATTGTGGGAGGGAAGAAGGAGTCTGGCCCTATGTGTGGAAGGACAGATGGACTGCAGCGGTGGCTGCAGGGCAGGGATGAGAGGGCACAGGGCTAGCAGAGCCTCTGTCCAGCTGACTACAATCTTGGGACAGGAGTTTGGCCTAGTGGTAGAGTGCTTGCCTAGCATATACAAAGACCTGGGTTCAATTCCTTGGTATCACATACACAGAAAAAAGCCAGAAGTGGTGCTGTGGCTCAAATGGTAGAGCGCTGAGTTCAAGTCCCAGGACTGGCAAAAAAAGAGTCCCAGATAATTACAATCTGCCTTTCACTACTGTAATCCAATAGAGTGTTTTCCTTTAAGAAATATCTTCTGAAGGTACTGGTTTCATCCTACAATGGGAAGGGCAGGTGCAGAGGCTCTTGGGATGGTGTTCTGATTCCACACACAGAAATCACAAGAGGCAGATGGTCTTGGAGGAAAATAAAGTCAGGATCAATAATACTTTTTTTTTTTGGCAGAACTAACACATGGATCTCTCAAGGAAATTTACAGGATATTTTTATATTCAGCCTCCTTTTCTGTTTTCTGCTTCTACTTCTAGCTGAACCCTCAATGCCATTCTTACAGACCCTTTGACCTTCAGGGAATCCACAACACTTTAAAGGCTGTAGTATGGTGGGGGGTGCGGAGGGGGAGATTAGGGATGAGTAGGTCAGGGATCAGGGCCAATGGTCAGGGTTTCCACTCCTGGGATTGAAAGTCTTTGAAGTTGGGAGAAAAAATGTAGAGAATTCAGATCACATGTTATTTGTTCAGCTTCAGTTATAAATGACTTAGCAAAACAAAGTTTAAAGTTCCCCACTGAGCACTTGAAATAAAAATAGCTTTTTTTTTCTGCAGGGAGCATAACACCTTTTATTGCAAGAAACCATAAGCAGGCAATGAGCCTTTTCTGAGGAAGGATGATGGAGCAGTGCACAGTGCAAGGTGCTCATTGCCTAAGGTGACCAGTGATTTGTGTGGGGAATGAGAAAACCCGGAGTGCTGTCTGCACGGCCTGCTCCCGCGAGGCCAACGAGATGATGGCTACTGAGGCCTGTGCTTTGCTACTAATGATTTTTGGCCTCAGTTGTGCCTAAAGCTGGGTGAGAAGGAGTTGCTTAACATTAACAATGGCTACTTGCATCTTTGTGTATTGCATTTATTTCCTTGTGCTTTTGTAAGCTATAGGAAATAATTCACTTTGGTCTCTCGCTGTCTTATTCTACCATTGATTATAAATAAGAACTTAGAACAGTGACATTCCTAGAACATAGGCTGTGAGGACTTAACCTGCCTGGTGGACAGAGCTCTCAGTCTTCTTGTAGGAACAGTGGCAAAGCCACAAGAGGCAGAGAACTCTGTGCCCCCTCCAGCCCCTTTGAATGAATTGTTGTCTTCTCAAAGTCCCCAGAATCCTTTTCTCCGTACCACTGTTGTGAACACTCATGGATGGTCCGTCAGTCACCACAGTCACTAGGAGTGAGGACCCAGGTCATTTTCATGCTGTGATCTCTAGAGCTTCACACCACATGTGACCCAGAAAGCAGGTGAGGGATGAGGGAGTGGGCGCTCAGCTTGTATGCAAGGATGTGTATGTGTCAGCCACTGCAGCTTCACAACCCAACTCTCTCAGGACACACTCTTCTAATCCAAATCTGCTGCTGCCCCTATACCTCTGGTCCCCGGGACGAAGATTCCCAGAGCAGCCGAGCTAACAGGGCCCACTCACTCAGCTCAAATCCATGGCTCATTGCACCTTGACACACTGGTGTGCACGCTTCCTTCCCATGTTGGCAACTTCTCACCCAGCTCATCATGCAGCCTGCTCTGGACTTGGAGGCCTGGTTGAGTTTGGATCTGTTTCTTGTCGCTCTCTGTCCATCAAAGATGGGCACATGTGACCTCCTGGGACCAAATCTTAACCTGTTCCTGCTGAGTCTCTCCCTCTCAAGAGTGATAGGATGTCTTCGAATGCCTCTGCAGGCATGGCACCAGAAGGCACTGCCATGCATCACAGGGGTGTGGGTTCATGATGGTGGAGCACATTCTAGCACCCCTGAGAGGGAGCTTGTCCCACCTGTCTGAGATCCACTAAATCTGCAGGTCAACTTACTATCAGGTCCTTAAATGGATCCGGCAAAGCCCCTTCAAGGCCCTCTTATCCCTCAGTAGAGACACCACGTGGTCAAGTTCATTATTTCAGAATCTGTTTCTATCAACTTTTGAGAACTGAGTGTGCACAGGTTCCAGGCTGTGCTGGTGCTGTGCCAGGAGCAAGGGGCCAAGATCCCTTCTGAGAAACACCAGGTAACCATGTCCATGGCTGGCAGACATAGTGGACATTGTATAGTCCAGCTGTCTGCCAGCCATGTCACTGTCCGGCTGCCTCAAGTGCTATTGTGGCTGCAGAGCTCTCACCTGGCACTGTGTTCCTGAAATCCCTCTTAACAGGATGGATTGCAGCCACATGCCCAGTGTAGAAGCCAATTATCAAATCTTCCCCCTTTCCTGAAAAAGACATGCCTATTCTAAGGGTTCCTTGATAAAATCAAACCGATAATGGTGTTTAAATCACTAGGCAAAGCATCCGTCTCTGTCTTCTGTTGCTCCAGTGAACATCACAGACTAGGTAATTTATATGGAAAGCTCATATCTCTAGCAGCTCAACTTCCAATGAGAGATTTCTTGCTATACCCCAGCAAGGTGAGACAGAGCAAGCTTAGGTATGTCTTTTCCTTCTTTAAAGCTTCCTTTGGGGGCCGGGAGTTTGGCCTAGTGGTAAAGGGCACAAAGACCAGGGTTTGAGTCCTCGGTACCACATACATAGAAAAAAAAGCCAGAAATGGTGCTGTGGCGCAAGTGGTACAGTACTAGCTTTGAGGAAAAAGCCCAAGGACAGTGCTCAGGCCCCGAGTTCAAGCCCCAGAACTGGCACAAAAAAAACAAAACAAACAACAAAAAGCTTCCGTTGGGTCTCTGAAGAACTGTAACAAATTCAGCCTCCCTGGCAAAATCAGGTTCCTCTAGACATTTTTCCACACTCTCCTCTTTCCAAGTTCTAGTAACAGACAATAACAAAGCCAGAGCAAAAATCCAGGAGCCTTCATTGCAGGCTTAGCTGGAGCCAGGACAAGGCATGGTACCATTCACCAAGAACCTTGTAATGGAGGAATCCTTCCATCCCATTCTAGGGATGGGGACCACTGAGCTTCAGAATCTCATCCAGTGGGTATTTTTTTTGGTAGTACTAGGGTTTGGATTCAAGGCCTTGAACTTTCCAGGCAGGCACGCTACCATTTGGATCCTGTTTTCAGCCCCCAAAGGAATGACTTTTCCTTGCCTTTTTTTTTTTTTTAGCATATATCAGTTACAAGAGAGGTTTGTTTTCATTGGGATATTCTGAGCATGCGTGCATGCACTTAAATCAGATTCACCCTTTCTATTGCTCTTTTCCTGAAAATCAGCCATGCTCCCTTCCTCACTCTGCTGGGAAGCTGGACTTTTCTTGTGCAGAATTACCACCAGATACCTAGTGGTGACACCAGTGTGCTGCTGCATGGAGAGGGTAAATTCAGGTTCTATAACCCTTCAGGGATGCAGGGCAGTTGATAAGGGAGGAGAGTGAATACACCCTGCCAGCTGGGCAACTTCAGAAATTCATCCGACCTTTCTGTGCCTCAGTTTTTACATACTAAAATGCATATGGTAAATGCATACACTTCAAACAGTGCCGAGCACACAGGAAGTACTCAGTAAATGCTAGCATGGAATATGCCATCATACTCTGTGCTCAAACAGCTAGCAGGAAAAGATGAAACAGAAATAACATTATTTTCTGTCCCATGTTGTGAAAAGCTCCTCTTTCCTTGAGCTATTTATTTATTTTTTATATTCCTGGTAAGGAGCTTCTCCTTGCCACACACACACATGCATGTGGGCATGCACACACTCATGCACACTCGTACACATTTTAATTAAGGTATCTTTTGAGAAGGAAGACTTTAATCCAAAGTGATCACTCTGATACTCAAAAAGACACATTTGGAAGCTACTTGGCGAAGGGGAATTAAAGACAGAGAAGCTGAATAAATAGCAAGCAAAATGTTAATGTTTTGGCTTTGCGGTGTCTCCATCTGAGAGCTCTCCATGCAGATTTCTTGGCGGGCTCCAGCTGGCAGCCCAGGGCTCCTCTGTGTGGTCCTGACTGGCTGCCGGCTGCAAGGCAGCCCCTAGAGGTCAGTATCATCCAGGGATTGTGCGGATCTGTGTTGCGGGGGACTGTCCCCATCTGCATCCCCGGGGTTGGGGTTTGGGTTTGGCATGGTGGCACCTACAGTGTGCCAGTATCATGGGCCTGGGCTGCATGCTGAGCTCCCTGACTGTTCTCATCCACCCCAAAGTTCTCTTCTTCTTGCACAGGGCTTTACTAAAGCTTCTGTCCACTTTACGGGCTGGCCTCAATGCTTCATAGTAAAAAGAGGTGTAGGTGTGTGTGTGTGTGTGTGTGTGTGTGTGTGTGTGTGTGTGTATGTTCAAGAGGTAGAAGTGCAAATTTCGAGTGCAACCACCAGAACCACAACAAAGCAAAATGTACACACACACACACACACACACTCGTGCACACACATACATGCACACACACGTGCACACACATAAAACAACTGGATTTTTAGCAGGTGATGCACAGGAGGCTGTCCAGTGGAGGTTGAGCTGGTGGCTCCTGGGGTGGGGGAAGGAGGTTTAGAGGGCAATACTTCCCACAAATTGATTCTGAGGTCCTGGGAAGATGACTTCACTGCTTTATGCCTCAGTTTACTCATCTGTAAATTGAAGGGATTTAAGAAAAACAACAAAGAGGAGTCACTGAGGAAGCACTCTTCTGCTGGAACTGATTATTGTGATGAGCAGCACCAGAACCTGGAGAGAAGAGTATAATGTCTCTTTTCGTCTTGATTCCTAGATCCTGAGCCCCTAGTGCCCGGCCCAGAGCTCTGTGACTTCTCTCATTCCTTCTATGAGGCCATCTATGAACCTACTTAGTTGGATTAGTAGCCAGTAATTGTGCATTCAACTCATCAAGTCTGTTTTGATATTTAAAATTAGTTTTTCCAGTTTGGTGTGTTTTTGCCAAAAACTGTGGTTGGCTCCATTTTTATCACATCAACCTTTTCTGTTTACTTATTTGTTTTGTTTCTTTGCCTGCAAGAGACAAAGACCTGAGTGCGTTTCTTGTGAGCAGATGCATGTGTTTGTTTAAGCTGGTGGCACAGGGCTGGGAAGAGAGCGAGGTAGAATGGCCAATGGAGAACCTGGTAAACACAGGTCAGGCCAATGCAAAGAAAGTTTACTAGCCAAGTTATCTGTGTCTCAGTGATTGGCAAAAATAAGGGGAGTTTTATCCAGCTATTAACAAGGTAAAATCCAGCATTTTCAATGCAGTGGTACGAATGGAGAAAATTTCAAATCCTATAGCAACTGAGATTGTGGTCATTTGTAGTGGTTTTTGGGTTTTATCATGTGGGTCTTTGGTTGCTTCTGCTGGATGTATGTCTCTATCCCCATTTGCACAGGGGATGCAATAGCTGTTACCATGTTACCTCAGCATGCATGAATTTAACCTCACATACTATTAGCTTCTCTAATGTGCTTCTCACTTGCAGATACCCTCAGTGGCTTCTTCTGTCCACCATGGTGAGCTCAGAGGATTCCACATGGATGTACTGGTATCATATATTATCAAAGAGAACAGGGGAATCATATAACTTCTTGTTTGGATCTCTGGGAGCAACGAAATCAAGGGAGAAATTAGACATATATGTTTTGCAAACAACCATTAATTATCTGCTTTGGAGTTTTGAGATTGGCTCTTGGGTTGTTCATTTCAGAATGAAACAATTCACAATTTAGTTAATTCAATCAATTGTAATGAAGCACTTTCCACTGTGAAAAGTGCCTGGGAAAGCTGCCCATCTCCAAGGCTTTCAGTGGAGTTTGCATATTGGCCTCAACCGAAGACTCTCCTAGATTCCATCTTTCATTGGGAATGGAGTCCCCTAAAGGGCAGCATTCCTTCCCTCTCCGATGTAAGGTAGGAGTATGTACTTTCTCCCTGCGTTGGATTCTTTCTTACCTTCTGATGCCTTGGCTAAAGGGATCTAGGCTCCCTTTCTCCTTGCCTACCTTCCTTCTTAGAACTGCACGTGCATTTCCTGTTTGTAACATCTCCACATCCCTTGAGAAAGTGACTGTTGCCATTCCCTACTTCAAAGGTCTTAATGTGGGGCTGGGCCCAGTCTCTCTTGTGTCTGGACTTCAGCTCAGGAAATATTTCCTAACGCAATGTTTTTGGGATGGAGTATATATCACCTGAGACGATTTGAATGATTGCAAAGCTTTATGACAGACCCTCCATTTTACATAGAACAAACCATCCCTTGAGTCTTCTGCCAAATGTGTCTCAGGAAGGCTGAGATTCTGCTTCTGTGCGTTTCCTGTTACCTGGCATTGCCCTAAATGGACCTCCTCTTGATTTCTGAGTGATGGGATCCATTACAGGTCTTCTTTCTCCACAATGAACTCTGTGCTACTCAACTTTGTATAACAATAGCAGAGTATTCAGGATAAACCACTTCAGGAAAGGTGATGTTGATTTTGGCTGGTCATTTCAGAGGTTTCCACCCGAGGTCAGTTGCACCTGTGGTGAGGGAGAGCAGAAAGGACTCACCTGGTGGCTTCTGGGGACTGGAAGAGAAAGCAAGAAAAGGGTCTTAAATTGCTCTTCAGGGCTACACCCCCCAGTGACAGCACTCCCTCCCCCAGGGGGCATTACTTCCCATTTCCTGGGTCACATCAGTCTGGTCCAGTCCTTCACCAGAATGTTTGGTGGATGGAAAACTTTCATGCTCCAAAAGGCTTCATTCTCAGGGATTTTATGGAATGAATTTCCCTGTTGGATTTGCTGGAGGCCAGTCTCCTTGCCTTAACCTGCATAACAGATAGGAGGGTGGCCCACATCCTGCTGGGCTCACTTCCCTTTTGCCTTGGACAGTATTTGTGGGTTGCTTTAAGCCAAAGAGCTGAGCATAGTGATAGGGTCCCTCCCAGAATGGAGCTTAGCATGGCAGTGGGGTTCTTTCCCTGGGAGGAGCTGAATGTGACCATGGGGTCTTTCCCAGGATGGATCTGAGCATGGTGATGAGGTCTTTCCCCAGATGGAAAAGTAGCTGTGGTACATTGACCATCCCTCCCCCAGTTCCTATTACTGTCTCAGCAGTCAGAGGCTCCACTCACTAAAGGTGACAGCAGCTGGGGTCTGCAGGGAGGGAATGGAGATCATTTGCTCTCCCTCAAGGAATGACAGGCAAGTAAAACATGAGTTTGTGGTTATGAGTTGTAGAGATGTGGGAAATTTTTGTTACTGCAGTTTAGTGTATCCTGATCAACACAGAGTGAGCTCACTCCATAGTACAGTGTTTGATACATACTTAACAGGTCTTTAAGCACGGGAGTCAGATCATTTCTATGAATGAATGACCTGTAGAAACAAAGTATGAAATGGAGGCCCAGACTCAAGGATTAATGACCTGTGACTTTGGTTTGACCACTGGGTTAGACTCTTGTCATATGTGTTCTTTTCGTGTCTTGGTAAATGAAGTCAACATTTCCTTCCGCTGAGCTGATAATGTAATGAAGGACTATTTACTGAAGGTATGAACACTCTCTTCAGTCAGCTGATAGAAAGGGCAGAGAGTGGGACAGAGGCAGTCGTCCAAGGAGATTTAGTGCTTTTGGTCAAGGAGATTTAGTTCTTGTCATATGGGATGATTCCATGGAGGTAGCCTGGTGACAGGTGTGGTGGCAGGTGTGCTGCTGTTCATTTATTTTTTACTATAAAAGCATCAGACCACCAGCAACATAGGACAGATTGTATTTCTTTAAATGGAAGTTGTCTTTCTCTAGGTGTCCAATGCTGGACATGGCTTCTCACCCACATTTCCTAAGGGATGTTACCAGTGCTCTGGGCCCTTGATTTCCATTGATTAAAGTAACTCTTTGGATCTTTGGTCAAGAAAGTCGAAGGGAGATGTGGCTCTCTTAAGTTCAAATATGAAGACCCACAGCCCCTCTACTTGCCCTGTGACTTCAGCTGCCTCTGTCAGCATCGCAGCACAGGCTGGCAGGGGGACAGGGGCTGCTGGAAGCTGCCCTGGAATCCTTGTCTCCGAGTCCTGACCCAGAATCTTTGAATTCCCCAAGCTCCTGGATCTCCTCCATTTTGGAATGCTGAGGAAGGTAACAGTGAAGGATCCCCTCAGAATCACGGCAGCCTCACCTTCACACCCTGCCTCTCTTTCCTTCCTTTCCTCTTGCTCTCTCTCCTCTGGTGTCCCCGATGCGGGGAGCAGGGGGCTGGTGACAGCCGTGGCAGCAGCTGGCACTCTGACCTCCCAGCTCCCCTGAGAGCTGCTGGCAGCTTGTTCCACACTGTACTCTGGCTCCTCTTGTGCCCTCTCAACCTTGCAGAAGGCCACAGCCCAGGAAAGCTGAGGTTTCACCCCCCTCCTTGCATCCATCCCCACTCAGGCATTTATGTCCTTTTCTAAATTCTCCCTGTGCTGCCACTACATGGACAGGCAGCTGTGTGAGTCTTCCAGTCATCTCCTTCCTACCTCTGCAGCTAGGGGCAGCCCAGGACATGACCAGATCTGCAAAGCCCTCCATGGAATCTCTGACTGGTGGGCCCTGACTCAAGCATTTATACCTTAGGCTCTTTTTCCTGAAAGAGGCCACAAGAAGAAGAGACTGCTGGAAGGCAGATGCCATTATCCTCTTATTATCCTCATTTTGGCCATGGGACTTACGTGGCAAGGCTGTGCTTTCATCCCCTGCAACAATTTGATGAGAACTGACAACCATAGGCTGAAGCCCATAGGCTCTGGCCTTCCACTCCTGGACACCACCCAGGTCAATGCACGATAGAGGCCCCAGCACTCTGGTGGGGTGGGTAGCACTTCCGGGAGCACAAATGACTCTGGGAAGCAGAGAAGATTGGATGGAGATGCAGTGGCTTTGTGTCTTCCCTGGTTGCAGGAAACTCTGGGGTAAGCATTTATGGCAGCTGAGTTTTGAGCTTTGGGAGCTTTGCTTTCAGGCAGGGGAAGGTTCTAAGCACCTGAGCCTCCTGCCAGAACACCTCTTCCATCACTTTGATGCATCCTGGATTCCTTCCCTCCAGAGGGAGGTGCGGCCTCTGGGCATGAACTACATTCCTATGGAGTCTGAAGGCCTAGAGAAGCAGAGCTATGTGGGGTTGGACAGGATCCTGTGAAAGAGGTTTGGAACCTCCCATCTCCTCTGCCCAGAGAGCAGCAGTGCCACCTGGCCACTCTGTGCACACAAGATGTGGGCCTGAAGCTCAGCAGTGTCACCCAGCCACTCTGTGATCACAGATGCAGGCCTGAGTCTCGGAGGCAGCTCTGCGTCCTGGCCCCAGGGCACTGCATACGGCTCCATGCCACCCACACATGCTGAGCAGTCAATGTCCTGCTTGCTTGGAGACCTCAGAACATGGGGGAAGCTGTGGTAGGAGTAAAGACCAAGACTCAGGATTGAGTCACAGATTTTCTTAGGGCTGGGGACCATGCAGAGATGCTTTCCCATTGCTAAAGGAGGACGCTGTGCACAACTTGAAAAGTTTCATTCTGCAGCTCGGTAAGAAAGTGAAACTCCCAGGTGTGCTCTCCAGATGGGACCAAGGTGATTCGGGTAAGGTGACAAAATCTTCTTCGTTAGGTGCCTCTTGTTTGTTACAGAAGCCGCGCAAAGGAGCTATACTGAGCCACAAATCCTTAAAACACTCGAGTGTTTTTCCATGTGTGAGAACTTACCCTTTGAAAACTCCTGGCCCGTCCTGGGCCACACATGGCAACTCCAGAGCTCAGCTGCCGCCAGCGCCTCACCTGCACCCACAGGAAAGCAAAGGCGGTTGCGTGCAGACATTGTTTAGTGTGCTTGTGTTAAAAATACCGCCTCGGCTCCACACATTTCTGGAACTGTGAGGAGAGCTCTCATTTGTGGGCTCTGGTGAAGGCAAGATTTGGAGATGGGCATCGCTAGTGAAAAGTAGGCCTCTCTGCACAAAATATCAGCCAACATTTGAATCTCCAAGCTTTAAATCTTAGGTGGCTGCTTTAGACCCCCAGGTCCCTGTAGCCCCAGCAAGGCTGGAGCTCAGAGAGGCAGGGGGCAGTAGGCTGGCAGCTCAGCCCCAGTATGTCCCTGAAGTGGAGATGGAGGGAGGCCTGTGGTGGGGGGTGGACTTTGCTAAGTCCCCAAGAGAACAGCCTTGCACAAAGTGGGGCATACATGGAAGTCCTGAAGGGTTGATTGGGGAGAACTTGGGGCTCTGACTCTGGAATCTATCCATAGCTGAGGAAAGGAGAGAAAATCTCAGTCCAGGTCTTGTCAAAACCATATGATCTTCAGAGCTTGAACGATGCATATGACTTTGGTCAACAAAGTCAAGGTCAAGTTCCAGACCAACTACTACATCATCCCACTTGCTCAACACAGGGGCTAACTGGCTCAGTCCCACTCCAGAGACCCAAGTCTAACGATTCTCACTGATTTTCCAAAAGGCAGGGTTGGTCAAGAAACCCGGTATGGCCTTTGAGCTGGAGACAGAATGGCCCCTGTTTCTGCAGGGATAGTAGATGAGGGTTTGCAGCTAGAAGAGAGGAGAAAGTTAAGAAAGGAGGCCCCAGCAGGGGCTAGAAATAACCTCTAGTATTTACTCCAAGGAGTGGAACAGTTGGCAAATCTCCCAGAAGTCCAAGGAAGGGATTGTGGAAACAGAAGAAAGAGGAAAACTACTCAACATGTGTTGATTATGAATTTTAATTACTGAGTTATGTGTTCAGTCAACAGGCTGGGAAAGAAATGTGGGCAGGACAGGCTCTGTGAATGTTACAGATGATACAATTCTGTTTTTAGGAAACGCACAATTAGACTGTATCTACACAACCCAAAGTAAAAGCAGATGTATCTGTCATCAGACTATTTTGATTAATGGGGAAATTTGGAGCTTAAATTATCTGTTTCCACCAGCCGTGTTGATCCAATGAACTGGACCAGTGCCAGATCCCTGCAGTAGGGTACAGACACAACTTTTGGGGTGAGGCAGTTTCAGGAACAGGATCTGTCATGTGGCACAGCAGAGCTGAAGCAGGAGGGAAAGGGACACCAGCAACCCAGCAGGGGGCCACAGGCTCTGCTCTGGGCCTTACCAGCTTGGGAAGGGACCTCCTGCTGCTGGTTCAGGGAGGGACCATATGCTGCCGGCTTTAGTTGAAGCGTCTCAATGGGAGTGGAATTGTTGGCAGAACTGGTACCGAGGTCTTAACTATTTTGTCATCACTTTGTTCCAAGTGGAGGTGACACTGCCATTTGCTTTGACCAAAGTCATTTCTGGAGTTTGAACTCAAGACCTGTTCTTGCAAGGCAGGAACTCTTCTGAGCCATCGCTCCACCTTTGCTTTCACATTGGTTATTTTTGAGATAGGGTTTTGCTTCCTGGCCCATCACATGACTGCATGGTGATCCTACTGTTTTCTGCTTCCTGCTGCAGTTTGGACAGTAGGTCCATGCATGCCCAGATTGCTCTGCTGAGATGGAGTCTTCTGGCCTGTTTCTTTCCATGTGGGCCTGGAACTGTGATCTTCCTGATCTCAGCCTTCTATTTCCACCTTGTTGACATAACCAGCATAGCACTGGACCCAGATATGGGTTGAGAAGAAGTCTCTCAACATTTTCCTCCTTTGCCTGACCCAAACAACTATGAGTAGATGAATGGGCATTCCTAGAATGAACATACCAGAGGACACTAAGCAGCATTAAGAATGAATGAAATATAGATAAGTGCTACAACACAATACAGATGAGTCCTGAAGATAAGAAACGCAGACACAAAAGGTATAAGCTGTGTGAGTCTGTTTATATGAAATATTCAGAATAGAGAAATCTTTTGGGACAGGAAACAGACTGGTGGTTGCTGAGGGCTGAGGTACAGAGGGGAAAGTCACAAGGGGTTGCTTTATTGAGTATTCGATTTTATTTTGAAGTGATGTGAACTTTTTGGAACTAGATAGTTGTGGTAGTGTAACAGTGTGAATGTGGTAAAGGGGACTGATTTATACGGTTTATGTTATGCTTAGTGTATATGCTTCGTAAAGGCAGCTGGGAAGTGAACATGTTTGGTGACTTCCACACCCAAGAGGGGATGGCCTGTTACATTTCCTAGAGGCAGAGAGAAGGTCCACGCTCTGAGGACCTGAACACCAACACGTCTTAGAGTCAGGTCCTCAAGTCCTGCAGATGGGAAGGGGAAGAAGAATTCCCAGGGGTCCTGGCGGAGAGCTACAGGTTGAATAGATGTTGCTTGATTCCAAGACTGGTGCTTAGTCTGGAAGAGCACAAGGTGTCCTTAGAGAGGTGACATACAAGTTTGGAGGGTTTTGATCTGAAATATGCTCCAAAGGCCATGTGCTGAGGCATTGGTCCCATCCCGTGGCGATGTTGGGAGGTGGAGTCTAGCAGGAGGAAGTTAGCTTATTGTGGCCATGATTTTGAGGGAGCATTGGAACCCTGGATCTTCCTTGTTTCTGGCTTCCTGGCTTGCAGGAGTAGGAGGAGAGTCACAGCGTGTAGCTGTATTTGCTGGCAACTGTCACAACACTCAGCACTGTAGAGTGCCACATTGGCATTGCTGAGGGCAGCCCACTTTCTCCATACAGCTCCTCCAGTTCCATTCCATAACCACTTCGTCCAGGAATAAGTATGACCTGTCTGGAGAAAAGCAGACTGACACTATCCCACGGGCCACCTTGCCACAGAAGGCCGAGGTGTCCTTGCTCAGTTGCCCTGTGGTGAGTACGTAGGGGTATCTCAAATATTATCTTCCCTCTGTGACCATTCCTGGAGTGACCCACCATCCTCTCCTTCAGATCTTCTGGTTATTCTTTCTCCCTTCTTGCTCTTTCTGAGCACTGGACCCACTGGACAGCCCTTCGTGTACTGTCTATGAATCAGTACAGTTTCAACGGCCATCTTTTCTTGCTCATGAGGTGGGCATCTAGATGGGATGCCTGAGGTTTGTTTCACTGGGAGGACTTTTTTATTCCTCCAGTCCTTTGGGGAATGGCCCTAAATAGGCTATAATTTAACAAGCTCTCACTGACAGCTGACGCCTGCAGATGGGAGAACGCATCACAGGCCAGTCCCTCCTCTCTTTTTCTCTGTTAATGAGCAGCAGAGGACTTTGCAGGATGTGCTAGGTGGGTATGACAAGCTTGCAGTTTAGTGAGGGAAGTTACATCACTATTATGCCTTGAACAGGAAAGAGGAAACTAAGAGGAAGGAGGAAAGCAGAAGGAATCATTGCTTGAACCTGGGAAGAGGTGCACTCTGGGAAAGAGGAGGCTTGCAGGACCTATGGCCTTGTGTAAAGAAAGACAAGTGTTGAGCTTTGCCAGGAGAAAGTGCTTGCTTTCTCATCTGCCATATTTCTTTTGGTTGAAAAAGAACTCCTAGCTTTCATCCCAACACTGGACTCCCACCTCAGAGAAGGCAGTGAGTGAACCTGAGAGGTAAATGAAGATGATGGGCACTTGGGCTGAGTTCCTGGCTCCCTGATCTGGAGTCACTGGGACATCCATGCCAATTGTTCTGAGAGCAGTCATGTTATAATTGAGGGATAGTGAGGGGCAGTGCTCAGGGATGGAGGTTTGCGTGCTGCAGGGAGCAGTGGGGGATGTGGAGGCAGGCGGACATGGCTTTCATGTGGGCGCGGTGGTGGAGCGCAGGCTGTTTGAAGAAGTGTTTCTGGGGCTGTGGAATTAGTGAGTGGAGGCAGGAGGCTGAGGGCCACACGCTGTAGCTTCTGCTTTGGAGCTGTGCTTTTGAAGTTAGGAAGCCAGATAGATGCAAGGAACATCTGGTCTCTCCTCATTTCTATGCACATGCAGATTTCATATTAATATCAAAGAAACTCAGCCGTGGATGTAAAGGAGAAGTAATTTTCTTCAGGGTCCTGATTTGTCAAACCCCACCAGGATTTTCTTCTCACAATAAACGACAGCTTCCTCTTTAAAAGCTTTGATAGAAAATGATGGAACTTGATTCCAGGCATGGCAGTAGTAAGAATAATATTTCACATTTCACAAGGACTTAGGCGATCCAGGCACTCACCCCTTTGGCCCTGTGAGACACTGTGTGAAATGGCCTTACTTACCACCCCACAGTACCCAAGAGGAGAGGGAGGCTTGGACAGTTTAATCCCAGAAGCATCTGACAAGGAAGAGGTAATGTCGATTTTCTAAACATTAAGAAGCAACTCTGTAGCCTATACACTAGGCTTGTTTGTTTCTGTTATTTTAGTACTGGATTTGAACTCAGAACCTTGAACTTGCTAGGCAGTTTCTCTACGACATAAGCCATACCCTTAGCCTTTTTTGCTTGCCTAGGCTAGCCTGGACTATAATCCTCTTATTAATGTTTCTCACCATAGCTTAGATGACAGCTGTCTGCGACCATGTCCAGCTTCTGGTTTTTAGGTTTATTTATTGCTTGCCAGTCCTGGGGCTTGACCTCAGGGCCTAGGCACTGTCCTTGAGCTTTCTCAAGGCTAGTGTTCTACCCTTTGAGCTACAGCACACAGGGTGTGTATGTGGTACCTAGGAATTGAACCTAGGGCTTTGTGCATGCTAAGCAAGCATTCTACCACTAGGCTATGCTCCCGGACCTAATTTTTATGTTTTTGAGATGGAGTCTTGTGACCCATTTTCCCAGCTTGTCTCAAACTACAATCCTCCTGATTTCAGCTTCCGGGGAGTCTCTAGGATTGCAGGTATGACCACAGACCCTCATCAAAGTCTTTACTCCTAACCTTCAATTACGTTTCTGTAGTAAATAATTTCAGTACAAGTTTTAACCAAATAATTGCCCACTGCCCCCCACTTTTTTTTGGTCGGTTGTGGGACTTGAACTCTGGACCTGGGCACTGTCCCTGAGCTATTCAACTCAAGGCTACTGCACTACCCCTTGAGCCACAGCCCCACTTCTGGTTTTATGGTGGTTAATTGGAGATAAGAATCTCATAGACTTTAGTACCTGGGTTGGCTTTGAACCATGAACCTCAGATCTCAGCCTCCTGGGTAGCTAGGATTACAGGTGTGAATCACTGTGCCCACCTACCCGCTGTCTTTCAAATACAGTTGTCCCTTGCTACTCTCTGAAGCTGCCAAAATCTCTCTATGTCCAAGTCCTTTATTTAAAAAGATGTATTTTTTCCTGTAGTTTATGCACATGCTCTTATATACTTCAGATAATCTCTAGGTTGCTTATAATGCTTGATACTATGAAAGCAGTTATAATTATTATAGTATATTGTTTAAGGAAAAACAAGAAAAAAATCTATACATGTTCAGTGATATCTAACTTTCTATCTTCTATCATCTATCTATTACTATCTCTATCTCTATCTATCTGTCTACCTATTACAATTTCAATATGCAATAGATTGAATCTGCAAATGCTAAACCCACAGGTACAGAAGGGTCATTGTACAAATGAGTGTGTGTGTGTGTGTGTGTGTGTGTGTGTGTGCACACGCACGTGGGTATGTGCTCAATGTACTTGAAACTTTAGCTGTTTCTAATGTTGCCATCAAATTCATGATTAACTCATGATTAACTGTCTATTAAATACAAAATTGACCATTCCTCTGATGTTCATAGATAAGAGACTATACAATATTTATAGTTAGTGTTTAGCACTGACAGCAGGCAAGCATTCTCTTAAGAGTGTGTGATTTCATTTTCTCCTCCCTACAGTCCTGGGGGAAGGTGGAGTGTGGTTGGAGATTCTGATAGAGTCACATGAGACTTAGCTGTAGTAAGCAAGATAGAAAGTTGCTTTCATAGGGCAGGCCTGCGCTCAGATTGCTTCCCACTGTTCCGTACACAGATCTCTTGAGTGGAGTTCTCTCTGTTACTATGCACCCGTTCAAGTCATCCCTCCCTTCAAAAATGCTTCTGAGTAGCTAGTGTTGTCAATTTCTCCTCTCAGTGGTGGGGCCCATGGAGGATGACATGTGTCTCCTGCTTTTGAGGTGCCCATTCCAGAGCAGGGTGTGTGTGTAGAATCCAGGTCCCCAGTACCCCATCATTCCCAGTTCTGGTTAGTGGCAGGTAAAAGATTATGCGTGAATTTAGCCTTGACTCAGGCAATGACAAAATAACATTTCCTGGTCACTTCTGGTCGACACTATGGCTCTCTGATTATTCTCCTAATTTATCAAACTCTGGAGTTTTGCTTCCACCTCCTAACTTAGTCCAATTCTTATTTTCTTCCCTATTCAAATGCTTTCTTTTGGCAGTACCAGATTTGAACTTAGGATTTTAGACTTGTTAAGTAAACATTCTGCCCTGTGAGCCATGGCCTCAGTGTCAAACATTTTCTTTAGCTTTAATAGGAACAAAAATTATCTTTATTTGAGGAAAAAAGACATTACAAATGTGCTAATTACTTAGCACAAGAAACTGTAACTTATTCCTCAACTACTCAGGAGCAGCAAACAAAAAATTATATTTGCTTGCTTTACCACTTGAGATGTGCCTCTAGCCCAGCTTTTTGCTGGTTATTTTGGAGATGGAGTCTCCTGGACTTTTTCTGCCTCTGTTTGTTTTGAAACTCTCACTCCCTGGATTTCAGCCTCCTGAGTGGCTAGGATTATAAGCGTGAGCTGCTGGCACCTGGCCGAGAGGAGTTAGATTCTTATGTACAACTGGCAATCTCTCAGTGTATTTTAGGACTTAACCTGGTGTGGTAAATCCAGTTGGTCAGTAAACATGGGTTCCCAGGAAAGGATGTGTCTGAGAACTCACTGGATTTGAGCATACTCTGTGTTTGGAATTCAAACCATACCACCAACCCCACTCAGAGAGAGGAAGTCACACTTCAGCAGATTTTCCATCTGATTTGTGCCCTGAACATGTAAAAAACATAGCAGATTGCATGCTGTATCCACCAAGGAACATACATATGCATTTAAATCACTTATGTTTTACTTTTTATGATGCATTCCTGAATTGTCTTCCTTTTGCATTTGTAATTAGGAGGTGGAACAGATGTGATGGCTTCTTTTAAAGTGGGAAGTCCATTCCAATAAACTTACACCACCAGGTAAGCATTTCCTTTAACTGCAGAATCTGGCATTGTCCTGCTATTTTGAACCATTTAGGAAGGATAGGAAGAAAAACATGTATCTTCAGGAAATATGATTGACTATGGAAGTCAGAAAAAATTGTGATAGGGTTTTATATCTGTGTGACTGAAAGTAAAACAAGATGATTGGGAGTGGGTGGGGGAGGGGAAGTGGAAGAAAAACATGGGAAGGGGTATCAATGTTCAAGTAATGTACCCACTACTTGACAAATACAACTGTAACCCTTTTATAAGAAAGTAAAGTATTATCAGAGAAAGCTTTGTTCCTTTATCTCTTTTAAAAATTTTTAAATAAATCAACCTTATCTGTATCTTAGAAGAAACCAGGTTTTCCTTACTTCCTCCCTCTCTCCCCTCTCTTCTTCCTTCTTTTCTTCCTTCCATCCCTCCTTTTTACCTTTCTCTTCCCTTCCTTCCTTTTTTCCTTCTTTCATTTCTACAAGCTATGTTAGTGTAAAACTACATGTGGTAATACATCACACATTTAGCGGTCTAGGGTCCATATTAGTGAGGCTCTTTGTTTGAGCTTAAATAAAGTATGGGTTTTAATTTTGATCTATGTCACTTTTATGAGATGTGCAATTGTACCTGACTGGAAGTCACCTCCATAGCCGCAGACAATTCTTAGCACAGTATATGACCGCCTGACCCAGTTACCCACTCCCCGCCCCCAACACAGCACCTCAGTCACCTTTCACCATTTTCTCCTTGCAGTGCAAGAATGCACTTGACACAGATAAAAATTAAGCTAAAATTGCTCTTTGTGGAACAGATGCTGTTAATCCCTTATACTACTATAATTAAAAACAAGTCTCGGAGTCACCAGTGTTCGTAGATGCAATCCCAAGTTTCAAGTTGTCACAAAATTTAATATTAGCAACATTATATAGTCAGCACACAACTGGAAAAGATAGCATGGTTTAGTGTGAATTCCATTTAGGATAAATTATTACCACAAATTACAACTCTTTGTTGATGATATAAGATACTCAGAAAAGCTTGCTTTTGTTTCAATGGCTTCAATAATCATCAAAGACTCAGTGTTTTACCCTGAAGGCAGAGAGAGAAAATCCTCTTAGATGCTCTTAATAAGGTTCCTGAGATGGCCAACACAGATATGTAACTAAGCATTGGTGAGTGTGTGTTCCATGCTTACTTCGGATACCAAATGGCCAACTTCCTTTTTTTTTTTTTTTCACTGTGGAAGTTTACCCACACAAACGTGCGCTCTCTCTCTCTCTCTCTCTCTCTCTCTCTCTCTCTCTCTCTCTCTCTCTCTCTCTCTCTCTCTCTCTCTCTCTCTCTCTCTCTCTCTCTCTCTCTCTCTCTCTCTCTCTCTCTCTCTCTCTCCCCCCCCCCCACCGCCCAGTCCTAGGGCTTGAATTAAGGGCCTCGGTGCTATCCCTGAGCTTCTTTTGCTCAAGGCTAGCCCTCGACCACTTGAACTACACAGCTCTGCAGTTGCTTTCCTGCCTAGGCTAACTTTGAACTGTGATCCTTAGATCTTACTCTCCTAAGTAGTAAGGATCACAGGTGTGGGCCACTGGAGCCTGGCTTGACAGTTCTTAATATAGCACATGAGATGCTTTTTGTTTTACCAGTGATGGTTCTGTTTTCTCACTTGTATTGTAAAATTCATTGCATCCGTTGAGAAGAGCCATTTAGAGTGCATTGAAAGGTGATTTATGGACACTCTCAGGTCAAAGATTATGAACTTATGTGACCAAAGCCTTAATTTTTTCCCTAGACATTGATTTTCCATTTGCAAAAGAGAAACAGTGATAAAAGTTTCTTCAATTTCAGTACATTGTCTGTTTTTTATTTTATTGTTGTTATTGGATTTGAACTCAGGACGTCACGCTTGCTAGGAAGGTGCTTTACCATTGACCTAGGTCTCCAGTCCTTTTCTGTGATTCTTATAAATTCATACATTTTACTTGCGTTAAAGATTTAATTAAAATGTGGCTCGAGCAATGGCTGGCAAATTATTGATAGATACGACTAGAAAAAGTATTTGTAATAGGAATAATGAACTCAATTTATGGTATTTTATTAGTTTGTTATTTCTTCATGTCCTATAACAGACACAGAAAAAACCCCCTGGGACGCACTCAGTGGGAAGACTTTCATAAGAGTTGGAGGCTGACTGTTAAGGCTCCTCAGGCATAATTCTACATGAAACTTAGGCCTTCAAACATAGTTTATGGGGAATTTTACTGAAATATTTCTTTAATCCACTTTTTTGTTACAGCATAGCACTGATTAGAAAGCAAGCTACTCAAGGACTATGCAAGACTTGCCAAGGAGAAAGTGTGTGCTTTGCCACAATGACCACTCACGTGTGTGTGTGTGTGTGTGTGTGTGTGTGTGTGTGTGTGTGTGTGTGTGTGTGGTGTGTTTGAATCATGCTGTTTAGACAGAACAGACATTTTTGTTAAGATCTTCACATGAAGGTTGGGTCATACCTCAAGTGGTAGTGACCCATCTAAGGAAGGACTAAAATAAAATACAAAGTTGGGCCTATAAGCTAGCTTATTTACTTATTTGGCAGTGTTGGGCCTCTTGTTTGCCAGGTTGGTACTTTACTGCTAAATTATGACTTCAGTCCTAGTTTTGCTATTTACTTTTGAAACAGGGTCTTTCTTCTTCATCTAAGCTGAAGCTGCAGCCTTTCTACTTCAGGCTTCCCATAGTTGTTGGGGTTGCAGGCACCCAACCCCCATGTTTAGCTTCTTTCTATGGAAGAAAGGACATGTTGTACCCTAGTACTTTTCAGCCCCCGCTGGCCTGGTATCATGAAGACCTTCCAGAGCAGCTTCCCACGGAGCTCTGAATGACAGATGGGCAGCGCTGCATCCGGTTATGAATTAAGAAGTGAGTCTCAAGAAGTATTCTGCCCCTGCTAGCCTCTAAAGAAAGTTCTCCCACTTTCGGCTGCTCAGGTAGCTGAGTTTACAGGCATAAGCCACTGGCACCCAACCCAGTTTTAAACTTATTGCTGTTCAGTGGATATGACTTTCCCCTGTAGGGGTGAGACATGCAAGAATGATCAGTACTCTATAATGTTTAGAACAATTCACAGATCCACTCACATACACAATCATTATTCCACTCAAGCTGAAAAGCAAGTATGTAATGGTGAATACCGACCATGTCGGGAAGCCATCTCTGCGGAAAGCCCGGCCTCCTGTGCAGTCCTAGCTGGTTTAATGGCGGGGCACAAATTCTTCCTTGGTCCCCAAGAGTCTTTGTATAAGATCACAATAGAGACAACTGAACATTAGTACCACAGGGAGCCTTGTACAGAGAGAAGAAACCATGAAATGGCCAAGGGGAAACCCCTCGATAAACACCCATAGCACGAACATGTTACAGTTAGCATGTGTCCTGTAAGCTCTGCTGAGCTCCTGGATTTTCTGCCTCTTTTTGGGCAGAAGAAGTCAGATCGAATGCCTTTCACCACCAAGACTTCATCTATCTGCATTCAACTACTTTTTTTCTCTTTTGTAATCCCTAAAAATGTTTAGGTGAATAATAGCTAGTAGACACTGATTTCTTTGAGTGTGATTGTTTTTATTTAGTTACATTAGTGCTACCAGGAAGTTGGGACATCTACTTTTTGTTCTGATGGTATCAGTAGAAACAGATCTACTTCAGTCATCCCAGAGAACATTCTTGTGTCAACTTTAGGGAACGTTTTTACAGCTTAAATAGGCTGCAAGGGAGAGATCTCCTGTAAGTTCTGGAGCTACTGCTAAGGCCAAGTGGAGGATGGCTTGCGAGACAAGCTGTTTGTCTTCATCTGAGGAGTGTGCCACTTCCTTCTTTTTCCTAAATAACATCCAGATCCTTTGCCAAACTTCCTTTCCATTTTCTATGATCATTACTGCTGTTTATTATTATTATTATTATTATTATTATTATTATTATTATTATTATTAATTATGGAGTTTAAACACTGGGACTTGATCTTGCTTTGCTATTTGAGCCATGCCTCCAAGTCTTATTTTTTTTAACTTTAGTTACCTGTCAATAGAGTCTCACATTTTCCCCCTGTGTCTAGCCTTGGACCTTGATCCTCTCCTCATATAAAGTTAGGACTGAGAGTTTCTCCCACCAGGCCTGGCTTCCTGGATGAGATGGCCTAGAGCTTTGATCTGCCTGCTTTCTGTCTCCTGACTGCAGATATTATAGGTCGAATGCATGTCTACTGAGAAAAGTGAAGAGTTTTAGCAAGGGTATTGAAAACTGTTAGGACTGAGCTTCCACAACAACATGGAATAAAAGACCCACTTGAAGTAGCCAACCCACAGGCGACTGACAACTCAGTAATAACAAGGAACACTTGGTATGCCTGTTTCCCCCCCACCTCATGTATGTGTAAGTATGTATTTTTGCTTGTTGCCAGGGTTTGAACTTAGAGCCTTGCACTCACCCAGTTAGCTTGCTCAGCTGGCACTCTACCACTTGAGGCACACCACCAGCCCTGCTTTTGATGATTACATCAGGATGGAGCCTTAGACAGCTGTTCTGCTTAGGCTGTCCTCAAAACATGATCCTCTTGATTTTAGCTTCCTGAGCTTCTAGAATGACAAACATGAGCCACAGGGGCATGACTTCCCAGGAACTGTTTTAAGCCATTTACGATGATTAGCTCAGTCCACACATTCGTAGGTAGGAACTATTAATACACAGAAAGTGAAGGAATACACTTAGGTCTCCTCAAATGCCAATAGATGTGGAACCAGACATTGGGCTGAGTGATCTGTAATTCCACTTCCAGCTCTAAGTCCTCATCCTCTAGTGATGCTGGTCAGCTCAGCTAATTACTACAAAATGTGACTCAAAAGCCTGAGGAAATATGGATCTTTTTTTTTCTTTCTATAAAAGAATTCATTGTTATATCATATTTCAAATGACATGTTTAACAAACAAGTTTTCAAGAAGGGAATCTCTATATACAATCACTGGCACTTAGTTTTTAGAACATAATCAAAATTAGGCTAAGGGTTTGTATCATAGATACATATTAATCTATGTAATAAAACATTATGTCTATAGAGTCATAGTTTTATTTTATTTTTTTTGCCAGTCCTGGGCTTGAGCTCAGGGACTGAGCTCTGTCCTTGGGATTTCTCAAGGCTAGAGCTCTATTACTTGAGCCTCAGCACCACTTCCAGCTTTTTCCTATGTATGTGGTACCGAGGACTCGAACCTGGGTCTTTGTGCATGCTAGGCAGGCACTCTACCACTAGGCCAAACTCCCGGCCCCAGAGTCATAGGTTTTTATGTCTATGTAGTTGTGTTTATATTTCCAATACCATGTCCATAGCATTGGGTATGCAAACATTGAGTCCTTGCTCTTGTACTGTTTGGATCTAATAGCCACACATGTGCCTTTTGTTCCTTTGGAAGTATGGATCCTTTGAGACATGGATTCACTTTTTCCCTTAGAAAAGCTGAATAAGAATAGTACACAACTAAGAGATATGGATTGGTGCATAATATTTCTTCTAAGGTTTGCATGAACTGTAACCGGATATACCTATACAATCTAAGGTATAAAGCTCTAGGTCTCTTCTGAACTTTTCAGAAATATGAACAGAGCATATATATATATATATATATATATATATATATATATATATATATGCCACCCCTGGCCTTGAGCTCAGGGCCTGAGCCCTCTCTCCTTGGACTTTCTCAAGGCTAGAGCTCTACCACTTGAGCCACAGCACCACTTCCGGTTTTTTCTATGTACGTGGTACTTAGGAATAGAACCCTGGTCTTTGTGCATATTAGGTGAGCACTCTTCCACTAGTCCAAACTCCAGGTGCTTACAGAGCATAATTTTTATTTATTTATTTTTTAAAGTATTTTTTATTGTAATTAATAAAAGGGTTACATGATATTTGCCAGATAGAAGGTGCACTAATTCACATACATTGATACCCTTTCACATATCTTGGTCTCCATTACCCTCCCCCCCATCTTAGTTTTCCCCCCTTCCCTATCCAATTTCAAATAACCAAATACAAATATATCCAATATATCAGATAACAAAGTGAGGTACTGTAACAATATGAGATAACCAAGGGACAGCAAAAGAGACGAGAGATAACATAATACATTAAGGACAACAATCATTCATTATATGGCTTTTGTTTCAATATCCTAGAGGTCCTTTCAATTAGCTTCATACTATGTGGCCTTATGTATCAAGGTTTTGCAGAGCATAATTTTTAAAAGGCTAAATTCATTTTACAGATGGGCAGATTAAGAATTTTGTGATAGAAGGTACATTTTTCTTGGTCTGGATTACGTGTGCTCATTTCCAAGTGTGGCTGAGCAGACAGGACCATGAGAAGACTTGGTGTTGTCTCCTGGCCAGTCTCTCAGCATAGAAACTCAATGATGGAATATAATTATAAGTGGATTCACTGCCACAGGGTGGGTAGATTCATCACACTCTGAAATGTGGAGGCAACAGAGATGTTAATAGAAAAAGTATACCTTGTTATATGTCAGAGAAGCAGCAGGCAAGAGAAACAGACCTGGTCAACCACTGGTTGCCAATCAGGGCTGGGCAAGTGCTGTGAGAAGAGAGCACTGTCGTGTGTCATCATCACACATTACTGTCATTGTCACATGTCACTGTCATGTGTCACTCTCACTATTATGTGTCACTGTCATGTGTTGCTGTATTAGCCACTGACACAGCGTTGTCATATGTCACTGCTGTTTCACTGTTGCAGATTGTCATGCACCAATGTTACATGTCATACGTCACTGTCATAAATCACTGCACATGTCACTATCACAATTATACATCACTGTTTGCCACATCATTATTATGTGTCACTCTCATTTGTCACTTTTAGGTGTCACATAACTGTCATGTGTCACTGTCACTAATACATGTCACTTACGTGTTACTGTCACCATCACATGTCACTGTCATGAGTTGCTGTCACATGTCATAGTTATGTGTCACTGTCACATCACTGTCACATATCAATCACTATAATTGGGCTGTGAGGCCCAGCCTAATACACAACTGCTCAGCAAAACATCCAGGCCAAAGAATTCTGTTCTGTTTCTCAAAAATTCAAACAAATATTTTCTGTCAAAGTGGAAAAATGGGCGGGATTCTTAACTATGTAGTTTGAGATTTTGTGTTCAAGTTTTTGAAGATGGAGCAATTAGTGGATGGTTATTTCTGGTTGCTGGTATGCCTGAAAAAAAAATACTAGCCTCTATCTGAAAAACCACAAAACACTCTGGCATGCCCACGGAAAGAGCACACCAGTAGTGTGTGATTTATGTTGCTGTCACTCCATCAGCCCAAGATTGAGCTTAAATGACAGCTAGGATATTTCCATTAGAAGGAATCTAGGGAATCTGATGAACAAACAAAATAAAACTGAATTAATTTACACAATCTATCAACATATGATCATGCTTTCCCTTGGATGTGGTTTATTGTTGGCAAAATTTAGAAAAAAATCACACATATCGTTTTAAAGAGCATATAAGTATATTCTCAGGAAATGTGCGTGCTAGTGCAGTTCAATATTTATGGGAACTTTATAATTTTTTTTTGCCATTCGGCTTGCTTTCAAAATATTCAAATATAATTGGCTTTTGTAATTTTGCTAATTAAACCTTCTAAAACAGATGGAATTATAGAAATTACAAGGTTTAAAATATCATCTTAATTGGTTTACAATCTATGTGACACAGTGCCACACGTACTATATAAAATATATACGGATGGCTCCAAAACCGTGGCATGCCAAGTAACTTTTCTTCAACTCTTTTGATTACATTTTTTTCCTTCTTCCTTATTTCCACCTTCTCCTCAGGAGGGCTTCAAGCGAGCCAGAGCCACCCTAGCTGTGACCTAGAGCCCCACTGAAGAGGCTCTGTTATGTCTGAGGTTAGATGTAGTACCAAGGACTTAGGCTGTCGCCTTGAAAGATACTGAGATCAGTCTTCTTTTCTTCCAACCATGATTGTTTGATATACACAGATCACTTCATTCTTCTGCTTTTTCTGGAATAGATTTGATTTCAGATAGCCATTCTACTTCAGAATTCTTGCTTTTATTAGAGCATGTGTATAGAGTTTTTTTTAAACCAGAGCTCTGCTTGTTGTCTGTCAAGTTTGGGGAGATTTAAAAGAGTTTTCATGAGTATGCATGTGTTATGATCAAGGTTCTGATTGACTAAACTCTGATTTTTCGAGGCCTACAAGTGAAGACTTCCACTGAATAAATCCATTTTATTTCCTCCCCTCCAGCAAAATAACATGCAGTTCAAAAACATTTGACAATATTTTGGGGGATTATTGTTGGCTAGCAAAATTAAACTCAACTGTTTCTTTTAAATATCTCAATTTGCCATTGAGATGTGATTTTTGAACACGATTACCCTTTGTTGCCATGGTAACAGTCATGGGCCCTCATGGGTGGCAGAAAAGTAGCACAGAACTGGTTCCTGCTTGAACACACATGTTCCCTGAGTTTCTGCCTTGCATCGAGAGGAGAGGAAAAAGCTGGAATTTCCATGCTTGCCACAGCAAGGTAAATCCTGAACCAAATAACACTTGATGGTGGGACATAGCCCACAGCAGGGTCAGATTTCCTCATAATGTCACTGCAGAGAGCCTTCTAAAGTCTGGCTTTAATGACCCCAGATAGAGCCCTCTCCTCCCCACCAATGTGACATTTTGCAGGCATGCTAGATATCAAGGAAATATTTAATTGAAACGTGTTTGTGAGAATGCCTACTGAGCTGGCTCTAGGCGTCTTACAACGTGGCAGGGATCAATTAAAAGAACCAATCAGCTGGCTTTCAAACTTTAATTTTTTTTAAAAGGGGAGTAGGTGGGGGACAGAAAGTGGACAAAAGTAACGTTAAATAGCGTGGAGCTTGACTAATGGTGCTAGCATGTTAAAATCATTGGGAGAATGTCCTTGGAAGACAAATGAATTTTCAGCAGAATAATTAACTTAATTAACAAATTTGCATGCATATTCATCAGGCTATTGAAGTCTTTCCAGCCCAGCTTGATGAGCGTTGGTGTAATAATTGTCTCATTTACATTCTGCAATCTACTACAATTTAGGGCATGCAAAAAAAGCCAAGCTCTTCCCTTTGACTTTCTTTAGGGTCCTCAGAGTCCCCAAAGCACTGCCTTTGCCCACTCCGTGGCCGTGGGCTCAGGTCTTTAGAGGGAACCCCAGAGAGAATTGACTGTGCCTTCCCCTCCCCCAGGTTCCCCCTCTTTTCTTCTTTTTTTATTTTATTTTTTTTTCCTTTTGGCCCAGGTTCTCTTTTTGCCTCTGCGTGCTCTCCTGGGTAAATCTTGGCACCAGTTCTGACTTCAAATCTCTTGGGTCGCCAGACTGCATCATGTAAAAATTGCCATTTCCCTCTATCTCTGCAGGGCAATCTTTAAAGGCAGTAAGGTGTGACGGCCCAGACTGGCAGCTTGGCAAGCAGGAGCCCATGGATACCGGCACAGGGATCGGACGGAGCGCCTGGATACCGGCGCAGGGAATCCGACGGCTCGTTCTCTCTGACAGCAGTCAGCCCTGGGAACAAAAGAAATGGAAGGGAATAGCTTGGATATATTTTTACATATTGTAGGCATATGGCCACAAGACCAGAGGAAATAGATTTAATTACCAATTGCATTCATTAGGGAGAGAAACGTGAGGAAGGGGGAAGGAAATCTGCATACATCAATAGTATTCCACTTTGACTTTTCACCTAAAAAGGCACCGTGGATTACAATTGCAAAAGCGTTTCTGCTGGAACCTCTATAGAAGCCATGTGGGTTTGACAAGCCAACCTTGATGACTAATATTGGGAAATGTGTGTCTCCTTTTCAAGGTTTTAAGATTTTAATCATACAATGTTTACTATGGCAAATTTGAAACAGAACAGTTAGATAATCTTACTGATAACTTCAAACTATACTTTTTGTTGGTGGTGGTCATGAGGCTTGATCTCAGGGCTTGGACGCTGGCCCTGAGCTCTTCATCTCAAGGCTACGGCCGTACCCCTTGAGCCACAGCACTACTTCTGGAATGCTAGTGGTTAATTTGGCTTTGTAGTGCCTGGGCTGGCTTTGAACCGTGATCCTCAGATCTGAGCCTCCTGAGTAGATAGGATTACAGGTATGAGCCACCGTGCCTGACTCAAACTGTACTTCTGATGTGACACATTCCTTTAGGCCTTAACAATGAATAGATAATGACTGAAAATTTCTCTTCTGGTTCTTGTCTATGACATCAGAAAGAGCCACATCAGGAAGGAGGCACAGACTGACCAAGTCATGGAGCCATAGAACCACAGAATCATGGAGACCAGTCTGCCTTGCACTGAGCAAGCTTGGAGTCTAAGGAGGGAGATAAATATGCGTAAGCATAATTATAATCTTATGCTAGTGAATTATTAACAATGCTAAAATTACAAATAATTATGATTCTAATGATCATACACATGATATTTTCATGATGTAGGCCTAGCGGTCCACACACTGTGGGTTCAGCCATGGAATCAGTCATATTGGATGGCCTGGGAGAGGGTGGACAGGCCTGGGGTGGGGGACGCTGGCCGTGGAAGGAAGCAGCACATTGAGTGGTTTGCACAGCAGAGAGTCAGACAGATCAGGCACCGGAGGAGGTGGGGGGGGGGTCCTCTTCCCTTCTCCAGGGTGCAGTTGGAGCCTTGCTGGAAGGCAGGTAATGGAGGCACAGGTGGAGTATGTGTGTGTGTGTGTGTGTAAAGCACCATGGCAGGAAGAAGCCTGCAGTCTGAGGAAGGAGCTAAATGATCTCTCTTTATAAAGCATATAGCTTTGGGTATTAAGTTTTACCTACAGAAAGTCAGTCAATGCTCTGCTCACCTGTGGACTAGTGCTGTGGGGGTGTCTATGGCTGGAGCACAGAGCTGTGACCAGTCACGGTCCTAGGCTTGTTCTGAGCAGAACAGGGGAGAAAGACATAAGTGCTAACAGAGACAGAGCCTTCAATCAGATGAAAGACTGGATGATGTGATCCCACAGGTCAGCACAGAAGCCAATTCCGGCTATCCTGGCCAGGCCCGGGCTGGCCCTTCTGCTAGCATTCCTGGGAGTTGTGTGGACAGCTGTCTTCTCTCTTCTGACGTCTAAAAGATGAAGGGGAGGACAGATAGAAAGGAGTTGATCCTTGTGCTGGTGTATTTATGATGATCTCAGGAATATGAGATTCAGTCTGGAGGATTGACCTAGGACAGGATAGTATGCAAGGAAAAGGCCATAGCATGACAAGTGTTGAGTCTTGTGTGCAAGTTGTGCTAACTCAGTCATTATAGGGCTCTTGTATGCTTGGGAGGAAATAAAGAAATGCTGATCTACTTCCCATTATTTTCCTGCTGTCCAGATTGGAGACATTCTGAACAATGCACTAGATCAGAAGGTCTCTAAGGCCATTCATTCATTCACCAGGGATTGTTCAAGGACGTGCTGTAGTTCCCCCAATCCCTGCCTCCCCAGCTCCAGTGGGAAGGAGGAATGGCAAATAGAGCAGAGAGGGCATAAACCATAGAGAGCACATTTGAGGAGCAAGTAATCTCTAACATGAGATCTTTCATCCCAGGAATGGCAGACAATTATTCCTCTATTGTCACCTATTGTCATTTAAATAGTGAACTGCTAGTTTCACTTGGCTTGCCCAATGGGGACTTTGCTGATGGCCAAGTGTGGCTACAAGCATGTCACATGCTGATGTGATATGGTTGTTCTCCTGCTCTGTGGGGTGTGGATTCTCAGACCCTCAAGCTTGGTTGATTTCATCAACCTTAAAGTAAAGAATTCTTTGCTTCAAATTCACAATGATAATCATTAAGAGTTTGCTAAGTAAGGACGATATACTACCACAGTTTTAGACCAGGGTATCTCAAAGTTAGACACTGACTTTTAATTTTTTTAAATGTAGGGCATCATATATATATATATATATATGTATATATATATATAAAATTATCCCAACCCCCAGAGAGAAATGGATTCTCTGTTTAAAAAGCAATTTTTAAAAAGTAGGATTCAAAAAACTAAAAAGAGCAAGTTCAGTTTGAATGGAATATGTGTAAAATTCCTTTCTGGGTCTCCTGAAGCCCAAAGTACAAAGGGAATCATGGGAAACTGCATAATTTGTCGTTATTAAAAAGGAAGATGATTATTAATTCTATGAGAGGGGAAATATTTACAAACACATTCTGAAAATACTTTTAACATGCAGTTTGGGAAGGCACGGCATGAGGTATCTGTAGAGATGTGGGCTTGTGGGAGACATCCACCAGCCTCCCAAACCTTCAGTGGAAGAGCGCTACTGTTGGGCTCCATTGGGGGAAAAGTCAGAGACTTTGGGTCCCCTCAACCCTCCTGTGCAGGCCAGGTGAGAAGATGGGGCTTGTGCATCTGCACATTTACATGCTTCCTGGGCAGGTACTGGCTGCTTACCTGGGCTGTGAGTGAAGGATGAAACAGCCCTGCTTACCATCCACATTAAAATGATTCTGGCACATAAATCCAGTTTTTTTTTTTTTTTTGCCAGTCCTGGGCTTGAGCTCAGGGCCTGAGCACTGTCCTTGGACTTTCTCAAGGTTAGAGCTCTACCACTTGAGCCTCAGCACCACTTTTGGCTTTTTTCTATGTATGTGGTACCGAGGAATCGAACCCGGGTCTTCGTGCATGCTAGGCATGCACTTTAACCACTAGGCCAAACTCCCGGCCCCATAAATCCAGTTTTATAGTTTTACTGTCACAGGGATGTGTGATGGATGAATTACAGGTTAATCAACTTACATGTGGCTTTATGGTTTATAAAGTGTTTTCGCACCCTGTTACAACCTTTTGGAAACATTGGGACATTTTGGGTATGACGCTCTTTCTAGTTACAGAGTCTTGCTATATCACCAAAGTATTGTTTCTGATTATGTTTTTCTGATAGAGAAGTTATGCTTGAGAGCTTGTTTCAGACATTAGTAAGGAAGCCAGCTAGCAAATACCACCAGAGATACTCACATACCTCACTGTGCTTAAGAGTTGAACACGCCATTTAGTGATACATCTCGTGAAAAACACCATAAGACATGTAGCAAAATGTGAGACCCTGGTGTGAGACACAGCTAAGAAATGTTAATAACCACTGAGTGATAACCATGGATCCTATCTCAAGGCACATAGTTGGGTCCCTTAGAATTCAGGCTTCTCTTCTCCAGATTCTCAGGCCTCTCCCCCTTCCTCAGACCCTCAGTCCTCTCCTCCATTCTCAGACCCTCAGGCCCCTCCTCCATCCTCAAACCCACAGGCTTCTCTCCATCCTAATACCCACAGGCTTCTCTCCATCCTCATACCCTCAGGCCTCTCCTCCATCCTCAAACCCACGGGCTTCTCTCCATCCTCATACCCTCCTCCATCCTCATACCCTCAGGCTTCTCTCCATCCTCATATCCCCAGGCGGCTCCCCAACCCTCAGCATGCCATATGCACAGTGTGAGCACAGTCCTGCACTCAGTAGGTGCAGAGTCTCATCCATGAATGCAGTGCCATCAGAGCTCTGTTTCATCGCAGTGAATCAGTCACATGCCAGGGCTAGTGTTGCTCTTGGTTGACTCCTAGTGACGTCTAGCTATCAACCCCCACCCATTTCAGGCTTTTGATTCAGTGGTTGAAGTCTTTGCAAGAAGACTGGCTACATATACACACAACTCCTGGGCTCAGATGGGATGAGTTTGCCTCCTGGTTTGCCAAGAAATTTCTGGTTTAAGTGTCCAAAGACTCCTGGGAATCTATACCCCTTAGTCCTAGACCAGTAGGACTAGGTGTGGTTGCTACACACAAGAAACAGCCTCTGTGGCCAGAAGCAAGACAAGACCACCTCCATGAGGCAGAGCACGCAGTCCTCACCTGGACTCCCTGGATGCGGGCTCTGGGCCTGAGATGGAAGTACAGAGGGTTTACTGGGAGGTGGTGACCCTCAAGGCAGTGGTGGGCAGAGGAAAAATGGCCCAGGAAATGAACTGTCACTGTGGGCACCTGATGCCTCACCTGTGAGGTGTGCTCTAGGTACTGCCCAGGGCAAGCACAGGCTGTTAGGTGAAATCTGTTCCTAGCAGTGGGGTTGAGAATGGTTTGGACTGCGGAGGCAGTGAGCAGAGTGACCAGTCATCAGAGAGAGAGGCAATGGTAGTTCACATTGCTGTTTGGTCATATCACTGACATGGCCTGGTGCATGGATCAAGTGTCTGGGTTGGTGCCTGGGCTATGTCAAAGCCATGTGACTTCAGATGGCCTCAAACTCATGATCAGAGCCTCCCAAGTGCTGGGATTATAAGGCTACATTCCCATCCCGGGCTCTCTATTTGTCTACTTTATTTTTACAACTTCAACATAGTTCTATTTTAAATGTGAAAACTGATGAGTCAACAGAGCCACGTTGAATCTTACACTGGGGGTAATCGGGACACTGGAGATTTGAAGTCTTCACAGTCATACAGAGGTAAATGGATTAAGTTCTCTGAATCCTGAATGAGGATGCAGTCATTTTTTCCAGGTGAGGTGACATACAGCTGGAATCCCAGCTGTAGGAGGAACACAATAGCTGTCATCTCCAGTGTCACAGGGAAGTAGGAGAAAGCTCTCAGCTCAGGACAGAAGTGGCAGAGAGGAACCCCTACCTCAAAAAGAACCACACAAAATGACAAAATGGTAGGGGCTCAAGAGCCACAGTGCTACCTAGCACACAGAAAATGCTGAATTCAACCCCAAGTAACTGCCAAAAATTTAAAAATATTGTTTTTGTCTCCACAATATATAAAGGGACATGGAAATAGTTCTCTCCACTCATCCATGTCCCAAATGTATTCTATGAAAGAGTAAGGTTTGTTATCCAAAAGATTATAATCTAATAATAAAAAGCATAAAAGAGTAAGAGCTATAAACATGGGAAAGAGACAGGCTATAGACCAAGTAGGCCCCTGAGATAGAGTTACAAACTTGATGATGAGTTCTTGAAACAAACGAAAGCACTCATACCCTGCAGCAATAAAATGAAATGTAGCATCTAATGTGATTTCGTAAGGTCAAATATGCCTTTCGTTTAATCATAACTTGAATCATTACATGGTTCCATTGTGAAACATTGAAACACCCGGTAAGAACTGTCTTGCAAATACAGAAGGCCTCTATATTCTATTTCTTCCATTGACTGAAAATGGAAATCTGGGAGTGTAGAATTGTGTTGAAGGCTTCTGGAAGGTCTTTGTATGCAAAGCTGAAAGAAGATATCCAAGAGGTCTATTTTCTGAAAGTGAATATTGCAGCAGTGCAGCCTTCAGGAGCCAGAGGACTGGTCTGGGTTCTGTTCTCTCTGACACTTTCTCAAAGGGCTTGGGCTTCATTTACCTTGACAGTGCCTGGCCTTTGTGCAGTTGGAGGAAATGTTAACTTGTGCACTGGATCACAAAGACAGTGGGGCTATAAGGAATCACAAGGAGAAATTACGCAGCTAAGAGTCATTCCACACCCACGAGTGCATGGTAGAATGAAGTCATTAGCAATGTTAATGAAATGACATTTATGTGAAATTATTTATTTGTAATTTTAAAATTTAGAAAAGCACGCATTTTCTGTAATGGGAACAATTTAGAAGTTATTATGTACATTCAACTAATGTAATGCAATCCAATCTTTAAAAACAACAAAATCAGTTTTTAAAGAACACTTAATGATTTGAAAGAGCATTTGTGCATAGAAAATGCTCCAAAAGAAATATGCCAAATGTTAATAGTAATTATAAACCTCCAGAGGTAGGACTGTGGATACTTAAAAATAATTTCTTTTCTGATATTTATGTACAGTGCACTATAAAATCCATATACAAGGCATATATTATAAGCAAGTTGTTATAAGATGCTAATACGATAATAGCAGAAGTGTTAGAATACAATAACACGGTTTAGGTTTCTTTCTACCAATTTTATTTATCATCTTATTTTCTTCTGGATTCACTATCGTTTTTCTTTTTCCCACCATCCTTTCTGTTGTTCCTTCCTGGATCGTTCTCTCTGGTTCTTACACCTCCTCCACCTTTTCCTCCTGTGTCATCAAGGTGTTTCCCTTTCTCTTCTTTTCAGGCTGCTGTCCCCACAGACAGGAAGCCTGTGGGGGACATGCAGCCCCTCCGTGCTGGCTCCTCATGCAGTGGCTTAGTCTTGTGGCTTGGGGTGCAGATGGCAGGTAGGTAGGGAGACCAGTGCCTCACACATTTCCCGTCGACTTCTGCTCTCCCAGACAGAAATGGGATCCACTCCTACGTCCATTGCCGCTCACCAGCATATGGAGCAGATGGGTGCATGGAAGACTCTAGCCCTGGTTCTTTCTGCTTCTATTTCTGTCTTCTCCCAGCCCATAGTGCTTTATTTATGGAGACTACTATGCTGGTAGCCCACAACCCAAGCCTGGCCCAGGTGCTTTGTGAAGAGTTGCTTCATAGATGTCCATGGAGATGAGGTGGGGGTTAGTAAAATGAGAAATTGCCATCTGGCTGTCCTAAAAATACTAGGAGCACAGTGAAGGATTGGCCAGCTAGTTTTCTGGTAGATTCTACCATGAGTTCCTCAACTGAGCATCCTGTCCTGAGGGAGGACAAAACACTTCTTCCTTCCTGTGAGCCCTTGTGTGTTTTCCTTTCTCCTTAGTGTGAGTGATAAGAGGCGATTCAGACCCAAACTATAGCCTTCTCTGGCCCTTTCCTCTTTCTTACCTTCTCTCCTCCTTTCTTTATCCCTTTTCCTCTTCCCCCTCCCCTTTCCCCTTCCCACTTTCCCTTCTTCCCTAGCAACAGCATAGGCATTTCCTGGTGTATCATGGAGTCTTCGAGTTAAGGTCTAGTAGCATTAAAGTCAGATGTAGAATAATGTCACAATTTAGAAGTCATGGGGTAGTTCTCATGGCTTTTCTGAATCTTCACCATTGTGACTCTTTAGAGACATTTTAATACAACACTGACAAAAAACCAGATGCTGCCTCAACCTGGTCTATTTATATAAGAGGTCACAGTTGCATTTCTTACTGTCAGGGCGGTGATCTCAGGATGTTTTCCAGGTCCTTCCAGTTCTGATCTGTCCTGAGTATTTGAGCAAGCAACCCTTCATGAATGAGAAACATTTTCCTGAGAGATTCTAAAGTCTAATATTATTAAAGCCTTCCTATACCACATAAAATGCTTTAATATGGATTCTATAGGCTTGAAAGGCCAAATGTCAAATGATGGAAGAGGTGACTTTGATAAGATGCATTATATACATAATTGAAACCTCCTCGTACAATTATTTAAAGATAATAATAGAAGAAGAAAAGCCAAATAACATGTTTTTGCCCATTTGTGGAATTTAGACTTGATGACATACGCATGCATATGTACACATGCATGTACATATACACACATCCATGTACACATATTCATATTTGCATGCATGTAGGACATGAGTATAGCTGGAACTCTTCGGGGGATGAGGGGAGGGGAAGAGAAGACAGATGGCACCCTGGTCATGTCAAGGCCATGCTGTGTGAAAATAGCCTAAGAAAACTTGGAAATCTGTTGGGCGATGATTGCTAAGGTGAGAGGAAGAGCAACAGAAAAGGTTAATTGACAAAATTAGTGTCTGCCCCAGAGTAGGAGGTGAAAGGTGCTGCTGAGGGCTTTCCAGCAGATGGAAGAAGACAAATGGAAAAGGCAGCAGGAGCCACTGTATCATCATGTCATTGTCATTGCAGGACAAGGAGAGGTGGTACCCAAAGCAAGTTGCGCCTTCAGCAAAGATAACACAGGTCCATCTTCAGGCAAGATGGGCCTGCATCCCCCACACATCACACTTGTCCTGTGGGAGTCAGAGCTGGCAGGTGCCCTGCCAGAGAACTCCCCTCAGGATGCCTTCCAGCTGTGGTCGACTCTGACCAAAAGTAACCCATTGCATCCATGGCTGTGAGTTGCCATCTGGAGAAGGAGGATGGCTGAGGTTGTTGCTCAAATAATTTCTGTGGGAATTGCCCAAGTATCCTAGAGAAAAATCCAACAGAAAGAAAGGCTGGGGAGCATGGAGTGGAACATCCACCCTGCCTCCCCGGTTCCCTTGACTCTTATTATTGATCACCTATGTGAATGCACTCTAGCCGCCAGTGCCCTGACAGTCCACGAGGAAGTCAGCATCTGTGTGACACACCAGCATCTCTGTTTGGGACATATCAGTCTGCGTGTGATACACCAAGACTCACAGACATGCCACTTTCTCTTCAAGAGTTCTTGTTTGCTCAGGCAAGTGCATCGAGATGTCTGCAAACATACACATTTCTGGGTGTGTGAGAAAGTAGCTGTGTTGGATTCTGACTGCAGGCTGGGTCAGGTCTGTTGTGCTGGGCGGTGGGGCGCAGGTGTCAACTAAAGGTGAAGTGTCCTGCAGAAGTGGCTGAGTTATCTTATGGGGTTTGTCAAGTGGCCATGCACCCAGTTCATTTAGAATCTCCTAGAATAACTAATGAATATCACAAGTAGCCACAAGAGAGTGTGGTAAGATTAAATACCAGAAAGTCTTCCCATCACAACTTTCGTGTTGTAAAGAGAGAAATGTCATTGTCACCCTACTCTCTGCCTTTGGAAAGAATGAGCCCTTCATCTTAGCCCATGACAGAAATCTGACTTCCATTCTGCCCTGGAAAACTACACAGTGCTGTTTCAAGTACAGAGCTGTTTGCAGAACTGTAGTTCTTTTTTTTTTTTTGGTATTTCAAGTTGCTTCACCTTCTTAAGCAGCAAAGAAAGCACTATTTGGTTATCTCAGTGCAGAATTAATGCATTTTCCATGTGTAATATTTTCTCTCCCCCCAGGCTTATTGAGGTATGACTGTCAAAGAACGGTCTTATATATTCAAGGTGTGTAAAGCGGTGCTTATGTAGCTACGTAGCCTCAATTGTTAACGTACCCACCACCTCATACCATTATCGTGTGTGTGTGTGTGTGTGTGTGTGTGTGTGTGTGTACGTGTGTGTACATCATAATATTGACCTTTTTAGCCACCTTTAAGCTTAGGAGATACATTAATGAGCTAATCACTAGTCTCTAGAATGTTTCTCTATAACTGAAGCCTTGTACTTTTTGACCAGCCCCTCCTTCTCTTCTCCAACCCCATGCTCCTGAAAACCAGGGTTCTCCTCTTTATCACCATAAATTTGGCTTTCTTAGACTCCCTATGTAAAAGTGATATCATGCAGTATCTTCTTGTCTGCTTTTGGGGGTCGGTGGTAGGGCTTGACCTCTGGGCCTAGGCACTGTCCCTAAGCTCTTCAGCTCAAGGCCACTTTGAGCCACAGTGCCACTTCTGGTTTTCTGGTTGTTAATTGTAGTCGCATGGACTTTTTGTGTCCTGGCTGGCTTAGAACTGTGATCCTCAGATCCCAGCCTCTTGAGTAGCTAGGATTACAGGCATGAATCATTGGTGCCCTGGCTTCTTGTCTTTCTTTGCCTAATTTATTTCACTCAACCCAGTAGTCTTCCAGCTTTATACACATTGTTGCAAATGACAGTTTGTGTCTCTTTTAAGGTTGTGCAATATTCTGCTGTACAACATATTTTATGTATCATTTTTTTGCCAGCCCTGGGCTTGAACTCAGGGCCTGAGCACTATCCTTGGGCTTTCTCAAGGCTAATGCTCTACCACTAGAGCCACAGCACCATATATGTGGTACTGAGGAATTGAACCCGGGTCTTTGGGTCTTCATGCATGCTAGGCAAGCACTCTACCACTAGGCCAAACTCCCAGCCTTTATGTGCCATTTTTAATCTATTCATTTGTTGATGGCTACTTAGATTGTTTCCATACTTTGGCTCTTATGAGAAATATTACAGCAAATATGGACATACAGATAATCTTTTCTGAAATAATGATTTATATTTTCTAAAAAGATACCCAGAAGGTGGATTGCTAATAATTTAATTTTTTTTTTTACCAGTCCTGGGCTTGAGCTCAGGGCCTGAGCACTGTCCTTGGACTTTCTCAAGGCTAGAGCTCTACTACTTGAGCCACAGCACCACTTTCAGCTTTTTTTCTATATATGTGGTACTGAGAAAGCAAACCCGGGTCTTCGTGCATGCTAGGCAAGCACTCTACCACTAGGCCAAACTCCTGGCCATAATTCTATTTTTTTTGAGGAACTTCTGTACTCTTTTCTGCTATGGCTATACCAATTTCAGTCCCACCATCAATGTGATGAGGAAAGAATTCTGAAATGTCCTAAGCTTAGTCACCAGAGAGTGGCAGGTGGAAGGTGCTAAGTGAAGTAATTTCAACTCAGAGCTTCAGGCTCAATCAACAAATAGAAGGGAAAAATATCCCAGATATCTCCCCATTTCTTTCAGCCATCTGTACTGGTCACCTCCAAAGGTCACAACCACACTCAGCTTTTGGAATAAGCCCACCGAGGAACAGCTGACTTGCCTTTCTATGAGCTAACTCCTATCCTGGACTTCCCAGCTTCTATTGTCTTTCTCTGTTACATGTTACTCTCTTTCTCCTAGCATTTTACCCTACACCCTTCCCCCTGGGTATGGAAAATGCTCTCCCCTGGGTCTGGAGGAGTTCTCCCAGCTTCTCTTTGCCATCCTGCTAATGGCTCAGGAGATTTGTCCCAGGACTTGTCATTCACCTCTGGGATCTGCCTCCTTCCCTCTCCTTCTCCATCTCTCCCTCTCCCTCTCCCTCCCCCCCTCTCTCTGCAGTCCTGGGACTTGAACTCAGGGCCTGGGCACTGTCCTTGGACATTTTTTGCTCAAGGCTAGCGCTCTGCCACTTCAGCCACAGCACCACTTCTGGCTTTTTCTTTGTATGTGATATCAAGGTCTTAGCACACCCTGTATGTATCACTTAGGTCCTTGAAGAACTTTGATGAATTCTATTAGATATTGACTACAGAGCTGAGTAACAATAAGGATTTCTCTCTGTTTCAGAAAGAGGAATCAAGTTGAGAACCAAGATGCATTACAGAAATTCCAAGAAATGTGTTACAATTATAGAAGCATGTTCTAGGCACGATAATAATTTTGCTATTGATTTTCTAAGCTGAATGAGTCAAGACAAGCTTCTGCATTGGAAAAATTTGTAACAAATAAGTGAGTGCTAAGCTTTGTTTGTTTCCCTGCAACTTAAAAATGAGGACAGGTGGAAAAAAGTCATAATTCCCAAAAGCCTCACATGGATTTATACTCAACACTCTTTCAAAGTTCTTTGGCTTCTACCTACAGAGTGGGAGAAGATCTTCACCAACCAAACAACGGACAAAGGCCTCATATCTAAAATATATCAACAACTCAAAAAATTGAATCACTCCAAAACTAATTTCCAAAGTAACAACCATCCCATTAAAAAATGGGCCAAAGACTTAAAGAGAGTCTTCTCTGAAGAAGAAACAAAAATGGCCTATAGACACATGAAGAAATGCTCAACATCTCTGGTCATAAAAGAAATGCAAATCAAAACAACTCTAAGATTCCACCTCACTCCAGTTAGAATGGCCAGGATCAAGAAAATGAATAACAACAGATGCTGGAGGGGATGTGGCCAGGAGGGATCACTACTACACTGCTGGTGGGAGTGCAAACTCGTTCAACCACTATGGAAAGCAGTATGGCAGTGCCTCAAAAGGCTAAACATAGAACTCCCCTATGACCCAGCAATTCCACTATTTGGCATTTAACCAACCATCCAGAATCTAGGGCATACTAAATCCACTAGCACAACAATGTTCATTGCAGCATTATTCACCGTAGCAAAGATATGGAACCAACCTAGATGTCCCTCAGTTGATGAGTGGATCAACAAGTTGTGGTATTTGTACACAATGGGATTCTATGCTGCTGTCAGAAAGAATGGCATCGCCCCATTTGTTAGGAAATGGAAAGACTTAGAAAAAATCATATTAAGTGAAGTAAGCCAGACTCAAAGGAACTTAGGCTTAATGGTTTCCCTCATTTGTCATAATCAGTGGAAACCTTGTGTTCTACTAGCAGAAATCTGCAATAGAGCAAAACTTTGATACATAAGGCCATATAGTATGAAGCTAATTGAAAGGACCTCCAGGATATTGAAACAAAAGCCATATAACGAATGATTGTTGTCCTTAATGTGCTATGTTATCCCTCATCTCCTTTGCTGTCCCTTGGGTATCTCATATTACAGTATCTCACTTTGTTATCTGATATATTGAATTTATTTGTATTTGGTTATTTGAAATTTGATAGGGAAGGGGGGAAAACCAATACGGGGAGTGGGTGGTGGGTGGGGGGAGGGTAATGGGTACCAAGACATGTGAAAGGGTATCAATGTATGTGAATTAATGCACCTTCTATCTGGCAAATATCATGTAACCCTTTTATTAATTACAATAAAAATATATTTTAAAAAAAGAAGTTCTTTGGCTTCTAGATCTGGGTTGCTAACTGCCCCCCTCTGCCCGGCTGCACAGTAAGTATGAGGCATCCAACTTTACAGATCCACTGTTCTTGAATGGAACTAAAAACTGAACTTCTTTGGCTCTGAAAGTGATTTTATTCAGCTTCCAGTCACTAAGTCAATCAATTGCATCTCTTTATCTGATTTGAATCTGCAGAAAGTGACTCCCTGGGACCAAATATGAAGCCACTCCAGTGTTACCTCTGGCTTCAAATATTTATCAGATGTCACTGTCAATTGTGAGTATGATAATTTTTCACAGACACATATAGGCAAAGAACTGAATAACACTGAAGCATTTTATAGTGTAAATTTCTTTGACTTGTCATTAAGGTTACCACCTTGATTTGGCACCTTCTGTGTTCTACACGTAGGAGCAACACCAAACAGGCTGAAAGAATATTCTGTGTCCTTCAGCTCCGGAAGTCTTCAAGAAGCTTCAAGGACAAGATTATCTAGCTGGACCAATCATCAAGACTTAGTCATAACATGACTTCCTTTTGGGAGTCGGCCAAAATTCATAAAATTCAGTTGTGGGAGGCCTTAGTAGTGTCTGTCTGCCTGCGGGGTGATTGTGGGAATTGAATCAATTCATTTCTTGCTTGCATTCTGAAACTTTCAGTCTGGTGTCCTGTGGCAGGGATAGATAGAGCCCCACAAATATCCACACTTCCACTATGTCCTAGCTGGATTCCCTCAAACACCTGAACTCCCTTCCATGTCCCAGCTCCTTAAATAGCCACACTGCCCAGCATGTCCAGCTTCCATTGCAGTTAATGTAGAGCTGTGTGGTTAGGTCTAGTGTCAAATCTGAGCGGCAGTTCTCTGTGTCACTTCCAAGTCCCACAGTTAAGGACCAGTAAGTCTGTCCATCCCCGGCTTCCCCTCCCAAATTCACGTTAAGACCAATGGAGACATGGTCAGAGCTTGTGTTCTTGAGCTACAGTTGCCCAGTCCACAGAGAACTCTCTGTAAAAGGGTAACCAATTGTGAGAAGTAATTACTGTAAGAAATAATCTAATGCGATATGCCCTCACAACAACTGTTTGTTGTAAGAAATAAATTGTTTACTATGTTATATGATAAGCCACTGAGATTTCAGAGTTTTGTTTTTCACAGCATAAAGTTCAATTACCCTTTTATTACAAGTCACAAGTAGCTTAATTTATATTTATATAATCCTATTTCCTTCTCTCTTTAATTAAGACTTCACTTTAGGGCTATTTTAATTTTTAGCATAGTAATATAAGACATTATTCTACTAAAAGCCATGGCTTTTCAGGAAATGAAATTTGAGTTTTATCATAAATTCATTGATTTTTTACTCTGAAGGGTACCTAGCACTTCTGTGTAATAATGGCTGGAGAGTTTCTGGTGGAAAAGGTGAGTTTTTCTCCCAGGAATGGGGAATGAGCCTGAGATGTGACGTCTCCAGTCTTGATGATCTTGAACAACATGGGCTGGGCTATCCAGTTGGCAGTGCCACATTGGGCACTGCAGGTGAGGCCCTCTGCCCTTGGGAACAGCTTTGGATCAAGGAAGTGTAGACAGAGAGGAGAGGCTGAGGTGTGGTTTCAGCCGCAGCTGTGATTTGTTTCAAGAAGATGGAATAAAAGAAAGGGAGAGGTAATCACAGACAACGACAGTCCTTGGTCTGTTCTGCCAACAATGTACTCCTCCCAGAATCAGTCACAGTAGTGACTTTTTCTTAAGAAAGCAACATTATCTCAACAATCTTGGGGGGAAAAGGTGACTTTTCCACAAATGCTTAAGGATTTCAATTATGTAATGATACACAGTGCTGCAAATGAACACCAACTGGAATTCTCCACTGAATGTCTACAACTTTTCTTTGCAGTCTTTCTCTTCTGTGCTGTCTTTCCCAATGTCTCATCCTTTCTCTGAGCTCAGAATCTTGAGTCTTGGGTGTTTGTTCCAGTAAATTGAGAGTGAACCCATCTAGCTCTCCTATAAAACAATTAAAATCCCAGGACTGGATTTTCTTGATTGCCAAATTGGCAATTTGACAGGTTACAAAATGAAAGTGACATAATATTTTGTTTCCTAAATCCCACTGCTTCACCTCACATAGTTGATAGTTTTTCTAGCATCATCTCTTGGCAGCTGCCATCTCTAGTTTTTGTTTTGTTTGGTCATGGGTCTTGAACCTTGGGCTCTGTCCCTGCTCTTTAGCTCAAAGCTAGAGCTCTACCACTTGAGCCACAGTGCCATTCTACTACTTGAGCCCCAGCACCACTTCTGGGTTTCTGGTGGTTAATTGGAGATAAGAGTCTCATGGACTTGTTTGTACCTGGTTTGGCTTTGAATCTTGATCTTCAGATCTCAGCCTCCTGAGTAGCTGGGATTACAGGTGTGAGCCACAGGTGCCAGGCTCAATCTCTATTTTTTTTTTGTGCCAGGCCTTGAACTCAGAGTCTGAACACTATCCTTGGGCTGTCTCAAGGGTAAAGCTCTACTACTTGAGCCATAGCACCATGTTTAGCTTTTTTCTATGTATGTGGTATCAAGGAATTGAACCTGGGTCTTTGTGCATGCTAGGGAAGCACTCTACCACTAGGCCAAACTCCTGGCCCTCTAACACTTTTTATGAGATCTTTCACAGCAGTGTATCTAAGCAAATGCCCTTTTAAAGCAATAATTTTATTATTATTAAAATTTGAAACAGATAATAAACTTCTGCAGTTCAAAATTCCAAAATATAAAATGGTCAGATGTAAAAATTGTCTTTTTATTTATATTCTGTTCCTCTGATTACTCAATTTCTTCTTGAGGGAGTTCATTTCTGTGTTTAAAGATATGAACCATGTATACACAGAGAAACACAGAAACACATGAAGTCTCATCCATACACATACACACACATATACATCTTTGCAAACTTCTCTTCTTTTCCTTACACAAAAATAGATACATCTATTTTTCCCCTTAAAAAGTATATAGTAGGGGCTGGGAGTGTTGCCTAGAGGCAGAGTACTTGCCTAGCATGCACAAAGCCCTGGATTCGATTCCTCAGTATACATACACAGAAAAAGTGGTGCTGTGGCTCAGGTGGTAGAGGGCTAGCCTTGAGAAGGCTCTAGTACAGTGCCCAGGACTGGCCAAAACCAACGGTATATAAGAGCCAATTCCCTGTCTCTGCTTGAAGATGTTGCATAATTTTCACAAATTGAAGTAAACATGCACTTCGCAAAATCTCACAAGTATGATCACACAGCTCGGCGAGCTTTAGTGTGAATGCATGTAGGTATTGAGCACTCAGATTAAGACAGATTCATGATTCTCACTGGGTGCAAACACTACATAAATAAATGAAGATCTTCTTTGGATCTTTATTTCCCTCTTTAGTGTGAAGCTCTGCAGAAGCAGTGACATCAGAGCTCAGGGGCATCGGACAGCCACATACAATTCTGCATTTCCACTAAACTACATTTATGATTTAATAACCAGTGATTCAGCTGAGTTTACCTATCAGTTTTAAAATTTGTCCCCATTTTTGTTTCAGTTCCCTGAAGTTACACAATTTCCTAGATAAAAATTATATGATGCATGCGTATAACATTCCGATTTTTTCTAAGATGTTTACAACATTTTGTGTGCCATACTGGTGCCATTTTTCCTCACAGTGCTCTAAACAATTGTGTATGCATGTGTGTGTGTGTGTGTGTGTGTGTGTGTGTGTGTGTAGTTGACTGTAGAATTAATGAATTGAAACACAAACCTGAGGAAATAAATCATAATAAAACTCAGGATGGAAATAATGGATTTACAGATGAAAGTGAAGATAATAGCCCAGGTCCAGTGAGAGTCCAATTAGGTAATGGTGACATGCCCTGGATAACTGCAGGTTACTGCAAAGCAGTGCTGAAATTATGGCTTAAAATCACCAGTGAGTAAAGGAAAGCATGAATTCTGATAGCTGAGAAATGTCTTCCTGCATAAGTGAAACAGAAACAAAGTATCTTATTCACAGGGCCCTCAGGTTGCAGGAGACCTAGCAGGAAAGAAAAAAACCTGAAAAGCTGCCAGGGAAGAAACTGACAGATTACTGCACACTTCCACTCAGCAATCTGATACAGGGCCATGTGAAATTTGCTGCCCACTTTTCCAGGCCATGGTCAAGAGGCACTTCCAGAGACCCATCACTGGACGTATGGCCCTAATTTGAGAACCATGGAGGACCACCCTTCAGCAAGATAATGACCCCAAGGATCTGAAGGAAATACTGAAAACAGGGGCTGCTGGTGGGTGGCTCAAGAGGTATAACAACTAACCAGCAAGCCTGAGGGCCTGAGTTTGGACCCCAACCTCCCTTCAAAGGCTTGCCATAAATTTAAATTATTTAAGTAAAGAACTTAGGCAGTTCTTTTTTTTAAAAAAAAAAGATGTTGGGAGAAAGGATTTAAAGATATAACTAGATAGGAAGTTAGTAAAGCAGAAACAGCAGAAAAGATAAACAAAACAAAAGTTATTTAATTTTTGTGGGACTTAAACTCTGGGCCTGGCACTGTCCCAGAGCTACTCAGCTTAAGATTATCACTTGAGCCACAGCTCCACTTCTGGTTTTCTGGTGATTAATTGGAGATAAGAATCTGATGGACTTCCATGACGGGGCTGGCTTTGAACCTCAGTCCTCAGATCCCAGCCTCCTGAGTAGATAGGATTACAGGGTGTGAGCCACCAGGTCCAGCTCAAAACAAAATATTTTCAAGCTACAAATCAAAGCAAAAATAACATATGACAGTTAAAATGTGAACAAGAGAAATGTATTTTGACGTGGCTAAATGAAACTTTACTGGAAAGTCCAATGAGCCATTTTGCATAAAATATGCCTTTATATTTATATTCACGTACAATGCATTTTGTAACTCCTTCAGTGTTATGCATCACATATAGTGAAACAAGATGTTTTACTCTTTGACATGAATATTGATATAAAATATATAATGGCATATACATACAACATATAACATAAGTGCACTAAACACATAAAACATAACTGGCAAAATATTTAATACCTAGAAATGCAAACTACAGTTGATGCAGAACAAATTTATTTTTTGTCTATCCTTTTTGCAGTTGGTTCTTTTCATTATTGTAATGTTTGACAAAGAACAGCTCCCCTTTAAGCTGAAAACTACAGCAAGCTAAATTGGCATATCTAGCTTAGATTTATAAAGAAAAGTTAAGCCAATATATTTAGGTTCCTGTAACCTAAGAAAATAATAGCAGTATTAATAGTTGTTTTTGGAGATTTTATTTCGCAAAAAGTGTCCAATCCAATTACCTTGATCTTTAGCAGTTATACAAGTAGAAGGTAAAAATGACAATTTTCCTATGGTAGTTAGGTGAGATTAGACCTTGTTTATTTTTTTTTATTTTTTTATTTTTTTATTTTTTTATTGTAATTAGTAAAAGGGTTACATGATATTTGCCAGATAGAAGGTGCATTAATTCACATCCATGGATACCCTTTCACATGTCTTGGTACCCGTTTCCCTCCCCCCCCACACCCCCCACCCGGCTTGGTTTTCCCCCCTTCCCTATCAAATTTCAAATATCCAAATACAAATAAATTCAATATATCAGATAACAAAGTGAGATACTATACGAATATGAGATAACCAAGGGACAGCAAAGTAGATGAGAGACAACATAGTACATTAAGGACAACAATCACTCATTATATGGCTTTTGTTTCACTATCCTGGAGGTCCTTTCAATTAGCTTCACATTATATGTCCTTATGTATCAAGATTTTGCACTATTGCAAATCTCTGCTAGTAGAGCCCAAGGTTTCTACTGATTATGACGAATGAGGGAAACCATTGAGCCTAAGTTCCTTTGAGTCTGGCTTACTTCACTTAATATGATTTTTTCTAAGTCTTTCCATTTCCTAACAAATGGGGCGATGTCATTCTTTCTGACAGCAGCATAGAATCCCATTGTGTACAAATACCACAACTTGTTGATCCACTCATCAACTGAGGGACATCTAGGTTGGTTCCATATCTTTGCTATGGTGAATAGTGCTGCAATGAACATTGTTGTGCTAGTGGGTTTAGTATGTCCTTGTTTCTGGATGGTTGGGTAAATGCCAAGTAGTGGAATTGCTGGGTCATAGGGGAGTTCTATGTTTAGCCTTTTGAGGCACTGCCACACTGCTTTCCATAGTGGTTGAACGAGTTTACATTCCCACCAACAGTGTAGTAGTGATCCCTCCTGGCCACATCCCCTCCAGCATCTGTTGTCATTCGTTTTCCTGATCCTGGCCATTCTAGCTGGAGTGAGGTGGAATCTTAGAGTTGTTTTGATTTGCATTTCTTTTATGACCAGAGATGTTGAGCATTTCTTCATGTGTCTATAGGCCATTTTTGTTTCTTCTTCAGAGAAGACTCTCTTTAAGTCTTTGGCCCATTTTTTAATGGGATGGTTGTTACTTTGGAGGTTAGTTTTGGAGTGATTCAATTTTTTGAGTTGTTGATATATTTTAGATATGAGGCCTTTGTCCGTTGTTTGGTTGGTGAAGATCTTCTCCCACTCTGTAGGCTTCCTGATTAGTTTACTAGCTATGTCCTTTGCCATATAAAAGCTCTGCAGTTTAATGCAGTCCCACTTATGCAGCCTTTCTCTGATTTGTTGTGATTCTTGGTCCTTATTAAGAAAGTTTCGACCTGTGCCAAGGAGGCCTAGTGTATCTCCTATTCCTTCCTGTAGAGTTTTCAGTGTGTCAGCTTTTACCTCCAGGTCTTTGATCCATTTGGAGTTAATTCTAGTGCAAGGTAACAAAGAAGGATCCAGCTTTAGTTTTCTGCAGGTGCTTAACCAGTTCTGCCAGCACAACTTGTTGAAGAGGCTGTCTTTCTTCCATTCTATTTTTTTGGCTCCCTTGTCAAAGATTAGGTGGCCATAGGTCTGTGGTTTGATATCTGGGTCCTCAGTTCTATTCCATTTAGACCTTGTTTATTTTAGAAATGGGTCATGTCACTTGCCCAGGCCTTTTCAGTTTCCTGCTTTTCGTGTGAATGTCATCTTGGGGTCCTGTTTGGCCTGGGTTTCTCAGCCCTCCGTTTCCTCCTCCAGACTCGATGAATGGGATGACAGGAAGGGAGCTGTGGCAGGCCATGGAGGCCCATGCCTTCCCTGCTGAGGCCCTGCTTCAGGAGAAGCCCAGAGATTCTTGTTGTGTTAACATGCCTCTTAGCAAGACCTCAGCCCCTGACTTCTCAGCTGCTCCAGCTCCCCCCCCTCAGATTTCCTGTTTGTTTGTCAGCTACACAACTGAGCAAACGGGACTCAGGGACCCTGGCACTGTTCCAAATCAGAGTGAAACACATCCTGAATTGGCCCTTTGCCCAAAGGTATAATTCTGAGCTGTGAGCTGCCCTTAATTTTGAAAATCATATTTATAGCTTTGGATTCTTCAGGAGCAGAACAGCATTTGTATGTAGCCCTTCTCCAGGGAATCAGCATTCACACAAAATCAAATACCATAAAAAAAAAAATCTTGCTTTGCTTTCCTTTGTATTTGCATGAGAACAGTCTTACAGACAACATACTGAGGACACTCAAACATAAGTGCCACAAAGACTTTGTGCTTGTTGGCCAAAAAGACCTTTGTTGTGTGCAGATTTCCTCAGGTCATTTCAACCCGGAACTCATGATTTCTTCAGCTTCATACCTGAGATACTTGAGACCAGCTTTCATTGTGTTCATGAGTACTAGAAGAACTTCTCATTGGCTTGAATTATGTTGGTGTGAATAAAATTATTCTGTAATCGAGGGTAACAATTCACAACATACGTCAATGCTGGCACATTGTAAAATAGCAACAATATATAATTACAGTATTTCAAAAGTATTTTGTGTCACGTACCACATGAGTCACATATGTGATATGTATCACACAAGTTACACATGCAACATATAGCACACAAGTCACCTGTATGATGTATGTCACACACGTGTTATGCATCACACATGTTACATGCATGACTGACTGTGTGACATCTTCCTCACTCACTGGTCCTTTGTTCCTTTCTCCTACTCTTTTCTGCTTCATTTTGGGTCATTTCTACACAGTTTCCTCCTCTTCATTAAGCTCTTAGTCTGTTGCCTCTGTCGTCACAGGACTCTCGCGATGCATTTATTTGTCCTCTTGGATACTATAGTTGCGTCTACAACATCTGCGTGAATCTGCCTGTGTGTTTACCTGAAGTTCTCCATCCTCAATTCCAAGTTGAAAAGGCTTACCATGGTGATTTTATGTTACTTTCTGATCTTGTCAGCTGGGCCGTTTCTGTGATTAATTTTTCCCCTAATTATGAAGCCTATTTTCTTGCTTTTTTTTTGTAGTCCTAGTACATATTGGGGGGGGGGTGTGAGAGATTATGACTGAGCTTGAACTTAAGGCTTTGAGCTTGCCAGGCAGGCACTTGGCACTGTTTAGTCCCAGCCTCTGGTCCTTTTGGTGCTGATGATTTTTGCGATTGAATATTACATGTCTCAGCCCAGAATAAAATCATTCCTATCCCAGCCTCTGGAACAGCTTGGATTACAGGCATACATCACTGTTACCAACCATTGGTTGAGTTGGTGCCCTTGATGAGCTGTTTGCCCAGACCAGTCTTCTGCCATGATCTTCCTGATGTCACCCTCTGAAGTTGTGAGTGTTACAAGTGTGAGCCACCCAGTGCCCAGCTTTATTTTATTTCTGAGACTGGGTATCTCAACTTTGTCCAGATGGTCTCAAACTCAATATCATCCTGCTTTGACTTCCTGAGTGGCTGGGATTAGAGATGAGTATAACAATGACTAAAGTCACTGGTGTGTGTGTGTGTGTGTGTGTGTGTGTGTGTGTGTGTGTGGTAGGGGGGCAAATCTGGTTCCTTTCCTTCCATCTGGCTGGAAATGGAAATCCTCTCAGAATAGACACCTAAGAGCTATATATAATCTTTAGAGATGAATATAGTTATTTAGAATTATAAATATAAAATCAAGAGCCCAAAAGAGAAATAAGAAATTTCTGTTTCTCCCCAGCTTATTTGGGTAAGAAGTGAAACCTATCCAGGACCTGAAAAGTATAAACAAATGTCTTATAACATCAAAATTGTATTTAGAAATGAAGAGCCTTTCTTTTAACTTTACACTCTGATGAATAGATCCAAACCATCATTGGATGATAAACCACCTTTCTCTCCAGCTATTTTTTCTCAGCAACCTTTTCTCTCACTTAGCAGGCACAATAAATCATCATGGGAGGAAAGATTTGAAAAACATTTCACATGCAACTAATAATACTGAGCTATATGACAAAGGCAATATTGCAGGTTAATACAGACAGACATGATTTTAAGACTTCACTCACTCTTTTACGGTGAGGTGATTATTATAACTATTACTTCTGGCATAATTTCAGTAAATTGTTAGAAGTAAACCAAAACCCAGCTTGTGTATGTCTTAGTTTGAGTATCTACATAGCACCTCACCTGAGGTCCAACTTAGAATGTTTTCCATCTCCATTTGCCATTTTTTTAACCTTAAAAACATTACCTAAACTATTTTTTATTTTTATTATTTTATTTTATTTCTTTATCTGTTGTGGGGTTTGAACACTGGGCCTGGGCACTGTCCCTGAGCTCTTCAGCTCAAGGCTATGGCTTTACCACTTGAGCTAGAGTGCCATTTCTGGTTTTCTGGCGGTTAATTGGAGATAAGCATCTCAAGGACTTTTGTGCCTAGGCTGTCGTTGAACCCAACATGCTCAGATCTCAGCCTCCTGAGTAGCTAGGATTATAGGCTTGAGCCACGGGCGACTGGCTAACCATCTACTTTTTATGTGTCCCTATATCTAGTTGGATAGATTTGCAACTGGATGGATCAAGGGTGCAAGTCCTAATCATAAACCAAATCCATATCAGCATGCGACCTTGGAAGAAAGAGATTAATCAACCTTGAAGTTGGCCTGCAGTGAAATTTTTCTACATATCAAATGGGGCAAGCCCACCCTTCAGACTCTTTCAAGAAGTACAAACACCCAAAGATTAGAAAGAAATCAAGCCTAGTCTGCTTCCTAAGAAACTCAAAAATCTATTTGTTGGTCTTCTGGTCTCTTAGCTGTCCACCTCAGCCTGGCATGTACCTAGGTTAATTTCTGAGTCTCGGACTACTTCTGATTCCTGAATATCTTTAAAATAACTCCCTAGGGAATCTGAGTCTATTCTCTGTATTGTTAAGAAAATAGCTAATACACTTGACATCACTATTATATCTACTTACTTGTAGCAGTCTTTCTGTAGGTTTCTTTGTCAAGAAATGGCCACTCATGATTTCAAATGGATTTTGCATTTCCATTTATCATGGCGCATAACAGGGGATATTTTGGTTATCCTAAAGATAAGTTTATCTTGAACGAAGGGCAATAATTTCAGTAATGGTGAATTATTAAGGCATTCCCCATTAGATTAAGAAACAAACCACCCATTACCATCCTTGTTTTTAAACATTTTGAAGGTTCAAGTGAATGTCATACAAAAACTGAAACGAGCAGTATAAATGTTGGAATAGAAGAGGCACTCTTACTAACTGCTGTTATGATTGTGTGGTTATATACCTACAGACTGCAAGAGTATTTGTTTAAAGCCATTATCAAAGTGAACAGAATTTATTAAATTGTTGGAGGACCAAAAACACTTGAGAATCAAAAGCTTTACCATCTGCTAGCTGTAACCACAGAAAATTAGAATGGAAAAAATAACAACTTATTATTAACTACTCAGGAATAAACTTAATAATGTGTAAAAATATATGTGCCCATTTATTACTCTTAAACTAAATGATGTCTAGTTCTATGTTGAACATAGGTTTCTCATATCACATGAATGTAAGTGAAGTCTTCAGATACAGCCTCTTCCTTGAGGGTCCAACAAAAGATATAGTAATTGGGCACAATACAATAGGAACTGATTGACTAAATTTATCATAAGATATCACAGCTATATACTATCCTTCAGAGGTGAATTTAAAAATTTAAGGACAATTTTGACTATAACCAATTATTGCCTTGCTCAGGTGCAGGTATTGGAAGCCAGCCCTGTGAGAGATCCGATCCACGGTGGCTGCTGGAATTTGAGAGTGGGATATTTGAGACTGGGAATTTGAGTCAGGGGCCACAGCATCACTAATCCCTTGGATGTCTAATATTAAATAAAATGTATAGTAGAAACAAAAGAAGCAGACAACTGTCAAGCTGGGCTCCCCTCCCCCACTCATTACTGGAGGCATTGTGAGACAGAATGTGTAGAACTGCCAGATATCTGCCTTTCCTTTATTGCTTTTCTTCCTGGCTAATTGAGTTACAGAATCTCCACTATTAAGAAGATGTGCCTTCCTCCAGACCGGAGAGCCCTGGCAGCCCTCCGGAAATCAGACTTCAGGTGGGAAGGGTGGAGCGCCTGTCTCCTCTGTTGGGGTAAGTAAGTGGATGGGATGATCAGAGTCCAGTCCTGGATGCTAATGCAGCTGGCCCTTGGATGCTTTTGAACATTTGAGGAGACACATCACATTGTTAAGGCCAGCAGGTTACAAGGACAGGACAGGGCAGGATGGGGACCTTCCAGGACTGAGGCATAAGGCAAGAACTCCCCAGAGACAATGCTCTCCCATGTCCTCCTCTGATGTTTGTATCCTCCCCCGAGAGATTTCACCTGACTTGCTAGGTTTCTCCTAAACTCCAGGGATAATAAAGCCTTGAACATTTGACAGGCAACAGAACGTGATATGGTACATACTCCTGGGCCACCGTTGCTGGAGAAAGCACAGCCTGGTGTTGTAGGACATGGAACAACGCATGCAAATGTTGCTTTTTCCCAGGCGAAAACAGGCATGCAATGTTGATACATTCAGGATCCCAATTGCCCTGTTTACGTGCCTTTGGAAATAGTTCTAAATATGACATTATCAAACAAGAACAAAAGGGAGGCACTTGCCCTCTCAGTTATAAATATACATTAAAAATGCAACAGGCACACACATAGCAAGATATAGGGATAGAATATGTAGTAGGACTGCACTATGATCGTTCCACAGCAAATTATATCTGAGGTCAGCACGGGAAGATGCTGTGGTGGTCTCTGATCCACAACCTGTGAGCAGAGCACCATTTCTGTCCTCAGGAGCCCACAGGCTTGGGTGCAATGGCAGGTGCCAGATCACAAATACCGAATGCTTCTCTCCTGGGCTGTCATATGGAAGCTGCCTCCTTTCCTCTCTTCCATAGGCCTCTGGGCTCCCCCTCTGCCTTGCCTGTGAGTTGAAGGAGCTCCATTCACTTTCTGGCCAGAAGCTGACTGGATGCTGCCTTCTAATCCTGAGCTTCCCAGGCCCCAGAAAGGAGAGCCAAACAAACTCGCGCTCCCCCCATCCCCGCAGTTTCAGGAATTCTGTGACAGACACAAGAATGGGCTAAAAGAAAGGTAGTAATAACATCCCTTATGTAACGCCTCCTTAATTAATTATTAATAATGGCATTGTCACCACTCCAGCAACAATTCTTAGACTTCATTTTATGTGGTTACATGCTCACTTTTGGATCTTTCCTTTGTGTGAGCTCCACATTCTTTTTGCCTTGTTCCTTGAGTGATTGAATTAATCTTTTTCCTTACTATTTCCTTTAAGAAAATTGACATAGGCGGCATAGGTTTACAGTCTTTGACACTGAAAAGTGTCATGCCCACCCTTCCTAATCTCAACCAGTGCTTACATAGAGCAATACAGAATCCTAGCATTTTTTTTTTATCATGGAGCATTTCCTCACCTTTCAGTATTTGACCCAGTACCCTTCTGGCTTAACTTGTCATTGATCCTCGAAATTTGGAAATGACATCATGATTTGACTAACGTATGGTTTCAGAACTCCAACTTAGGGTCTTGAAGATCTGACAACTGAACTTTCCCCTCTCATTTCTTATTATTTCTGGGTATATTTCTCACTCAACTCCCATACAGGATGATGGTGTGTGGCTGTAGGCAGAGGAGATACCATAGGCCATGAGGGGCTCCCTAAGTACCACCTGAGCCAGCCTATACCCATCACAAACCTACCCCAGTGGAGTAGCTCTTTCTTTTTATGTTTTAAACTACAGCTAAGGACACAAGTTAGCCTCCAGGAGTTGAGGAGAGCCAGAGGGTTTTGGCATGTATGTGTCCCCACCCATTGTGAAAGAATGAAACTGCATGAAGCAAAGGGGACAGTGGTGCAAAGCAGCCTCATGCCTGATGCTCCACTTTAAGATGAACAACTGTCCATTTTTATGTTAAATTACTACAGTGACTCCAAAGTCCAAGAGAAAGAAGGCTGGAAGCCAGACAAGGGAGTGGAGCAATGCTTCCGCTGAACCTTCCTTGAGGCTTCTTGTCAGGATGATTTGAAAGAGTTCTAGATTTGAATATAGCTATGACATAGAGTGGTGACATCAGAATGTGCCCACCGCACTTGCTATAGCTGTTGACAGATACATTATGAAGACAGCCTGTAGAATTCAGCTGTAGAATTTCTCCTGTGCAAAAGGAAGGCCAAATTTGCGAGAAAAGGGGGAAACATAAGGAAAAGAAGTAGACTGAATTTCCAGCTGATGCTTAAAGGTGCTAATTCTGATCGTTACTGTGACAGTCAGTTCAAAGTCAGGTTCTGACTGGTCACAGGAAAGATGGTTTAGGTTCAGAAGAAGAAATAAATCCTTTGTTTCTCAGTGTACTGTTGACTCTTCCACAGTCCACACACATGAGGAGGAGCAGTCTGCCCCTCACTTAGAATTCCTACACAGCTCAGCTACTATACAAATTTTTTTAGTTATCCATGTTTGACAAGCCCTTCACTTTCAGTGGCATGCAACTGAAATTTGGGGGGTCTAAGTAAGCTCCTGAGTACGAAGTCCTGATATTCAATTTTCCTTGGCCTAGAGTTTTGGAACCCAAAGCTCTTTGGCAGGGAATGGATGACTGCCACTGCTGTGACTCTGGTGGCCTCATTCCTCCGCCAAGATACAGAGCAGGAGCCACCTCCTTAATTCAGCAAATTACATTTAGGGTTTCAATTACCCAGGAGTATGACTTTGGTTATTATTCTTGGCTATATATGTGGTTGTCATGTGAAGAGACCAACCAACATAACAGTCACAAAAATCAATTTGTTTCCTGGGAAGAAAGGGGGCTTCAAAGCAGGGAGGAAGACCCCAGTTCCCTTGGGGGAAGGCAAAAAGGTCAATTTGGTTTATTAAAGAGTTGATCCTTTTAGGCTCAGGATGTAATATGGTTCCTTAAAAGCCATCTAGTAGGAAATCAGAAACAGCTCAAATGCACACTGCTCCCCGAGGAGGAGACCATGCAAAATTAGTAGCACCAGACCAAACTCTAGCGCTCTGGGCTGCCTTAAGTACAGAACCCTGGAATACAGATGTCATTTCAATTTCTCAGAATTAAATTCAAGGCCTGGTGCAGGAGGTGTTCTGGCCCGTGAGTGTGTGTGTGTGTGTGTGTGTCTAAATAAAATAATGGTAAGTCCTTTGGAATGATCTGGGAGACTCATGGCATCATCTACAAAGGACAAAGAAATGCATTCACCCTTCCTGAACTACTCAGCACAACAAGGGCAGATCACCTGAGAAGATTCCTCAAAGGTGGAGGGAGATGGTGGAAGCCAGGCTGAGGTGAGCTTAAGGAGCCAAAGACAGGGCAGCTGGTTAGAAGTGTGGTCAAAGAGGGCCAACACTGGTCAGGAAGACGACTGTGAAATCAGGGGGCTGGGAAGGAGAGCAGAGATCTGAACTCAGTCACTGTGCACAGCTGCAGGGCAAGGTATGTGATACATTGGAGGCCAGGCTCAAGTCCACAGTACCCACGAGGACAGCACAGACCTACCCAATGTGCAGCCTCCACTGATGAAGGGTCCCTGCAGCATGGCTGGCAACCAGGGTTGCTCCAGTAGCCCCCCCGGGATGAAGTTAGTGGTTGACAGACATGGCAAGTTGGGCCTGGGTGTGAGTGGTGTAGAATGATGGGGAAGATTGTCAGAGAAGGGAGCATGAGCCATGATGAGGTCAGAGGAAGGCACAGTGAGCTGGGAGGCCCTGGGGTGGAAGGGAGCAGGCATAGTGTCTGTGTGAATCCTGGCAGATGGACCCAAATGCACATGGCAGCACAGCACACAGAATCTGAGCTCAAGTAGCCCATGGGGCACTAGATGTGGCTGAGGACTTCAGACCTAGCCAGGACAGCTGAGCCAGGAAAGACTGTCCAGAAGCCGTGTGAAGATAGCTTAGAGTATGGAGGAGTGGATATACAGGACCAAGACCCAAAGAGCCACATGGGAGCCAGTAAAGTGCCCCAACTGAGACACCTCATGCAGTAAAGTGCTCCCCTTTTGACCCCTGTTGGGTGAAGTGCTCCAACTCTGATCTCCATACCATGAAGTGCTCCAACTGTGACACCCTGTGTAGTAAAGTGCTCCCCTTATGATCCCTGTTGGGTGAAGTGCTCCACTCTCTGCAGGGACCTGCTCCTCCTCTATCATAACAGCACAGTAATGTACTCCTTAGTGCCAGAGCAGGGCATGGGCCATCATTATTTGTGAGCACTGAGCCTCCACTACTAGTCAGAATGCTTGAAGATTCCACGAGACAGCACTGTGCAATGAGCCACAAGGAATTCTCCTCTCCAGAAGTTTTTTGGTTGAAGAAGCACTCCTCTTAGTGAATGAAGTGTCTTTAATCTAAACAGTTTGCTTTGTTTCTTTAGTGAGGTGTTCTCGGAGAAATCTGTTGTTTAGTTTATACAGGTTGATTTGGTGGAATATTTGTGTGTGGTGTTATACAAATAAAGCTATGGACTTCCTTTCTGATAGTAACCTTGGGAGGGCATCCTGAGGATTCTATGCCCAACAGAAAGGGGTATATGTGTGTGCATGCGTGTGTACTGAGGGTTGATGTGCATGTGCCTACGTTTGCACGAGATCTGGTATGTGTGTGTGTTTATGTGTGTGCACTGAGATGTGGTGCATGTAGACATGCGTGCATGTGTGTGTGTGCTGAGGGCTGGTGTGCTTATGCAAATGTTTGCAGTGGTGTTTGGTGTGTGGACATGGGTTTGCATTGAGGATTCTCAGGTGTGCATGTGTGTGCACGGGGGGGGGGCTGATGCATGTGTTCAGGCATGTGCGCTGAGAGCTCGTGTGCATACATGCATGTGCACATGTGAATGTGTATGCACTGAGATCTGATATGTACATACTAAGATCTGGTGTGTATGCACACATGTGCTGAGGGCTGGTGTGTGTACATGTGTGTGGACTGAAGTCTGGGGGTTGGGAGAGATGTAAGCAAGCTGAGTTAAAGTTCTTGATATAAAGAAAGTCACCAATTCACAAAGGAACGTGATTCGCTCTCCATTATCTGCACGCGGTGAGGAGCGTGCTGCTAACCATCTGTCATCCATTTCCTTTGCATCTCAGCACCTGGCCTGTTTATCTGCTGTGTCCCTTTCTTCCACCATTTCTTCCCCTGCTTTAATAAAATACAGAAATGTTATTGTTCAAAACCAATTAATTTACAATCCTCCACAGAGATAGTATTACTTATAATTCAATTTGGCTTCTAATGATCTGCTTTCTTGCAAAATGACTTAATTCTTGTGTCAGAGATTAGTTATTAGATATCACCCCACCTCGGCAGCCATGTATGCTGCGGTAGGAGGAGCAGCTTGCGCTGTCCCTAGCCATTAATCAGAAGTTGGAAACAGCTCCTCATTTAACTCCTTCAAAAACCTAGTGGCAGGATAAGGCCCTTAACTCTTCCCTTTACCCCAGCAGGTCTAGAATCAGAAGGGCTAAAGTTTTCAGAGGAATTCACATTTCCTTGAATTTTAAAATTTCAATAAATGTATCCAACTTGAGATTCTTCCTGCATCTATGCATGTGCCTCTCTTTCGCCATTGTGTCCAGAATTTGCATTTCCCTATAGAGTCTTGCCTCCACCCTGGCAAGGCTGGGCTTCCCACACAGTGGCTGGTGGTTGTCGCCTGCTTGGCAGGGCTGGCTCTCCTGCACCAGCACATGAGTGCCAGCGCACATGGAGACCTGGCAGCCTCCTGCGCTGGCCCATACATTTTTACAATGGAACCATAAACAGGGGGTAACCAGCCCAAGTGGAAACAGCAGTCTGGGCCACAGGTATCTGAGTAGAACCGTGGCCTTACAGATCCAAAATCCCTGAAGTGTCTCATTTTTTTTAATGGAACATTTTTAAGCAGCACATGCTTTACTTTTTTATTCTTCCACATTTTATATAACCCAGAAATGAGCACGGACACTGTTAGCTCTGTTCTCGGTTTGATTTCTGTGAATACAATGGTAGCTGTCCCCTATTCAGCAGTGGGAAATATGTATTATATTTTTAGTTGTATGCTCTGTATACATAAATGTTTATAAAATAATGTGCATTTTCAATTATGACTATAAAAAATGAGGACCTGTCCTAGTTGCTACAAAAAGATGAAGCCTTGAAAATAATCACTGCAGATAAGTTATACAATGCAGATAAGTTATACCTGCATGAGAACACATCTCAAACTTGCAGTGGCTCAAGGGGCTGAGCTTGAAGGAGTCACAGATACAAATAACATAGAAATGTGAAGGGGGGAAGTGTTTTTGCTAGTAAGCTAAAAAGCCTGTAATTTACATTGATAGAATATATTTCTTGGATGATGCATTTGCAGTCTTGCAGTCTCTAGCAGTTTTTTGCAAGATGCAGTTACTGCCACTCTGAAACAAAGCTTGCCTTGTTACCCCTGGAGAGGCTGCAGAGGTGGTGGGGGCCCCTCTGCCTCCTAGGGATTGTGCCACATTCAAAGCATGGGGTGCTCATTGTTTTCTGAAGGAGAGAAGCTGGCTCTGTGAGCTAGCAGAAGGAACCTGAACAGCTGGCTGTCGTGCACCATGTTTTCTCGTTTTCTCCCGTTTGAGCAGAATGCCATCATAGTCCAGCACCTCACACTCCACTGCTCAGAACTACACTTCTACAGATGATCAGACTCACTGGTCATCTCTCAGAGATCTTTTGATTTTGGTGTCTGGAACTCAGCACAGGCTAGGCAAGCACTCTATCACGGAGCTACAGCCCAGCCTAAAAATAGATCTTCTTGCAGTTTTGATGCACCCTGAACACTGCGCTTGCATCATCTAACAAGTTATAATTGTTATTCTGAACACCTTGTCTTATCGCTCAAACAGACCTGTACACTTGTTGTTAGTGAACTTGGCTATAAATTATCATGTATCCTAGGAGGTTATCCTAGGATAACTGAAAATTAATTCTGATAGGGTCAAAGAAAGGCAATGGTCAAGACCGTGACCCTGGAGTCTGTTGTCTGCCCCCAATAGCCCAAGATGATGCGAGGTAAACTTCTGAAATAATCAAATCATCCCGAATCATTACTTCATATATGCAAAGTGGGGGGCTTAACCAAATATAAAATATGGCCCCCTTTCAAAGAATAGTCCGAAATGAAGTTTTTCTTCAAATCAGACAATGCATCGTTTGTCTCAGGAATAGGAGCGGAGCCAGGCGAATGGCAATCTAATATGCAAATATGGTCCTGGCCCTGATCCCTGGCCACTCCTCTGCACGGGATCACCTGCACCCATCCCTCCTAGGAGAAAATTTCAAACAGAGTTAGCTCCTTAAACCTTCTAATTAAAACGAGAGATCCCCAGGCTTCCATGACTCAGCCTCAGAAGAAGATTATTAGGAATTTAATAGGGAGAATATAGCAGCCCAGACCATCTGTGACCCAGTGCTCTGTGAGAATTTAAAGAAAACTGGAGGGAGAGGCGCACGCTCAAGGAGGGCTCTGTAGGAGCAGTGATAAATCAACATAGTTAGAGTACAGCCTTTTTCAGATTTAATTACTGTTACATAATTATTAGCAAAGCATTCTCCTCTGAAACTGTAAAACTCATTACATCAAAACTCCCCAAGCTCCTGATGGAATTTATGAACTAGTTACTTTCTTCCTAGCTCTGGGAAAATAGTGGAGAAGTGTCCAGATCTGTCTCTAGCCTTTTCAGAAGCAAGGGGGAATTCAAGTCTGCATTGATCTATATTCTCACTTAAACACGTGCCTTTTGTATTCCAGTGGCAGAAGGTGTTAAAACCAGTGAATTTCAAAGTGCACCAACCAGGCAGTGGCTGGTTATTTATTTATTTGAAATAATGAGAAGCGAATCCTTTTTAGGTGCCTGTGACTTGGGGAGGATTGGGAGAAGGTTAGAAAAATCACCACCAGTAACAAAGGAGCGGGGTTTGTGCTGCAAGGACAAATGTATGTGCAGGGCTGTGTTGGAATTTCCTGTACCATTCATAAGGTAGTCTGTTGTAGCTTGAAATAGACCACAATGGCAATCCTAAGACTATAGAAAGCAGCCAGTGTTACAGTCAAGGCCCATCCCCTGCAGAGCCAGGACAGCTCTGTTCCCTTCCATGTTCCCAATGACGCTGCTATAAACGTGCCCCACTGTCCACGTGGTCTCACAGAACCCTAGATCCACTCCCACTCTGATGCATGCTGTACTGACTGAATGTCAACCCAAACAGGTTTCTTTACTGCCTGTCTTGGGCAGTGTGCTTGACCCTGGAAGTGGGAAAGCTGCAGAAGAGATGACAGATGAGTGGGCGCGGCTGTGCCCAGAACCATCCTCTCCCCTTGTGGGCTTTCTCTGCCAAGGAGGTGAGGTGGCCTCGGAATTCTCCAACCCTACCTTCTCAGAACAGAGAAGCACAGCTGCTGGAGATGCTTTGCTCCGCCTTTGCTCGCACAGTATCCCGCCAGATGTGCTCTGTTGTGTTGTGAAGTTCTCCTGGGATTAGCTCTCACCAGAGCTAAAGGAGGATAAAGGCAGTGGAGGCTTAAACACTCAGCTGTCTGCTACTGCTCTGCCCAGGTACCGTCTGCCTAGGGACAGACGGGGCTCCCCAGGGTCCCTGCTGTCATTACCAGCGCAGCCAAGCTAAAGGGCTCATTCCCCTGAACACTCCCTGCTTGTCCATGCTTCCCTCTGGTCTATCTTTTTTTTTTTTTGTAATAGAGAAAGGAGACCACTGCTTTACTGAGCATCCTCTGCACTCTTCACATTTCCAAACATCCATTGATTTTTTTTTTAAATCTGTCTTTAATTGACAAGAACTCTCATTGTTTGCTTTTTTAAAAAAAATTATAGTGGTTCTGCTCTTTCTTTTTGAATTCATGATTGTGATAATGCCCCATGTCTCTTGGAGAAGAATGTACCGTGAATTTTACTTTGTTTTCTGTGTTCATTTGGTGGTTTTGGGGTATAGTCCTTCTGTTTGCTAATTGTGTGTTTCGTTCATGCTGAAGTTTGCCTGGGACATTTGGCAATCTTTCTGGTCTGTGCCTAGCATAGCTAAGCATCGGATTTAAGCAGTCATGGCTGCCCATAGCTGGCTGGTGTGTTCTGGTTGGGAGGTCTTGCCTTCACAAGTGAGGGGAAGAAGAAAGCACAGTGGGGTGAGGTCAAGTGAATGTTCACTGGGTGTAGAGACTTACTGAGGATACATTTGTTACAATGCTGCTTGCTTCTGTTGGCCCTGATCATTGCTCTGCCTCTGAGTTCAGAATTGAAAAATCAGTCAAATCCACAGACCAGTGCCATATTCAAGTGCACAGAGATGATGAGATTGTCCAACCTTTAAAAAATAGCCATTGAATTTATCCACTTGCCATGGGCCTCTGTCTCTCATGGGCTTCCTCTGGGCATCTGTGCCTGAGCTTAGTGTGGTAGAAAGGTCTGATAGGAAAGCCTGCCTGCTTCCTCCTCTCACGCCCTTTTCACCTGACAAGCCTGCAGGCTGTCACCCTGCCTTTCCCTCCTTCCCTGTACATAAATCAGTCTCTGCTCTCATCTGCTGTGCCTTAGCTTCCATTGCTGCCTTGCAATAGATTTTTTTAACCTCTTCCTGTATTTTCATGGAATTTCAGGAGAACTCAAAATATCCTAACCCAGAAATCCTTCTCCACCCTTTGCATACCATTTTTTTCTTAAGTCAATATTATTGTCTGTGGCTATCACTTAATAGAACAGAATTTAGTTGCAGTATTGTAGACATTTTGCGTCCAATGATCTGAAAGTATAACCCTTTTGTGAAACAATATTCACCATATAAAACAGTAGGAATCTATAATTAAGACCTGTCCATCTACTCCATGTTTCCTGACTTGACCTTGAAGAAAATAAAAGTAAATTAGTGATGGGATATGAAGTACATTGGAAAGAATAGCCCAATTCTACTCTATTCTTTATTTTCCCAATATGGTTTGAATGAGTTGTGTTCATTTCTTTGGCATATCAGTGGAGAAATGTTATTTAAAAAATCTGAGAAAAACTTCTGGTGTTAATAATCTGCATTTGATATCTATGTGCCATAAATACTTTATTCTCCAGGTAGGCATTAAGGAAAAAATTGAAAACTTCTGTGATGTTTTCATGGTATATTTTCCTAAAAAATTCTATTATAGTAGACCTGAAGCTAGTTTTTCACGAGAAGGAATGTAGTGTGAAGATAAAGAGGAGATCTTGTAGTATTCTTTTACCTCAGCTTGGTAATCAATGGTAGAATACTGTTAGAGCAGGACATTCTTAAATGCATTTGCAAGTGACCAGTTGCAGAGTTGAGAATCTTGTGCTGGGATCACGTGGCAATTCTATTTTAGTTTTATCTCCATGACAATTAGACACATGGAGATTTATTTTGACTTTGTGATTGTCAGGTGAGGGGAGACTGCTCTATGGACTTGTTTCAGAAGTCAAGGCTCTGACTGGGAGAATAAACACGGTGTGTTAAGTCATTCAGCACAGTGATGCAGAGAAACCCTTGAGATTCCTGGAAGATGTTGGTCACTGCTACCCTCATAGTTAATTTTCACATACTGCTTGCCATGGTCAGCAGGGTACTGCAGGGCCCTGTCAGAGCTCTGCTGCAGTGTGACCAGGCCAGAGAACAAGGTAATTTGTTCAGTCAAATTATTTGGCTCTAATTTGGTTCAGGCTTTATAGAAATTCATCTGATGTGAGGACCAGTGAAGTTTACTTCATCACGGTCTGTGTTTTGGATTCTCAGGCTGGTGGGAGCCTGAATGCAGATCTGATCAGTGAGCCTGAACAATTAAGTTAGCCTGATTATAGGTCAACCTGGACTTTGTCAACCCAATTCAGGGTTAGGCATTGTTGTTAGTGCTTCATGTATATTATCTCATTTAATCCTCACATCAACCTTGTGAGGTTAGTGTGGCTGTGAATTATCAATACAAGTGAGGAAACAGGCTTAGAGAGACTGAATCAATTGCTTATGGTGGCAGAAAGTGAAGCTGTACTTTGTACCCATGTGGGGTTGAAACTAAAGCCTATGCCTTTATAACCACTTGCTTTGAAAAGATACGATTTTGTTTACAATTTTATGACATTATTTTTGTGCAAACATAGTAAGCGGACCTGAATGGCAAGTAACAAATGTATCCTATTCATTAATTGAGAGAGGTGGACCCAAATACGTCACTGAACCCATGTGGTCTTCATGCAGTGGAAGAGAGATGGCCACATTTCTATTCAAAGTATTTCATTCATGAGGTGTCATACTTGGTAGGCAGACACTATGACATAAGCCTTGCCTCCAGTCCTGACTTTGCCCTTCTATTGCTCTGAGGATATTGGCTTTTTTTTTTCACTGTTCATGCCTTCTAATCTGACTTTGGAATACTTGCTCTGATCTGGGAGCTGCCTCCTCCTGCACTATGCCAGCCACTCATCCCTTGTCCAGGTGAACAGACATGGCTGCCTGAGGACATCCATCTCTTGGGCATCATCAACTGTGGAAAAGTGGGTATTGTCATGACCTTTCCTTGACCTCAGCTGCATGGTGTGTCTGTTCCAGTGAGATCCCACCCATGGCAATTCCACGGCAAGGTCAAAGCTAATACTGAAAGCTTGTCACCCCTGAAGGGTCATCTTGATCTTCCAGGAGCAGATGTCAGCACCATCAGAAGGGAATATGCTGGGGCTGAGTACAGGAAGTGGTAAGCAATTGCTACCAACTGGAAGGCCCTTCACAGAAACTGGTATGTAGAGAGAGGCTGCCCAGAATCCCATCCCTACATCCAGGGGCCACCATCACCCCAGAACTGGACATGACTCCACATCACCTTCTTTTAGGTCCCCAAGCTGACATCTGTGAGGAAGATCACATGGAGGAGAGAGGAAGAGGAACAGAGGTCAAGGACAGGTGCCTACACTGAATTTGTGCACATGGACCTGGATTGGATGTGAGGCTAGGGGCTCAGAATTCTCATCCTGAGTATTTTCAGAATGCTTTCTGGGGTGCTGGGTAAGCCTGCTTGTAGAAAAGTCATGAGTTAAATATGCCTTATTTTTAAATCAAGATGGAAGTTGCTTCTTAGGGCCAGCAATGACCAGAGAGAGGGAAAGCCTCAGGCTGCCATAGAGCCCATCTCCAGGAGGAGCTGCAAAGAGTCAGAAAAAATCCTCGACCCAGATCCAGCCTCTCTTCCCATCATCGTCAAGTCAGAGTTTATGTTTATCAAGATAGGACAGGACATACTTATTTACCAGTTTATCAGCTAGACTTATATAAGTTTCCTACAAGAGTCATGAAATAGTTTTACTATATTAAAGAGTAGCTAAGAAAAAACATAACAAGTGTTAAATAAAACAAGCCTACACAGTTCAAAGCCTAATGTGGGCCTCCAGTTTAGAGATTCTACTGCACTAAGAAAGTTTCCTAGGACTTGTGTGCCAAAACCTGTTGGGCTATGAAAGAAGACATGAAGGAACTCTGACACCCACAGCCAGGATTCCAAAGGTCTTCATCCCACAGGATGGAGAAGGTGCACTAGACATGCACCCAGCTTCAGGAGAATGAGGCCCTGAAGTTAAAACCTTACTAGCAGCATGCCCGGCCCACTCCTGAGGCTCTCACAGAGCAAGGCTGCCTTCAGCTGGATGAGTCAGGCACCCAATATGTTTGTGATCACATAACCAGAATGTGTAATACCTGAAGCTCTTTGAACTATTCTGTTCAGGAAGAAAGGCACATTGACACTAAGTGGGATGGTCAACTTTTGTTCTGCTGTGATTTAATACTCTAAGCTCTCAGTGCTTATAGAATGAGATAATTAGGACACACTGCCACCAGAACGATATGACACTTTCTCACTCTTCTCCATTGACACTGCTGCTAGTTCTGCTCCTAGTCTAACCTAGATTTTGTGTTCAACACAGCCTGGACAGAAAGAGCTGAGAGTTTATAGATCTATGTTCTCAAAGGCTACCCAGAACATGAGAGAATCAGAGCAGCAATCTGCAGATGAAGATGTTGGCTTTTGGTCTCCTGTCTTTTATTTATGACTCTATTGTTTATGGCCAGCCATACAGTGCCCTCTCTGGGTAGAGAGGTTCAGGGTTTGGTTTGTTGTTCAGCTCTTTGGCCACGTGGTTTTCTGCCCTGTCAATGCCTTCCACTTAATGATGCTTCCCAATCAGAGGGGACTCATTTTCCTCTGCCTCATTATTTTCCTCCCTGGCTTTCTGCCCTCAGAAGCTACATTTTTTTCTTCCATTAACACATAACTGGGAAAGTGTACTCACTTGTGTGTCTCACTAATCTTCCTGTGGTTTTTTAGCCTGACCTCTGGCTAACCTTTAACTTAGAGGACTTCTTAAAGGGGCGCTATATGCTAACTGTACTAAAAGACATGCAAAGATGCTGTACTTCCTCTGGGGTCCCAGGAGAAAATGACATATTCAAAATGTGTATGCCACATGTGTTTATGTCAGATTCCACGTGGTGGATTGGACATTTTTCAGAATGAAAGAGGAAATTCACATTTCTCACTGATAGTAGGCACACGCAGGACTCACGGGCATCCCTGTAACAGTGATGCCCCCATCAATCCACGAGGCACATTGTAGGTACCATGTAAATGCATGAATGTTGTGCCCACTATGTGCAGAGTACAGGGTTGGCTGTGATAACCAGTGTCTTGTGTGTGGGCAACACAGGATTTTTGATAGGATAAGCATATGGCTTCATAAGGCTATTTATAGGATGCAAAGTTTCATCAGGTGAGCAACATAAGACGTGGAGACAACATAGCAAGTACCTGTAAGTGCCCATCGGGGTCCCATGATGCACATCTTCTGTTCCTCTCAGCTTGTCCTAACCCATTTATTTCTGCAGTAACTATAATAATAAATCATCCATGTTTGTCCATGGCTGACGGGTCTCCCTCTAGCACAAGCACTTTTCTACAGTCTAGACTCAGTGTTCAAATCATGAGGCAGATTTACAACATCTGCAGGCTTCTTACATACAGTACTTTGGTGTGTTGTAAAATGTTCAAGGAAACCTAGGTGGTCCTTCACAGCCATAAAACAAATGTGAGGGCACATTGCAGGAAAGACACAAAGTGAACTTGGCTCCTTATTAGGTCAAGTGTTTATATGACTTTGCTATTTTTTTTTCCAGTCCTGAGCTTAAGCTGAAGGCCTGACCACTGTCCTTGGGATTTTCCTCAAGGTTAGAGCTCTACCACTTGAGCCACAGCACCACTTTTGTCTTTTTTCTATGTATGTGGTAACCCAGCAATTGAAACCAAGTTTTCGTGCATGCTAGGCAAGCACTCTACCACTAGGCCAAACTCCTGGCCCTATATGACTTTATTAAAAGAGCTAAATGTTGACTTTTAAAGCAATACTTTGGAAGGGCTATAGGCAGGACTGGCTGTGGGGAAGGTCTTGGGCCTTATTTAGGGTCTATCTTTTGATACTAGAGAGAATGTGAATAATAAGACACCCAGTTTCTCTCCATTTCACATCTGAGAAAGGAAATTGCATTTGTTTACCATGGTATGTAAAAAAGTTGTGATAATCCAATAAGACTTAATGACTACCATTTGGGGCCTGGAGTACAGCTCAATGGCAAAGCACTTGCCTAGCATGAACGAAGGGCTGGGTTCAAGCCCCAGTACTGGGCAGGGGTGAGGGGTATGATTCAGAAAGCAGGTAGCACCATTATAGCAAGCTTTCAGATAAACTCTGAAATTGGGAGTGAGAAAAAAAAACTAGAAGTCTCAGCTCCTGTTGGAGATTGAGTGCTTTTGGTTTTATTCCATCAATGAAATTGTAAATAATAATAGGCCTATAGATTTGAAAGCACATAATTACTTAGTGTGATGAAATTAAGAAATAAACCAAGTCTTTAATTCCATCATTTAAGAGACGCTGCTTCCTATTTTGGCTAGGTCAAGAGCTTCTAAGTAGACATGCCAGGCTATTCCGTAAATGGTTCAATGGAGTGACCAGAAAAATGAAAATTGGAGCCATATGGAAACTTAGTGCACATACTAAATTGTGGGTAGCAGTGTTAACAGCATCTTGATTTGTGGCTGCAAGTAATAAATGAATTATATTAATTTTGTAGCTACAAGCTAATTTCTCCAGAATTACTTTTTAATAACCAGCATCATGTTCGCTGGTAAGATTTAAATACATTTAGGAACAAATTTGTAGACTTTTAAGTAATGCTAGCTTATCATTTGGAAAGCGTAAGAGTTCATTTACCATCTCCCTTAGCTCCTGATTTTTAGAGAAGCAACTGCTGGAACCTTAGCTGGTAGAGAACAGGCGTCTTACACCTGGGGATAGTCTTGATCCTTGCGTGGCCAGGGGAGAATGAAATGTTCAAGAACTTTCCCCCATATTTTATAGGTGATTTGTCTTTATTATATAACTTAGCCATTTTCTCTCCCCTGCTGGGTTGAAATTAATCATGATTTAATTTCAATGCAAAACCTAGCATGCTGAGGCTCTGTCTCAGGCAAGAGACTTCACGTAGGAAATGAAGAGCCTGGGCTATTGGTGTGGACGGGGTTTTCATACTCTAGCCTGTCAGCCATAGGCCTCCATTTCCAGACGGAGTCAGTCTCAGTGTGCATCCCTCAGCCACTGAGAGGGCTGTGTGAGAAAGCACACGGGAGGCTCTTGTGCTTCTGTGGTTTCCTACCTTAAAGGGACAGATTCTGGGAGCCTGGATTTCTATGTACAAATGTTGGAGGTGGAACTGAGGGAGAGGTCCTTTCATCCATCCACTGGAGGCATGTCCTCAGGAGGAGTCATGGTCCCTAGTCTAACCCCTCCCCACTTGCTGTGTGATTGTGCCCTCTTGCATGCAATCTGTCATGATTTCAGTCACTGTGAGGTCATCACCAGACACAGAAACTTCAGACGTTCAGCCTCTCTGTGCTGTTGGAAGGGATTCTTGGGGTGCACTGTGAAGTCAGGGGGTTATTAACTGTTTCCATATTTTTCTTTCTCTTCCACGAGAAGCAGCCTTACCTCTATATTTGGGCTACAAGGAGCTGGGGGATGTCATTCAAGTCAAATGGCTAGATTCTCCCATCTTCATAGGCTCCACATCACAACAGATCTCTGACACCAGGGGCCAACAAACAATAAAATATGTGTGTATTGTTCTAGAGATCTATTCCACCTTTCCCTTATCTGGAAATCAAAGCCCTGGAATTGTCACTTGTCATGGTCCATCTTTTATTGCCACTACAGAATATTTGGGGCAGGATAACTTATAGACATGTGTTTATCTCACAGTTCTAGAGGGTGCAAATCTGCACTTGGGCAGTTGCCTGTGAGAGCCATGATGGAAGGCAGGATGACACACAGGTGTATTGGAAAAAACAACCTGAGGGACTGGGCTTGCTTCATGACCAGTCCTTCTCAGGGTAACTCATCTTGTCTGTTGGAAAGATCAGCATTGCCTTCATCTGAATGGGTCTCCATTGCTCCACTTCCAGCTCCACCATAGTAGTGGACTTTGGGAGGGGTAGCTCCCGCTCCTACCTTGGTATCGCTCGTTCTGTAGCTCCTGTGTGGGTCTAGAGGGTGCTGGGGCTGCAGCCCTCTACTTATGGTAGATCCAGGGGAGAAGATGCACTTGGAGTCCCTGAGGGTCAGTGTTTGACCTTGCTCCTCTTTCTTTGCAGACCCCATTTAAGCCTTGTCTACAACTAAAGCTCTCTTGAATTGCTGACAAGAGAGCTGCCATTCTGTTGGCTGTTGGGTGATTCAGTCAGAACTCTGCATAGTATTTCAATAAGGTCCAAAAGAAGGTCCTCCTTTTCTGTCTTCATACTGGTCTTCCCTTCCTTGGCATCTCCTCACCCATCCAGCCTGCCCCTCTGTCCTCTTTCACTCCAGGAACTTTCCAATTTGTTGCAGGTTCTGCTGGGAGCTCTCACTGTGCCACTCCAGCGATGCTTCTGAAATGGGAATCTCAAATGCAGAGACTCTGCTACAGGTCCTCTGGGCCCTGTCAGCCTTTCTAAGCACTGCAAGGCTGTGTAACTTGACTAAGGCATTGCAAATCTGTTCTCATGATCCTTCAAGAGTGCTCATTTCTCTTTTTCTTTTTTCTTTTCTTTCTTTCTTTCTTTCTTTCTTTTCTTCTTCTTTTTTTTTTTTTGGTCAATAATAGGGCTTGAACTCAAGACCTAAGGTGTTCTCCTTGAGATTTTTAGTTGAAGGCTAGCATTCTACCTCTTTGAGCCACAGCACCACTTCTAGTTTTCTGACAGTTAATTGAGGATAAGAGTCTCATGGACTTTTCTGACTAGGCTGGCTTTGAACTGTGATCTTCAAATCTCAGATTCCTGAGTAGTTAGGATTACAGGCATGAGCCACTAGCACCTCTAAAATGCTTATTTCTTAGTGTTGTAGCTTCATATTAAACATCCTTTACATTGCTCAAGGATAAGTCCCTGGCTCATGGCACCCTTGGTACTAAGAAGTAAAGAACAGGCCGAGTCTGGTGGCTCACTCCTGTCATCCTCATTACTCAGGAGGCTGAGATCTAAGGATCAAGGTTCAAAGCCAGCCTGGGCACAAAAGGACCTGAGACTCTTATCTCAAATTAACCTCTAGAAAACAGTAAGTGGGACTTGGCTCAAGGGTAGGACAATAGCCTTGAGCTGAAGAGCTCAGAGACAGTGCCCAGGCAGAGTTCAAGCCCCATGACACACACACACACACACACACACACACGCACGCACGCACGCACGCACGCACGCACACACACACACATAGAGAATGGTAGGGAATCAATTCAATTGAGAGAGGATGTCCTTTAATAGAATTATGGGTCCCTAGTTTCCTCTTCCTATTCTTCTTTCCTCCTCCTCCTCCTCCTCCTCCTCCTCCTCCTCCTCTTCCTTCTCTTTCTTCTTCCTCTTCTTTTCCTCCTTCTTTTTGTGGACACA